>NW_027362789.1:3450000-4050000 GCF_046119375.1 Phyllobates terribilis | reverse complement strand
GCTCCAGCCCTGGTTTCATGGATTCACTCCACGTCATAAATTCCATTATGTTTTCGATCCTAAGGAATTCAGATTACTGCACAATCTCTCCTGAAATCGGGGCACTAATACTTTCTCTACTCTTCTGCTCAGGACTCATAGTTGCTCCAATGGTCCACCATAAATGAGTGTGACTCCAGTTTAGTGTTGGATTTCTCCCCTCATACATACGTTGTTGTTGGGGATGTTACATGTTTTTATATTCTTTCTTTTTTTTACAGGTTCATTCTCTATGATAGTTTCATTGTGGTGGGATCGGCCGGCCTCACTTATGTGACTCTGTAACTCCCTGGTAGTCTTTCAAAAAGATCTCCATTACGTCTTCCAAATGCCCAAGATCTAAATTTAAGACACCTCAGCTCTGCACTATTATAAAAAGTTCTCTTTGAACATCTAATATTTCTTCTTGAATCTCATCTGACTGAAAATATTGTCCCTTATGATAGTTTAGATTGCTAAGAGCCACCGAGCCCATACTCTAATTACCCCAGAGAGGTTTCACCACTAGTTACTCATTTTTCTCTCATGAAGACAGTCGAGTTTGATCATTTCAGTAGATGTGTTATTGTCTATAGTCACAGTTTTTGACTTCAGTAATCCTCTGATTTAACCCCTTCCTGCAGCCAGTTTTGTGTTCCTAATCAGGGCCATTTTTCAAATCTGACATGTGTCACTTTATGTGGTGATAACTCTGGAATTCTTCACAAAGGATAATAGGAAACAAATGAACCTTACAAATTATTTTCCAACTTTTCAATCTGACAGTACCCTATATACGGTAGTACACTACTGTCTGGGCACATGGCAGGTTAAGAAGGGAAGGAGCGCCATTTAGCTATTAGGAATGCAGATCTTGCTGGAATAGTTTGCAGACACAATGCATTGGGGGAACTGGTCTTGGTCACCTGGAAGCTCAAAAGATGACTACCACAAACAGGCTTGCCTTATCTACCCCGTTTACATATTTCACAAATTACTTTGCTCATCACCCTTTAACCCCTCTACATGGATCTGGACTAACACAGAGACCCCTAGGCTTGGGCCACGGTGTTACCTGCTGTTCTGTGGAGTGAGAAGGGAAGAAGAATAGTCAGGTAGCCGGGTCAGAACCAGGAGGGCAGAGAACATACAAAATCAGAAGACACAAGAGTAGTCAGTAAACGGGCCGAGGTCACAACAGGAGAAAAATACACAAGCCGGGAGCTGAGCACAGAGGACAGAACCAGAGGAGAACAAGGCTGTATCTGGCAGCTTCCGGCAATATGCTTCCAGCTTTAGTAGGGTGTGGTGCTCTCCAGTTAACTGAAGCAGGGAGCAGATTACTCCAGCTGGACAACACACACACCCATACTGCCAGACTGGATGGTACTACTGGTCCCAGTGACCCTAATCATAGTGGCTGCGAAGAGCCTGCGCCTTTCAGGGCTTCTGGTTCTGACGTCTCTTCCATCACCAGCGCCGCCTGCAGAATGAATAAGGCGTCTGGTGACAGAAGCTGACGTCGCAGGAGCAGATCCCACAGGAGATGGGACATACCATTTGCAGAAGCCCTAATATAACAAAATTGCAGAAAACCAGAGCAGTAGAAATCCCCATAAAGTGACTCCATTTTGGATATTATAACCCTCAGTGAATTAATCTATAGGAGTAGTGACTATTTTGACTCCACAGCCACTTTCCAGAAATTAGCACGCAGTGGATGATGGAGAGTGAAAATTGCAAATATATCATTTTATTACCCAACACATAGTGCCCAGATTGTGCTCCAGGGGACACACACCGTAAATTAAGTGGGTTCTTCTCACTATAGTAATGCCAAATACATGGAGGCTAAATGTGGTTTGGGCACACTGCAAGGCTCAGAAGCGAGGGGGAGATCTGACTTTGGGAGAGTGGATATTGCTGGATTGGTTTATGGAAGCCATGTTGCTCTTCAAGAGCCTTTGAGCCACTAATAATGTGGAAACCTCTGTTTTTCCACTGACCGATGATGGACCTGAGTGGGGACTTGTTATTTGTGAGATGAGTAGAAGTTTTTATTGGTATTATTTTTGCCTACATAACATTGTTTGGTGGCTTTTTATTCCATATTAGGGAGGCAGAATGAAAAAACAGTTGAACACCTCGCTCTACTGGTTCATCCGATGAGGTTTTCTATTAGACAGTCATCGTCCTGGTGAATAAGTGATTTTTTTTTTATATAACTTGCCTTTTTTTATGGACAGTTTAAGTAGAAATGTTCAAAAATATAAAATTCAAGGATTTTTATTAAAAAATAATAATTGGTTTTATTCTTGGCAGATGTCTGTACCAGGAGATCAGAGGGACAGCTGATATCTTCAATTTTTAAATCAGATAATTTTCAGATCCAACAGGATACAATTGAAGTGAATGACATTTCTCCAGATTTACCATCATCCCTTCACAGCAAAGATCTGTCATCTGATCCTTTGCAAAAGGTCCTGTCATCTGATTCATTACCGATTATTAAGGAAAATCAAAGTCACAAAATAAGCACTAAAAAACGAACTGCTCCTAATGCAAAGAAGCCATTTTCACGGTCAGAATATAGAAATAGTTTTCCTCCCAAAAAGTCTTTTCTTAAACCTGAAAAAATTCACACAGCAAAGAATAGATTTTCTTGTTCCAAGTGTGGGAAATGTTTTAATCAGAAATCAGATCTTGTTCGTCACCAGCGAACTCACACAGGAGAGAAGCCATTTTCCTGTTCAGAATGTGGGAAATGTTTTGTACAGAAATCATATCTTAATATACATAAGAGAACTCACACAGGGGAGAAGCCTTTTCCGTGTTCAGAATGTGGAAAATGTTTTAACCATAAATCAAATCTTATTATATATCAGAGAACTCACACAGGGGAGAAGCCTTTTCCATGTTCAGAATGTGGAAAATGTTTTAACCAGAAATCTAGTTTTCATAAGCACCAGAGAAACCACACAGAAGAGAAGCCATTTTCCTGTTCAGAATGTGGGAAATGTTTTACAGTGAAATCAGCTCTTATCAACCATCAGAGAACTCACACAGGAGAGAAGCCATTTTCCTGTTCAGAATGTGGGAAATGTTTTACAGAGAAATCAACTCTTATCAAGCATCAGAGAACTCACACAGGAGAGAAGCCATTTTCCTGTTCAGAATGTGGGAAATGTTTTACAGAGAAAACAAATCTTATCAACCATAAGAGAACTCACACAGGGGAGAAGCCTTTTCCGTGTTCAGAATGTGGAAAATGTTTTAACCATAAATCAAATCTTATTATACATCAGAGAACTCACACAGGGGAGAAGCCTTTTCCATGTTCAGAATGTGGAAAATGTTTTAACCAGAAATCTAGTTTTCATAAGCACCAGAGAAACCACACAGAAGAGAAGCCATTTTCCTGTTCAGAATGTGGGAAATGTTTTACAGTGAAATCAGCTCTTATCAACCATCAGAGAACTCACACAGGAGAGAAGCCATTTTCCTGTTCAGAATGTGGGAAATGTTTTACAGAGAAATCAACTCTTATCAAGCATCAGAGAACTCACACAGGAGAGAAGCCATTTTCCTGTTCAGAATGTGGGAAATGTTTTACAGAGAAAACAAATCTTATCAACCATAAGAGAACTCACACAGGGGAGAAGCCTTTTCCGTGTTCAGAATGTGGAAAATGTTTTAACCAGAAATCAAATCTTATTATACATCAGAGAACTCACACAGGGGAGAAGCCTTTTCCATGTTCAGAATGTGGAAAATGTTTTAACCAGAAATCTAGTTTTCTTAAGCACCAGAGAACCCATACAGAGGAGATGCCTTTTTCATGCTCAGATTGTGGAAAATGTTTTGGACACAAATCATATCTTTATAAACATCAGAGAACTCACACAGGAGAGAAGCCATTTTCCTGTTCAGAATGTGGGAAATGTTTTACAGAGAAATCAAGTCTTATCAAACATCAGAGAACTCACACAGGGGAGATGCCATTTTCATGTTCAGAATGTGGGAAATGTTTTAACCAGAAATCGGATCTTTATAAGCACCAGAGAACCCACACAGGGGAGAATGCCGCAACTACACCCAACTAGTCTCTGTAGAGACTAGAAAGGCCCTAGCTGCACAACTAAAAACACCACCGCACACCTAACTACCTAATAAGTCATTGAGGAGTACCTCCTGAGGAACCAGAGGGGAGGCTTCAGCACACTCTCAACAAGGGGAAAGGAAAGTATGAAGTAAAATACGAAAACTCTGAGTGAGAAACAAAAACACATTCATATAGGGCAAAGAAGGCAAGCTAAGGTGAACGAAAAATAAAAGGAACAAGTATAATCTCCCAGAAACCTAACATTGTTAGAATTAAAAGGTACTTGGAGGGAAAGCAAACTGACTGGTAGGATAGTTTCACCTTTGTTATGAAACTTATAAAATTCACCGGCACCAACTGTAAATGTAAAACCCGTCCATTTATAATGACCATGTACAAGATAAAGATTCCCAACTCACATCAGGACCACAAGATCCCAGGTACTTTCAGCTGCATCACAATGAACTTAATTATATGTACCAAATGTCCAACTGGGAGTCTGTATGTAGTGGAGACAGGGCAAAAACTTAAAACAAGAATAAATTTTCATCGCCACACAATAAAAGAAAAAAAGAATAGATCTACTCGTGGCCAAACGTTTTTACGGCCACAACTGCTTCTTCCTCTCCCATACTGATAGTTCTGCTTCACGTCACTTGTCTTATCTATTGCATTATTCCTGTGCCCTGTTGTGTATAAATATGTGACTCTTCAGATTTTGTATTATACTATGTCTACTGAAAAGATCTGAGTAGTCTCGAAAGCTTACTGACTAATGGCTAACTGAAAAGATTGTATCAACCACTGAGGACTTTCAAATGTTAATGTTTTTCTCCAAACAGCAATTTTAAGATCTCTCCACAGGTGTTCAATGGGATTTAGATCTGGATTCATTGCTAGTCAGAACTGTCCAGCACTTTGTTTCCATCCATTTTCTGGGTCATTGTCATGCTGGAAGACCCATGACCTAGCATGCAAACCCAGCTTTCTGACACTAGGCACTACATTGTGACCCAAAATCCTTTGCTAATCTTCAGATTTCATGATGCCTTGCACACAGTCAAGGTACCTGACCAAAGGCAGCAAAACAACCCAAAAACATTTTTGAAGCTCCACCATATTTGACTGTATGTGTTGTAAATTTATTGATTATGTTGCTCACCTTGGACAGAGGAACATCCGGATCTCTAAAGATGGACTTATAACTTTGAAATTATTGATATTTTTCAACAATTTTGGTTCTCAAGTCCTCAGACAGTTCTCCTTTTTCTGTTTTCTCCATGCTTAGTGTGCCACGCATATGCACACAATGCAAAGATTGAATCAACTTCTCCCTTTTTTATATGGTTTTAGTTGTGATTTTCATATTGCCCACACCTGTTACTTGCCACAGTTGCGTTTGAACAAGCTTCACATGCTTGAAACAAAGTTGTTTACCCACATTTTTGGCAAGGCCAAATCCTCGTTAGTATAGTGGTGAGTATCCTCGCCTGTCACGCAGGAGACCGGGGTTCGATTCCCCGACGGGGAGGTTTCTTATATAGAGACAATTATTTGTCACAACTTGTGCAGGAACCAACTAGAGGAACAACCCTTTTAGACTTAATATTAACTAACAGGCCAGACAGAATAACTACGGTGCAGGTCGGGGGGCACCTGGGAAATAGTGACCGCAACATTATACAATTCCACATGTGCTTCAGTAGGGTGCCCAGCAAGGGAGTCACAAAAACACTGAACTTCAGGAGGGCAAAGTTTGATCAGCTAAGATATGCCCTTCATCTTATAGACTGGGATAGTATCTTCAGTAATGGGAGCACGGATAGAAAATGGTAAATTTTCAAAACAGTCCTACATACTCACTGTAGAAGGTACGTACCTTATGGGAATAAAAGGGCTTGGAATAGGAGGAAGCCAATGTGGCTAAATAAGGAAGTCAAGAGGGCAATGAAAAACAAAAAAAGGGCTTTCGGTAAACTTAAACAAGAAGGCAGCGAGGAAGCGCTAATATCTTATAGGGAAAAAAACAAAATCTGTAAGAAACAAATAAGTAAAGCAAAAGAGGAGACAGAGAGACTAATTGCCAAGGAAAGTAAAACGAATCCCAAACTGTTCTTTAACTATATAAACAGTAAAAGGATTAAAACTGATGGAGTTGGCCCATTGAAAAATAACCTGGGTAAAATCATAGAGGGCGATGAGGGTAAAGTTAACCTACTCAATAGCTTCTCCACTGTTTTCACAAAAGAAAACAATTTATCGGAGGAAATGCAGAGTGATAAAGTAAACCCTCCGCTAAATATCACCCACCTAACCCAGGAGGAAGTTCAGAAACGCCTAAATAATATCAAAATAGACAAGTCACCAGGCCCAGATGGCATACACCCCCGGGTACTAAAAGAATTAAGTAATGTGATAGACAGACCGCTGTATCTTATATTCAAGCACTCTTTATGGACAGGGACTGTCCCACTAGACTGGCGCCAAGCAAATGTGGTACCAATATTCAAAAAGGGGTCTAAAAGTGACCCTGGGAACTATAGACCAGTCAGCTTAATGTCTGTTGTGGGTAAATTGTTTGAAAGATTTCTTAGAGATGCTATTGTAGAATATCTTAATGATAATAACTGTCTAACTCCATATTAACATGGATTCATGAGGGATCGCTCCTGCCAAACAAACCTGATCGCCTTCTACGAGGAGGTGAGCTCACAGCTGGACCGGGGAGAGTCTGTGGATGTTGTATACCTTGACTTCTCCAAAGCGTTTGATACCGTGCCACACAAAAGGTTGGTATATAAAATGAGAATGCTTGGTCTGGGGGATAATGTGTGCAAGTGGGTAAATAGCTGGCTGAGTGATAGAAAGCAGAGGGTGGTTATCAATGGCGTAAGCTCAGGGTGTGTCAGAGTTACTAGCGGGGTGCCTCAAGGGTCTGTCTTGGGCCCTATATTATTTAATATATTAATGATCTAGTGGAAGGGTTGCATAGTAAAATAGCAATATTTGCAGATGATACTAAACTTTGTAAAGTAGTTAATACAGATGAGGATAGGGCACAGCTACAGGAGGATTTAGATAAATTGGGGAGTTGAGCCAAAAAATGGCAAATGGGGTTCAATGCCGATAAATTTAAGGTCATGCACATGGGAAAGAAAAACAGCAGTCACCCATACATATTAAATGGGAAACCGTTGGGGAAATCTGACATGGAGAAGGACCTGGGCGTCTTGGTTAATAGCAAATTAAATTGGAGTGCCCAGTGTCAGGCAGCAGCTGCGAAGGCAAATAGAGTCATGGCATGCATCAGAAGAGTAATAGGGGCATATGATGAGAACATTGTTCTTCCTCTGTATAAAGCGCTGGTAAGCCCGCACTTAGAATATTGTGCACAGTTCTGGGCTCCGGTGCTCAGGAAAGACATATTGGAGCTAGAGAGGGTACAAAGGAGGACGACTAAGGGAATGGAGGGACTAGAATACCCAGAGAGGTTGTCAAAATTAGGCCTATTTACGTTGGAAAAGAGAAGGCTTAGGGGAGACCTCATAAACATCTATAAATACATCAGGGGGCAGTACAGAGATCTCTCCCATGACCTGTTTATACCAAGGATGGTGACAAAGACGAGGGGGCACACTATGCGTCTGGAGGAAAGGAGGTTCCTGCACCAGCATAGAAGGGGATTGTTTACGGTCAGAGCCGTGAGACTCTGGAACTCTCTGGGAGAGGAAGTGGTGATGTCCAACTCACTTAATGAGTTCAAGAGAGGCCTGGATGCCTTTCTTGAGAACAATAAAATTACATCTTATGCTTAGTGATAGTTAATTAATCCAGGGATTTAATCTGACTGCCAGATTGGTGTCGGGAAGTGAATTTTTCCTCAATTATGTAAATTGGCCTATACCGCATGTTTTTTTTTTGCCTTCCCCTGGATCAACGCTGCAGAATAGCTGCAGTGCACAAGAAATAGGCTGAACTGGATGGACGCTTGTCTTTTTTCGGCCTTATAAACTATGTAACTATGTATGTAAGGTGTCAACAATTTTGTCCGACCTATTTTATGTGGTTTTGTGTGAAATTATGTTCAATTTGCTTTTTTTTTTCTATGTTTTCTTGTGTTGTTCCAATACACGCAAAGGAAATAAACATATATAACAAAATGTGTAATTCAGTGGTTCTTAACCGGGGTTCTATCGAACCCTAGGGGTTCGGTGAGTCGGTCTCAGGGGTTTGGCGGAGCCTCCGTCACGGAAGTCAAGACACACCCGACTCATTAAGTAAATTCGTGATGACACGCCCCGCTTGGCCATCACTTGCTGCAGATGATCACGTTACATTAATTGGCCAATCAGTACTGCTGGGAATTTAGTGTGCTCAGTAGTCACCGTGTGACTGTCATAGTCGTACGTTGTGTGGTTTCTTTCTTAATATTTTAATCCATACTAACTATGTCGAGCAAAAAAAGAAAGTGGTCAGACGAATATGTACAACATGGATTCACATGTATCACGGAACGTGATGGGAGTCAGCGTCCTATCTGCATGATTTGCAATGCCAAGTTGAGCAACTCTAGTCTCGCACCGGCAAAACTGAAGGAACACTTCTTGAAGCTGCATGGAGATGGGGAATACAAGAAAACAACGCTTGCTGAATTCAAGGTGAAAAGAGCCAGATTCGATGAAAGGGCCACTCTGCCTTCTCTTGGATTTGTACCCGTGAACAAACCGATCCTCACTGCAGATGGCGAATCTGATACTCGGCACAGCGGCCGAAGGTAAATTATCCCAAATTTCTCTTTCAAATGACACCATCAGTGACAGAATAGAGTGCATGAGTAAAGACATCTTGGCTCAAGTAGTCGCAGATGTAATTTCAAGTCCGGCAAAATTTAGCCTTCAACTCGACAAGACCACAGACGTTTCTAATCTAAGCCAGCTTGCTGTTTTCGTGCGCTATGTGAAAGACAACATGATAAAAGAAGAGTTTTTATTTTGTAAGCCTCTTACAACAACAACTAAGGCAGCCGATGTGAAGAAGCTTGTGGATGACTTCCTCAGAGACAACAATCTTTCATGGTATATGGTTTCTGCAGTTTGTATGGACGGAGCTCCAGTCATGCTGGGAAGAAAGTCTGGTTTTGGTGCGCTAGTAAAAGCCGATGCACCACACATCATTGTTACGCATTGTATTCTGCACAGGCATCCGTTGGCAACAAAAACCTTGCCTCCAAAAATGGCAGAAGTATTAAAAACTGTAGTGAAATGTGTGAACTATGTGTGAAATAGTGCTCTGAGGCACCGCATCTTCAGTGAGCTGTGTAAAGAAATAGGCTCTGAATTTGAGGTACTCCTGTACCTTTTCTAATGTTCGGTGGTTATCCGGGGGACAGGTGCTGAATCGTGTTTTTGCAATGCGTGTGGAATTAGCCCTGTTTTTGCAAGCGCACCAACATTGTCATGCAGATTGCTTCAAAAATCATGAGTTCATTCTCATTTTAGGGTACATGGCTAATATATTTGCAGCTCTAAATCATCTCAATCAGCAGATGCAGGGTGGTGGAGTCAACATCATGGAAGCAGAAGAAAACCTCAAGGCTTTTAAAAAAAAACTACCGTTATGGAAACGACGAACAGAGAACAATAACTTCGCAAACTTTCCCCTTCTGGACGACTGTGTAAGTAAGATCGAAGATGTGTCTGGAATCGGAGACATTTCTGTATCCATGGAACTGAAGCAAACAATTGCCACGCACTTAGATGAGCTTGCAAAGTCTATCAACGGATATTTCCCTACAAGAGAGTCATATCCAGCATGGGTGAGACAGCCGTTCACGTTCGCTGTTGAGACAGCAGATGTCAATTATGAATACCCCGACGAAATCATTGAAATTCAGCAGAGCCAGGTTCATTTTCGACTCTTCAGAACAACAACACTCAACGTTTTGGTGTCGACAGTTGGAAAAGTACCCAATTATTGCTAAGAAAGCCCTGGAATTTTTTATACCATTTGTTACAACATATCTCTGCGAATAATCCTTTTTGAGGATGCTGGACGTAAAAACAAAGAAAAGGAACAGACTTTGCTGTGAAAATGACATGAGAGTAGCACTTGCCAAGGTGAAGCCACGCATATCTGAACTGGTCTCTCAAAAACAACAGCAGAAGTCACACTGATTTGCAGGTATGTAATTTGTTGTGAGTTCATGCACTGTGTTGGTTTTGTTCTTTGATCAAGGTGATGTTCATGCATGGTTCATTTTGTGTACCAGTAAAAAAACATATACCTATGTCTTGAATTTGGAAAAAAATCATATTTGATTTATCACTAAAGAAGGGTTCGGTGAATGTGCATTTGAAACTGGTGGGTTCGGTACCTCAAACAAGGTTAAGAACCACTGTCCTAGGTTGTGTACGGCGGCGGTGTTCACACCTTGCAGTAACTGAGGCAGTGACCCAAGCAAGTCCAACATAAACCGCTTTTATTTCAGCAACTCACGGGTTAACAGAAAGTCCTCCGGTTCGCAGCCGGGTTAACAAAGTCCATACACAATGTTTGCCGCGGGCAACGGCCATGCCGGCCGCTCAGAGCCTGACAGGTGCAGAGGGTTCCCAGGCAGGGGTTCAGCCACCCTCAATCCTACTTAGGTTTCCTGCTGTGCTCCTAGCAGGTTCCAACATAGAACAACACTAATCCTTAGTGCATGGGTTTTAAAGGACCTGTGGCAAGAGCCACTGGAAAACCTGGGTTGGAGGGAGGAGGCTGCCCTACTGCCTCCTGTGACCTCCTCCCAGAAATGAAGTCCCTGCCAGGTTTTTACTAATCTGCCTTAGCCAGATAGCCTGACTAGGTCCATGCTCACCTTCATTCCTGCATTGCAGCCAAAGGTGTGTCTGTGACTGCAATGCACTCCAATGGTTTTAATAGGTCTCTGTACACATTCTGGGGGAGATATAATGTGTTATGCACATGCCCGGACTGACTGGCGTGTGCGTGATTAGTGATCCCACTGTACCATGAACCGGGGAGTGCCTGGAGGGGCGTAACTAAGTATCAACCTGATCCGACCAATGTCGCACGGTGGCTCAGTCGACTCCGTGCACCAAGGAGGAACCGAGCAGAGGGACCAGGTGCTACTCCAGGTCAGACCCCGGACACGGCTGTTGACCCACACCGGGTGATACAGGAACAGGCAGGTTAGACTGGGTATTGGCAGGCACGACTGGTATGCAGACAGGTGGGTACTGGTAAGCACGACTGGTATGCAGACAGGGGGGGTACTGGCAAGCACGGCTGGAGTGCAGACAGGGAGGCACTAGCAGGTTGGAGCGCAGGCTGGATAGGGTCCAGTACTGACTGGGACTCAGGAACAGAACCGCAAATGTGGTAGACAAGCAGAGCAGAGAGGAACCACTCGAGCAGTGGGCAAGACAGAGCAGAGAGATACCGTCGGACCGGTGAGCAAGCACAGCAGGGCGAAATCGCAGGTGCGGTGGGCAAGGCAAAGCAGAGCGAAACCGCTGGAGCGGTGAGCAAGGCAGAGCAGGGCGAAACCGCTGGAGCAGTGAGCAAGGCAGAGCAGAGAGGAACCGCCGGAGCGGTGAGCAAGGCAGAGCAGGAAGGAACCGCCGGAGCGGTGAGCAAGGCAGAGCAGGAAGGAACTGCCGGAGTGGTGAACAAGGCAGAGTGAGGCGAAACCGCCGGAGCGGTGAGCAAGGCAGAGCAGAGAGGAACCGCCGGAGTGGTGAGCAAGGCAGGGCAAAGAGGAACCGCCAGAGCAGTGAGCAAGGCAGGGCAGAGAGGAACCGCCAGAGCGGTGAGCAAGGCAGGGCAGAGAGGAACCGCCGGAACAGTGAGCAAGGCAGGGCAGAGAGGAACCGCCGGAGCGGTGAGCAAGGCAGAGCAGAAAGGACAGGGCTCTGTTCACACGGAACAGACTGGAAGGGACAAGCAGAACCAGATACACACAAGGTACTTGCAATGAAGTAGCGAGTGAACTCTAAACTCACAAACAGAAGTGCAGAGACAACGAGTTGGAGTTAGGTGCGGGTTCAGATACTGCAGGAAAAGGAAAGGTACGGACATAGAGAAAAAAAGGTTACAGGCTAGGAGACAGTTCAGACAGGCCTGGGAATACAGCCCCCAGGATGGCGGACAGGCAAGAAACAAAACAGGACCTGGCACTTCAGAGGCAAGGAGCCATCTGAAGGCTAGAGTTGCTCAGGCCCCAGCTTCAGGGTGGAGCTGGTTTAAATATCAAGTGACTGACAGCAATAGGCTGGGGACGCATCAGGGGTGTGTCCACAGCAGCTACAAGAATCAGGAAGTAACCGGGCCGCCACCCTAAGCAGTCAGAACAGAGGCAAGCACATAGTGTGAACAGGAGCAAGATTTGCAAACTGGACTGAAGGGTAAGATTGTGATCTTGCATAGTGGGAGATAGTGCACTATGCAAGCATGCCGCCAGGGATGTTACAGTACCCCCCCTTTACGCCCTCTCTTCTTCAAGCCTGCAAGGGTCTTCCGCAGAGAATTTGGACGCCAATCCTCTTCAAGAGGATTACCTCTTCTGTCCACTAGAGGAAACAACTGGTCTCATCATCTTGGTAACTAGGATGCTTCCTCCCATCAAGCCATCCTCAGCAACAGATGAAGTGGGTGAAGTACCAGGAGCAGCACACAGGAAAGTCTCTCTCCATTTGTTATCAGATAGCACCCCGGTGGATTCAGGAGACAACTGGAGGTCCTCTGCCTGGTTGGAGGGGTGCAGAGACTCGGGGGTAACCATCGCCTTGACGTACACTTTGCCAAGCTTACTGGATGAAGTGGGCGGCGTACCAAGTACAGGGTGTAGGAAAGTCTCTCTTCCATTGTTATCAGGTAGCACCCCGGAGGATTCAGGAGACAACTGGAGGTCCTCCGCCTGGTTGGAGGGGTGCAGAGACTTGGAGGTAACCACCGCCTTGATGGACGTGAGGCCACATTTATTAGAGATGGAGGCTCCTTGCTTTGGGACCATCTTCAGGCTGGTTTCAGAGATGACATGTCTGTGAGGCGGGACTGTACCTGAAGCCAGATCATTGGTACAATCGTCGAGACTGTGTGGGGACATTGCCTCCGCTTCTCTTCCTTCGGAGACTTCAGTGCACAGCGAGTCAGCGACTAGCAGATCTGGTGAAAAAGAAAAAGAAACTGCTGATTGTCCTGAAGATATGGGAACTGGACACCCCTTGTTCCTTAGCAGTCCCCCAGGATACACCATGCAAGGTCTCCAGACCTGAGCGGGCACTAGATCTCTCGGCTCTGGACGACTTGCGGGTAAACCAGTCAGCACCTGGAATGAAAGCTTCTTCAAGTATAATGCTCCAATCTGGAGCTTAATTTGTACAGACATATTTTGTCTGTTTCTGCGTAGGGCTCGTCCTTCCGCTGACAATGCCCAAACCGGCTTCTGGAGTTTTCGGACGGGAATCAAACACTGACTCTTCAAGGCTTTATGCCCGAAACTTCCGGTTAATCCGAGGCTTTCACTTGTCACGGAGACAGTCATGGTCATCTGTGGAGAGGAAACACTAACGCCAAGGGCAGCCTCTCCTACAGGCCTAATGTCTTGGGATTCTCCAACCTTCGCTGGACAAAGACAGTCAGGGGGTCCCAAACAACCGCAGCGGGACCGCAATCCGATTTTGTGACTGAGTTCCGGCCTCTGCTTTGCCTGACGAACATGGTCAACCTTCATGGATTCAGTGCAGGTAGCTGCTTCTACAGGCTGGGGAACAGGAGGTCTTTGGGAGGACAGAACCTGGCGTGATGGCTTACCTCTTTGCCTTTTACGCCTGGACTGCCTCTTGAGGTTGGGAAGAGAAGTATTCTGTGGAGCATAGTTATCCTGTGTGGATTCTGGGTGGGCAGCAGTCTCTTCAGGCTGGAGAACTGGTGAGTTACCCACACACATTACCCATCGGGGCTGCTCCGGGATATTGGGAAGGGAAGCTTTAGCAGAGGCTTCAGGATTGGGGTCATTGAAGACCATTAGAAAGGCCACCAGGAAGGCCTGCAGGTCAAAGATGATAGGATCCCATGCTTCACATAGGGGGGTGATCCATTTCAAAGCATCACCCGCTAGGTAGGACATCATAAATGGCACTTTAACCCGATCGGTAGGAAAATAGTGAGGATAGAACTTGAAATGCAGCATGCATTGCTCCACAAAAACACGACTGCGTTTTCGATCCCCATAGTACCGTGGTGGATCTGCAAGAACGAGTGCTGATAGCTCCATTTGGACTGGTGCGTAAATCGCCTGGACCTCAGCTGGCGAAAAATTTTTTTCTTGGTGCACGTATTTGCCAGACAACGATTCAAATGTCTCAGAGAGCGAAGGGCCGTGGGGCTCAATGGGAACCATGGCCTGAGCAAACTGTTATGCACACGCCCGGACTGACTGGCGAGTGTGTGATTAGTGATCCCACTGTACCATGAACCGGGGAGTGCCTGGAGGGGCCTAACTAAGTATCAACCCGATCCGACCAAGATCGCACGGCGGCTCAGTCGACTCCGTGCACCAAGGAGGAACCGAGCAGAGGGACCAGGTGCTACTCCAGGTCAGACCCCGGACACGGCTGTTGACCCACACCGGGTGATACAGGAATAGGCAGGTTAGACTGGCTCACTGACAGGTTGGTATTGGCAGGCACGACTGGTATGCAGACAGGGGGGTACTGACAAGCACGGCTGGAGTGCAGACAGGGAGGCACTAGCAGGTTGGAGCGCAGGCTGGATAGGGTCCAGTACAGACTGGGACTCAGGAACAGAACCGCAGATGCGGTAGACAAGCAGAGCAGAGAGGAACCGCCGGAGCGGTGAGCAAGGCAGAGCAGAGAGGACAGGGCTCTGTTCACACGGAACAGACTGGAAGGGACAAGCAGAACCAGATACACACAAGGTACTTGCAATGAAGTAGCGAGTGAACTCTAAACTCACAAACAGAAGTGCAGAGACAACGAGTTGGAGTTAGGTGCGGGTTCAGATACTGCAGGAAAAAGAAAGGTACGGACATAGAGGAAAAAAAGGTAACAGGCTAGGAGACAGTTCAGACAGGAACTGACACTGCAACGAGATACAGGAACAGGTCTGGGAATACAGCCCCCAGAGATGGCGGAACAGACAACAAGCTAGGAGATAGTTCAGACAGGCCTGGGAATACAGCCCCCAGGATGGCGGACAGGCAAGAAACAAAACAGGACCTGTCACTTCAGAGGCAAGGAGCCCTCTGATTGTTACAGTTGCTCAGGCCCCCAGCTTCAGGGTGGAGCTGGTTTAAATATCCAGTGACTGACAGCAATAGGCTGGGGATGCATCAGGGGTGTGTCCACAGCATCTACAAGAATCAGGAAGTAACCGGGCCGCCGCCCTAAGCAGTCAGAACAGAGGCAAGCACATAGTGTGAACAGGAGCAAGATTTGCAAACTGGACTGAAGGGTAAGATTGTGATCTTGCATAGTGGGAGATGGTGCACTATGCAAGCATGCCGCCAGGGATGTTACATAACGTCCCTTGTACACAATCCCGGTCACTGCCTCACAGTTGAAAGCTCCTCCATCCATCTGACCATTTTTTCCCCAGCACATCTGCATTCTCCCCATTGAGGTGCAGCATGTCCCTACCGTAGAGCCTGTAGCCGACAGAGAAGTCAGCCCAGTTCTCCATGAACCCAAACCCTTTCTTCCTGACAATTATCTCCTTAAGTTCCCGCTGACTTTCTAGTGACGTAGTGGAATCAGCAGTATTTCTGAAAACACCACCTGTACTTCAGCTTCTCTCCTAATTCCCTGTAATCATTTTTAAAGACCTTTCACCTCCCTCTAATTTTGTTATTGGTGCCAACGTGTACCATGACTGCTGGGTTTTCCCCAGCCCCACCCAATAATCTGTCTATCTGATCGCATGAGGGGCATACAAAATGTGTGTGTTCTCGTCTTAGTTGTCTGCCGCCAAATTGTATATAGGATCTATACGGTCGGAGAAATCACAAATGAACACTGAGTAGTGTCTCAAGTAGGCTTTTTATAGGAAAAATCAGGGACCTTTCCACACATTACCTCATTGCCTTATCTCATAATTATGGCTGACATCTGTCGCTAATGGGTCATTATTTTAATATGTAAACAATTAAGTCAAGCTGACTCTCAATTAAATCAATTAAGTTCGTCTTGCACGTAAGGTTCAAAGAATTATTGATTTACCAGGCAATAGGATGTTGCAACTAAACTGTCACAGGATTTAAAATTTTAATAATTTTATAAGGACCTACAAATTTAGGTGCAAACTTTCTAGATATTATCTTTAAGCGCACATTTTTTGAGGACAACCACACAAAATCCCCCATCCTAAAGACAGGAGCCTTCCTAGGTCTGCAGTTAGCAACTCTTTTGGCCCAGTCACTATCTACCAAAAGATACCTTTCGACCTCCCTCCAGGCCTTAAAGAGGTTGTCCACTACTATTAACAATGACCCCATGGATTTAAATTGTGCCAAGTCTTTTTGTAAATACCTTGCTTGTTCTTTATTGCCTGTGAGCGGCGCTATTGCTGGGCGCTCACCAGGCATCACGTGACCCCGGCTGCAGCCGGCTCCGACATCCGCTGATGTCATGTCAAGTTCCGGCTGCAGTCGGGCGGGAGCAAGTGATGCACTCCCCCTTGATTGATGGGCTGTGGTCGGGGTTTCACCGCACATCACAGCCCAGCATCCACCGCGCACTTTCCCTCTTTGCTTCAGTTGGGAAAGAGCAATAAAAAATTGAATTGCACTCGGACCAATGTTAATGAATGAGTGACATCTCATCTGCGATTTTTTTTTCTCAGATGAAATCGGGCTGAGAAAATATTCACAGCATGCTGCGATTTGCCACGTATCTCGGACGAGACTCGCCAATGCAAGTCAATGGGTGTGTGAAAAAAATTGCACATCACTCGGACCACGTGAGTGCCGTCCAATTTTCACGCACCCGTCTCTTTAAAAGCTGGCAATTCATCAGCCGCATACAGTTACACTACATCGGTGCCCAACAATTTAGAATAGAAAGAATAGCTATACACATAGAATACATGAATAGAAAAATGTCAGTCATGTATATAATTAGTACAGTGACAGTGTTGGTTACTGTACTTGTCATTTATTGTTAAATTAAAGGATTTATTAAAAAAAAATTGGTGTGGGGTCCTCCGTAATTTTATAGTCTAGCAGAGGTTAAGCAGACAGCTGGGGCAGATGTTTAAAGCCTGGGAAGGGGGTAATACCCACGGAGCTTCCCAGACTACTAATATCAGCCCCCAGCTGAATACCTAGCCTTTACTAGCTATTAAAATGGGGGACCCCCAAAAAATGACGTAGGGTCCCCCTATTTTAACAGCTAGCAAAGGCTATGCAGACAGTTGGGAACTGATATTAATAGCCTAGAAAGGGGTCATGAATAATGGCCCCCTCCGAGGCTAGAAACAGCAGCCCTCAGCTGCCCCAGAAATGGCGCATCCATAGGATGCACCAATTCTGGCACTTAGCCTCCGCTCTGTCCACTGCCCTGTAGCGGTGGCAGTGGGGTAATAGGGGTGGGGTTGATGTCAGCTTATAAGGCCAGTTAACATCAAGCCCAGGTTAGTAATGGAGAGGCGTCTGTAAGACACCCCCATTACTAACACCATAGTGAAAGTGATATGTGAAATAACTACAACAACACCATGAATAAAATATTTTATTTGAAATAACACAGAGACCTTTTATTGTTCTAAATTAAACCCTACTTACCATAATGCCCATTCCAGCTGAAGCCAATGTCCCCTGCAATGATAGTTAAATAATAAAGCAACCTCATCCTTACCTAACTAGAAACACTAGCGATCTTAGGCCACGGCCCCACTATCAGTATATGGTCAGTATTCGGTCAGCATTTTTTCTCAGGAGTGGGAGCCAAAACCAGGTGAGGAACATTTAGAGAAAAGGTATAATGGAAACAAGTCACTAATTCTGCATTTTTCCCCCATTCCTGAGAAAAGATACTGACCGAATACTGATAGTGGGGCCGGGGCCTTAGAATAAAAAACTGCATTGATATCAGGGGTATAGATTTGAGTAACTAACTCAAAACCAATGAGGAATAAAGTGCAGATTTTTGGGGGCACATGATACAATATATACAGTTGAAATCAGAAGTTTACATACACTATATAAAAAGACACATATGCATGTTTTTCTCAATATCTGACATGAAATCAGAATAAACCTTTCCCGTTTTAGGTTAATTAGGATTACCATAATTTTTTATATTTGCCAAATGCCAGAATAATGAGAGAGAGAATGTTTTTAAGCCATTTTTATTACTTACTGCAAAGTTAAAAGTTTACATACATTTCATTAGTATTTGGTACCATTGCCCTTAAACTGAATGACTTGAGTCAAACGTTTGGTATATCCTTCCACAAGCTTCTCACAATAGTTGGTCGGAATTTGGGCCCATTCCTCCTAACAAAACTGATGTAACTGATCCATGTTTGTAGGTCACCTTGCTCTCACCTGCCTTTTCAGCTTTTCCCATAAATTTTCAATAGGATTGAGATCAGGGCTTTGTGATGACCACTCCAAAACATTGACTTTGTTATTCTTAAGCCACTTTGTTACTATTTTGGCAGTATGCTTCGGGTCATTGTCCATTTGGAAGACCCATTTCCGCCCAAGCTTTAATTTCCTGGCTGATGTCTTGAGATGTTGCTTCAGTATTGACACATAATCTTCTTTGCTAATGATGCCATCTATTTTGTGAAGTGCACCAGTCCCTCCTGCTGCAAAACAACACAATATGATGCTGCCCCCCCCCTATCATTGATAGTTGGGATGGTATTCTTAGGCTTCCAAGCTTCTCCCTTTTTCCTCCCAACGTAACAATAGTCATTATGCCCAAAAAGTTGAATTTTAGTTTCATCAGACCACAGGACGTCTCCAAAAATTAAGGTCTTTATTCCTGTGTGCATTTGCAAACATTAATCTGGATTTTTTATGTTTCTTTTGAAGTAATGGCCTCTTCCCGGCAGAGTGGCCTTTCAGCCCATGTTGATATAGTACTTGTTTCACTGTGGATATTGACACAATCTTACCAGCTTCCGCCATCATCTTCACAAGGTCTTTTGCTTTTGTCCTTGGGCTGATATGTATATGTCGGACCAAAGCACGTTCATATCTGGGACACAGAACCCGTCTCCTTTCTGAGAGGTATGATGGCTGGACATTCCCATCTTGTTTGTACTTGTGTATAATTATTTGTACAGATGAACGAGGCACTTTCAGGTATCTTGAAATTGTATCCAAGGACGAGCCAGACAAGTGCTAGTCCACAATTCTCTTTCTGATATATTGGCAGATTTCTTTAGCTTTCCCATGATGCTGCACAAAGAAGCAGTGTGTTTCAGGTGTGCAATAAAATACATCCACAGGTGTGTCTCAGTAGCTTCTAAACACATGACATCATCATATAGGCAGTCCAGAATTGTTTAAAGGCATAGTAATCTTAGTGTATGTAAACTTTTGACTTTGCAGTAAGTAATAAAAATGCCTTAAAACATTCTCTCTCTCTCATTATTCTGGCATTTGGCAAATATTAAAAATTATGGTAATCCTAATTGACCTAAAACAGGAAAGGTTTATTCTAATTTCATTTCAGATATAGAGATAAACATATCTTTTTATGTAGTGAATGTAAACTTCTGGTTTCAACTGTATATATTTACTTAAGTATAAGAAATGCCCAGTGGCATAAAGTAACCACACCAATCAAAAGGAAAAAACGTGCGTTTCGCACCTAGCTTTGTCAATGGGTGATGGTGGACTGAACAACCAGGCTATTTACACACGTAGGAGCCAATCAAAACAGTTGTAACGCAGGTGGATTCCTGCACATACATAATGAATGGGACATCATCGAAGAAGCGGTAGTGGCTTCAGACGCTATCCTCAGATGGCCCGCTGTTAAATAGTTAATTATGGATATTCATTTTATTCTTAAATCTGAGTTCTATGCATCAGCCATCGTGTCTAGTTGACATGCGCTATTTGTGTGTGTATTTTTAGTTCACTACCATATGTAGAACAGGTGTGCCATATGACTGGCTATAAAAGCCCATGGTACAGAAAGGGGGGGCTCTCTTGCTCTTCCCACTCCACAAGACACAGAAGAAGGATCTTCATGCTGAGAAGCAGCTGACATGTAGGCCTGGACATGTGTTGGACAAAGACATGATTTACCAGCCAGGATCCAAGGAAAGATGGACACTCATGATTGAATCTCTTTGTAACTACTTCATCTATTTTATATTCTGTTTCAATTATTTTTAATGGACAATCCAAGAATAAATAGATACATTTTTTATAAGAAAATCTTGATATTGATACTTTGCGAAGTCCTCAGTAGAGAAAAATAATACAGAAAGAAGTATTATTTAACAATGGTGAGCCAGCCAGTCCTGATTTTTAGTTTTTTTAAGTGAGTAAGTGAATTTCTTTCCTGAACAAAGGGGGGAGTCCTGACTAGAGATGAGTGGTGTTCGACTCGAACTGTTTGCCAATCTCAAATTCGAGCTGTTTTGGGCGTTGTTCGAGCCGTTTGGCGAACACGAACGATTTGAAAAAAAATCGGCTGTTCGAGGTTATGTTTCATAACTGTTCGTGCCCCAAAATCATAACTGGATTTTTTCTCATTAATGCTGAAAATTAATGTTAATACGTAGTTTGAGTGTACAGCGGGGTGGGGGGAGGGGCAGGGGATGGATCTCTGCAGGAATAATGAAGATCTCCATTTTTTTTTCTCTTTCCCGCATTTACAGTGGGGAGGTGCAATCTGTCAGCCTATCAGCAGTGCACACACGGAGCGAAGTGCTTTTTTTTCACACAAGCAAGGGCATGTGTCATTGGCAGTGTATGTCACATGTCCTTGCCCTATAAGACCCAGCCATTTTCCTCGTCGCCACCATTTTCTCACTGCTGCAGCTGCGTGTTAGACGGCACCGCTGTTGCTGTGTGTGCTATACCTTGTTAATTTCAAGCCAATTTTTGCACAAATCTACAGATAGCTTGGGAATAGGGAAGAGTTGTGATTGCAGTCCTTTTAAGGACTAGGTTACAGCATTTCCTATGACTTTTATCAGGCAGGTCTGTGCTCTTAAATAGATAGGTTGGGAGTAAAGACTAATTGTAATTACATCAGTTCCTATCAGTTTTTGACAGGCAGGTCTGTGCCAGTGCTGTGCAAGTTTTTTTCACAGCATTTGGCTACATCTAGCAAAGCTAATCCTTTTTGGCCTATTGCAGAGTGTGTTAGTCAGTGGAGTAGCCTATCTGTGTTGCAAGCTACACCACCTGTGTATAGAATACCAATTTTTTTACTGCACCTAGTGAAGTAAAACCTTTTGGGCATAGCATCATTCTATTAGTCCATCTATACTGAGCTCCATCAGGTTGCAAATTTAATATAATTTTTATCTGCATCTAACCCAGCTAATACTTTTGGCCTAATACCACAGTTTGGCCACTCAGCTCTGCTCGGTTCCCATCCATTGTTTTTTTGTGCAAACAACTCCAGAGTTGTGAATTAGTTAACCACCAAAATGAGTGGAAAAAGGCCTGCTGCTGGTGGAAAGGGGAATAGGCGTGTTGGGAAGGGGAAAAAAGGTTGTGTCCGTGGGGTAGGTGTTAAAGCAACAGTAACATCTGCAGAAGAAAGACCATCTTCCAGCCAAACTAAAATGTCTACTTCTTTTAGCGGACAATGCGATAAGATCCCTTTCTTATGGCCACGCCAATTGCTACAAATTCCAGATGAGGCACAAAAACAGCAGGTGCTACAACGGATATCAAGTGCTCCTTTAAGTGGGCTCTCCTCCACCTCAACTTCAACATCACAAATACTCCAGTCCTCAGAGGTGTCACCCCAATCGCACTTGCTTCCTCACAGCTCCCAAATCTCCAGCTGCCCATCTGAGTATGGGGTAGAACAGATGGTTGAGTCTGCAGAGCTGTTTACTCATACTATACCCTGGGAATCAGAGGTCTGCTCCAGAGCTTCTGTGAATCCAGACGAGGAAATGATCTGCACTGATGCCCTGAATCTTTATGAGTCGGATCCAGGACCAGACGCAGAAGGTTCTGACCATAATGTAGACCCTCATTCCCAAACTGTAAATCCTGTTGGTGGAGACAATGAGGAAGACGATGATGAGACTCAAATACCTGATTGGAGCGACAACTTTAGTTTTTTGTCAGGGCAGGAACAGGTTGACTCTGAGGACGACGGGTGTGATAACACACAGGGTGATGGTGATGAGGTTGGAGATCCCACTTACTGTCAACCCACAATCAGCCAAGAGATGAGGTCAGCAGAGGAGGTGGAGGAGGATGTTAGTGACGACGAGGTCAGGTTGCGCCTTCCTGGACAGAGACGTAGTACTGGAAGCACGTCAACAACTGCATCCTCAAACACAACTCTGCCTCTGACCACAAGTCGTGGTGGCTCTTCAGGTCGCATGGGTGCTAAGCCTTGCATAGCCTGGGCATTTTTTCAGATCGATAAAGATGACCCAACTCGTGTTATCTGTAACATTTCTCAGCAAAAGCTAAGTAGAGGCCAAAAAATACATAGCTTGAGTATTTCTTATTCACTCTCGTCTGGACTACTGCAACTCTCTTCTAATCGATCTCCCTCTAAACAAACTCTCTCCTCTCCAATCCATTCTAAATGCAGCAGCCAGGGTCGTATTTCTATCAGGCCGCTTCACCAACGCCTCTAACCAGTGCCAGTCATTGCACTGGTTACCCATTCACCACAGAATACAATACAAAATCATCTCTCTCACCCATAAAGCCCTCCACAGTTCTGCACCACCCTATATCTCATCCCTCATTTCTGTCTATCACCCCTCCCGTGCCCTCCGTTCTGCAACTGATCTAAAACTAACATCCTCCTAAATCCCAACCTCGCAGGGGGAGGGGATTTTTCCACCTACCTCCACCCTTTCTGGGATAAATTCCATACTGGAAATATTTTTCAAAATGCACAATATACATCTCTACATTATCTGCTAGAGTAGGTAGGCATTGTGGACCTATGGAGAGTACGGCACCCTGATGTTAGACAATATTCCTGTTACTTCGCCTCCCATCATTCTTTGTCAAGAATAGACCAAGCTATTGGCTTTGAATCAATCATACCCTATATTAAATCGGTGAGGTATCTGCCAAGGAGTGTCTCTGACCACTCGCCTATACAGGTACAACTGCAGATAGGTGTTGTGAGGTCTCCGGGGGAATATACATGGCACATCAATCCTTTTTGGCTGCAACTAATTGGTCCTACTCTTAGCTCTAGAATCTTAGAATATTTTCGTTTTAATGATGGGTCGTCATCTACGAGATTTATATGGGATGCTATGAAAGCATATGTACGGGGAATATGCATAGGGGAGATCAATAAGATAAAATCCAAAATAAAGGAGTTAACCCAAAAATTGCAACAGAATGTTTGCGAAAAAGAGGCACAAGTAGAATGAAATGGGAAAATGCACAGAAAATATTGCCTGATCATTTGCTATCATTAGCTTCTCAGAAACAACTGTTTGTTAAGCAAAGATACTTTATAAAGCAAGGGTCTCAAACTCGGCTGGGTAGATGGTCCGCATTCTTTGCATGACAAAATGACATTTTTAGTGATATCATTTTTTTTTTCTATACACCTTTTGAATTTGTCCTCATCTTGTATTAACCCCTTTACAGCCCATGACGTACTAATACGCGTCTGTGCCCTGGGCTTTAAGAGCCTGACCCGTATTAGTACGTCATGGCGATCGTGCGCGCACACAGGCTGTGCGGGCGCGATCGCCGCCGGGTGTCAGCTGATTGTCACAGCTGACACCCGGTACTATGTGCAGGGAGCGGTCCCGCACAGCTCCCGGCACATTAACCCCCGCAATGCTGCGATCGAAGTCGATCGCAGCATTGCGGTGGCAAGGGGAGGTGATCGCAATACTCACCTCCTCTTCCGGCCTCCAGCGCTGTCTGCCGCGGCTTCCCGGGTGTTGCCATGATGACCCGATGTCGTCATGACAACATCCGGGTCACCAGACAGCAGGAAGATTGTTTGGTCATGCGCAGTGCATGACCGAGCAATCTTCTCACTGTGCAGCGCTGACTGCCTGCATGGCTCAGGGATGGTGCTCCATTCCTATGTTATGCAGGTTATCAGAATAAAAAAAGTGAAAGTCCCAGAGTGGGACAAAGTAAAAAAGTTTAAAACCTCTCAGAAAGTGAAAAAAAAATTTAAAAAAAATTGTAAAAATATAAAAAAAAAAAAAAAAAAATTAATCCACCAAAAATAAAAATATAATGTACCCATCAATAAATATTATTATGAAAAAACAAAACAATAAAAGTACACATATTTGTTATCGCCGCGTCCGGAACGACCTGAACTATAAAACTGTCCCACTGGTTAACCCCTTCATTGAACACGGTAGAAAAAAAAAAAAAAAATCAAAAAACAATGCTTTATCATCATACCGCCAAACAAAAAATGGAATAACACGCGATCAAAAGGATGAATATAGATAAAAATGGTACCGCTGAAAACGTAATCTTCTCCCGCAAAAAACAAGCCACCATACAGCTCCATAATCTGAAAATTCAAAAAGTTATAGCTCTCAGAATAAAGCGATGCAAAAAAATAATTTTTTCTATAAAATGTCTTTTATTGTGTAAAAGCGCCAAAACATAGAAAAACGATATAAATGTGGTACCACTGTAAGCGTACTGACCCGAAGAATAAAGCTACCTTATCAATTTTACCACACGCGGAGTATATTTAAAAAAAAACAAAAAAAAAACAATTCCTGAATTATAGGTTTTTGTTTATTCTGCCTCCCAAAAGCTGGAATAGAAAGCGATCAAAATATGTCACGTGTCTGAAAATGGCATCAATAAAAACGTCAACTTGTCCCGCAAAAAAAAATCCATCACATGACTCTGTCGGCCAAAATATGGAAAAATTATAGCTCTCAAAATATGGCGATGCAAAAACTAGATTTTACAAAACATGTGTCTTTTAGTGTGTGACAGCTGTCAATCATAAAAACCCGATATCATTCTGGTATCTCTGTAGTCGCACCAACCTAAAGAATAAGGTCATCTAATCACTTATACCGCATGAGGAACGGCGTAAAAAATAAACACTAGGGCTGGGGTTGGGGTTAGGGTTGTGCTAATGTTAGGGTTGGGGTCAGGGTTGGGCTAGGGTAGGGTTAGGGTTGGGGGTAAGGGTTGTTTTTTTTTTATAAAAAAAAAAAGAAAAAAAGATGACGATATGGCAACTAGTGTTGAACACCATTGCTCGCTACTTGAGTTTGCATCAGGTACTCGGGTATGCATTGAGTATCGCGGGTGCTCGAGTCTCTGCCCCATATGCTTGACGGCCAAAATAACCTCGCGGGGATTGCCTGCCATGCTCGAGCGATCCCCGCATGATTTTTTGGGGGTGTCTAATAACCGTGAAACATGCGGGAGGGGACTCGAGCATTTCACTTGAGCACCTATGATACATGGTGCATACCTGAGTACCCGATGCAAGCTCAAGTAGCGAGCACGTGCGCTCAAGACTAATGACAACTTATTCAATATGATGACCTAATGTCATCAAATTTTGTGTCGTACCTCTGGGTTCAAAATGTTCACTATACCCCTTGATAAAATCCTTGAGGGTTGTAGCTTCCAAAATAGGGTCACTTGTGGGGGGTTTCAGCTATTTAGGCACATCAGGGGCTCTTCAAATGCGACATGGCGTCCGCTATCGATTCCAGCCAATTTTGCGTTCAAAAAGTCACACAGTGCTCCTTCCCTTCTGAACTCTGCCGTGCGCCCAAACACTGTATTTTCCCGACATATGGGGTATTGGCGTACTCAGGAGAAATTGCACAAAAGTTTTTGGGGTCCATTTTCTCCTCTTACCCTTGTGAAAATAAAAAAATTGGGGCTAAAACATCATTGTTGTGGAAAAAGTTTGATTTTTTTATATTCACGGCTCCATGTTATAAACTTCTGTAAAGGACTTGGGGGTTCAAGGTGCTCACCACACATCTAGATAAGTTCCCTGAGGGGTCTAGTTTCCAAAATGGTGTCACTTGTGGGGGGTTTCTACTGTTAAGGCACATCAGGGGCACATCCGCTAATTATTCAAGCAAATTTTACAATCAAAAAGTCAAATGGTGATCCGTCCCTTCCGAACCCTGCCCCGCGCCCAAACAGTGGTTTTCCCCCACATATGGGGTATCTGCTAACTCAGGAGAAATTGAACAACAAACTGCATAGTGCAATTTTGTAACGGGTCTGGGAGGCGGAACCTCTGGGCTACAATACAAGGGGGCGGTCCTTGTAAGGGAGCGGGTGGCGACCAGGCAGGTAGTCACAGGAGGTGACCAGGACAGTCTCTGGGTGTACGGGCAGGAGGACACGGCAAGTGATCGGGGCAGTCTCTGGATAAAGGGTAGGTACGACCTGTGATGGCTGAACCTCCAGGTAGGCTAGCAAGGCAGATGAAGAATGTGTGCTCCCAGGTGAGCAAGCGAGAGTCTCTGGAATAGCAGGTGGTCACAGCACGTGACGGCGGAGCCTCCAGGTAGGCAAGCAGGCAGGTAACGGAGAAGCGCTCCCAGGTGAGCGGGCAAGAGTCTCAGGAATAGCTGGTGGTCACAGCACGTGACAGCGGAGCCTCCGGGCAGGCAAGCAGGCAGGTAGCGGAGAAGCGCTCCCAGGTGAGCGGGCAAGAGTCTGGAGTAGCTGGTGGTCACAGCACGTGGCAGCGGAGCCTCCGGGCTGGCAAGCAGGCAGGTAACGGAGAAGCGCTCCCAGGTGAGCGGGCAAGCTGGTCCATAGACAGACTGACCGGAGTTGTAAGGCAGACCGTCGGACCTCAGGCAAGCAGGCAGGTAGCTGAGGTGCGCTCCCAGGTGAGCGGGCAGGCTGGTCCTTAGACAGACTGACAGGAGTAGTAAGGCAGACCGTCGGACCTCAGACTAGCAGACAGGTAGCAAGTAATCAGGCAGGAATCTGACAGGTAACTGGCAACGGGACCTGAGGGCTGAAGCACAGGTGAGACACAGGTGCAAACAACATTGCTCGGGCACCTCCATTTTGGAGGAGGTGCCTTATATATGATGAAGTCCTCCGGCCATTGGCCGGGGACTCCTTAGGACGGCGCGCGCGGCCCCTTTAAGAGGAGGGGAGCGCGCGCGCGCGCGCCCTAAGCACAGGGGCCGGGAAGGAGCGCGCGCTGAGAGCAGAGCGGGAGGAGGACGCCGGGAAGGAGCGCGCGCTGACAGCAGAGCGGGAGAGGGACGCCGGGCACGGGGCAGAGCGGTGAGGGGAGCAGCGTCCCTGCCTAGCAGAGGGCAGGGACGCCGGCACTACAGTACCCCCCCCCTTTGGGCCCCCCCTTTTTTAGGCCAGACAGAAATTTAGCTAGGATGAGAGGGGCATGGATGTTCTCCCGGGGCTCCCACGTTCTCTCCTCAGGACCAAACCCCTTCCAATCTACCAGAAAAAAGGTCTTTCCTCTTACCCTTTTGGTGGCAAGAATGTTCTCTACCTCAAACTCGTCCTCAGCAGAAACCGGAGCAGGAGGCGTACCTGTAGACTTGGAAAAAGAGTTAAGTACCACAGGTTTGAGGAGAGATACATGGAAGGAGTTAGGGATCCGTAAGTTGGCCGGGAGTTTCAATTTATAGGCCACCGGGTTGATCTGACTGGTGACCTCCAGAGGTCCGATGAATCGAGGCCCTAACTTGTAAGAGGGTATCTTGAGTCGAACATATTTAGATGAGAGCCAGACCTTATCTCCTGGACGAAATTGAGGAGGATCCAGGCGTTTTTTGTCAGCGTGTCTTTTCATCCGCTCGGACGACTGAAGGAGTGCGGATCGGGTACTCTCCCAAATGGAGGAAAATTTGCTAACGAGAGATTCCGCAGCCGGGTTGTCCACCGAGGTGGAGACAGGAAAAGGAATCCGAGGATGCTGACCAAAGACTACAAAAAACGGGGATTTGGAGGAGGATTCGCTCTCGTGATTATTGTAAGAGAACTCGGCCCATGGTAGGAGATCCACCCAGTCAGAATGGTGGGCATTAACGAAGTGCCGGAGGTAACTGGTCAGGTTCTGATTGATCCGCTCCACTTGACCATTGGACTGTGGGTGGTAAGCGGAAGAGAAGTCCAGGGTGACGTCTAGTAGTTTACAAGTGGCTCTCCAGAAGCGTGAGGTGAACTGTACCCCACGATCCGACACGATGTGGAGGGGCAGGCCATGAAGACGGAAGATGTGACGAATAAAGTCTCTAGCTAGCTCGGGTGCAGACGGGAGGCCTGGCAGGGGAACGAAATGAGCCATCTTGGAGAAGCGGTCAGCGACCACCCAAATGACCGTACAACCGGCAGAGAGTGGGAGGTCAGTTATGAAGTCCATTGCAATATGCTGCCAGGGGGCAGCAGGTACTGGGAGCGGAAGGAGGCGACCGGCTGGCAGATGTCTCGGAACCTTGTTGCGGGCGCAGGACACACAGGCAGAAACAAAGTCTATTACATCCTTGTGCAGGGTAGGCCACCAGTAGTGCCGGGAAATAAGCTGGAGGGTCTTCTTCTGACCAGCGTGGCCAGCCAGTTTAGACGAGTGACCCCAGTGAAGGATCTTCTCCCGATCAGGTACTGATACGAACGTCTTTCCGGGAGGGAGACGATTTAGACTCACGGGAGCCACCTGCATTACTCTGGCGGGATCGATGATGTGTTTCGGATCTTCCTCGAGATCAGATACCAGAAAGGATCGAGACAAGGCGTCCGCCTTGACGTTTTTGTCAGCCGGGCGAAAATGAAGGACAAAATCAAAACGAGCAAAAAACAAGGACCACCGGGCTTGGCGCGGGTTAAGTCTCTGGGCATGCTGGAGGTAAGCCAAGTTCTTGTGGTCAGTGTAAATTATTACCGGGTGAAGAGCCCCCTCAAGCATGTAACGCCACTCCTCCAATGCCAGTTTGATGGCCAATAACTCTCGATCTCCTATGGAATAATTGCGCTCTGAGGAAGAGAAGAGTTTAGAGAAGAAGCCGCAAGTTACCATCCTCCCGGAAGAAGATTTTTGAGTAAGTACCGCTCCAGCTCCAGAGGAGGAGGCGTCCACTTCCAGGAAGAACTGCTTGTTGCCGTCCGGGCGATGCAGCACCGGGGCGGAAGAGAAGGCCTGTTTTAAGGAAAGAAAGGCTTCTTCTGCTTCGGGCGGCCACTCTTTGGGATTAGTACCCTTACGGGTGAGCGCGGAAATTGGGGCAGTCCGGGAAGAGAAGTGTGGTATGAAGAGGCGGTAGTAGTTGGCGAAGCCCAGGAACCGCTGAATGGCCTTCAACCCCTCCGGTCGGGGCCATTTCTCGATGGCAGACAGTTTCTCCGGATCCATTCGTAGGCCGGTCTGAGAAATAATGTAGCCCAAAAACGGAAGCGAGGTCTGCTCAAAGAGGCACTTCTCGTATTTAGCGAAGAGGTGATTCTGCCTGAGCCTGAGCAGGACCTGACGAACGTCCCTCCGGTGAGTCTGGAGATCCGGAGAGAAGACCAAGATGTCGTCCAGGTACACCACTACGCAGGAGTAGAGAAGGTCCCGGAAGATGTCATTGACCAACTCTTGAAAGACGGCAGGAGCGTTACAGAGACCAAAGGGCATTACCAGGTATTCATAGTGGCCGTCCCGGGTGTTGAATGCCGTCTTCCATTCATCCCCTTGACGGATACGAACCAGGTTGTACGCCCCACGGAGGTCTAGTTTGGTGAAGATTCTAGCCCCCCTCAGACGATCAAATAATTCTGGAATGAGCGGAAGGGGGTACTTATTCTTCACCGTGATCTGGTTTAGGCCTCTATAGTCTATACAGGGACGGAGAGAGCCGTCCTTCTTTTTGACGAAAAAGAAGCCTGCTCCCGCCGGGGAGGTAGATTTCCGGATGAATCCCCTGGCCAGATTCTCCTCAATATATTCGGACATCGACCGGGTCTCAGCAGCGGATAAAGGATAAATACGCCCACGGGGAGGAGTAGTACCGGGTAACAGGTCGATGGGACAGTCGTATGGTCTATGAGGGGGTAATGTCTCTGCCTCCTTTTTATTAAAGACATCAGCATAAGACCAATAAGGAATTGGAAGTCCAGGTAGATTAGCTGGGGTAGGAGAGGGACGGACGGGATGGACGGGAACCAGGCAGGTCTTATGACAGTCTTGTCCGCAGCGAAGGACTTCTCCGGTTTGCCAGTCAAGCACGGGTGCATGTCTCTGGAGCCAAGGCAGACCTAGCAAGAGGGCGTGAGAGAGTCCAGGCAGAACATGAAAGGAGATACTTTCAGAATGCAGCATTCCCACCTGCAGAGTAATGGATTCGGTGATGAGTTGGATGGGGCGTGGTAAGAGCCCCCCATCCACGGCAGCCACAGACAAGGGTACAGCCAGAGGTTTGGTGGGGATGCGGTATTTCTCTACCAGGGACTGTGAAATAAGATTCCCGGCTGCTCCAGAGTCCAGTTGGGCTAGTTCGAAATAACGGTTCTCCCCGTAGACGATTGAAACTGACAACAGCAGGGATGGAGAGGATTTATTCTTGTCTAGGTGGACCTCTCTGAGCGAACCTAGACACAGGCGTTTCCCGACCTCTCCGGGCAGGCAAGGATCCGGTGCTCCTTACTGCCACAGTAGAAGCAGGTCTCCTCGGCACGGCGTAAGTCCTGACGGGTCTTGACCATCTTGGTCTGGTCGACCTGCATAGGCTCAGGAGGGTGTACCTGGTTAGAGACAGAAGGAGTGACGGGTTTCTGAAAAGTAGGAGCTAGACGTGGTAACCTCCTCTCACGGGTGACCTCTCTGGCACGCTCCTGGAACCGTAGGTCAATCCGGGTGGCAAGAGTTATTAAGTCATCGAGAGTGGTAGGAATATCCCGACCGGCAAGTTCATCTTTAATACGGCCGGACAGACCCTCCCAGAAGACGGAAACCAGAGCGTCGTTATCCCAGGCCAGCTCCGAGGCAAGGGTACGGAACCGTATGGCATATTGGCCCACGGTGAGACTCTCCTGACGGAGGCATAGCAACGATGATGCAGATGAGGTCTTCCGTCCGGGTTCGTCGAAGACTTTCCGGAAAGCCGTGAGAAAAGCAGGCAAGTTGGACACCAGGGGGTCTCCTCTCTCCCATAGAGGATTTAGCCAGGCCAGGGCCTCCCCGGTGAGATGGGACATGATGAAGGCAATTTTGGCCCGGTCGGAGTTAAACTGGTGGGACAAAAGTTCAAAGTGCAGGGTGCACTGATTTAAGAAGCCCCGACCCTGGACGGAGTCGCCTCCGAAGCGAGGAGGTGCAGAAAGCCGGGGTCCGGGGTAGGATACCATGGTATTAGTGGCCAGCGGAGCTGCCGGATTGCAAGATATGGCACTGGCGGAGGTTGTTGGTGGATCAGACAGAGTGTTCAGGCGAGTATTGACATTCCGCAGGTGACCCAGGATGGACTCCTGTTGGGACCTCTGACGGGACAGTTCAAGACAGAGGTCCGAGAGCGAGGGAGCTTGGGTGCCACCGGGTTCCATGGCCCGAGCAAACTGTAACGGGTCTGGGAGGCGGAACCTCTGGGCTACAATACAAGGGGGCGGTCCTTGTAAGGGAGCGGGTGGCGACCAGGCAGGTAGTCACAGGAGGTGACCAGGACAGTCTCTGGGTGTACGGGCAGGAGGACACGGCAAGTGATCGGGGCAGTCTCTGGATAAAGGGTAGGTACGACCTGTGATGGCTGAACCTCCAGGTAGGCTAGCAAGGCAGATGAAGAATGTGTGCTCCCAGGTGAGCAAGCGAGAGTCTCTGGAATAGCAGGTGGTCACAGCACGTGACGGCGGAGCCTCCAGGTAGGCAAGCAGGCAGGTAACGGAGAAGCGCTCCCAGGTGAGCGGGCAAGAGTCTCAGGAATAGCTGGTGGTCACAGCACGTGACAGCGGAGCCTCCGGGCAGGCAAGCAGGCAGGTAGCGGAGAAGCGCTCCCAGGTGAGCGGGCAAGAGTCTGGAGTAGCTGGTGGTCACAGCACGTGACAGCGGATCCTCCGGGCAGGCAAGCAGGCAGGTAGCGGAGAAGCGCTCCCAGGTGAGCGGGCAAGAGTCTGGAGTAGCTGGTGGTCACAGCACGTGACAGCGGAGCCTCCGGGCTGGCAAGCAGGCAGGTAACAGAGAAGCGCTCCCAGGTGAGCGGGCAAGCTGGTCCATAGACAGACTGACCGGAGTTGTAAGGCAGACCGTCGGACCTCAGGCAAGCAGGCAGGTAGCTGAGGTGCGCTCCCAGGTGAGCGGGCAGGCTGGTCCTTAGACAGACTGACAGGAGTAGTAAGGCAGACCGTCGGACCTCAGACTAGCAGACAGGTAGCAAGTAATCAGGCAGGAATCTGACAGGTAACTGGCAACGGGACCTGAGGGCTGAAGCACAGGTGAGACACAGGTGCAAACAACATTGCTCGGGCACCTCCATTTTGGAGGAGGTGCCTTATATATGATGAAGTCCTCCGGCCATTGGCCGGGGACTCCTTAGGACGGCGCGCGCGGCCCCTTTAAGAGGAGGGGAGCGCGCGCGCGCGCCCTAAGCACAGGGGCCGGGAAGGAGCGCGCGCTGAGAGCAGAGCAGGAGGAGGACGCCGGGAAGGAGCGCGCGCTGACAGCAGAGCGGGAGAGGGACGCCGGGCACGGGGCAGAGCGGTGAGGGGAGCAGCGTCCCTGCCTAGCAGAGGGCAGGGACCCCGGCACTACAAATTTCTTCTGTTACCCTTATGAAATTGAAAAAGTGGGGGCTGAAAAACATTTTTGTGGGAAAAATTAGAAAATTTTATTTTTACGGCTCAATGTTATAAACTTCTGTGAAGCACCTGGGGGTTCAAGGTGCTCACCACACATCTAGATAAGTTCCCTGAGGGGTATAGTTTCCAAAATGGGGTCACATGTGGGGGGTTTCCAGTATTTAGGCACATCAGGGGCTCCCCAAATGCAATATGGCGTCCACTAATTATTCAAGCAAATTTTACATTTAAAAAGTCAAATGGCGCTCCTTCCATTCCGAACCCTGCTGTGCGCCCAAACAGTGGTTTTCCCCCACATATGGGGTATCTGCTTGCTCAGAAGAAATTGAGCAACAAACTGCATGGTGCAATTTCTCCTGTTACCCTTATGAAAATGCAAAAGTGGGGGCTGAAAAACATTTGTGTGGGAAAAATGTGAAAATTTTATTTTTACGGCTCAATGTTATAAACTTCTGTGAAGCACCTGGGGGTTCAAGGTGCTCACCACACATCTTGATAAGTTCCCTGAGGGGTCTAGTTACCAAAATGGGGTCACTTGTGGGGGGTTTCCACTTTTTAGGCACATCAGGGGCTCCCCAAATGCAATATGGCGTCCGCTAATTATTCAAGCAAATTTTACATTTAAAAAGTCAAATGGCGCTCCTTCCCTTCCGTACCCTGCCGTGCGCCCAAACAGTGGTTTTCCCCCACATATGGGGTATCTGCTTACTCAGGAGAAATTGATCAACAAATTTTGGGGTCTATTTTTTCCTGTTACCCCTGCGAAAATAAAAAAAATTGGGTCTAAAGTAACATTTTTGTGAAAAAAGTTAAATGTGAATTTTTTTCTTCCACATTCCAAAAATTCCTGTGAAGCACCTGAAGGGTTAATAAAGTTCTTGAATGTGGTTTTGAGCACCTTGAGGGGTGCAGTTTTTAGAATGGTGTCACTTTTGGGTATTTTCTGTCATAAAGACCCCTCAAAGTGACTTTAAATATGATGTGGTCCCTAAAAAAATGTTTTTCTAAATTTTGTTGGAAAAATGAGAAATCGCTGGTCAACTTTTAACCCTTATAGCTCCCCAGTAAAAAAAATTTTGGTTCCAAAATTCTGCTGATGTAAAGTAGACATGTGGGAAATGCTATTTATTAACTATTTTGTGTGACATATCTCTCTGATTTAAGGGCATAAAAATTAAAATTTTGAAAATTGCAAAATTTTCAAAATTTTTGCCAAATTTCCATTTTTTTCACAAATAAACGCAAGTGATATCGAAGAAATTTTACCATAATCATGAATTAAAATATGTCACGAAAAAACAATCTCAGAATAAGGGAGATCCGTTGAAGCGTTCCAGAGTAATTACCTCATAAATTGACAGTGGTCAGAATTGTAAAAATTGGCCTGGTCATTAATGTGCAAACCACCTTGGGTTGTAAAGGGGTTAATGACTCATCCTGGTCCTCATCTTGTAGTAATGCCTCATCTAATGCCTCATCCTGGTCCTCATCTTGTAGTAATGTCTCATCCTGGTCCTCATCTTGTAGTAATGCACCATCCTGGTCCTCATCTTGTAGTAATGCCCCATCCTGGTCCTCAACTTGTAGTAATGCACCATCCTGGTCCTCATCTTGTAGTAATGCCCCATCCAGGTCCCCATCTTGTCGTAATGTCCCCCATCCAGGTCCCCATCTTGTCGTAAGGTCCCCCATCTAGGTCCCCATCTTGTTATAATGTCCCCATCTTGTAGGAATGTCCCCCATCCAGGTCCTCACATTGTAGAAATGTTCCTATCCAGGTCCCAACATTGTAGATATGTCCCAATCCAGTTCCCCATATTGTAGATATGTCCCCATCCAGGTCCCCACATTGTAGGAATGTCCCTATCCAGGTCCCCACATTGTAGATATGTCCCCATCCAGGTCCCCATATTGCAGGAATGTCCCCATTCAGGTCCCACATTGTAGGAATGTCCCCATCCAGGTCCCACATTGTAGGAATGTTCCTATCCAGGTTCCCATATTGTAGGAATGTCCCCATTCAGGTCCCTATATTGTAGGAATGTCCGCTGTTCCATTCTTCAAATACATATATAAGAAAAAAAAAGTCTCTTCTCACCTGTCCTCCGTTCCCTCGGTGTCCTTTCTGCATATGCGGGCGCAGGCACCATAGACCCCTTGACGATCGCGGCCTGGTCCAGGAGCTTCCGGCAGCTGCGCTTTAGTTCAGTGTATTGCCTGCCACCGGCCTATCAGAGGCCCGCAGCTGACATCTACCCATGTTAGTGATGTCATGCACCGCTGCGCTGGGACGCGGATGTCCGCTGCTGGCCTCTGATAGGCCGGTGGCTGGCATTGGTATTGTATCATGCAGAGAGCCGGTCTCTGCGCAGCAATACACTGAACTAAAGTGCAGCTGTCGGCAGCTCCTGGACCGGGCCGCGATCGGGGTCTATGGTGCCTACAGGCCGCATGAACCAGTCTGAAGGGCCACATGCGACCCGCGTGTTTGAGACCCCTGGTTTAGGATAAGTCTGTCTCTCATACTCTGCTGACCTCACCCCTCCTTGGATAAACCCCCTTCCCACTGCCCCCTTTACTTTTTCCCTGCCCCTCTTCAGGGACGCCTGGAGCTGGTGCTCACACACTATCATACAGGTCACCACTCAATAAAGGTAATAAGCAATTAAAGTAGTGAAAGAGGTTAAAACATAACCTTTAATGAATATGTAGGTAAAAAAGATATAAAACGTCACTAGGACCTAAAATCCAGTTAATGCCTGCCAATGGTAGTAAAACAAAGCTACCTATCATAAATATGTACTCGTTATAAACACCAAATGTATCCAACCTGTATATTTAGCAAGACAGTGGCAAGAAAAATGATAGAGCTGTCAATAACACATCTCAATAAGCGTGCAACATATCCGACGACCAGTCCTCACACTGTATGCAGGAGGCTGTGTGGGTCCTCACACTGTATGCAGGAGGCTGTGTGGGGACTGATACTGTATATAGGAGGCTATGTGAGGGCTCATACTCATATAGGAGGTTGTGTGAGGGCTCACATTGTATATAGGAGGCTATGTGGGGCTCACACTGTACAGTATATGGAAGGCTATGTGGGGCTGTAAAAAGGAGACTATGTGGTGGCTCCTGTTCAGCAGCCACAGAATATTCATCTGACCACTGGACCACGGTTCTACAAATTGCTCGTCTCTATATACCAGTCATACTGTATATTCTCCTATATATATTGTACTGTATGTGGTATACTATGTATACTATGTGCACGGACATCAGATGAAGCACTCAAGATAATTAGTGACTGCTACATCATATACTATTATGTGGAGTTGAAGTTTACAATGATGATTTCATTGATCAAGTATGTTTGAAAACATATACAAAATAATAATTCATAGGTATCTATCTAGCAGACCGGGGCTTATGTGTGACCACCTTTACTCTGCTGATATGTTATTTTAGGAGTGTAGAAAAACACAGCGTACTACACAGGGGCGGACACAGACTGTAGTGGGCCCCTGTGCAAGAATTTTTTTGGGGCTCCCCCGCCCTTCATAGGGGGCATGAAGGGCCCCCCCCCGTGCATCTCTCATCCCCCTGTGCATCTCTGATTCCCCCCACTCCAAGTTAATTAATTGTATGTAAAAATACAACTTGTTATACTTACCCCCAGGGCTGGCTCCAGGTTTTTGTGGGCCCTGGGTGACAGAGTTTCAGTGGGCCCCTTTAACACATACCATGATTCATGATGCACAGATACCGCAGAGAAATATATATATATATATATATAGTACAAGGCCAAGGATTTCACTTACTACATTACATGAGCGATATCTATTGTAAATTCTACAATAGCTCAGAAACCGGCGAATCCTCACAACGCACAGTGCAGACCGGACAGTATAGTCCTCCATACAGTATTATGGGCACCATACCATGCTCCATACAGGATACTGACCCCCTTATAATGCTCCATACAGGATACAGGATACTGACCCCCTTATAATGTTCCATACAGGATACTGGTCCCCATATAATGCTCCATACAGGATACTGGTCCCCATATAACTCTCCATACAGAATATTGGCCCCCATGTACCGCTCCATGCAGGCTGTTCCCCCCTTATAATGCCCCATGCAGGATGACACCCGTCTTTTAATGCGCTATGCAGGATGTCACATCTACCCCCCATAAAATGCCCCATGCAGGATGTCACCTCTTCCCCCCATATAATGCCCCTTGCAGGATGTCACTTCCCCCCTTTTCAATGCCCCATGCAGCATGTCAGACCACCCCCTCCCTTATAATGCCCCATGCAGGAGGTCACCCCTCCTCCTTATAATGCCCCATGCAGTATGTCACACACCCACTCTCTATATAATGCCCCATGCAGGATGTCAATTCCCCCCTCCCCCTATTATAATGCCCCATGCAGGATATCACTTCCCCCCTTCCCCTCTTATAATGCCCCATGCAGGATGTCACTTCCCCCCTTCCCCTCTTATAATGCTCCATGCAGGATGTCACTTCACCCTTCCCCTCTTATAATGCCCCAAGCAGGATGTCACATCCCTCCCCCCACCCCCATATAATGCCCCCTTGCAGGATGTCAATTCCCCCCTCCCCCATATAATGCCCCATTCAGGATGCCAATCCCCCCCTATATAATGCCCCATGCAGGATGTCACACCACCCCCCCATATAATGCCCCATGCAGGATGTCACACCCACTCTCCCCCCCACCATTAAATGCCCCATGCCCCCATACATAGAAAAAAAAAAATCAAATACTCATCTCACTTCTTACCTGCTGCTGATCCGGACTCCAGCGTTGTGATGTGACAGCTCAGGAGAGAGCGCGCGTTGTAAAGACGTCACCGCGCCCTCTGACCTGAGACGTCACAGTCAGAGGACGCGGCAGACGCTGCGGAGGCACGGGGAGGGGTAAGTATTGTGCCGGCACCGTCACATGACCGGAGATGTCCCTGCGCTTAGCATGGGGCCCATGCTGAGCGCAGGCACATCTCCGGTCATGTGACGGCGGGGGGTCCTGCGGGGGGGGCCCCATGAGGAGACGCACAAGAGGGGGGCTCCGACCGGCCGGGCCCCATGCTGGAGTCAGGGCAGTCATGCCATGATGGCGGCCCTGCTGGAGGCTGGAGGGGCCCCCTCTCCCTCGGGGTCCCCGTTCAATGAACCGGCTGCACGGGCGGTAGGTCCGCCCCTGGTACTACATCTCTAAAAAGGTATATCTGCTTTAAAAATAGTAATACATAAGAATAATATGTACTATGTCTGACCACTACAAACACTCATCTGAACTGGTCCAAGTGCTGTCAGCTTTTTTCACGGGCAACACTTAGACAATACGGTCGTGTGAATATAGGCTTATGATGCATCTGGTAATAAACATGTTAAGGATGGGCCGCTACTCATGGGCCACTGCTGTGTGCTTGCCCCCCAGGCTAAAATGTGCCAGCCAGCCCCTGCTGCACCGGGTGCCAGAAAACCTAGATACACCTTTGGAATAGGTATCTTGCAAAGTAAGGATGGGGTTTGGTGTTTTTAAGTGATTTTATTGACTCTGTGCATTTATATTTTGTATCAATAATATGATATGGTTATATATATCTTCTGGATATCAGGAGGGCTTATCCCTGTGCATTGACTCTCTCCTTCTCCTTTGATGTCCTGTATAGGCCAAAAAAAACCTACGCGTTTCGAGGACTCACAGTTCCTCTTCGTCAGCATCTCGCTGGTAGTCAAACTGGTAACCTAATAAAGTCCAAACGCCCCCCACAAAGATAATACAACCAAAGAAATGGAGGAAGATCCAATACTGTCAAGACGGTGCAAAAGGACATATGGAGGTGCAATAGAACTAAGATAGAATTCCAATAAGAATAGACTGTGTGTGAAAAAAATAATAATAAAAAAGACTTTGTTCAAACTTTCACAATTAGTTAAAAATGAATAAAAATTATATACTTATATTTCTGATGGCTATAAAAAACAGTCTGTTAATCAGTGTATATTACCAGGATAGTATAAATTCGGCACTTAGTACCATCCAGAGATAAAAAGGAAAAAATGAAGGAGAAAAATAAAAACATTATATTGTATCTCCAATAGGGGTATCAATGTATAGAAACAAATACATATAAAAAATAGGTGGATTCAAAGGAATATATCCAAAAGACATATTATATTGATAAAATATAAGGAGGTTCATAAAAGTGCAATGTAAATGTTCAATTGGTACTGGGATGAAAAATACATACAGTATATACCGCTGCGAGTTGAAGGCATACAGCTGAGTCTCGTGATTAAGGCCCTTCAGAGCCAAGCTATTTAATGTGAAGATCCATTTGGATTCCATCCGCGACATTAATCTCAGGTAATCACCTCCCCTCCATTTTCTGGGGACTAATCGGATCCCACAAAACTTAGTGTCCTTATAAGATTGGTTGTGGAACTTCCGGTAGTGCCGGGACAGTGGATGCCCTTCAAAACCTTCATTCATGTTGATAAAGTGTTCCTTCAGCCTTTTGATAACTTGCTCTTTGTACAGACATCTCCTCCTGCCAAGGCATAAAAAGGGCGTGGCTTGGGGTGTGGATAGGGGCGTGGTCAGACTACGCGTGCCGCATGGTTTCGCCCTCTTTCTAGTCCTCATAGGTTGGCGGTATGCTTGTACTGAGGAGATCTGGGATATCAGTGATTAGGTCCCATATTGTGCACTGTAAGGTCTGGAAAAGCTCCTTCTATCGGTCTCTGTAGCACCAGAGGAAGAACAGAGGGAAAAGACAGGATTTTCTACATGTCGCGTTATGTAGATGTTCTGCAGATTTATCACAACCGTCCACAAGAAGAAACTGCCATCACAGAGCCGCCTTTAGCTGTTGGAAAAGTTTAAACTTAGTTTTGAATGGTTGCTATAGGCAACAAGGACTTTCTATTTATGCTGGGTCACATGATGCTGGTGCTGCGTGATATCATGTGACGGAATGTTGTGGCTGATGATGTCACAGAGGGCGTTGTGATGTCACCCTTGGGGTATATAAGGGGGCTCCGTCCACCTAGAGCTCATATCTCATTGGCCATATCTTGGTGCTGAGATCCCCCCTGGAGACAATGAGGATCGCCATATTGTTTCTGTGCTGTACCCTGTTCTACCCTGTGAATTACCATAGGCTGCCGGTGAGTACCTGTCTATTATTACATATGGAGGACGTTTAGAATCAGCTGCGGCAGGGGAAGGGGATGGGGAGGGGGGTCCTGTAAGAATTTACCTGCGGGAATAAGAGGTTATGGCAGGGAAAGGAGCTTAGGAAGTGACAGTCAGAGGGGATATAAGTGTGGGGTGACCCCTCTGACTCCCACATTCCTGCTTTGTCCTTGTAGTGATTAATGACTTTGGTGTTGTCCCTTATATATCACTTTGCAGTCACCAGTGATCGCTCCGCACTGTGATCCTAAACTACAGTCTCATTTACCTTTTTGCAAACGCCCAGAAGGGGAGGAGTGACATCACACCCATGTGAGCAGATCCCGCCCACTTTTACTGCAGTCGTAATGCGAGCTAGCTGCATTCTGTTTTCATGGAAATGTCAGCAGCTGCTCCCCCTAGTGTTTACAAGATGAAAACATCAAAACAGTTAAAATATTTTTTTCAGATTTTATACCATTGAAACCTTTTTAAATATATATGTGTATTTATATATAAATATAAATACTTTACAATTTTACAATTGTAAAAAAATTGCTGACACTTTCCCTTTAAAAGATCTAAAGACGTTCTGCTTCATGTGCCATTGTGACCAATCACAGCACAGATTATATTTTTTAAACTTTTCTTGAAAAACTGAAGCTGCTCCGTGATTGGAAATCATGTGGAAGGGTTCTCTTTTAGACATTTAGTTAGGTCCAAAGTATCAGTGACATGATGGATAGAACTGTGCAATGATGTCACAGAGGGCTTTGTGATGTCACCCCTGGGTATATTAGAAGCCTCGGCCCATCTGCAGCTTGTATCTCATTGACCATACCTTGGTGCTGAGAGACCTCTGGAGATGATGAGTATCACCCTATCATTTCTGTGCTTTACGTTGCTCTACCCCCCACATTACAGTACACTGAGGGCGAGTATGTTCTCATCAATATGGAGGTCACAACGATCAGCTAATGAGAATATCGCCTCTTGCAGGACTTCTCATACTGGACACGTGACCGTTCGTCATATGAAAGTCCAACAGTAAATAATATTCCATGGACCCTGGAGGTGAATCCCAAACTTCTTCCTGATCTTCTCAATGGGATATTTCTGAAAGTTGCTTGATAATGTATCCATCACTGTATAATAACAAGGGCTCTCTGTTGGACTGGATTGGGTATAAATATACAGGACTTTATTATGTTTTTTTTCTTTATTATAGGATGACCCACTACCCGTGGATCTCAGGAGAAGCACATATCAAGCTTCCATCAATCTTCCTTTTTTGGCTCTTCCGTGACGCAGTTTTTGTTGCGGTGATGACACTACTGACAATACTAGAGTATTTGGCCTTAAGTCTTGTCCTGAGCAAGTGGGCAATGTCTGAACCTGGTGAAACAATCAGAAAACTCCTGAGAACAAAACCATTCTGAAGGAACAAAGTGCTTGTAAGGAGCCGATTTGCATCCCTCAGATTCAGGAGCAAGACTCCAGGAGAACACCTGTCCTGCCCAATGGCAAATGTTCTACTCCATCCATGGCTCCTGCACCGCAGGATGCGAAAAAGGTTCCTAGCTGCAACTATAAAGTGGCGTTCAGTGATATTGTCTGGGTCAGAACGATCCCTCACAACAATATAGGAAGAAGAGCTCGAAGTTCCACGGAGCATAAAGAGAGGTTACTGATTTTTCAGAGAAGCCAACAATCCAGAATTCCAGAGCCACGAGCACCAGAACCTAGAACACCAGAACCTACCATGTCAGAACCTAGTATGTCAGAACCTAGAATGCCAGAGCCTGAAATGCCTACAACACCTCCACCCAAAATCAAGAGGAGAAGATGTTTCCTTAGATGTCTTAGAGGCGAGGAAGATTGAGAAGGCAACTGCTTGAACTTTCCCATTGCTCGTGTTTTCACCACAGGTTAGTCCTATACATGCTGTCTGATGGGCACCATCTTACTACATACAATGCAGCATTGCACCTGAAATCGAATGGATATTTTGTCACACACTTGCACTTTAGCATCTTATCATATGGCGCATATATCTATGAACGCTTTGCTAAGTATCACTGTCTAGTATGTGCTTCTGATGAACCTATTTTAGGAAAAAGTGTCGAGGTTTGGCATACTATGTACTTGAGTTTGGCGTACTATGTGCTTGTTGGTAAATTCTATTGCCATCTATAATCTACTAGATATTATAAAGTCTCTGGTGGGATGTCCCATGCCGAATTGTTGATAACTGACTATGAGCATTGTCCTCTATTTCTTATCTACTATGGTTACAGGTTGATGTGAAGAGAGCTGTGCCATTGGTAGCGATTTTTCTACTGATTTGTCAGTTATATTTATGTTAGTTTAGCAAATTTCTGCTTGTAGGGTCTAATGTTTCAGCATAGTGTATGTTATGTGAGCTAAACTGTCATACTTATGCACTAGATAGATTATAAATTGTGATGCTTATGTACTAGATAGATTATTAGTTTAATCGGTGATTTTTTAAATATTTTTTAACATCAGGAGACTCAAGAATCGCATCTTACAGAAGACAAGAAGCCGAAATGCCGAAGGGTGATGACCTGTTGATGGCCCAAAGCTGGAGGGTCATTACCTCTTGATGGCACAAAACTGGACAGAAGATAAAAACATTTGATGGCACACAGCCGGAGGGTGATGATCTATTGATGGCCATAGCCAGAGGGTCATTAACTGTTGATGGCACACAGCCGGACAGAGGATCATTACCTGTTGATGGCACACAGCCGGATGGTCATTACCTGTTCATGGCGCACTGCCGGATGGTCATTACCTGTTGATGGCACACAGCCGGAGGGTGATGACCTATTGATGGCCATAGCCAGAGGGTCATTACCTGTTGATGGCGCACTGCCGGATGGTCATTACCTGTTGATGGCACACAGCTGGAGGGTGATGACCAGTTGATGTCGCACTGCCGGATGGTCATTACCTGTTGATGGCACACAGCCGGACAGAGGATCATTACCTGTTGATGGCACACAGCCGGATGGTCATTACCTGTTCATGGCGCACTGCCGGATGGTCATTACCTGTTGATGGCACACAGCCGGAGGGTGATGACCTATTGATGGCCATAGCCAGAGGGTCATTACCTGTTGATGGCGCACTGCCGGATGGTCATTACCTGTTGATGGCACACAGCTGGAGGGTGATGACCAGTTGATGTCGCACTGCCGGATGGTCATTACCTGTTGATGGCACACAGCCGGACAGAGGATCATTACCTGTTGATGGCACACAGCCGGTCAGAGGATAAGATCTTTTGATTGCATACACAGGGTCCCTCCCTGATAACAAGGAACCCTGGGGAATACTGGTCATCTTGATCCCCCACTGACTATATACTTGCTCCACCTCAGCCTACACCATCATGGAGGACACTTCCACCTGTGTTCACTGTAAGGTTGGACTTTCTTTTATAATTACAGCAGATTAATAAACATCATAAAGCTGTAAAACTATCGAGTAATTTATTATAAATTATTATAAAGAAATATAAAGTATAATAGATAGCTATAGAGGGCACAGAAGACGACTAACTATAGAAAGCATGGTATCGCCTGATATATACTGTATATTCTAGATGGCGCTATTACACTAAATACATCACAACCTCCAGGGTGATATTACCGTACAATGCGAGATCACTAATAATGGCCACAGATTATGAGAAAATGACCAGCTCCATAGTCCTGGAGTTATTATAAATGTCTCTAGTGTGAGGCAGGGACTGGACGAGTGTTGGAGGGAGGTATATTCCCCCAGGACGTCCTTTATGTATCCATGCTGCAGAATCTGCCGTATACTTCTGTTCTAGCAGTCAGACATTTCACTCTGCAAATCACAGGCTCAACATTGTGTAAAACTACCACCGTATATAAGAGCACTCAGAATATAAACTAGCGGCATGCCGTGCACTGCCCACGTCATGTGTACGGGATACAGGACCTGCAGGACCTGGTACGGCCATTATAGTTGATAGATTAATGATACCTGTGCAGATGAAGGGAAAAAAAATATGTGCAACAACAGGAGGAGAAAGTCTCAAAATGTAATTTGAAGAGTATAATAGAGAAATGGGAAACTTCTGGAGATGCAGATAAGTGGTACCAGGGCGAAATATAAGTGTAGCCAGACAAGGGAAAAGTGCAAATGATCCAGTGACTCACCCCCTGGGCCAGTGCTGTAGTGCGGCGCGCGCGTGCGCGCGGGGGATACCCGGAGCCGGATCCGATGGGGGTAGTAGTCTTCGTGTGGCGGTGACCCGGTCCGCGCCCAGGGTGGTCAAACTAAGTGGCAGTTATTGGTATGATGGTATTAGTGTCCGACTACGCCACCCGTTGATTTGCGGTCGCAAGGCTGCCACTGCAAAACAGTCCGCTGAGGCCGATGGTATATATGTGCAGCTATGGTGGTATAACCCCCAACGGGAGAGGTATAGCCTCAGGGCAGCTGGTGCGGGTGAAGGGAGTGATAGTAAGAGCGTCCCGGTACCTATGGTGCTGGTGGTGCGATGGAACACAGAGACTGATTGCAGTTTTCAATGCTTTACTCACAGTTGTTATTAACGTCAGTCCTGCAGGTGATGACGACCCGAGCCATGCTGCGTCCACCAGGTACGGGGCTCGACCAACCCCCAGGCAGTTCCAGAGTGTGACCTTGAACTCCTTTCCCCGTTCCTTTCTCTGGCCGTCCCCACTAGGGACCCACCCATGTCCAGCTTCCTCGGGCCTTCTGGTGGCGAAACCTTTCTCCGGTCTCCCTGACCCTATGTGGCGTGCCTTCGTGGTGGGTGTAGTGAGTGGTCGCACCAAGACGTGGCCACGACCTCCGGTTCCTGGCTGAGGATAAGTGGCCTCCACCAGTTTGGGATCCGGTACCCTGATCTGCCAACCCTTCACCCGCTGACTCCTAGCGTGTTCGGGTTCCTTCTTGCTTCATGTCTCTGGGCCTTTCCTTATGTTTCATTCTTTCCTTGCTTCTTGTTCCTTTCTTCTTCACTCTTGCTCCCTCCAGGGGCAGCACCCAGACAGGGCTGCTGCTCCCTGTCACTCCTCTTCTCACTCTTCTTCTGTCTGACTGAACTCACTCCTAAGATGGTGCCCACCTTTTATACTCCCTCTGACACCCGAGCCCAGGTGACTAGCAACCAATGGGCTCCTTCCTATGCCCAGAAACCCACTCCCATCTGCCCCTACACCACTGGGATATTCCTCCCCCCCCTCCCCACTCCAGCCAGGAACAGAAGCTGTCGTACCTGCACATCTTTCTAGTGGGAGTACCGTCGGTCTGTTCCTCGGAAATGGGGTGTGTGTGGTGCATGCAGCTAACTGAGTTCTAGTCCACACTCCATCCTTACCCGGGGGTGGAATACCACACCTCTGGTTCGAGGTGCAATACCCCGTAGCAGCCGAGCCCTCGGGGTGCTACACCAGCATAAAGGTTTGTTTAGTAGAAAAAATATTAAAACTTAGCTTTTATTAGCCATATAAAACACTGCTCCACAAAGGATACAGCAAATGTGCAACTATCCTAGCTTACAGACCTACGCGTTTCAACAAATCATGTCTTAATTATGGCCCTACTACTAGAATGACAAAAAGGCATATATATATATATATATATATATATATATATATATATATATATATATATATATATATATATATATATATATATATATATATATATATATATATATATATATATCCACGTGCCTGTATGACCTACCTACAACGCCTGGGCATGCTCCTGATGAGGTTGCGGATGGTCTCCTGTGGGATCTCCTCTCAGACCTGGACTAAAGCATCCGCCAACTCCTGGACGGTCTGTGGTGCAACGTGACGTTGGCGGATGGAGCAAGACATGATGTCCCAGATGTGCTCAATCGGATTCAGGTCTGGGGAACAAGCGGGCCAGTCCATAGCTTCAATGCCTTCATCTTGCAGGAACTGCTGACACACTCCAGCCACATGAGGTCTGGCATTATCCTGCATTAGGAGGAACCCAGGGCCAACCGCACCAGCATATGGTCTCACAAGGGGTCTGAGGATCTCATCTCGGTACCTAATGGAAGTCAGGCTACCTCTGGCGAGCACATGGAGGGCTGTGCGGCCCTCCAAAGAAATGCCACCCCACACCATTACTCACCCACTGCCAAACCGGTCATGCTGAAGGATGTTGCTCTCCATGGCTTCTCCAGACTCTGTCACGTCTGTCACATGTGCTCAGTGTGAACCTGCTTTCATCTGTGAAGAGCACAGGGCGCGAGTGGCGACTTTGCCAATCCTGATGTTCTGTGGCAAATGCCAAGCGTCCTGCATGGTGTTGGGCTGTGAGCACAACCCCTATCTGTGGATGTCGGGCCCTAATACCACCCTCATGGAGTCGGTATCTAACCGTTTGTGCAGACACATGCACATTTGTGGCCTGCTGGAGGTCATTTTGCAGGGCTCTGGCAGTGCTCCTCCTGTTCCTCCTTGCACAAAGGCGGAGGTAGCGGTCCTGCTGCTGGGTTGTTGCCCTCCTACGGCCCCCTCCACATCTCCTGGTGTACTGGCCTGTCTCCTGGTAGCGCCTCCAGCCTCTGGACACAGCCAACCTTCTTGCCACAGCTCGCATTGATGTGCCATCCTGGATGAGCTGCACTATCTGAGCAACTTCTGTGGGTTGTAGAGTCTGTCTCATGCTACCACGAGTGTGAAAGCACAACCAACATTCAAAAGTGACCAAAACATCAGCCAGAAAGCATTGGTACTGAGATGTGGTCTGTGGTCCCCACCTGCAGAACCACTCCTTTATTGAGGGTGTCTTGATAATTGCCAATAATTTCCATCTATCGTCTATTCCATTTGCACATCAGCATGTGAAATTGATTGTCAATCAGTGTTGCTTCCTAAGTGGACAGTTTGATTTCACAGAAGTTTGATTTACTTGGAGTTATATTCTGTTGTTTTAAGTGTTCCCTTTATTTTTGGAGCAGTGTATATAGATACATACAGTGAGTACGGAAAATATTCAGACTCCTTTAAATTTTTCACTCTTTGTTTAATTGCAGCCATTTGATAAATTCTGAAAAGTTCATTTTTTTCTCATTAAAGTACACTCTGCACCCCATCTTGACTGAAAAAAACAGCAATGTAGAATTTTTTTGCAAATTTATTAAAAAAGAAAAACTGAAATATCACATGGTCATAAGTATTCAGATCCTTTGATCAGACACTCATATTTAAGTCACATGCTGTCCATTTCCTTGTGATCCTCCTTGAGATGGTTCTACTCCTTCAATGGAGTCCAAATGTGTTTAATTAAACTTATAGGACTTGATTTGGAAAGGCACACACCTGTCTATATAAGACCCCACAGCTCACAGTGCATGTCAGACCAAATGAGAATCATGAGCTCAAAGGAACTGCCCAAGGAGCTCAGAGACAGAATTGTGACAAGGCACACATCTAGCCAAGGTTATAAAAGAATTTCTGCATTACTCAAGGTTCATAAGAGCACAGTGGCCTTCATAATCCTTAAATGGAAGAAGTTTGGGACCACCAGAAGTCTTCCTAGACCTGGTCGTCCAGCCAAACTGAGCAATCGTGGGAGAAGAGCCTTGGTGAGAGAGGTAAAGAAGAACCCCAAGATCACTGTGGCTGAGCTCCAGAGATGCAGTAGGGAGATGGGAGAAAGTTCCACAAAGTCAACTATCACTGCAGCCCTCCACCAGTTGGGCCTTTATGGCAGAGTGGCCAGACGGAAGCCTCTCCTCAGTGCAAGACATATGAAAGCCCGCATAGAGTTTGCTCAAAAACACATGAAGGACTCCCAGACTATGAGAAATAAGATTCTCTGGTCTGATGAGACAAAGATAGAACTTTTTGGTGATAATTCTAAGTGGTATGTGTGGAGAAAACCAGTCACTGCTCATCACCTGCCTAATACAATCCCAACAGTGAAACATGGTGGTGGCAGTTGTTAGAACCCTCCTATTAGTTTTTTCTATTTTGTGGTCACGTGACCTTGTGCCTATTTATTCCAGCTCCACCCTTCAGGCTTTGCTGGACTTCAGTGTTACTTTGACTCTTAATCTAGCCAGGTGCTTTGTACCTACTGTATCTCTCTAGTTTGTTTGGTCCTTGGACCACTAAGTACTTTTGTCTGTTTGTCTTCTTCTGCTACTACTTCTGCCAGGAGGTGTCCATTTTTGTCCCAGTCCATAGTTCTTTTAGGGACCCCTCCCTTTAATCTATAGGTCTGCGTTCAGACTAGCCGCGGACGAAGGCGGGTCTGTTCACAAGGAACAGGTTGCCCACTGCATCGTAGGGAATCAGCTTAGTCCTATTGTATGGACAGATTTCCTCTCTTTCCTTAGTTCTTGTAGCAGATCATAACAGCAGTATCATGCTATGGGTGTGTTTTTCAGCTGCAGGGACAGGACGACTGGTTGCAATTGAAGGAAACATGAATGCGGCCAAGTACAGAGATATCCTGGATGAAAACCTCTTCCAGAGTGCTCTGCACCTCAGACTTGGCCAAAGGTTCACCTTCCAACAAGACAATGACCCTAAGCACACAGCTAAAATAACAAAGGAGTGGCTTCAGAACAACTATGTGACCATTCTTGACTGGCCCAGCCAGAGCCCTGACCTAAACCCAATTGAGCATCTTTGGAGAGACCTGAAAATGGCTGTCCACCAACGTTTACCATTCATCCTGACGGAACTGGAGAGGATCTGCAAGGAAGAATGGCAGAGGATCCCAAAATGCAGGTGTGAAAAACTTGTTGCATCATTTCCAAGAAGACTCATGGCTGTACTAGCCCAAAAGGGTGCTTCTACTCAATACTGAGCAAAGGGTCTGAATACTTATGACCATGTGATATTTCAGTTTTTCTTTTTTATTAAATTTGCAAAAATTTCTACATTTCTGTTTTTTTTCAGTCAAGATGGGGTGCAGAGTGGACTTTAATGAGAAAAAAATGAACTTTTTAGAATTTACCAAATGGCTGCAATGAAACAAAGAGTGAAAAATGTAAAGGGGTCTGAATACTTTCCGTACCCAGTGTACATGCATGGAAATAAATGCAGAATTATATTTCTTAATACTGCAGTATCAGATCCTGTCTTGAATTTAACCCCTGTGGTATCCAATGTGAAAATCCACAGGGACTCCCGGTTCAGAAGTTTGCACTTATGATCCCCCCCTCGTGTGGATCTATATACCTTCTCTATCTCCATATATTTAAAGAATGAGGTGTCACCTTTATGAACTCTCGCAAAATGCCTCGATACTGCTGATGTATTTATGGCTTCCAAATTAATCGCATCAGAAAGATGTCTTCTGATACGGACTTTCAGCGCACCTGTGGTACAACCCACATAGTGGACCTTCCACAAGGTGCATTCTATAAGGTATATAACCCCTGATGAATTACAATTGAGGAAATCATGAATTTTATATTCTCTATCATTACTTAAGGACATAAAACTATCTGTTTTAACCGCATGTAGACACGCTTTGCACCGATTGGCTCCACATCTGAAGAAACCTTTTGTGCTGAGCCAATTTGGTTGTACAGTATTAGTCTCACTGGTGTATAAGCTAGGAGAAAGGATGGTTCCCAGAGCGGGCGCTTTCCTGGCTACAAAGCGGATGGCATTAGAAAGTAGGTTTTTTAGTTTCTTGTTCTGATATATAATAGGGTTATACTTTTTAATTCTAGATGTAATTTTATTATACTGAGGACTATAGGTGGTAGAAAACGTTACCCTAGTATCCAATGTGTTAATGTTATTTTTCTGTTTATTTCGGAGTATATCTTTCCGATTTATATTGGAGACAATTCTACTCGCTTTTCTTAAAGACCACTCGGGATAGCACCTATTGGATAGTCTGTTACAAATTTTTTCTGATTCCTTCTGAAAAGTGATGTTATCTGAACAATTTCGTATTGTTCGTATTAGCTCACCGTAAGGGATATTTCTCTTAATATGTGGCGGATGACAACATTTAGCTGATAGAATAGAATTTGAGGCTGTAGATTTTCTGTGGGGATTAATTTTGACCAATTCTTTCTCCTTGGTAGCCTCAAGTTCGAGATCCAAAAAAGTAATTTTGGATGAATGGTAGAACTAAGTGAATTTAAGATTACAATGATTGCAGTTGATGTACTGTACAAATTGTACCACCTCCTCCTGTGTGCCCCCCACACCAGGAGGAGGTCATCAATAAATCTACCATACCACACAATGTGTCCACTATATGTGTTATCATTATGGTAAATGAAAAGCTCCTCCACCTACACATCACTATGTTCGCTAGCGAAGGAGAACATTTACTGCCCATGCTGACTCCTCTTTTCTGTAAAAAAAAAAACTTTTATCAAAGCTAAAATAATTACGCTCTAAGAGGAACTGTACTGCTATGACCAGAAATTCTTTTATTTCTATAGTGTACGAACTGTATGTGTCAAGGTGGTAGGTTAAACATGCTAAAGCAATATGCTGTGGAATTGAGGGGGTATAATGCCACCACATCACAGGACAATCATCCAAAGTTTTTTGGCCATTCAAATTTATCAAAAATGGTCACTATGAATTTTGAATCCCTAATGTAACTCGGAGTTTCCTGAACCAGAGGCTGTAAGTAAAAATACATCCAGGCACTTAATTTTTCACCATGGGAACCAATCCCCACCACTATGGGTCTTAACCCCTTTACAGCCCAGGGCGTACTAATACGTACTGTACCTGCACCCTGGGCTTTAAGAGCCAGGTACGTATTAGTACGCCCTGTTGATTTCGGCCACACACAGGCTGTGCGGGCGCGATCGCCGCCGGGTGTGAGCTGATTTTTGCTATGTGTTGGGAGTGGTCACGCACGGCTCCCGGCACATTAACCCCCGCAATGCTGCGATCAAAATCGATCACAGCATTGCGGAGGTAAGTACTGCATACTCACCTCTTCCCCGCCGTCGCGCGCTGTCTGAGGCTGGGTTCCTTGGTTGTCATGGTAACCCAGATGTCGTCATGACAACATCCGGGTCACCAGACAGCAGAAAGATACTTTGATCATGCACAGTGCATGACCAAAGTATCTTCTGCATCTACAGCACTGACAGCCTGTATAGCACAGGGATGGTGCTCCATCCCTATGTTATACAGGCGATCAGAGTATAAAAAGTGAAAGTCCCATAGTGGGACAAAGTATAAAAGTAAAAAAAAGTGGTAAAAAAATAATCCACCAAAAATAAAAATATAATGTACCCATCAATAAATATTATAATGAAAAAAAACAAACAAAACAATAAAAGTACACATATTTGGTATCGTCACGTCCGGAACAACCTGACCTATAAAACTGTCTCACAAGTTAACTCCTTTAGTGAACACGGTAAAAAATTAAAATAAAAAACAAAGCAAAAAACAATGCTTTATCATCATACCGCCAAACCAAAAATGGAATTAACCGCGATCAAACAGATGAATATAAATAAAAATGGTACCACTAAAAACGTCATCTTGTTCCACAAAAAACAAGCTGCCACACAGCTCCATCAGCTGAAAAATAAAAAAGTTATAGCTCTCAGAATAAAGTGATGCAAAAAAATAATTTTTTCTAGAAAATAGCTTTTATTGTGTAGAAGCGCCAAAGCATAAAAAAAGATGTAAATGTGGTACCACTGTAAACGTACTGACCCGAAGAATAAAGCAACCTCATCAATTTTACCACACGCGGAACAGCATAAAAAAATTTAAAAAAACAATTCCTGAATTGCTGGTTTTTGCTTATTCTGCCTCCCAAAAATCGGAATAGAAAGCGATCAAAAAATGTCACGTGCCTGAAAATGGAACCAATAAAAACGTCAACTCATCCCGCAAAAACAAGTTGTCAAATGACTCTGTCGGCCAAAATATGGAAAAATTATAGCTCTCAAAATATGGCGATGCAAAAACTAGATTTTGCAAAAAAATGCGTCTTTTAGTGTCAGACAGCTGTCAATCATAAAAACCAGATAGGATTCTGGTATCTCTGTAATCGCACCGACCCAAAGAATAAAGTCGTCTAATCACTTATACGGCACAAGGAACGGTGTAAAAAATAAACTCTAGTGTTAGGGTTGTGCTAGGGTTGGGATTTTTTTCAAAAGCAAAAAAAAAAAAGATGTCAATATGGCGACTAGTGTTGAGCACAAGTGCTCGCTACTTGAGTTTGCATCGGGTGCTCGGGTATGCATTGAGTATCGCGGGTGCTCGAGTCTCTGCCCCATATGCTTCACAGTCAAAAAAAACGTGCGGGGATTGCCTGCCATGCACCAGCAATCCCTGCATGTTTGTTTTGAGTGTCTAATAACCTTGAAACATGTGGGCAGGACTCGAGCATGTCACTCGAGCACGTGCGATACATGGTGCATACCCGAGTACACGATGCAAACTCAAGTAGCGAGCACTTGTGCTCAAGACTAATGACAACTTATTCAATATGATGACCTAATGTTATCAAATTATGTGTCGTACCGGGTTGAAAATGTACATTATACCCCTTGATAAAATCCTTGAGGGGTGTAGTTTCCAAAATGGGGTCAATTGTGGGGGCGTTCAACTATTTAGGCACATCAGGGGCTCTTCAAACGTGACATGGTGTCCGCCCTCAATTCCAGCCAATTTTGCGTTCAAAAAGTCACACAGTGCTCCTTCCCTTCTGAACTCTGCCGTGCACCCAAACACTGTATTTTCCCCACATATAGGGTATTGGCGTACTCAGGAGAAATTGCAAAACGTTTTTGGGGTCCATTTTCTCCTCTTACCCTTGTGAACATAAAAAAATTGGGGCTAAAACATAATTTTTGTGGAAAAAGTTTGATTATTTATTTTCATGGCTCCATGTTTAAACTTCTGTAAAGGTTCTCTGAGGGGTCTAGTTTCCAAAATGGTGTCACTTGTGGGGGGTTTCCACTGTTTAGGCACATCAGGGGCTCCCCAAACACAACATGGCGTCCGCTCATTATTCAAGCAAATTTTACTTTCAAAAAGTCAAATGGCTCTCCTTCCCTTCCGAACCATGCCGTACGCCTAAACAGTGGTTTTTCCCCACATATGGGGTATCTGTGTGGTCAGGGGAAATTGAACAACAAATTTTGCGGTCCATTTTTTCCTGTCAACCCTGTGAAAATAAAAAAAATTGGGTCTAAAGTAACATTTTTGTGAAAAAAGTTAAATGTTAATTTTTTTCTTCCACATTCCAAAAATTTCTGTGAAGCACTTGAAGGGTTAATAAATTTTTTGAATGTGGTTTTAAGCACCTTGGGGGTGCAGATTTTAGAGTGGTCTTACTTTTGGGCATTTTCTGTCATAAAGACCCCTCAAAGTGACTTCAAATGTGATGTGGTCCCTAAAAAAATGGCTTTGTAAATTTTGTTGGAAAAATTAGAAATCTCTGGTCAACTTTTAACCCTTATAGCTCTCTAATAAAAAAAAAAATTGGTTCCAAAATTGTGCTGATGTAAAGAAGATATGTGGTAAATGTTATTTATTAACTATTTTGTGTGACATATCTCTCTGATTTAAGGGCATAAAAATTCAAATTTTGAAAATTGCTAAATTTTCTAAAATTTTTTGCCAAATTTCAGTTTTTGTCACAAATAAATGCAAGTGTTATCGGAGAAATTTTACCACAATCATGAAGTACAATATGTCCCGAAAAAACATTCTCAGAATCAGGGGGATCCGTTGAAGCGTTCCAGAGTAATTACCTCATAAAGTGACAGTGGTCAGAATTGTAAAAATTGGCCTGGTCATTAATGTGCAAACCACCTTGGGTAGTAAAGGGGTTAAAGGTGGTGGGAAAATATTTTTATGTATTTTTGGCAGCGAATGGTAAACTGGAACAATTGGGTGATCTACGTATAAATATTCCATGAATTTTTTTTTTAGGGCCCCTCAGTGCAAACCTTCGTTTAATAGATTATACATAGCAGCATTAAACTCAACAGTAGGATCTCTAGCTAACTCCAAATAAACATCCCTATTTTCTAAATCCATCAAATTCAATTTTTTATACAATCCTGCATTCAGTACTATAGTGCCACCTTTATCCGCTGAGCGGACTAGTATGTCTGAATTATCCTTTAATTTTTTCAGAGCGTCTTTTTCTCTATATGTCAGATTAGAGTCCAAATGATTAGTAGAAGATAATTCATTCTTTAATTCCACTAGTTCTTTTTCAATTAAGTCCTGGAACTGATCCAGAACCAATGGTCTGGACTGAAGTGGGTAAAAGAAAGGATTACCAGCCCGAAAATCGTCATTTAAATTTACATTTGGAATTAAAGATTCCGTCTCGAATTGTTTCATTTGTAATAAAGACTGTTGTTCTGTGAATAATAACATGGAATCCTGGCTTGTCCTAGGAGAAACTTCTTCTGAAGCTGTATTCTGTGGATTTTTCATGTCCATAAAATGACATCGGATGGTGAGGTTACGTGCTAGTTTGTTAACATCCAGAATTGTTCTGAAAATGTCAAATTCGTTAGAAGGTGAAAAGCTCAGGCCTTTAGCCAGGAGAGAAATTTGACTCTCAGATAAGATGTAGCTAGAGAGATTCCAAACAGGTGACTCTAATAATGGCGTTTTTTGCTCTGTGTTGGGTACTTGTTTGCATTTGCGCTTACGTCCCGCCCTTGTGTGACCCGCCACTAGCTGTTTCAGTAGCGGCTAGCCCTCCCTGGGAAAGGGTGTACTCGGACGGCGGGCCCAGTTGGTAGAATGGGGATGCAGTCGCGGCCTCGGCCCGGTCCGTGCCCAGGGCGCACACATTAAAAATAGGGGCTAGTTGATGAGTGGCAATTATGAGAGGATAAACGACTACACCACCTGTGGTGTCTGGTGATGCGCCACCAGCGCTGCTGCAGTCCTCTGAGGCGGGATGTTGTGGCAGCCGATGGTAGTACTACTCCCCACAGGCGGAGCAGGGCCTCAAGGCAGAAGAAGCAGGGAGGATGCAGTGGTGCGGTGTCGTGTCCCGCTGCAATAATGGACCGGAGGCAATGGATGTAGTCTTCCAGGCTTTACTCATTTTGTTAGAGGTCAGCTGCAAGGCTTCTCCTTGCTCCTAACGGCGTGCTGCGGCCACCAGAGAAGGGGTTTTGGCACACCCCGGTAGTTCAGGTGTGTCTATCAGGACCCCCAGCACGAGTGTGTTCCTAGAAATCTCCCCCTTGGGCCTCTCCTGTCCGTGTGCAGTGTGTGTTGCAAGGCTGGGTCTCCCTCTGGCTATACACAGAACAAGGGCACGGGTGGCGACTCCACTCCGTCCGTTACCCGGTGAGAACCACTTAGCCTCCGGGCTTTTCCGACTGAGACGTGAAGTAACAAAGTCAGATATCGGGGGCCGGTATCCCTCTTGCAGCAGGAGTCCCTCTGACTAGGCCAGAATGGAGAGTACAGGTGGCGTATCCTTTTGCCAGCGGAGCTCTCCTCCTCAACTCCCCTCCAGGCCTTCTTAAGCAGGGACCTTGACCGGGTAGAGACCTCCGTTAACTCTATCCTGCTCCTCGTCTCAAGGCCAGAGCACGAGGACCGTGCATCTCCAGCACGCTGCAGGCTCCTACACAAGGCAACTGCCAGCTGTGAAGACCACAATCAAACAACCATGAACTTAAGATGGCTGGCTATTAAATATGTATCTACAAGTGTAACCTAAAAGTGCATCCTCCACCCTCACCCACTACATGGTTCCCCCTATCTTTGGTTCCCTCATCTCCATTATCCTGCTGGGGCAGCACCCTAGTGCATACTAGCCCCCCATAGGACAGGAGTGTGTAGTGTTGAGTGATGAGGTGGGGTCCTGACAGGTGCTCCATCCTAACCTGGGAGAGGAGATACCACACCTCTTTCTCAAGATGCAGTACCCCCCTGTGGCGACCGAACCCTCAGGGGCGCCACACCCTCTTCCTCCGTTTTTTGTAATCGCTCCACCAGCACTAGATAATTTATTTTTGACAAAATACAATTGTTGCATTTCTCCCATTGAACTCATAGATGAATCTGAGTAATCATCAGAGGTGGCAGCAAAAGAATTATCCGTAACATCATCATGCTCCTTAAAACTCCCTCTTCCAGATCTCTGAAAACGTTTGTGGGAGCGTTTTTTTAAGATGGATGGTAATTGTTTATTCCAACTATAAATCTTGTTCTGCGCATAGTCCTCACTGTGCCTTTTGAACTTGGATCTTTTTATATCCATAATGGTGTTCTCCAACTTGGCCAAATTAGATTTCAGTTTGTCATTACAAATATTAAATTCTTTTAGTTGCACATATTTCCCCAAAGACGATTGTATATTTTTAATATCCAATTTAATTTAAGTCAGTTCCAGTTCCTCATGTTTGATTATGAGGTGCATAAGATTCAGTGAACATTGACTAAGAATCGCATTCTGATCTTCTTGAAAACCGTCATTGTATATAGTGGTGGCGACTTTTTTTAAACGCAGACCTCTAGGGATCATTTCCTTTTTTATATATGTGTCCAAGGTTGTGAGATCCCACCAAACTTTAAGTTCTCTGGTCATTTTGTTTTCCATCTGGAACATGAGATCTTTAAATTCATCCGGTTCTGTTGTCACCACTGACGGTTTATTATCAAAAATAGATGCTAGTTTGTTCAGTCTAGCCGAACAATCCTCTGTGTCACTGAAATTCATTATGTCAAATTGAGGGGATGTGAAAATCCACAGGGACTCCGGGTTCAGAAGTGTGCACTTGCAGTCAGACAAGCCAATGGCCTGGTAACAGGGGCCAAGCAGAGCCGGGTAAGTGGTAATACAAGTGGGCAGTGGAATGAGTCGAGGTTTTGGTAATCATGGTGTAACAGATCGGGCAGACTGACTGGGCAGGAGAGAATTTCATGTTTTCTTGATTATAGCATCATGCGGAGAATTCCTGCTCCTTAATATTAAAAGGGGTTGTCCGGGACTTTTTTTTTTTTTTTTTTACCATGGACCTAAGAACTAACAGGCAAGTATTTGCTAACTATGTGCCTGTTGTGCCAGGCGCCGATATTTGCTGGTTCAGAGTGGTCACGGAGCGCTCCTGACAGTGATTTTTCAGCTCCCACTCTGATCTGTTGATGGGGTGTGACTGCCGGTGTCATGCTGATTGACAGCTGGCTCCCTGCTGCCTAACTGCAGGGAGCCGTCTGTCAATCAGCATAAAGTTGGCAGTCACGCCTCTTTGACAGAGCAGTCGGGAAGAGGAAGAGCTGTTCTGTTGACGTGAAGCAGCAGAATCGCTGTTAGGAGCGGTCCAGGAGCAATCTTAGCCACCACAGGGTAGAACAAGCACGTAATAAGCAATTACCTGCCTGATAGTTCTTAGGCCCATTGCATTTTTCTATCTCACCCTGTAGGAGTCACCTTCTCCTCAACCAAAAAGAGAAGGTGCATATCCACCGACATTGTGATGCGCCAGCTTCCAGATCCAATTGCAGATAAAATTATGATTTTATTGTTAATCCATTAAAAAGATATACACATTGCAAAAATAAAGTAAATAAAGGTGGAGACCTCTGTGAAACCTACACGTTTCGAACGCCAAACGTTCTTCGTCCTGCTATAGAAATACATGTAGGGAGTTACAATTTACATGCTCGACCGCGCCATCATATGGGCGTGTTGATCGTTCCTCACGCCCAATTTTCTAAGTAAAGAAATCATAGGGTGTGGGAATAACAGAATAAAAACAAGTGATCTAATCTTGAAAAGTAGGCAGTGTGTATAAAAAATACACAAAGATGATACAAACAATATGATATATACATTAACATAAAATCAAAAAGATAATAAAAAGAAAAGTGCTAAACCTGTGTCAGAGAAATAGCTCAGAGCTTAGCGCAAGGAAGCACTCCTTAGAAGAACTCCTTAGGAAAACAGATACAACTACAGCAAGCTGTACCTTCCAGGACTGACCAATGACCAAAATCCAAGCTCTAATTTAATAAGATCACGGTTACACCCACATACCTTCTATTGGTGAGCTCATATGAGGACTTGTCATAGGTGTGCTAGATCTTTTAGAAGTTTATGAGAGCCCCAACTTTCAGGATATCTTCGCCCATGGAGGTCTCGGGCGGGAAATATCATGGTCATGTTTTCTATCATGATTTTACCTTTCTATAGAGATGAAACATGGCATGGATAGCATTATCCATCTAAACGATATTAAGTTGGGGGTGTTCGGCTGGCCTTACAATGATGTGAGTGAATGTGTTATGATCGTCCCTTTGCTACGATGTCGAAAATCCATCTCCCATGAATATTGGATCGATGCAAACCCCAATATTCATCACTGACCACAGTCTTCAGAGTGTCTGAGACAAGTCCTTTGAAAAGAGGAAGCCCTTGCTTTGGAAATGTACTTATCCGCCTCTGAGTATGCAAATTCTAGACTTGTTGGCTGGTTCTCATCAGATTCTTTGTTGAATTTACCTGACCACGGCAGGAGGCCCTACGTCAATAGAGGTTAAAAAAACAAGCAATGTGAACTGAGGTCTAAGATGGTACACATGCAAGAAATAGGAGCATGTTCACACTAGCAAAAAGAAGCAAAACCTACAAAGACAAAAAATATATCTCATACCCTACCATCATTATATATAAATGTAAAGCAAAGTTTCATATTAAATATAGGGTACTTAGTGAACTATTTTTGATCAAAAAAAGTATACAAGCCGCCCCACCAGCGACAAGGTGACCCTAAATTGGGACGGTACCTACACTGTCTATATTAAAAACCTTACTGTATATCAAAGTTGAAGTAATGCACACAAAAGGGTAGACAAATAGGACCGGGTCCCAACTTCAGACCACCTAGGCCCGTGGTAAGCTACATATATACTAATCAGCTCAACAAAGGGGATGCCACACCCTTATTTTGCACAGAATGCAAACAAGACAAAAAAACAAGCAATGTGAACTGAGGTCTAAGATGGTAAACATGCAAGAAATAGGAGCATGTTCACACTTGCAAAAAGAAGCAAAACCTACAAAAGACAAAAAATATATCTCATACCCTACCATCATTATATATAAATGTAAAGCAAAGTTGCATATTAAATATAGGGTACTTAGTGAACTATTTTTGATCAAAAAAAGTATACAAGCCGTCCCACCAGTGACAAGGTGACCCTAAATTGGGACGGTACCTACACTGTCTATATTAAAAACCTTACTGTATATCAAAGTTGAAGTAATGCACATAAAAGGGAAGACAAATAGGACCGGGTCCCAACTTCAGACCACCTAGGCCCGTGGTAAGCTACATATATACTAATCAGCTAAACAAAGGGGATGCCACACCCTTATATTGCACAGAATGCAAACAAGACAAAAAACCAAGCAATGTGAACTGAGGTCTAAGATGGTACACATGCAAGAAATAGGAGCATGTTCTAATGATGGTAGGGTATGAGATATATTTTTTGTCTTTTGTAGGTTTTGTCAATAGAGGTTGAAGTGTCAGCTCTTTCTCACTTTTCTAGTTATAATCCTATATGTTCAATGTGAGGGTGATATGTCCCCTCTCCAGAGATGTCTTTTTGGATTTTACAATTTTTCTTTACCACAGGGTGCAAAATTACCCTCCCCACCCCCAACCAGGATCAAACTGGGGTGTCTGGGGCCCCAATAGGAATTGATTCTAGGGGCCCACACTACAGCTGTATATGAAAACCTGTTAGCCATTATCCTGATTATAGTGGAGCGTCGGCTGTAAAATACAGGAGGCTCCTGCACCTCTTACTGTGCGATACCATAACTGGGATGTACAATTACGGTAATTTGCAGTAAAGGACTTTGTTGGTGAAAACAAGTTATGACCATAGGATCCACAGGAGAGGTGATAACTCCATAGGATCCACAGGAGAGGTGATATCTTATTGGTCAGTGATTGTTTGGTCTGACCATTTGGGACTGTACCGATTGGAAGAATGGGGAATTTTTATCCCTGACAGGGCACTTTTATTCCTATTGTAAAATGGAGCGGCAGATCGAGTGTGTCATCTTCTTTGCCAGAAAAAGCCAAGTGCAGCGCTCATATAAAATACATATAATACAGACTGTCTTTGATGTGAGCTCAGGAGCAGATGATGGGAGTGTTACAGATTCCCCTTTAAAAAGGACCTTTTGCTGACAGCCTCTTCACATGGAAGCTCTGTGCTTTGCTCCTGCTCTGCATCCTTTCATTTCCACCTATTAGCAGTGAAATATTGATTCCTTCACACCAAAGGCTGGGGGAAAGTACACAGAGAAGCTTTAAAGTGCACTCAGACATGACCAGAAACAAGCATCAGAAGGAGCAGAGTCCAGATAGTGGGCCTTCCAACATGGCGCCTCCTCCCCCACACCAGCCAGAGTGAGAGATGCTGAGGCTGCTGCAGCAAAGCTGGGGAGATTTGCCAGACTGACCTTAGATTCTGACCCTTCAGATGATTTACAACCTGATCAGATATGCTCACAGAGGAAGAGAGATACAGAGACTGTGCAGGGGAGGCAATGTGGCACCACTCTCACAGCAACAGTTAAACAGAGAAGTGCAGGAAATGCAGAGCACTAACAACACCTATGGAGAAGTCAATGATTCTGGGCAAGAGCCTACACGACAAGATGTTTTCTCTGCTGGAAAATCCTGTAGCTTCTCATTAGAAATTCTCAACAAACACATGGGAGGGCTTAGAGAGGACATTAATCTCATCAGACAAAACATGAAGAAAATAAACAGCCGAGTCAATGAGTTGGAGGAAAGAGTGAGTTCTGTTGCGGACCAAATGCCTACTATACATAAATATCTCAGGAGAGGTCTTCAGAATATCAATGCCCTTCTCAAGAAGGTTGATGACCTAGAGAATAGGCATCGGCGAAATAACATACGTTTAGTCGGGGTTCATGAAAAAGCGGAGGGTCGTAATTCAGTTGATTTTTTTTTAATCCTGGCTGACTACAATGTTCGGCAAAGACACTCTCTCTCAATTTTTTGCAATTGAAAGAGCTCACAGAGTTCCTACATGTCCTTTGCCACCGGGTGCTCCACCAAGACCTGTACTCATCAAATTACAACATTTTAAAGAGAAAGACCTTATCCTACGAAAGGCCAGGGACCACTCTTCACTTACCCTTGATGGAAGGAAAATATGTATTTATCCTGACTTTTCAACAGAAGTTCAGAAGAAGAGGGTCAAGTTCTGGGATAGAAAAAGGAGACTGTGAAAAGCAAATTTCCTATTCTATAATCTACCCTGCTCGGCTCAGGGTGGAGTTCATATGTTTGACTCCCTTCCAGATGCTTTATCATGAATGGATGCCAATAAGAGATCTCTGCGAAATGGAGCTGGATGAGAGGCTTCTCCTTGAGGCGGTTTTCTCCAAGCACTTTTCATATACCATTATGAAAAAATGCCTATCCCTGAATCTATTCCGTTATTCTATTATGAGCGGGAAATGTTGAGCTATGATGAGTTATGTACCTGCCTTATTGTACATACAAAGTATTCTTATTTTGTGAGTGGAGCATCTGTGGAGACAATCTCTTTTGACAGAAAACTTCATCCACTATACATTTACTTTCAATTATATGGGTATTTTTCTTGTTTTTGGTTTCTCTTCATCCACTATAAATTCATGCTCAAAACTTATAATTCTGCTCTCCATCCGGCTAAACAAGTCTACTTTACCACTCTCATCACATCTCTAGCCAACAATCCTAAACGACTCTTTGAAACCTTCCACTCCTTCCTGAGCTCTAAAATACAGACCCCGTCACCAACCTAAGCGCTGACGATCTGGCCACTTATTTCCTACAAAAAATCAATCATATCTGTCAAGGCATTTTTACACAATCCCCTCAGAGTCTGGATTCCCTTCCCTCCCGCACCTCAAGTTCACTTTCCATCTTCGAGCTGGTCACAGAAGAAGAAGTGACCAGACTCCTCACTTCTTCTCGCCCTACAGCCTGCAACAGTGACCCTATTCCCTCACAGCTCATTCAGTTCCTTTCCCCAGCTGTCACTGTGGAGGTTTCACCAAATTAAGATACACTAGGTAACTGCTCTCCTCCTAATTAAAGATGTCCGAGTGAATGCAAATCAACCAAATTTGCTAATATGGTTCAAAAACTTCACTCAGAGACTAAACCACGCAAAATGACATACTTTATTATGTAGACATGGGGTTATATAATATTCTACTTCTAGGTGGGATTAGTAAACTTCATTGCTCCTTCTGATAACTTGGCACACTGCAATTTGCTCATCCATGTATCTCCTGGCCTCAGTAACACCTTAGGAATTCTGATGGGAGGGGTGAAGTCGTCTCTCAGCGCCATCTTTGCCAACTCGACATGAATCTCTCTGTTATCAGCCATGCACATACATATGTCATTCCCAGGAAATCATTTAGTTGTTCATGTGTAGAATAAGGCTGTGTGCCCACGACGCGTTTTTTAAGCGTTTCCGCAGCGGCAATTCCGCTGCAGAAACGCTTGAAAAACGCTTGGTAGAAGGCCTGCCATGTTCCCCAATGATAATCCGCATGTGCTGTGCACATGCTGCAGAAATTTCCGCTGCGTCTTATCATTGCGGAAAAAAACGCAGCATGACCAATTATTTTGCGGAAGCGCTGCGTTTTCGCCGCCATTGACTTGCATTGGAACGCATGGAATCCGAATCACTGGATCTGTACATGCGCATTCCATGCATTTCAATGTGCGGATGGTACCCGGGTCTGGAGAAGAGGAGACTCTCCTCCGGACCCAGGTACCATAGTACCTGTAAAAAAAGAATAAAATAAAAAATAAATATTATACTTACCTTCTGATGGCCCCCGGTGTGCTTGTCTTGGCTTGCCGGCAGATCGCGGTGGACTCAAGGACCTGCGCTGACGTCATTTAGTCATGTGACGGCAGGTCCTTCAGTGTACCGCGAGGTAATCTATTAAAATAAACTAATTGATTTTCTTTAATATATATATTTTACCTTGACATCACTACCCACCTAACTAAAATATTTGACCTCTCTCTTTCTTCAGGTATCTTTCCCTCCTCACTTAAACATGCCATCATAACCCTTTTACTGAAAAAGCCATCCCTGGACCAGAACTGCACTGCTAACTACAGACCGGTCTCTAATCTTCCCTTCATCTCTAAACTCCAGGAACGCCTGGTCCATTCCCGCCTAATCCGCTATCTCTCAGATAACTCTCTTCTCGACCCTTTACAATCCGGTTTCCGCTCCTCACACTCTACTGAAACTGCCCTCACTAAAGTCTCTAATGATCTACTAACAGCTAAATCTAATGGTCACTACTCCCTGCTGTTTCTCCTGGATCTCTCTGCCGCTTTTGACACTGTAGATCATCAGCTCCTCCTCACTATGCTCCGCTGTATAGGCATCAAGGACACCGCTCCCTCCTGGTTCTTCTTCTACCTCTGACCGCTCCTTCACGGTATCTTTTGCCGGCTCTTCTTCCTCTAATCTTCCTCTTACTATCAGGGTTCCACAAGGATAAGTCCTAGGTCCCCTCCTCTTCTCCTTGTATATTGCTCCTATTGGACAAACCATCAGCAGATTTGATTTCCAGTACCATCTCAATGCTGATGACACCCAACTATACACCTCTTCACCTGACATCACCCCCACTCTAATACAAAATACCAGTGATTGTCTGTCTGCTGTCTCTAACATCATGTCTTCCCTCTATCTGAAACTGAATCTCTCCAAAACTGAACTCCTTGTTTTTTCTCTCTCTACTAACCTACCTATACCTGACTTTTCAATTTTCTTGGGTTGCGCCACCATAACCCCCAAGCAGCAAGCTCGATGTCTTGGAGTCATATTTGACACACAACTTTCCTTTATCCCCCATATACAATCATGTAATGCAGGTGCGGGAATGCAACGCATAGAGACACAAGGCGAGAACAGTCTGAGATGAAAATAAACAATTTTATGCAACAGGTATTCTGAACAAGGGATTAGTAACAAGGGTAATGAACAGTAATTCAATATATCAGCAAAAGGCAAAATCTCTCAAAATAAGACGCAGTCTCTCAAAGTAAGGTGAAGCCTCTCAAAATAAGGTGAAGTCTCTTAAGTAAGGTGCAGTCTCTTTAGTACGGTGAAGTCTCTTAAGTAAGGTGAAGTCTCTTAAGTAAGGGGAAGTCTCTTAAGTAGGATGATGCCCTCAGTCATGGGAGACACCACGTAAGTTCTTTAACTGTACATTTGGCCCTAGCGGGGGTCACCGGTTATTCCCGCTAGGCCGTGAGTCTCTTCCGCATAAATTCAATTAGATCACGTTGTGCTCCTTTAGTCCCAATCGTTCCCCTCCCAACAGTGAACAGTGGAAGTGACGGCCCTGTTCATGTATGCAGCTCCTCCGCTTCTGCTGGCGTGACTTTCCTGGGGCAACCGTCTCTCAACTCATCTCTGCTTGACTGTTGGAGGCAGTCTCTCGAGCCTTGGATAGGGGGGTCCAGGCCTCGTCTGTCGGCGGGCGACGTCGGGATCCGCGAACTCACTCAGCACCGCAATCAGGTTCCTAGTCTCCTCAGCAGGCACAGCACTCAGGTAACATCCGCGAGATATCCGGAGCTCTTTTACCGGTGCCCAGCTGTGGCACCTCACAGGCCTCTGGCTTAGGCCTGTCACGCGGGGTTTCTCAGGATGCAGGGAACACGTCTGCTCCTTTCTGCTGCTTGGCGCCAAAGACCCCTCAGGTTTGGCGCGCTGGCCTCTTATTTTCCGGAACTCCTTCCTGGAAGCCACCTGATCAGGTCCAGCGTCTGAACTTGCTCTCCCTGCAACTTCCCTTGCATATCTTGGTTCCGCTTGACTGCGTCTGGCCAGTAGATGGCAGTCTCTTTCCATCCTTGAAACATCATGTAGAAGTTATTTTACAAGCTCTCTTGACTGGGCTACATTCCTCCCTCCTTTTTGCTCGCCAGTCCTCGGGCGAGTGGGCTTCTCGCAGAACTGATGCCTCCTTCCAGGCAGTGCAAGCTCAGACAGGAGTTGGGCACACTCCTGCGTTTTCTGTTGGATTTGAGACCAGATGAACTCTTCCTGAGCATACCGGTTAGGAGGGATTCCGGCATTAGCCCGCTCAGTTCTGCGGAGCTCTTCTTGCGGAGGTGACTCCGGGAGATCCGAGGAATCAACCACTGGGGATTGCAAATCATTTCCCGACTCATTTGGAATTCCACTCGGGGTTGGCATCAACGGTTCTGATGGGCCCAACTGCATTGTGGCCCATCCTTCTTCATCCCCTAAGGTTCCTGCATGTGGCACTTCAGCCAATACGTCTGGGGGCCCAACTCCGTTACAGACTTCTGCTTCAGAGGAGCAAGGTCGCAGCATATTACGGTGCAACACCCTGGGTGTCGCGGCGTCATCCCCTTCGGGTCTAACCTCGTAGACTGGGTTGTCTGGGTGAACTTTCTTCACCACCCGATATGGTATCGCCTCCCAACGATGGTCCAGTTTACTTCCAAATTGTTTAGCCCTCACCAGCACTCGGTCTCCTGGCTGAAGTGATCCACCTGTCGTCGGGGGCCGAACTGCATGCTCTACTTCCTGAAACTTCTGAGCAACCAGTCTTCTCACTGTATGGAGCCGACGCCGGTGTTCTGGAATCCAGGTACTTGGGCTACCGCCCGGGCCGGGGTCTTCTAAGTCTAGCTCCAGTTCAGTGATTTCTCGGCCACTTCTTCCAAACAGCAACATGTAAGGGGTGTAGCCGGTGTTCGCATGAACTCGATTATTATACACCCACACCAGCTCGGACACATATTCGGGCCACTTCATCTTTTTGTCCGCTTCCAGCGTTCGCAACATTTGCAACAGGGTTCGGTTAAAGCGCTCGCATGCGCCGTTCCCTTGCGGGTGGTAGGGCGTTGTTCGGGAACGGTCGATTCCATAGATGCGGTACAACTCATCCATCACTCGCCCTTGGAAGCAGGCCCCCTGGTCAGAATGTATTCGCTTCGGGCACCCATAAATCCGGATGAAATCTTGACAGATGGCCTTAGCTGTGGCTTCTGCCGTCTGGTCTTTAGTAGGCGTCACTACTGCGAACTTGGTGAAGTGATCAGTCATGACCAAACAGTGTCCATAACCATTGTATGAAGTTCCTATCATCAAGTAGTCAATCATCAAGACCTCCAAGGGGGCAGAAGTTCGGATGGTCTGAATGGGAGCTCTTTGCTCCGGGGGCTTATTCAACTCACACTGGCGACATGCTCGGCAGACTCCCTCGACTTCTTGCTGCAGTTGAGGCCAATACACCAGCCGTTGCAACCACCGAAAGGTCTTTTCTACTCCGAAGTGAGTACCTCTTCTATGAGCTTCTTGGGCTAGCTGTGTTACTAGCGCTCCTGGAACTACCACCTGCCAGGTAACATCAAACTCTTGAGGCAGCTGGATTCTTCGGCATAGCAAGCCGTCCTTCAGGAGAAGCCTCTCCCACTGACCTAGGATTTGTAGGGTAGTTGGAAGTGAAGCAGCTCTGGTTTCCTGGTCGGGTCTTTGATTAAGGGCGACCCATTCCCTCAATTTTGCTAACTCCGGATCGGATTGCTGCAGATGTATCCATTCGTCTCTTGAACGGCCCAGAATCTGAGTGGGCTTCGGCTCCTCTCTGGTCTCTTGGGCATCGACAAACTGGCTGAAATCCGGAATCTCGTCGCCTTCGAGCTCCTCATCTCTGTCCTCTTTCGGCCCCGCCTGAGTGACCCGGGACAGGGCATCGGCATGGGTATTCAGGGCCTTGGACCGATAGGCAATCTTATACTGGTATTTGGACATCCTTGTGACCCACCGCTGTCCTAATGCGCCCAGTTTGACGTTCTCCAAGTGGGCCAAAGGGTTGTTATCTGTCCGCACTTGCACTTCTGACCCTGACAAGTACTCAGCAAATTTCTTGGTCATGGCCCACACCAGTGCTAGTAGATCCAGCTTAAACGAACTGTACTTCTCCGGATTCTTCTCCGTATCTCGGAGTGACCTGCTGGCATACGCGATCACTCGCTCTTTTCCTCCTTGTACTTGAGCCAGCACTGCTCCCAGTCCATGCAAGCTTCCATCGGTGTACAACACGAAAGGCTGCGAAAAGTCGGCGTAGGCCAAGATTGGGGCATCTGTTAGCACCATTTTCAATGCTCGGAATGCCTCTTCTTGTCGTGGGCCCCACTGGATGGGCTGTCGCTTGGCTCCCCCAGCTGTTCTTCTCTGCAGTTCATTGAGCGGGATCGCAATCTTAGCGAAGTCTCTAATGAATCTGCGGTAGTATCCAGCAAGCTCCAGGAACGCCCTCAGTTCCCTTAGGTTGGCGGGCGTGGGCCACTTCTGCACGGCAGCTACTTTCTCTGCAGTGGGGTGTACTCCTGCACTGGACACAGTGTGCCCCAGATACTCAATTTCTCGTTTGAAGAGACGACACTTTCGAGGCTTAATTTTCAGGCCGTGTCTCTGAAGCCGTTCTAACATTTGTTCCAATCGGCGGAGATGATCCTCAAATGTAGCGGAATAGATAATTATATCGTCCAGATTTATTAAACTGGCTTCAAAGTTGAGGTCCCACAAGCATCTCTCCATCAGCCGTTGGAAGGTCCCTGGCGCATTTGTTAGTCCGAACGGCATCCGATTGAACTCAAACAGGCCCATAGGGAGAACAAAAGCGGTCTTCGGACGATCCTTCTCAGCTACTGGGACCTGCCAATAGCCACTGGCCAGGTCGAGGGAAGAGAAGAATTTGGCTCTTCCTAGTGCAGATAGAGACTCTTCGATTCGGGGGAGTGGATAGGAGTCCCGGACTGTACAGGCAGTCAGCTTTCGATAGTCCACGCAAAATCTCAGGGTACCATCCTTCTTTCGGACCAGCACGATCGGAGCCGCCCAGGGGCTCTGACTTTCACGGATCACACCGTTCTGCAACATGTGGGCCAACAGCTCTTTCACCTCCTGGTACATTTGAGGCGGGATCTGCCGATATCTCTCTCGGATGGGAGTAGTATTTCCGGTGGGTATTTCGTGCTGAATGTCCCGAGTGCATCCAAAATCATCTTCATGCTGTGCAAACACTCCCTGATATCGCTGTAGAAGTTGTTCGATCTGTCTTACTTGTCCAGCAGAAAACTCAGTCAGATTAGCCTCCATTTGTTCCAGAAGGTGGCGTCCAGCCAACGGTTCTCTTCCATTCTTCTGGCTGTTGAGGGACACCTCCAGGGTCCATGGTTTTCCTTCCACAGGTGCCAGCCCTATAGCGTCCGCTCTAGTAAGGGCCTCTGGCATTATGTACACTCCCGCCACCTCTTGTCGGGGCAACAACTGTAAACTGGTGCCACCTAAATTGATGCAGCGCACGGGTACTCGGCCGTGCTGCACGGTGGCCAGGGTTCGAGCAATCAGGAGTCCAGAGGGCGCCTCTTCTCCTTCCATTGGTTCAGTTTGAATGTCCACGCCCTCTAAGGACACATGTGCCAGCACCGGCAACGTGAGTATAGTTTGTCCCACCGGCAGTGTCATTGTGGTTTCGGGCAGTATCAATACCTTGCCAAGGTACTGAGAGGTAGCAGGCAATTTTTGAATCTGGCTGACCCGCACGAGGTGTTGGAACACTTTCTTGCTAGCTGGGTCTCGAGTGGCACGGGTCCAGTTGTTTTTGCTACAGCCCTCAGCCAGGAACTGTCCGACTTCTTTCAGCACATTCATGCCCAGGGTTACAATGGGCCCATTGCCTCCGGGCCCTGTGGTTAGTACGATCCCTTTTCGACCGAGGTCCTTTCCACATGCCCGCATGGACATCCATACTACTCCCGCTACTGGGATAGGTAGTTGATTGGCCGCCACCAATTTGACAGTGGGTGTAGTGTCACAGTGCATGTCCTCTAAAATTTTTAGCACTTTATCCACGGTGTCACGGTCCCCATGTGGGCGGTACATCACAGTCTGTCGGGCCTCTCCATCAAGAGTTAGGAGGGCCAGCTCCGCCTGGGCTAGGGGATCAAGGGGGTACATACTTCTCAGTCTTTCTACCCAGTCCCACAGTGACATGCCATCCCCTGAAAACTTGGGAAGATGGCTGAGCATAGCCCCCAGGGGTATATGGGTCCGATCGGACCCAGCCACAGACTGATCCCCCATCTCTGCGTCTGAATGTTGCATCCTGCCGACTACGCCAAATGTAATGCAGGTGCGGGAATGCAACGCACAGAGACACAAGGCGAGAACAGTCTGAGATGAAAATAAACAATTTTATGCAACAGGTATTCTGAACAAGGGATTAGTAACAAGGGTAATGAACAGTAATTCAATATATCATCAAAAGGCAAAATCTCTCAAAATAAGACGCAGTCTCTCAAAGTAAGGTGAAACCTCTCAAAGTACGGTGAAGTCTCTTAAGTAAGGTGCAGTCTCTTTAGTAGGGTGAAGTCTCTTAAGTAAGGTGAAGTCTCTTAAGTAAGGCGAAGTCTCTTAAGTAGGGTGATGCCCTCAGTCATGGGAGACACCACGTAAGTTCTTTAACTGTACATTTGGCCCTAGCGGGGGTCATCGGTTATTCCCGCTAGGCCGTGAGTCTCTTCCGCATGAATTCAATTAGATCACGTTGTGCTCCTTTAGTCCCAACCGTTCCCCTCCCAACCTGATTATCTAAACCCAATTGTCCCCGGTACTGTGGGTGAACAGTGGAATTGATGGCCCTGTTCATGTATGCAGCTCCTCCGCTTCCGCTGGCGTGACTTTCCTGGGGCAACCGTCTCTCAACTCCTCTCTGCTTGGCTGTTGGAGGCAGTCTCTCGAGCCTTGGATAGGGGGGTCCAGGCCTCGTCTGTCGGCGGGCGACGTCGGGTTCCGCGAACTCACTCAGCACCGCAATTAGGTTCCTAGTCTCCTCAGCAGGCACAGCACTCAGGTAACATCCCCGAGATATCCGGAGCTCTTTTACTGGTGCCCGGCTGTGGCACCTCACAGGCCTCTGGCTTAGGCCTGTCACGCAGGGTTTCTAAGGACGCAGGGAACACATCTGCTCCTTTCTGCTGCTTGGCGCCAAAGACCCCTCAGGTTTGGTGCGCTTGCCTCTTATTTTCCGGAACTCCTTCCTGGAAGTCACCTGATCAGGTCCAGCGTCTGAACTTGCTCTCCCTGCAACTTTCCTTGCATATCTTGGTTCCGCTTGACTGCGTCTGGCCAGTAGATGGCAGTCTCTTTCCATCCTTGAATCATCATGTAGAAGTTCTTTTACAAGCTCTCTTGACTGGGCTACAATCACTGACTCACTCATCTCACCTGCACCTTAAAAACATCTCCAGAACCCACATTTTCTCACCTTTGATACTGCAAAAACTCTTACTGTCGCTCTTATTCGCTCTCGTCTGGACTACTGCAACTCTCTTCTAATCGGTCTCCCTCTAAACAAACTCTCTCCTCTCCAATCCATTCTGAATGCAGCAGCCAGGGTCGTATTTCTTTCAGGCCGCTTCACCAACGCCTCTAACCAGTGCCAGTCATTGCACTGGTTACCCATTCACCACAGAATACAATACAAACTCATCTCTCTCACCCATAAAGCCCTCCACAGTTCTGCACCACCCTATATCTCATCCCTCATTTCTGTCTATCACCCCTCCCGTGCCCTCCGTTCTGCAACTGATCTAAAACTAACATCCTCCTAAATCCCAACCTCACAGGGGGAGGGGATTTTACCACCTACCTCCACCCTTTCTGGGATAAATTCCATACTGGAAATATTTTTCAAAATGCACAATATACATCTCTTCATTATCTGCTAGAGGAGGTAGGCATAGTGGACCTATGGAGAATACGGCACCCTGATGTCAGACAATATTCCTGTTACTTCACCTCCCATCATTCTTTGTCAAGAATAGACCAAGCTATTGGCTTTGAATCAATCATACCCTATATTAAATCAGTGAGGTATCTGCCAAGGAGTTTCTCTGACCACTCGCCTATACAGGTACAACTGCAGATGGGTGCTGTGAGGTCTCTGGGGGAATATACATGGCACATCAATCCTTTTTGGCTGCAACTAATTGGTCCTACTCTTAGCTCTAGAATCTTAGAATATTTTCGGTTTAATGATGGGTCGTCATCTACGAGATTTATATGGGATGCTATGAAAGCATATGTACGGGGAATACGCATAGGGGAGATAGAATCATAGAATCATAGAATGGTAGAGTTAGAAGGGACCTCCTGGGTCATCTGGTCCAACCCCCTGCTCTAAGCAGGATTCACTAAATCATCTCAGACAGATGTCTGTCCAGCCTCTGTTTGAAGACGTCCATTGAAGGGGAACTCACCACCTCTCGTGGCAGCCTGTTCCACTCATTGATCACCCTCACTGTCAAAAAGTTTTTTCTAATATCTAATCTGTGTCTCCTCCCATTTAGTTTCATCCCATTGCTTCTAGTCTTTCCTTGTGCAAATGAGAATAAAGATGATCCTTCTACAATGTGACAGCCCTTGACATATTTGTAGACAGCTATTAAGTCTCCTCTCAGTCTTCTTTTTTGCAAGCTAAACATTCCCAAATCCTGCAACCGTTCCTCATAGGACATGGTTTGCAGACCAGTCACCATTCTGGTCGCTCTTCTCTGAACTTGCTCCAGTTTGTCTATGTCTTTTTTAAAATGTGGTGCCCAAAACTGTACACAGTATTCCAGATGAGGTCTGACCAAAGAGGAGTAAAGTCCGATAATGACTTCACGTGATCTAGACTGTATGCTTCTGTTAATACATCCCAGAATTGTATTTGCCTTTTTTGCTGCTGCATCACACTGTTGACTCATGTTCAGTCTATGATCTATTAGTATACCTAAGTCTTTTTCACATGTACTGTTGCTTAGCTCTATTCCTCCCATTCTGTATATGCTTTTTTCCTTTTTTATTGCCCAGATGTAGTACTTTGCATTTTTCCCTGTTAAAAACCATTCAATAAGATAAAATCCAAAATAAAGGAGTTAACCCAAAAATTGCAACAGAATGTTTGCGAAAAGGAGGCACAAGTAGAATGAAATGGGAAAATGCACAGAAAATATTGCCTGATCATTTGCTATCATTAGCTTCTCAGAAACAACTGTTTGTTAAGCAAAGATACTTTATAAAGCAAGGGTCTCAAACTCGGCTGGGTAAATGGTCCGCATTCTTTGCATGACAAAATGACATTTTTAGTGATATCATTTTTTTTTCTATACACCTTTTGAATTTGTCCTCATCTTGTATTAACCCCTTTACAGCCCATGACGTACTAATACGCGTCTGTGCCCTGGGCTTTAAGAGCCTGACCCTTATTAGTACGTCATGGCGATCGTGCGCGCACACAGGCTGTGCGGGCGCGATCGCCGCCGGGTGTCAGCTGATTGTCACAGCTGACACCCGGTACTATGTGCAGGGAGCGGTCCCGCACCGCTCCCGGCACATTAACCCCCGCAATGCTGCGATCGAAGTCGATCGCAGCATTGCGGTGGCAAGGGGAGGTGATCGCAATACTCACCTCCTCTTCCGGCCTCCAGCGCTGTCTGCCGCGGCTTCCCGGGTGTTGCCAAGATGACCCGATGTCGTCATGACAACATCCGGGTCACCAGACAGCAGGAAGATTGTTTGGTCATGCGCAGTGCATGACCGAACAATCTTCTCACTGTGCAGCGCTGACTGCCTGCATGGCTCAGGGATGGTGCTCCATCCCTATGCTATGCAGGCGATCAGAATAAAAAAAGTGAAAGTCCCAGAGTGGGACAAAGTAAAAAAGTAAAAAACCTCTCAGAAAGTGAAAACATTTTTTGAAAAAAATTGTAAAAATATTTAAAAAAAATAGAAAAAATATTCCACCAAAAATTAAAATATAATGTACCCATCAATAAATATTATTATGAAAAAAAAACCAAAACAATAAAAGTACACATATTTGGTATCGCCGCGTCCGGAACGACCTGACCTATAAAACTGTAACACTAGTTAACCCCTTCATTGAACACGGTAAAAAAATAAATAAATAAAAAAACGAAGCAAAAAACAATGCTTTATCATCATACCGCCAAACAAAAAATGGAATAACACGCGATCAAAAAGATGAATATAAATAAAAATTGTACTGCTGAAAACATAATCTTGTCCCACAAAAAACAAGCTGCAATACAACTCCATAATCCGAAAATTCAAAAAGTTATAGCTCTCAGAATAAAGCGATGCAAAAAAATAATTTTTTCTATAAAATGTCTTTTATTGTGTAAAAGCGCCAAAACATAGGAAAACAATATAAATGTGGTACCGCTGTAAACGTACTGACCCGAAGAATAAAGCTACCTTATCAATTTTACCACACGTGGAGTAGAATAAAAAATAAAAAAAAACAATTCCTGAATTGTAGGTTTTTGTTTATTCTGCCTCCCAAAAGCTGGAATAGAAAGCGATCAAAATATGTCACGTGCCTGAAAATGGCACCAATAAAAACGTCAACTTGTCCCGCAAAAAAAAAAACAATAACATGACTCTGTCGGCCAAAATATGGAAAAATTATAGCTCTCAAAATATGGCGATGCAAAAACTAGATTTTACAAAATATGTGTCTTTTAGTGTGTGACAGCTGTCAATCATAAAAACCCGATATCATTCTGGTATCTCTGTAGTCGCACCGACCCGAAGAATCAGGTCGTCTAATCACTTATACCGCACGAGGAACGGCGTAAAAAATAAACACTAGGGCTGGGGTTGGGGTTAGGGTTGTGCTAATGTTAGGGTTGGGGTCAGGGTTGGGCTAGGGTAGGGTTAAGGTTGGGGGTAAGGGTTGTTTTTATTTTATAAAAAAAAAAAAAAAAAAAGATGACGATATGGCAACTAGTGTTGAACACAAGTGCTCGCTACTTGAGTTTGCATCGGGTACTCGGGTATGCATTGACTATCGCGGGTGCTCGAGTCTCCACTCCATATGCTTCGCGGCCAAAATAACCTTGCGGGGATTGCCTGCCATGCTCGAGCGATCCCCGCATGTTTTTTGGGGGGTGTCTAATAACCGTGAAACATGCGGGAGGGGACTCGAGCATTTCACTTGAGCACCTGTGATACATGGTGCATACCTGAGTACCCGATGCAAACTCAAGTAGCGAGCACTTGCGCTCAAGACTAATGACAACTTATTCAATATGATGACCTAATGTCATCAAATTTTGTGTCGTACCTCTGGGTTCAAAATGTTCACTATACCGCTTGATAAAATCCTTGAGGGGTGTAGTTTCCAAAATGGGGTCACTTGTGGGGGGTTTCAACTATTTAGGCACATCAGGGGCTCTTCAAACGCGACATGGCGTCAGCTATCGATTCCACCCAATTTTGCCTTCAAAAAGTCACACAGTGCTCCTTCCCTTCTGAACTCTGCCGTGCGCCCAAACACTGTATTTTCCCGACATATGGGGTATTGGCGTACTCAGGAGAAATTGCACAAAAGTTTTTGGGGTCCATTTTCTCCTCTTACCCTTGTGAAAATAAAAAAATTGGGGCTAAAACATCATTGTTGTGGAAAAAGTTTGATTTTTTTATATTCACGGCTCCATGTTATAAACTTCTGTAAAGGACTTGGGGGTTCAAGGTGCTCACCACACATCTAGATAAGTTCCCTGAGGGGTCTAGTTTCCAAAATGGTGTCACTTGTGGGGGGTTTCTACTGTTTAGGCACATCAGGGGCACATCCGCTAATTATTCAAGTAAATTTTACAATCAAAAAGTCAAATGGTGCTCCTTCCCTTCCGAACTCTGCCGCGCGCCCAAACAGTGGTCTGCCCCCACATATGGGGTATCTGCTAACTCATGAGAAATTGCACAACAAACTGCATAGTGCAATTTCTTCTGTTACCCTCATGAAAATGCAAAAGTGGGGGCTGAAAAACATTTTTTGTGGGAAAAATGTGAAAATTTTATTTTTACGGCTTAATGTTATAAACTTCTGTGAAGCACCTGGTGGTTCAAGGTGCTCACCACACATCTAGATAAGTTCCCCGAGGGGTCTAGTTTCCAAAATGGTGTCACTTGTGGGGGGTTTCCACTGTTTAGGCACATCAGGGGCACATCCGCTAATTATTCAAGCAAATTTTACAATCAAAAAGTCAAATGGCGCTCCTTCCCTTCCGAACCCTGCCGCGCTCCCAAACAGTAGTTTTCCCCCACATGTGGGGTATCTGCTAACTCAGGAGAAATTGAACAACAAACTGCATAGTGCAATTTCTTCTGTTACCCTTATGAAAATGAAAAAGTGGGGGCTGAAATACATTTTTGTGGGAAAAATGTGAAAATTTTATTTTTACGGCTCAATGTTATAAACTTCTGTGAAGCACCTGGGGGTTCAAGGTGCTCACCACACATCTAGATAAGTTCCCTGAGGGGTCTAGTTTCCAAAATGGGGTCACTTGTGGGGGGTTTCCACTTTTTAGGCACATCAGGGGCTCCCCAAATGCAATATGGCGTCCGCTAATTATTCAAGCAAATTTTACATTTAAAAAGTCAAATGGCGCTCCTTCCCTTCCGTACCCTGCCGTGCGCCAAAACAGTGGTTTTCCCCTACATATGGGGTATCTGTTTACTCAGGAGAAATTGATCAACAAATTTTTGGGTCTATTTTTTCCTGTTACCCCTGCGAAAATAAAAAAAATTGGGTCTAAAGTAACATTTTTGTGAAAAAAGTTAAATGTTAATTTTTTTCTTCCACATTCCAAAAAATCCTGTGAAGCACCTGAAGGGTTAATAAAGTTCTTGAATGTGGTTTTGAGCACCTTGAGGGGTGCAGTTTTTAGAATGGTGTCACTTTTGCGTATTTTCTGTCATAAAGACCCCTCAAAGTGACTTTAAATATGATGTGGTTCCTAAAAAAATGGTTTTCTAAATTTTGTTGGAAAAATGAGAAATCGCTGGTCAAATTTTAACCCTTATAGCTCCCCAGTAAAAAAAAATGTTGGTTCCAAAATTGTGCTGATGTAAAGTAGACCTGTGGGAAATGTTATTTATTAACTATTTTGTGTGATATATATCTCTGATTTAAGGGCATAAAAATTCAAATTTTGAAAATAGCAACATTTTCAAAATTTTTGCCAAATTTCCATTTTTTTCACAAATAAATGCAAGTGATATCGAAGAAATTTTACCACAATCATGAAGTACAATATGTCACGAAAAAACATTCTCAGAATCAGGGAGATCCGTTGAAGCGTTCCAGAGTAATTACCTCATAAAGTGACAGTGGTCAGAATTGTAAAAATTGGCCTGGTCATTAATGTGCAAACCACCTTGGGTTGTAAAGGGGTTAATGACTCATCCTGGTCCTCATCTTGTAGTAATGCCTCATCTAATGCCTCATCCTGGTCCTCATCTTGTAGTAATGTCTCATCCTGGTCCTCATCTTTTAGTAATGACCCATCCTGGTCCTCATCTTGTAGTAATGCACCATCCTGGTCCTCATCTTGTAGTAATGCCCCATCCTGGTCCTCAACTTGTAGTAATGCACCATCCTGGTCCTCATCTTGTAGTAATGCCCCATACAGGTCCCCATTTTGTCGTAATGTCCCCCATTCTGGTCCCCAACTTGTCATAATGTCCCCCATCCAGGTCCCCATCTTGTCGTAATGTCCCCCATCTAGGTCCCCATCTTGTTATAATGTCCCCATCTTGTAGGAATGTCCACCATCCAGGTCCTCACATTGTAGAAATGTTCCTATCCAGGTCCCCACATTGTAGGAATGTTCCTATCCAGGTCCCCACATTGTAGATATGTCCCAATCCAGGTCCCCATATTGTAGATATGTCCCCATCCAGGTCCCCACATTGTAGGAATGTCCCTATCCAGGTCCCCACATTGTAGATATGTCCCCATCCAGGTCCCCATATTGCAGGAATGTCCACATTCAGGTCCCACATTGTAGGAATGACCCCATCCAGGTCCCACATTGTAGGAATGTTCCTATCCAGGTCCCCATATTGTAGGAATGTCTCCATTCAGGTCCCACATTGTAGGAATGTCCCCATCCAGGTCCCACATTGTAGGAATTTTCCTATCCAGGTTCCCATATTGTAGGAATGTCCGCTGTTCCATTCTTCACATACATATATAAGAAAAAAAAAAGTCTCTTCTCACCTGTCCTCCGTTCCCTCGGTGTCCTTTCCGCATATGCGGGCGCAGGCACCATAGACCCCTTGACGATCGCGGCCTGGTCCAGGAGCTTCCGACAGCTGCGCTTTAGTTCAGTGTATTGCTGCGCAGAGACCAATGCCTGCCACCGGCCTATCAGAGGCCAGCAGCTGACATCTACCCATGTTAGTGATGTCATGCACCGCTGCGCTGGGACGCGGATGTCCGCTGCTGGCCTCTGATAGGCCGGTGGCTGGCATTGGTATTGTATCATGCAGAGAGCCAGTCTCTGCGCAGCAATACACTGAACTAAAGTGCAGCTGTCGGCAGCTCCTGGACCGGGCCGCGATCGGGGTCTATGGTGCACACAGGCCGCATGAACTAGTCTGAAGGGCCACATGCGACCCGCGTGTTTGAGACCCCTGGTTTAGGATGAGTCTGTCTCTCATACTCTGCTGACCTCACCCTCCTTGGATAAACCCCCTTTCCACTGCCCCCTTTACTTTTTCCCTGCCCCTCTTCAGGGACGCCTGGAGCTGGTGCTCACACACTATCATACAGGTCACCACTCAATAAAGGTAATATGAAGCAATTAAAGTAGTGAAAGAGGTTAAAACATAACCTTTAATGAATACGTAGGTAAAAAAGATATAAAACGTCACTAGGACCTAAAATCCAGTTAATGCCTGCCAATGGTAGTGAAACAAAGCTACCTATCATAAATATGTACTCGTTATAAACAGGAATTTATATGGCATGAACACCAAATGTATCCAACTTGTATATTTAACAAGACAGTGGCAAGAAAAATGATAGAGCTGTCAATAACACATCTCAATAAGCGTGCAACATATCCGACGACCAGTCCTCACACTGTACTCACACAGTGGGTCCTCACACTGTATGCAGGAGGCTGTGTGGGTCCTCACACTATATGCAGGAGGCTGTGTGGGGACTGATACTGTATATAGGAGGCTATGTGAGGGCTCATACTCATATAGGAGGTTGTGTGAGGGCTCACATTGTATATAGGAGGCTATGTGGGGCTCACACTGTACAGTATATGGAAGGCTATGTGGAGCTGTAAAAAGGAGACTATGTGGTGGCTCCTGTTCAGCAGCCACAGAATATTCATCTGACCACTGGACCACGGTTCTACAAATTGCTCGTCTCTATATACCAGTAATACTGTATATTCTCCTATATACAGTATAGACCAAAAGTTTGGACACACCTTCTCATTTAAAGATTTTTCTGTATTTTCATGACTATGAAAATTGTACATTCACACTGAAGGCATCAAAACTATGAATTAACACATGTGGAATTATATACTTAAAAAAGTGTGAAACAACGGAAAATATGTCTTATATTCTAGGTTCTTCAAAGTAGCCACCTTTTGCTTTGATGACTGCTTTGCACACTCTTGGCATTCTCTTGATGAGCTTCAAGAGGTAGTCACCGGAAATGGTCTTTCAACAATCTTGAAGGATTTCCCAGAGATGCTTAGCAATTGTTGACCCTTTTGCCTTCACTCTGCAGTCCAGCTCACCCCAAACCATTTCGATTGGGTTCAGGTCTGGTGACTGTGGAGGCCAGGTCATCTGGCGTAGCACCCCATTACTCTCCTTCTTGGTCAAATAGCACTTACACAGCCTGGAGGTGTGTTTGGGGTCATTGTCCTGTTGAAAAATAAATGATGGTCCAACTAAACGCAAACCGGATGGAATAGCATGCCGCTGCAAGATGCTGTGGTAGCCACGCTGGTTCAGTATGCCTTAAATTTTGAATAAATTCCCAACAGTGTCACCAGCAAAGTACCCCCACACCATCACACCTCCTCCTCCATGCTTCACGGTGGGAACCAGGCATGTAGAGTCCATCCGTTCACCTTTTCTGCATCGCACAAAGACACGGTGGTTGGAACCAAAGATCTCAAATTTGGACTCATCAGACCAAAGCACAGATTTCCACTGGTCTAATGTCCATTCCTTGTGTTCTTTAGCGCAAACAAGTCTCTTCTGCTTGTTGCATGTCCTTAGCAGTGGTTTCCTAGCAGCTATTTTAGCAAGAAGGCCTGCTTCACAAAGTCTCCTCTTAACAGTTGTTGTAGAGATGTGTCTGCTGCTAGAACTCTGTGTGGCATTGACCTGGTCTCTAATCTGAGATGCTGCTAACCTGCGATTTCTGAGACGGGTGACTCAGATAAACTTATCCTCAGAAGTAGAGGTGACTCTTGGTCTTCCTTTCCTGGGGTGGTCCTCATGTGAGCCAGTTTCTGTGTAGCGCTTGATGGTTTTTGCAACTGCACTTGGGGACACTTTCAAAGTTTGCCCAATTTTTCGGACTAACTGACCTTCATTTCTTAAAGTAATGATGGCCACTCTTTTTTCTTTACTTAGCTGCTTTTTTCTAGCCATAATACAAATTCTAACAGTCTATTCAGTAGGACTATCAGCTGTGTATCCACCTAACTTCTGCACAACACAACTGATGGTCCCAACCCCATTTATAAGGCAAGAAATCCCACTTATTAAACCTGAAAGGGGACACCTGCAAAGTGAAAACCATTTCCGGTGACTACCTCTTGAAGCTCATCAAGAGAATGCCAAGAGTGTGCAAAGCAGTCATCAAAGCAAAAGGTGGCTACTTTGAAGAACCTAAAATATAAGACATATTTTCAGTTGTTTCACACTTTTTTGTTAAGTATATAATTCCACATGTGTTAATTCATAGTTTTGATGCCTTCAGTGTGAATGTACAATTTTCATAGTCATGAAAATACAGAAAAATCTTTAAATGAGAAGGTGTGTCCAAACTTTTGGTCTGTACTGTATATTGTACTGTATGTGGTATACTATGTATACTATGTGCACGGACATCAGATGAAGCACTCAAGATAATTAGTGACTGCTACATCATATACTATTATGTGGAGTTGAAGTTTACAATGATGATTTCATTGATCAAGTATGTTTGAAAACATATACAAAATAATAATTCATAGGTATCTATCTAGCAGACCTGGGCTTATGTGTGACCACCTTTACTCTGCTGATATGTTATTTTAGGAGTGTAGAAAAACACAGCGTACTACACAGCGGCGGACACAGACTGTAGTGGGCCCCTGTGCAAGAATTTTTTGGGGGGCCCCCCCGCCCTTCATAGGGGGCATGAAGGCTCCACCCCCCCCCATGCATCTCTCATCCCCCCATGCATCTCTGATTCCCCCCACTCCAAGTTAATTAATTGTATGTAAAAAAAATACAACTTGTTATACTTACCCCCAGGGCCGGCTCCAGGTTTTTGTGGGCCCTGGGCGACAGAGTTTCAGTGGGCCCCTTTAACACATACCATGATTCATGATGCACAGATACCGCAGAGAAATATATATATATAGTACAAGGCCAAGGATTTCACTTACTACATTACATGAGCGATATCTATTGTAAATTCTACAACAGCTCAGAAACCGGCGAATCCTCACAACGCACAGTGCAGACCGGACAGTATAGTCCTCCATACAGTATTATGGGCACCATATCATGCTCCATACAGGATACTGGTCCCCATATAACGCTCAATAGAGGATACTGGTCCCCATATAACACTGCATACAGAATACTGGCCCCCATATAACGCTCCCTACCGAATACTGGCCCCCATATAACGCTCCCTACCGAATACTGTCCCCCATATATCGCTCCATACAGAATACTGACCCCCATATAACGCTCCATACAGAATATTGGCCCCCATATAACGCTCCATAGAGGATACTGGTCCCCATATAACACTGCATACAGAATACTGGCCCCCATATAACGCTCCATAGAGGATACTGGTCCCCATATAACACTGCATACAGAATACTGGCCCCCATATAACGCTCCCTACCGAATACTGTCCCCCATATATCGCTCCATACAGAATACTGACCCCCATATAACGCTCCATACAAAATATTGGCCCCCATATAACGCTCCATGCAGGCTGTTCCCCCCTTATAATGCTTCATTACACAAGCAATATCTATTGTAAATTCTACAATAGCTCAGAAACCGGCGAATCCTCACAGCGCACAGTGCAGACCGGACGGTATAGTCCTCCATACAGTAATATGGGCACCATATAATGCTCCATACAGGATACTGACCCCCTTATAATGCTCCATACAGGATACTGGTCCCCATATAATGCTCCATACAGGATACTGGTCCCCATATAACTCTCCATACAGAATATTTGCCCCCATGTAACGCTCCATGCAGGCTGTTCCCCCCTTATAATGCCCCATGCAGGATGACACCCGTCTTTTAATGCGCTATGCAGGATGTCACATCTACCCCCCATAAAAAGCCCCATGCAGGATGTCACCTCTTCCCCCCATATAATGCCCCTTGCAGGATGTCACTTCCCCCCTTTTCAATGCCCCATGCAGCATGTCAGACCACCCCCTCCCTTATAATGCCCCATGCAGGAGGTCACCCCCCCTCCTTATAATGCCCCATGCAGTATGTCACACACCCACCCTCTATATAATGCCCCATGCAGGATGTCAATTCCCCCCTCCCCCTCTTATAATGCCCCATGCAGAATGTCACACCGCCTCCCTTATAATGCCCCAAGCAGAATGTCACGCCCCCCCTCCCTTATAATGCCCCATGTAGGATGTCACTTCCCCCCTTCCCCTCTTATAATGCCCCATGCAGGATGTCACTTCCCCCCTTCCCCTCTTATAATGCCCCATGCAGGATGTCACTTCCCCCCTTCCCCTCTTATAATGCCCCATGCAGGATGTCACTTCCCCCCTTCCCCTCTTATAATGCCCCATGCAGGATGTCACTTCCCCTTCCCCTCTTATAATGCCCCATGCAGGATGTCACATCCCCCCCACCCCCATATAATGCCCCCATGCAGGATGTCAATTCCCCCCTCCCCCATATAATGCCCCATTCAGGATGCCAATCCCCCCCCCCTATATAATGCCCCATGCAGGATGTCACACCACCTCCCCCATATAATGCCCCATACAGGATGTCACACCCACACTCCCCCCACCATTAAATGCCCCATGGTCCCATACATAAAAAGAATAAAAAAATCAAATACTCACCTCACTTCTTACCTGCTGCTGATCCGGACTCCAGCGTTGCGCGCGTCTTCCCGCTCTGTGATGTGACAGCTCATGAGAGAGCGCGCGGTGTAAAGACGTCACCGCGCCCTCTGACCTGAGACGTCACAGTCAGAGGACGCGGCAGACGCTGCGGAGGCACGGGGAGGGGTAAGTATTGTGCCGGCGCCGTCACATGAACGGAGATGTCCCTGCGCTCAGCATGGGGCCCATGCACAGCGCAGGCACATCTCCGGTCATGTGACGGCGGGGGGTCCTGCGGGGGGGGGCCCCATGAGGAGACGCAAAAGAGGGGGGCTCCGAGGGGGCCCCGACCGGCCGGGCCCCATGCTGGAGTCAGGGCAGTCATGCCATAATGGCGGCCCTGCTGCAGGCTGGAGGGGCCCCCTCTCCCTCGGGGGCCCCCATTCAATGAACCAGCTGCACAGGCGGTAGGTCCGCCCCTGGTACTACATCTCTAAAAAGGTATATCTGCTTTAAAAATAGTAATACATAAGAATAATATGTACTATGTCTGACCACTACAAACACTCATCTGAACTGGTCCAAGTGCTGTCAGCTTTTTTCACGGGCAACACTTAGACAATACGGTCGTGTGAATATAGGCTTATGATGCATATGGTAATAAACATGTTAAGGATGGGCCGCTACTCATGGGCCACTGCTGTGTGCTTGCCCCCCAGGCTAAAATGTGCCAGCCAGCCCCTGCTGCATCGGGTGCCAGGAAACCTAGATACACCTTTGGAATAGGTAACTTGCAAAGTAAGGATGGGGTTTGGTGTTTTTAAGTGATTTTATTGACTCTGTGCATTTATATTTTGTATCAATAATATGATATGGTTATATATATCTTCTGGATATCAGGAGGGCTTATCCCTGTGCATTGACTCTCTCCTTCTCCTTCGATGTCCTGTACAGGCCAAAAAAAACTTTGCGTTTCGAGGACTCACAGTTCCTCTTCGTCAGCTTCTCGCTGGTAGTCAAACTGGTAACCTAATAAAGTCCAAACGCCCCCCACAAAGATAATACAACCAAAGAAATGGAGGAAGATCCAATACTATGAAGACGGTGCAAAAGGACATATGGAGGTGCAATAGAACTAAGATAGAATTCCAATAAGAATAGACTGTGTGTGAAAAAAATAATAATAAAAAAGACTTTGTTCAAACTTTCACAATTAGTTAAAAATGAATAAAAATTATATACTTATATTTCTGATGGCTATAAAAAAACAGTCTGTTAATCAGTGTATATTACCAGGATAATATAAATTCGGCACTTAGTACCATCCAGAGATAAAAAGGAAAAAATGAAGGAGAAAAATAAAAACATTATATTGTATCTCCAATAGGGGTATCAATGTATAGAAACAAATACAAATATAAAATAGGTGGATTCAAAGGAATATATCCAAAAGACATATTATATTGATAAAATATAAGGAGGTTCATAAAAGTGCAATGTAAATGTTCAATTGGTACTGGGATAAAAAATACATACAGTATATACCGCTGCGAGTTGAAGGCATACAGCTGACTCTCGTGATTAAGGCCCTTCAGAGCCAAGCTATTTAATGTGAAGATCCATTTGGATTCCATCCGCAACATTAATCTCAGGTAATCACCTCCCCTCCATTTTCTGGGGACTAATCGGATCCCACAAAACTTAGTGTCCTTATAAGATTGGTTGTGGAACTTCCGGTAGTCCCGGGACAGTGGATGCCCTTCAAAACCTTCATTCATGTTGATAAAGTGTTCCTTCAGCCTTTTGATAACTTGCGCTTTGTACAGACATCTCCTCCTGCCAAGGTATAAAAAGGGCGTGGCTTGGGGAGTGGATAGGGGCGTGGTCAGACTACGCGTGCCGCATGGTTTCGCCCTCTTTCTAGTCCTCATAGGTTGGCGGTATGCTTGTACTGAGGAGATCTGGGATATCAGTGATTAGGTGCCATATTGTGCACTGTAAGGTCTGGAAAAGCTCCTTCTATCCGTCTCTGTAGCACCAGAGGAAGAACAGAGGGGAAAAGACAGGATTTTCTACATGTCGCGTTATGTAGATGTTCTGCAGATTTATCACAACCGTCCACAAGAAGAAACTGCCATCACAGAGCCGCCTTTAGCTGCTGGAAAAGTTTAAACTTAGTTTTGAATAGTTGCTATATTCAACAGGGACCGTTTCTATTTACGCTGGGTCACATGATGCTGGTGCTGGGTGATGTCATGTGACGGAATGTTGTGGGTGATGATGTCACAGAGGGCGTTGTGATGTCACCCTTGGGGTATATAAGGGGGCTCCATCCACCTGGAGCTCATATCTCATTGGCCATATCTTGGTGCTGAGATACCCCCTGGAGACAATGAGGATCGCCATATTGTTTCTGTGCTGTACCCTGTTCTACCCTGTGAATTACCATAGGCTGCCGGTGAGTACCTGTCTATTATTACATATGGAGGACGTTTAGAATCAGCTGCGGCAGGGGAAGGGGATGGGGAGGGGGGTCCTGTAAGAATTTACCTGTAGGAATAAGAGGTTATGGCAGGGAAAGGAGCTTAGGAAGTGACAGTCAGAGGGGATATAAGTGTGGGGTGACCCCTCTGACTCCCACATTCCTGCTTTGTCCTTGTAGTGATTAATGACTTTGGTGTTGTCCCTTATATATCACTTTGCAGTCACCAGTGATCGCTCCGCACTGTGATCCTAAACTACAGTCTCATTTACCTTTTTGCAAACGCCCAGAAGGGGAGGAGTGACATCACACCCATGTGAGCAGATCCCGCCCACTTTTACTGCAGTCGTAATGCGAGCTAGCTGTATTCTGTTTTCATGGAAATGTCAGCAGCTGCTCCCCCTAGTGTTTACAAGATGAAAACATCAAAACAGTTAAAATATTTTTCCAGATTTTATACCATTAAACCCTTTTTAAATATATATGTGTATTTATATATAAATATAAATACTTTACAATTTTACAATTGTAAAAAAATTGCTGACACTTTCCCTTTAAAAGATCTAAAGACGTTCTGCTTCATGTGCCATTGTGACCAATCACAGCACAGATTATATTTTTTAAACTTTTCTTGAAAAACTGAAGCTGCTCCGTGATTGGAAATCATGTGGAAGGGTTCTCTTTTAGACATTTAGTTAGGTCCAAAGTATCAGTGACATGATGGATAGAACTGTGCAATGATGTCACAGAGGGCTTTGTGATGTCACCCCTGGGTATATTAGAAGCCTCGGCCCATCTGCAGCTTGTATCTCATTGACCATACCTTGGTGCTGAGAGACCTCTGGAGGTGATGAGTATCATCCTATCATTTCTGTGCTTTACGTTGCTCTACCCCCCACATTACAGTACACTGAGGGCGAGTATGTTCTCATCAATATGGAGGTCACAAGGATCAGCTAATGAGAATATCGCCTCTTGCAGGACTTCTCATACTGGACACGTGACCGTCCGTCATATGAAAGTCCAACTGTAAATAATATTCCATGGACCCTGGCGGTGAATCCCAAACTTCTTCCTGATCTTCTCAATGGGATATTTCTGAAAGTTGCTTGATAATGTATCCATCACTGTATAATAACAAGGGCTCTCTGTTTGACTGGATTGGGTATAAATATACAGGACTTTATTATGTTTTTTTTCTTTATTATAGGATGACCCACTACCCGTGGATCTCAGGAGAAGCACCTATCAAGCTTCCGTCAATCTTCCTCTTTGGCTCTTCCGTGACGCAGTTTTTGTTGCGGTGATGACACTACTGACAATACTAGAGTATTTGGCCTTAAGTCTTGTCCTGAGCAAGTGGGCAATGTCTGAACCTGGTGAAACAATCAGAAAACTCCTGAGAACAAAACCATTCTGAAGGAACAAAGTGCTTGTAAGGAGCCGATTAGCATCCCTCAGATTCAGGAGCAAGACTCCAGGAGAACACCTGTCCTGCCCAATGGCAAATGTTCTACTCCATCCATGGCTCCTGCACCGCAGGATGCGAAAAAGGTTCCTAGCTGCAACTATAAAGTGGCGTTCAGTGATATTGTCTGGGTCAGAACGATCCCTCACAACAATATAGGAAGAAGAGCTCGAAGTTCCACGGAGCATAAAGAGACGTTACTGATTTTTCAGAGAAGCCAACAACCCAGAATTCCAGAGCCAAGAGCACCAGAACCTAGAACACCAGAACCTACCATGTCAGAACCTAGTATGTCAGAACCTAGAATGCCAGAGCCTGAAATGCCTACAACACCTCAACCCAAAATCAAGAGGAGAAGATGTTTCCTTAGATGTCTTAGAGGCGAGGAAGATTGAGAAGGCAACTGCTTGAACTTTCCCATTGCTCGTGTTTTCATCACAGGTTAGTCCTATACATGCTGTCTGATGGGCACCATCTTACTACATACAATGCAGCATTGCACCTGAAATCGAATGGATATTTTGTCACACACTTGCACTTTAGCACCTTATCATATGGCGCATATATCTATGAACGCTTTGCTAAGTATCACTGTCTAGTATGTGCTTCTGATGAACCTATTTTAGGAAAACGTGTCGAGGTTTGGCATACTATGTACTTGAGTTTGGCATACTATGTGCTTGATGGTAAATTCTATTGCCATCTATAATCTACTAGATATTATAATGTCTCTGGTGGGATGCCCCATGCCGAATTGTTGATAACTGACTATGAGCATTGTCCTCTATTTCTTATCTACTATGGTTACAGGTTGATGTGAAGAGAGCTGTGCCATTGGTAGCGATTTTTCTAATGCTTTGTCAGTTATATTTATGTTAGTTTAGCAAATTTCTGCTTGTAGGGTCTAATGTTTTAGCATAGTGTATGTTCTGTGAGCTAAATTGTCATACTTATGCACTAGATAGATTATAAATTGTGATGCTTATATACAAGATAGATTATTAGTTTAATCGGTGATTTTTTAAATATTTTTTAACATCAGGAGACTCAAGAATCGCATCTTACAGAAGACAAGAAGCCTAAATGCCGAAGGGTGATGACCTGTTGATGGCCCACAGCTGGAGGGTCATTACCTCTTGATGGCACAAAACTGGACAGAATATAAAAACATTTGATGGCACACAGCCGGAGGGTGATGACCTATTGATGGCCATAGCCAGAGGGTCATTACCTGTTGATGGCACACAGCCGGACAGAGGATCATTACCTGTTGATGGCACACAGCCGGATGGTCATTATCTGTTGATGGCGCACTGCCGGATGGTCATTACCTGTTGATGGCACACAGCCGGAGGGTGATGACCTATTGATGGCCATAGCCAGAGGGTCATTACCTGTTGATGGCGCACTGCCGGATGGTCATTACCTGTTGATGGCACACAGCTGGAGGGTGATGACCAGTTGATGTCGCACTGCCGGATGGTCATTACCTGTTGATGGCACACAGCCGGACAGAGGATCATTACCTGTTGATGGCACACAGCCGGATGGTCATTACCTGTTCATGGCGCACTGCCGGATGGTCATTACCTGTTGATGGCACACAGCCGGAGGGTGATGACCTATTGATGGCCATAGCCAGAGGGTCATTACCTGTTGATGGCGCACTGCCGGATGGTCATTACCTGTTGACGGCACACAGCTGGAGGGTGATGACCAGTTGATGTCGCACTGCCGGATGGTCATTACCTGTTGATGGCACACAGCCGGAAAGAGGATCATTACCTGTTGATGGCACACAGCCGGCCAGAGGATAAGATCTTTTGATTGCATACACCGGGTCCCTCCCTGATAACAAGGAACCCTGGGGAATACTGGTCATCTTGATCCCCCACTGACTATATACTTGTCCACCTCAGCCTACACCATCATGGAGGACACTTCCACCTGTGTCTACTGTAAGGTTGGACTTTCTTTTATAATTAGAGCAGATTAATAAACATCATAAAGCTGTAAAACTATCGAGTAATTTATTATAAATTATTATAAAGAAATATAAAGTATAATAGATAGCTATAGAGGGCACAGAAGACGGCTAACTATAGAAAGCATGGTATCGCCTGATATATACTGTATATTCTAGATGGCGCTATTACACTAAATACATCACAACCTCCAGGGTGATATTACCGTACAATGCGAGATCACTAATAATGGCCACAGATTATGAGAAAATGACCAGCTCCATAGTCCTGGAGTTATTATAAATGTCTCTAGTGTGAGGCAGGGACTGGACAAGTGTTGGAGGGAGGTATATTCCCCCAGGACGTCCTTTATGTATCCATGCTGTAGAATCTGCCGTATACTTCTGTTCTAGCAGTCAGACATTTCACTCTGCAAATCACAGGCTCAACATTGTGTAAAACTACCACCGTATATAAGAGCACTCAGAATAAAAACTAGCGGCATGCCGTGCACTGCCCACGTCATGTGTACGGGATACAGGACCTGCAGGACCTGGTACGGCCATTATAGTTGATAGATTAATGATACCTGTGCAGATGAAGGGAAAAAAATATGTGCAACAACAGGAGGAGAAAGTCTCAAAATGTAATTTGAAAAGTATAATAGAGAAATGGGAAACTTCTGGAGATGCAGATAAGTGTTACCAGGGCGAAACATAAGTGTAGCCAGACAAGGGAAAAGTGCAAATGATCCAGCGTAAAGGTTTGTTTAGTAGAAAAAATATTAAAACTTAGCTTTTATTAGCCATATAAAACACTGCTCCACAAAGAATACAGCAAATGTGCAACTATCATAGCTTACAGACCTACGCGTTTCAACAAATCATGTCTTAATTATGGCCCTACTACTAGAATGACAAAAAGGCATATATATATACACACATATATATATATATATATATATATATATATATATATATATATATATATATATATCCACGTGCCTGTATGACCTCCCTACAACGCCTGGGCATGCTCCTTATGAGGTTGCGGATGGTCTCCTGTGGGATCTCCTCCCAGACCTGGACTAAAGCATCCGCCAACTCCTGGACAGTCTGTGGTGCAACGTGACGTTGGCGGATGGAGCGAGACATGATGTCCCAGATGTGCTCAATCGGATTCAGGTCTGGGGAATGGGCGGGCCAGTCCATAGCTTCAATGCCTTCATCTTGCAGGAACTGCTGACACACTCCAGCCACATGAGGTCTGGCATTGTCCTGCATTAGGAGGAACCCAGGGCCAACCGCACCAGCATATGGTCTCACAAGGGGTCTGAGGATCTCATCTCGGTACCTAATGGCAGTCAGGCTACCTCTGGCGAGCACATGGAGGGCTGTGCGGCCCTCCAAAGAAATGCCACCCCACACCATTACTCACCCACTGCCAAACCGGTCATGCTGAAGGATGTCGCTCTCCACAGAGTCTCCAGACTCTGTCACGTCTGTCACATGTGCTCAGTGTGAACCTGCTTTCATCTGTGAAGAGCACACGGCGCGAGTGGCGATTTTGCCAATCCTGGTGTTCTGTGGCAAATGCCAAGCGTCCTGCATGGTGTTGGGCTGTGAGCACAACCCCTATCTGTGGACGTCGGGCCCTCATACCACCCTCATGGAGTCGGTATCTAACCGTATGTGCAGACACATGCACATTTTTGGCCTGCTGGAGGTCATTTTACAGGGCTCTGGCAGTGCTCCTCCTGTTCCTCCTTGCACAAAGGCGGAGGTAGCGGTCCTGCTGTAGGTTTGTTGCCCTCCTACGGCCCCCTCCACATCTCCTGGTGTACTGGCCTGTCTCCTGGTAGCACCTCCAGCCTCTGGACACAGCCAACCTTCTTGCCACAGCTCGCATTGATGTGCCATCCTGGATGAGCTGCACTATCTGAGCAACTTCTGTGGGTTGTAGAGTCTGTCTCATGCTACCACGAGTGTGAAAGCACAACCAACATTCAAAAGTGACCAAAACATCAGCCAGAAAGCATTGGTACTGAAATGTGGTCTGTGGTCCCCACCTGCAGAACCACTCCTTTATTGAGGGTGTCTTGATAATTGCCAATAATTTCCATCTATCGTCTATTCCATTTGCACATCAGCATGTGAAATTGATTGTCAATCAGTGTTGCTTCCTAAGTGGACAGTGTGATTTCACAGAAGTTTGATTTACATGGAGTTATATTCTGTTGTTTTAAGTGTTCCCTTTATTTTTGGAGCAGTGTATATAGATAGATACAGTGAGTACGGAAAGTATTCAGACTCCTTTAAATTTTTCACTCTTTGTTTCATTGCAGCCATTTGATAAATTCTAAAAAGTTCATTTTTTTTCTCATTAAAGTACACTCTGCACCCCATCTTGACTGAAAAAACAGCAATGTAGAATTTTTTTGCAAATTTATTAAAAAAGAAAAACTGAAATATCACATGGTCATAAGTATTCAGATCTTTTGCTCAGACACTCATATTTAAGTCACATGCTGTCCATTTCCTTGTGATCCTCCTTGAGATGGTTCTACTCCTTCAATGGAGTCCACATGTGTTTAATTAAACTGATATGACTTGATTTGGAAAGGCACACACCTGTCTATATAATACCCCACAGCTCACAGTGCATGTCAGACCAAATGAGAATCATGAGCTCAAAGGAACTGCCCAAGGAGCTCAGAGACAGAATTGTGGCAAGGCACACATCTAGCCAAGGTTATAAAAGAATTTCTGCATTACTCAAGGTTCATAAGAGCACAGTGGCCTCCATAATCCTTAAATGGAAGAAGTTTGGGACCACCAGAAGTCTTCCTAGACCTGGCCGTCCAGCCAAACTGAGCAATCGTGGGAGAAGAGCCTTGGTGAGAGAAGTAAAAAAGAACCCCAAGATCACTGTGGCTGAGCTCCAGAGATGCAGTAGGGAGATGGGAGAAAGTTCCACAAAGTCAACTATCACTGCAGCCCTCCACCAGTTGGGCCTTTATGGCAGAGTGGCCAGACGGAAGCCTCTCCTCAGTGCAAGATATATAAAAGCCCACATAGAGTTTGCTCAAAACCACATGAAGGACTCCCAGACTATGAGAAATAAGATTCTCTGGTCTGATGAGACAAAGATAGAACTTTTTGGTGATAATTCTAAGTGGTATGTGTGGAGAAAACCAGGCACTGCTCATCACCTGCCTAATACAATCCCAACAGTGAAACATGGTGGTGGCAGTTGTTAGAACCCTCCTGTTAGTTTTTTCTATTTTGTGGTCACGTGACCTTCTGTCTGTTTATTCCAGCTCCACCATTCAGGCTTTGCTGGACTTCAGTGTTACTTTGACTCTTAATCTAGCCAGGTGCTGTGTACCTACTGTACCTCTCTAGTTTGTTTGGTCCTTGGACCACTAAGTACTTTTGTCTGTTTGTCTTCTTCTGCTACTACTTCTGCCAGGAGGTGTCCCATTTTGTCCCAGTCCTTAGTTCTTTTAGGGACCCCTCCCTTTAATCTATAGGTCTGCGTTCAGACTAGCCGCGGACGAAGGCGGGTCTGTTCACAAGGAACAGGTTGCCCGCTGCATCGTAGGGAATCAGCTTAGTCCTATTGTATGGACAGATTTCCTCTCTTTCCTTAGTTCTTGTAGCAGATCATAACAGCAGTATCATGCTATGGGTGTGTTTTTCAGCTGCAGGGACAGGACGACTGGTTGCAATTGAAGGAAACATGAGATATCCTGGATGAAAACCTCTTCAGAGTGCTCTTCACCTCAGACTTGGCCAAAGGTTCACCTTCCAACAAGACAATGACCCTAAGCACACAGCTAAAATAACAAAGGAGTGGCTTCAGAACAACTATGTGACCATTCTTGACTGGCCCAGCCAGAGCCCTGACCTAAACCCAATTGAGCATCTTTGGAGAGACCTGAAAATGGCTGTCCACCAACGTTTACCATTCATCCTGACGGAACTGGAGAGGATCTGCAAGGAAGAATGGCAGAGGATCCCAAAATGCAGGTGTGAAAAACTTGTTGCATCATTTCCAAGAAGACTCATGGCTGTACTAGCCCAAAAGGGTGCTTCTACTCAATACTGAGCAAATTGTCTGAATACTTATGCCCGTGTGATATTTCAGTTTTTCTTTTTTATTAAATTTGCAAAAATGTCTACATTTCTGTTTTTTTTCAGTCAAGATGGGGCGCAGAGTGTACTTTAATGAGAAAAAAATTAACTTTTTAGAATTTACCAAATGGCTGCAATGAATCAAAGAGTGAAAAATTTAAAGGGGTCTGAATACTTTCCGTACCCAGTGTACATGCATTGAAATAAATGCAGAATTATATTTCTTAATACTGCAGTATCAGATCCTGTCTTGAATTTAACCCCTGTGGTATCCAATGTGAAAATCCACCGGGACTCCCGGTTCAGAAGTTTGCACTTATGATCCCCCCTCGTGTGGATCTATATACCTTCTCTATCTCCATATATTTAAAGAATGAGGTGTCACCTTTATGAACTCTCGCAAAATGCCTCGATACTGCTGATGTATTTATGGCTTCCAAATGAATCGCATCAGAAAGATGTCTTCTGATACGGACTTTCAGCGCACCTGTGGTACAACCCACATAGTGGACCTTCCACAAGGTGCATTCTATAAGGTATATAACCCCTGATGAATTACAATTGAGGAAATCATGAATTTTATATTCTCTATCATTACTTAAGGACATAAAACTATCTGTTTTAACCGCGTGTAGACACGCTTTGCACCGATTGGCTCCACATTTGAAGAAACCTTTTGTGCTGAGCCAATTTGGTTGTACAGTATTAGTCTCACTGGTGTATAAGCTAGGAGAAAGGATGGTTCCCAGAGCGGGCGCTTTCCTGGCTACAAAGCGGATGGCATTAGAAAGTAGGTTTTTTTGTTTCTTGTTCTGATATATAATAGGGTTATACTTTTTAATTCTAGATGTAATTTTATTATACTGAGGACTATAGGTGGTAGAAAACGTTACCCTAGTATCCAATGTGTTAATGTTATTTTTCTGTTTATTTCGGAGTATGTCTTTCCGATTTATATTGGAGACAATTCTACTCGCTTTTCTTAAAGACCACTCGGGATAGCACCTATTGGATAGTCTGTTACAAATTTTTTCTGATTCCTTCTGAAAAGTGATGTTATCTGAACAATTTCGTATTGTTCGTATTAGCTCACCGTAAGGGATATTTCTCTTAATATGTGGCGGATGACAACATTTAGCTGATAGAATAGAATTTGAGGCTGTAGATTTTCTGTGGGGATTAATTTTGACCAATTCTTTCTCCTTGGTAGCCTCAAGTTCGAGATCCAAAAAAGTAATTTTGGATGAATGGTAGAACTAAGTGAATTTAAGATTAAAATTATTGCAGTTGATGTACTGTACAAATTGTACCACCTCCTCCTGTGTGCCCCCCACACCAGGAGGAGGTCATCAATAAATCTACCGTACCACACAATGTGTCCACTATATGTGTTATCATTATGGTAAATGAAAAGCTCCCCCCACCTACACATCACTATGTTCGCTAGCGAAGGAGAAAATTTACTGCCCATGCTGACTCCTCTTTTCTGTAAAAAAAACCTTTTATCAAAGCTAAAATAATTACGCTCTAAGAGGAACTGTACTGCTATGACCAGAAATTCTTTTATTTCTATAGTGTACGAACTGTATGTGTCAAGGTGGTAGGTTAAACATGCTAAAGCAATATGCTGTGGAATTGAGGGGGTATAATGCCACCACATCACAGGACAATCATCCAAAGTTTTTTTGCCATTCAAATTTATCAAAAATGGTCACTATGAATTTTGAATCCCTAATATAACTCGGAGTTTCCTGAACCAGAGGCTGTAGGTAAAAATCCATCCAGGCACTTAATTTTTCACCATGGGAACCAATCCCCACCACTATGGGTCTTAACTTCTTTACAGCCCAGGGCGTACTAATACGTACAGTACAGACCAAAAGTTTGGACACACCTTCTTATTTAAAGATTTTTCTGTATTTTCATGACTATGAAAATTGTACATTCACACTGAAGACATCAAAACTATGAATTAACACATGTGGAATTGTATAGTTAACAAAAAAATGTGAAACAACTGAATGTCTTATAATCTAGGTTCTTCAAAGTAACCACCTCTTGCTTTGATGACTGCTTTGCACACTCTTGGCATTCTCTTGATGAGCTTCGCTGTAATCGCACCGACCCAAAGAATAAAGTCGTCTAATCACTTATACTGCACGTGTAAAAAATAAACTCTAGGGTTAGGGTTGTGCTAGGGTTGGGATTTTTTTCAAAAGCAAAAAAAAAAAAAAGATGACGATATGGCGACTAGTGTTGAGCACAAGTGCTCACTACTTGAGTTTGCATCGGGTGCTCGGTTATGTATTGAGTATCGCGGGTGCTCGAGTCTCTGCCCCATATGCTTCACAGTCGAAAAAAACGTGCGGGGATTGCCTGCCATGCACCAGCAATCCCTGCATGTTTGTTTTGGGTGTCTAATAACCGTGAAACCTGTGGGCAGGACTCGAGCATGTCACTCGAGCACGTGCGATACATGGTGCATACCCGAGTACACGATGCAAACTCAAGTGGCGAGCACTTGTGCTCAAGACTAATGACAACTTATTCAATATGATGACCTAATGTTATCAAATTATGTGTCGTACCGGGTTCAAAATGTTCATTATACCCATTGATAAAATCCTTGAGGGTTGTAGTTTCCAAAATGGGGTCACTTGTGGGGGGTTTCAACTATTTAGGCACATCAGGGGCTCTCCAAACGTGACATGGCGTCTGCCCTCAATTCCAGCAAATTTTGCGTTCAAAAAGTCACACAGTGCTCCTTCCCTTCTGAACTCTGCCGTGCGCCCAAACACTGTATTTTCCCCACATATGAGGTATTGGCGTACTCAGGAGAAATTGCAAAAAGTTTTTGGGGTCTATTTTCTCCTCTTACCCTTGTGAAAATAAAAAAATTGGGGCTAAAACATAATTTTTTATTTTCATGGCTCCATGTTATAAACTTCTGTAAAGGTTCTCTGAGGGGTCTAGTTTCCAAAATGGTGTCACTTGTGGGGGGTTTCCACTGTTTAGGCACATCAGGGGCTCCCCAAACACAACATGGAGTCTGCTAATTATTCAAGCAAATTTTACTTTCAAAAAGTCAAATGGCGCTCCTTCCCTTCCGAACCCTGCCGTACGCCTAAACAGTGGTTTTTCCCCACATATGGGGTATCTGCGTGGTCAGGGGAAATTGCACAACAAATTTTGGGGTCCATTTTTTCTTCTTAACCCTGTGAAAATAAAAAAAAATTGGGTCTAAAGTAACATTTTTGTGAAAAAAGTTAAATAATAATTTTTTTCTTCCACATTCCAAAAATTTCTTTGAAGCACTTGGTGGGGTAATAAATTTCTTGAATGTGGTTTTGAGCACCTTGGGGGTGCAGATTTTAGAGTGGTCTTAATTTTGGGTATTTTCTGTCATAAAGACCCCTCAAAGTGACTTCAAATGTGATGTGGTCCCTAAAAAAATGGTTTTGTAAATTTTGTTGGAAAAATGAGAAATCTCTGGTCAACTTTTAACCCTTATAGCTCTCTAATAAAAAAAAAAATGTGGTTCCAAAATTGTGCTGATGTAAAGTAGATATGTGGTAAATGTTATTTATTAACTATTTTGTGTGACATATCTCTCTGATTTAAGGGCAAAAAAATTCAAATTTTGAAAATTGCTAAATTTTCAAAAATTTTCGCCAAATTTCAGTTTTTGTCACAAATAAATGCAAGTGATATCGGAGAAATTTTACCACAATCATGAAGTACAATATGTCACGAAAAAACATTCTCAGAATCAGGGGGATCCGTTGAAGCGTTCCAGAGTAATTACCTCATAAAGCAACAGTGGTCAGAATTGTAAAAATTGGCCCGGTCATTAATGTGCAAACCACCTTGGGTAGTAAAGGGGTTAAAGGTGGTGGGAAAATATTTTTATGTATTTTTGGAGGCGAATGGTAAACTGGAACAATTGGGTGATCTACGTATAAATATTCCATTAATTTTTTTTTAGGGCCCCTCAGTGCAAACCTTCGTTTAATAGATTATACATAGCAGCATTAAACTCAACAGTAGGATCTCTAGCTAACTCCAAATAAACATCCCTATTTTCTAAATCCATCAAATTAAATTTTTTATACAATCCTGCATTCAGTACTATAGTGCCACCTTTATCCGCTGAGCGGACTAGTATGTCTGAATTATCCTTTAATTTTTTCAGAGCGTCTTTTTCTCTATATGTCAGATTAGAGTCCAAATGATTAGTAGAAGATAATTCATTCTTTAATTCCACTAGTTCTTTTTCAATTAAGTCCTGGAACTGATCCAGAACCAATGGTCTGGACTGAAGTGGGTAAAAGAAAGGATTACCAGCCCGAAAGTCCTCATTTAAATTTACATTTGAAATTAAAGATTCCGTCTCGAATTGTTTCACTTGTAATAAAGACTGTTGTTCTGTGAATAATAACATGGAATCCTGGCTTGTCCTAGGAGAAACTTCTTCTGAAGCTGTATTCTGTGGATTTTTCATGTCCATAAAATGACATCGGATGGTGAGGTTACGTGCTAGTTTGTTAACATCCAGAATTGTTCTGAAAATGTCGAATTCGTTAGAAGGTGAAAAGCTCAGGCCTTTAGCCAGGAGAGAAATTTGACTCTCAGATAAGATGTAGCTAGAGAGATTCCAAACAGGTGACTCTAATAATGGCAGTTTTTGCTCTGTGTCGGGTTCTTGTTTGCATTTGCGCTTACGTCCCGCCCTTGTGTGACCCGCCACTAGCTGTTTCAGTAGTGGCTAGCCCTCCCTGGGAAAGGGTGTACTCGGACGGCGGGCCCAGTTGGTAGAATGGGGATGCAGTAGCGGCCTCGGCCCGGTTCGTGCCCAGGGCGCACACATTAAAAATAGGGGCTAGTTGATGAGTGGCAATTATGAGTGGATAAACGATTACACCACCTGTGGTGTCTGGTGATGCGCCACCAGCGCTGCTGCAGTCCTCTGAGGCGGGATGTTGTGGCAGCCGATGGTAGTACTACTCCCCACAGACGGAGCAGGGCCTCAGGGCAGAGGAAAAAGGAGGATGCAGTGGTGCGGTGTCGTGTCCCGCTGCAATAATGGACCGGAGGCAATGGATGTAGTCTTCCAAGCTTTACTCATGTTGTTAGAGGTCAGCTGCAAGGCTTCTCCTTGCTCCTCACGGCGTGCTGCGGCCACCAGAGAAGGGGGTTCGGCACACCCCGGTAGTTCACGTGCGTCTATCAGGACCCCCAGCACCAGTGTGTTCCTAGAAATCTCCCCCTTGGGCCTCTCCTGTCCGTGTGCAGTGCGTGTTGCAAGGCTGGGTCTCCCTCTGGCTATACACAGAACAAGGGCACGGGTGGCGACTCCGCTCCGTCCGTTACCCGGTGGGACCTTGACCGGGTAGAGACCTCCGTTAACTCTATCCCGCTCCTCGTCTCAAGGCCAGAGCACGAGGACCGTGCATCTCCAGCACGCTGCAGGCTCCTACACAAGGCCACTGCCAGCTGTGAAGACCACAATCAAACAACCTTGAACTTAAGATGGCTGGCTATTAAATATGTATTTACAAGTGTAACCTAAAAGTGCGTCTTGCACCCTCACCCACTACATGGTTCCCCCTATCTTTGGTTCCCCCATTCATTATCCTGCTGGGGCAGCACCCTAGTGCATACTAGCCCCCCATAGGACAGGAGTGTGTAGTGTTGAGTGATGAGGTGGGGTCCTGACAGGTGCTCCATCCTAACCTGGGAGAGGAGATACCACACCTCTTTCACAAGATACAGTACCCCCCTGTGGCGACCGAACCCTCAGGGGCGCCACACCCTCTTCCTCCGTTTTTTGTAAGCGTTCCACCAACACTAGATAATTTATTTTTGATAAAATACAATTGTTGCATTTCTCCCATTGAACTCATAGATGAATCTGAGTAATCATCAGAGGTGGCAGCAAAAGAATTATCCGTAACATCATCATGCTCCTTAAAACTCCCTCTTCCAGATCTCTGAAAACATTTGTGGGAGCGTTTTTTTAAGATGGATGGTAATTGTTTATTCCAACTATAAATCTTGTTCTGCGCATAGTCCTCGCTGTCCCTTTTGAACTTGGATCTTTTTATATCCATAATGGTGTTCTCCAACTTGGCCAAATTAGATTTCAGTTTGTCATTACAAATATTAAATTCTTTTAGTTGCACATATTTCCCCAAAGACGATTGTATATTTTTAATATCCAATTTAATTTAAGTCAGTTCCAGTTCCTCATGTTTGATTATGAGGTGCATAAGATTCAGTGAACATTGACTAAGAATCGCATTCTGATCTTCTTGAAAACCGTCATTGTATATAGTGGTGGTGACTTTTTTTAAACGCAGACCTCTAGGGATCATTTCCTTTTTTATATATGTGTCCAAGGTTGTGAGATCCCACCAAACTTTAAGTTCTCTGGTCATTTTGTTTTCCATCTGGAACATGAGATCTTTAAATTCATCTGGTTCTGTTGTCACCACTGACGGTTTATTATCAAAAATAGATGCTAGTTTGTTCAGTCTAGCCGAACAATCCTCTGTGTCACTGAAATTCATTATGTCAAATTGAGGGGATGTGAAAATCCACAGGGACTCCCGGTTCAGAAGTGTGCACTTGCAGTCAGACAAGCCAATGCCTGGTAACAGAGGCCAAGCAGAGCCGGGTAAGTGGTAATACAAGTGGGCAGTGGAATGAGTCGAGGTTTTGGTAATCATGGTGTAACAGATCGGGCAGACTGACTGGGCAGGAGAGAATTTCATGTTTTCTTGATTATAGCATCATGCGGAGAATTCCTGCTCCTTAATATTAAAAGGGGTTGTCCGGGACTTTTTTTTTTTTTTTTACCATGGACCTAAGAACTAACAGGCAAGTATTTGCTAACCATGTGCCTGTTGTGCCAGGCGCCGATATTTGCTGGTTCAGAGTGGTCACAGAGCGCCTCCTGACAGTGATTTTTCAGCTCCCGCTCTGATCTGTTGATGGGGTGTGACTGCCGATGTCATGCTGATTATAAATGGATATGAATAGCGGTACCAGAGCGCCAATAACAGGGCAAAAATATTAAAAGGACTGATTTATTAATATACACACAACGCGTTTCGGTGGACACAGCCACCTTCATCACCTGATGAAGGTGGCTGTGTCCACCGAAACGCGTTGTGTGTATATTAATAAATCAGTCCTTTTAATATTTTTGCCCTGTTATTGGCGCTCTGGTACCGCTATTCATATCCATTTATTGTCCCTTTCCCCCTGTTGGGGTGCGGTAGAGCTGCCTTTAACTTATTGTTCTTTCACCTGTGGGAGGAATTTAATTAGAATCACTACCCTGGTTTTCCAAGCTGCGCTGCCCTAACCCCTCCGGAACGCTGCCGGGGGTGTTGGTGAAGCTGGGCGTCCATCTCGGCGTTACATGCAACTAACCTGACCACGTGATCCACCACCGAGAGATCAGGATCTGTGAACGCCGCTGGAAATAGATGACAGCCACCAACAGAGCGGAGCTTGTGGAGCTTTACACTGGGGTTGTGCAGAGGTGCACAACTTCATAAGGTTAGTAGCCATCCTCACACCCCTCTAACAATTGCAATACTGAGTCACCCATTGCGCCTTGTTCTCTCCTCTCTTTACACGATGTCATGCTGATTGACAGCTGGCTCCCTGCTGCCTAACTGCAGGGAGCCGTCTGTCAATCAGCATAAAGTTGGCAGTCACGCCTCTTTGACAGAGCAGTCGGGAAGAGGAAGAGCTGTTCTGTTGACGTGAAGCAGCAGAATCGCTGTTAGGAGCGGTCCAGGAGCAATCTGAGCCACCACAGGGTAGAACAAGCACGTAATAAGCAATTACCTGCCTGATAGTTCTTAGGCTCATTGCATTTTTCTATCTCACCCTGTAGGAGTCACCTTCTCCTCAACCAAAAAGAGAAGGTGCATATCCACCGACATTGTGATGCGCCAGCTTCCAGATCCAATTGCAGATAAAATTATGATTTTATTGTTAATCCATTAAAAAGATATACACATTGCAAAAATAAAATAAATAAAGGTGGAGACCTCTGTGAAACCTACACGTTTCGAACGCCAAACGTTCTTCGTCCTGCTATAGAAATACATGTAGGGAGTTACAATTTACATGCTCGACCGCGCCCTCATATGGGCGTGTTGATCGTTCCTCACGCCCAATTTTCTAAGTAAAGAAATTATAGGGTGTGGGAATAACAGAATAAAAACAAGTGATCTAATCTTGAAAAGTAGGCAGTGTGTATAAAAAATACACAAAGATGATACAAACAATATGATATATACATTAACATAAAATCAAAAAGATAATAAAAGAAAAGTGCTAAACCTGTGTCAGAGAAATAGGTCAGAGCTTAGCGCAAGGAAGCACTCCTTAGAAGAACTCCTTAGGAAAACAGATACAATTACAGCAAGCTGTACCTTCCAGGACTGACCAATGACCAAAATCCAAGCTCTGATTTAATAAGATCACGGTTACACCCACATACCTTCTATTGGTGAGCTCATATGAGGACTTGTCATAGGTGTGCTAGATCTTTTAGAAGTTTATGAGATCCCCAACTTTCAGGATATCTTCGCCCATGGAGGTCTCGGGCGGGAAATATCATGGTCATGTTTTCTATCATGATTTTACCTTTCTATAGAGATGAAACATGGCATGGATAGCATTATCCATCTAAACGATATTAAGTTGGGGGTGTTCGGCTGGCCTTACAATGATGTGAGTGAATGCGTTATGATCGTCCCTTTGCTACGATGTCGAAAATGCATCTCCCATGAATATTGGATCGATGCAAACCCCAATATTCATCACTGACCACAGTCTTCAGAGTGTCTGAGACAAGTCCTTTGAAAAGAGGAAGCCCTTGCTTCGGAAATGTACTTATCCGCCTCTGAGTATGCAAATTCTAGACTTGTTGGCTGGTTCTCATCAGATTCTTTGTTGAATTTACCTGACCACGGCAGGAGGCCCTACGTCAATAGAGGTTGAAGTGTCAGCTCTTTCTCACTTTTCTAGTTATAATCCTATATGTTCAATGTGAGGGTGATATGTCCCCTCTCCAGAGATGTCTTTTTGGATTTTACAATTTTTCTTTACGACAGGGTGCAAAATTACCCTCCCCACCCCCAACCAGGATCAAACTGGGGTGTCTGGGGCCCAATAGGAATTGATTCTAGGGGCCCACACTACAGCTGTATATGAAAACCTGTTAGCCATTATCCCGATTATAGAGGAGCATCGGCTGTAAAATACAGGAGGCTCCTGCACCTCTTACTGTGCGATACCATAACTGGGATGTACAATTACGGTAATTTGCAGTAAAGGACTTTGTTGGTGAAAACAAGTTATGACCATAGGATCCACAGGAGAGGTGATAGCTCCATAGGATCCACAGGAGAGGTGATATCTTATTGGTCAGTGATTGATTGGTCTGACCATTTGGGACTGTATCGATTGGAAGAATGGGGAATTTTTATCCCTGACAGGGCACTTTTATTCCTATTGTAAAATGGAGCGGCAGATCGGGTGTGTCATCTTCTTTGCCAGAAAAAGCCAAGTGCAGTGCTCATATAAAATACATATAATACAGACTGTCTTTGATGTGAGCTCAGGAGCAGATGATGGGAGTGTTACAGATTCCCCTTTAAAAAGGACATTTTGCTGACAGCCTCTTCACATGGAAGCTCTGTGCTTTGCTCCTGCTCTGCATCCTTTCATTTCCACCTATTAGCAGTGAAATATTGATTCCTTCACACCAAAGGCTGGGGGAAAGTACACAGAGAAGCTTTAAAGTGCACTCAGACATGACCAGAAGCAAGCATCAGAAGGAGCAGAGTCCAGATAGTGGGCCTTCCAACATGGCGCCTCCTCCCCCACACCAGCCAGAGTGAGAGATGCTGAGGCTGCTGCAGCAAAGCTGGGGAGATTTGCCAGACTGACCTTAGATTCTGACCCTTCAGATGATTTACAACCTGATCAGGTATGCTCACAGAGGAAGGGAGATACAGAGACTGTGCAGGGGAGGCAATGTGGCACCACTCTCACAGCAACAGTTAAACAGAGAAGTGCAGGAAATGCAGAGCACTAACAACACCTATGGAGAAGTCAATGATTCTGGGCAAGAGCCTACACGACAAGATGTTTTCTCTGCTGGAAAATCCTGTAGCTTCTCATTAGAAATTCTCAACAAACACATGGGAGGGCTTAGAGAGGACATTAATCTCATCAGACAAAACATGAAGAAAATAAACAGCCGAGTCAATGAGTTGGAGGAAATAGTGAGCTCTGTTACGGACCAAATGCCTACTATACATAAATATCTCAGGAGAGGTCTTCAGAATATCAATGCCCTTCTCAAGAAGGTTGATGACCTAGAGAATAGGCATCGGCGAAATAACATACGTTTAGTCGGGGTTCATGAAAAGCGGAGGGTCGTAATTCAGTTGATTTTTTTTAAATCCTGGCTGACTACAATGATCGGCAAAAACACTCTCTCTCAATTTTTTGCAATTGAAAGAGTTCCTACACGTCCTTTGCCACCGGGTGCTCCACCAAGACCTGTACTCATCAAATTACAAAATTTTAAAGAGAGAGACCTTATCCTACGAAAGGCCAGGGACCACTCTTCACTTACCCTTGATGGAAGGAAAATATCTATTTATCCTGACTTTTCAACAGAAGTTCAGAAGAAGAGGGTCAAGTTCTGGGATAGAAAAAGGAGGCTCTGTGAAAAGCAAATTTCCTATTCTATAATCTACCCTGCTCGGCTCAGGGCGGAGTTCATATGTTTGACTCCCTTCCAGATGCTTTATCATGAATGGATGCCAATAAGAGATCTCTGCGAAATGGAGCTGGATGAGAGACTTCTCCTTGAGGCGGTTTTCTCCAAGCACTTTTCATATACCATTATGAAAAAATGCCTATCCCTGAATCTATTCCGTTATTCTATTATGAGCGGGAAATGTTGAGCTATGATGAGTTATGAACCTGCCTTATTGTACATACAAGGTATTCTTATTTTGTGAGTGGAGCATCTGTGGAGAAAATCTCTTTTGACAGAAAACTTCATCCACTATACATTTACTTTCAACTATTTCGGTATTTTTCTTGTTTTTGGTTTCTCTTTATCCACTATAAGTTCATGCTCAAAACTTATAATTCTGCTCTCCATCCGGCTAAACAAGTCTTCTTTACCACTCTCATCACATCTCTAGCCAACAATCCTAAACGACTCTTTGAAACCTTTCACTCCCTCCTGAGCTCTAAAGTACAGACCCCCGTCTCCAACCTAAGTGCTGACGATCTGGCCACTTATTTCCTACAAAAAATCAATCTTATCTGTCAAGACATTTTTACACAATCCCCTCAGAGTCTGGATTCCCTTCCCTCCCGCACCTCAAGTTCACTTTCCATCTTCGAGCTGGTCACAGAAGAAGTGACCAGACTCCTCACTTCTTCCCGCCCTACAACCTGCAACAGTGACCCTATTCCCTCACAGCTCATTCAGTTCCTTTCCCCAGCTGTCACTGTGGAGGTTTCACCAATTTAAGATACACTAGGTAACTGCTCTCCTCCTAATTAAAGATGTCCGAGTGAATGCAAATCAACCAAATTTGCTAATATGGTTGAAAAACTTCACTCAGAGACTAAACCACGCAAAATGACATACTTTATTATGTAGACATGGGGTTATATAGTATTCTACTTCTAGGTGGGATTAGTAAAATTCATTGCTCCTTCTGATAACTTGGCACACTGCAATTTGCTCATCCATGTATCTCCTGGCCTCAGCAACACCTTAGGAATTCTGATGGGAGGGGTGAAGTCGTCTCTCAGCGCCATCTTTGCCAACTCGACATGAATCTCTCTGTTATCAGCCATGCACATACATACGTCATTCCCAGGAAATCATTTAGTTGTTCATGTCTACAATAAGGCTGTCTGCCCACGATGCGTTTTTTAAGCGTTTCTGCAGCGGCAATTCCGCTGCAGAAACGCTTAAAAAACGCTTGGTAGAAGGCCTGCCATGTTCCCCAGTGATAATCCGCATGTGCTGTGCACATGCTGCAGAAATGTCCGCTGCGTCTTATCATTGCGGAAAAAAAACGCAGCACGATCAATTATTTTGCGGAAGCGCTGCGTTTTTGCCGCCATTGACTTGCATTGGAACGCATGGAATCCGCATCACTGGATCTGTACATGCGCATTCCATGCGTTTCAATGTGCGGATGGTACCCGGGTCTGGAGAAGAGGAGACTCTCCTCCGGACCCAGGTACCATAGTACCTGTAAAAAAAGAATAAAATAAAAAATAAATATTATACTTACCTTCTGATGGCCCCCGGTGTGCTTGTCTTGGCTTGCCGGCAGATCGCGGTGGACTCAAGGACCTGCGCTGACGTCATTTAGTCATGTGACGACAGGTCCTTCAGTGTACCGCGAGCTGCCGGCAAGCTGAGACGCATCGGATAAAGACACCGGGGGCCATCAGAAGGTAAGTATGACATTTATTTTTTATTTTTTAACATTCTTTCGGACACACTATATAAATCCATGCCGTTTGCATGGATTTATATAGTGTGACCAAGTTGTCAAGCACTTTCCAAGTGATGTTAAAATCGATTGGAAAGCGCTTTTCAACGCGCATGCGGAAATGCATGTGAAGAAAGCTTCACATCCGCTTGTCCCTGGCAGGAAAAACGCATGTAAAATCCGCATGTACAATCCACATGTAAAATCCGCATGTACAATCCACATGTAAAATCCGCATGTACAATCCACATGTAAAATCCGCATGTACAATCCACATACATTTTTTCTGCCAGGGAGATGCAGAAACGCTCAGGAAAAATCCGGAGCATTTCTGCATCGTGGGCACATAGCCTGAGAACAGAAACTGTTATATATCATTAACTATTAACATAATCAATGTGCATATACACATTTGCATGCATACATACACATAGATTATTCCATCATCTCTATATTAATTCACACTGATTAGGTAATCTATTAAAATAAAATAATTGATTTTCTATAATATATATATTTTACCTTGACATCACTACCCACCTAACTAAAATATTTGACCTCTCTCTTTCTTCAGGTATCTTTCCCTCCTCACTTAAACGTGCCATCATAACCCTTTTACTGAAAAAGCCATCCCTGGACCAGAACTGCACTGCTAACTACTTCCAGGCCTCGTCTGTTGGCGGGCGACGTCGGGTTCCGCGAACTCACTCAGCACCGCAATCAGGTTCCTTGTCTCCTCAGCAGGCACAGCACTCAGGTAACATCCGCGAGATATCCGGAGCTCTTTTACCGGTGCCCGGCTGTGGCACCTCACAGGCCTCTGGCTTAGGCCTGTCACGCGGGGTTTCTCAGGATGCAGGGAACACGTCTGCTCCTTTCTGCTGCTTGGCGCCAAAGACCCCTCAGGTTTGGCGCGCTGGCCTCTTATTTTCCGGAACTCCTTCCTGGAAGTCACCTGATCAGGTCCAGCGTCTGAACTTGCTCTCCCTGCAACTTCCCTTGCATATCTTGGTTCTGCTTGACTGCATCTGCCCAGTAGATGGCAGTCTCTTTCCATCCTTGAAACATCATGTAGAAGTTCTTTTACAAGCTCTCTTGACTGGGCTACATTCCTCCCTCCTTTTTGCTCGCCAGTCCTCGGGCGAGTTGGCTTCTCGCAGAACTGATGCCTCCTTCCAGGCAGTGCAAACTCAGACAGGAGTTGGGCACACTCCTGCGTTTTCTGTTGGATTTGAGACCAGATGAACTCTTCCTGAGCATACCGGTTAGGAAGGATTCCGGCATTAGCCCGCTCAGTTCTGCGGAGCTCTTCTTGCGGAGGTGACTCCGGGAGATCCGAGGAATCAACCACTGGGGATTGCAAATCATTTCCCGACTCATTTGGAATTCCACTCGGGGTTGGCATCAACGGTTCTGACGGGCCCAACTACATTGTGGCCCATCCTTCTTCATCCCCTAAGGTTCCTGCATGTGGCACTTCAGCCAATACGTCTGGGGGCCCAACTCCGTTACAGACTTCTGCTTCAGAGGAGCAAGGTCGCAGCATATTACGGTGCAACACCCTGGGTGTCGCGGCGTCATCCCCTTCGGGCCTAACCTCCTAGACTGGGTTGTCTGGGTGAACTTTCTTCACCACCCGATATGGTATCGCCTCCCAACGATGGTCCAGTTTACTTCCAAATCATTTAGCCCTCACCAGCACTCGGTCTCCTAGCTGAAGTGATCCACCTGTCGTCGAGGGCCGAACTGCATGCTCTACTTCCTGAAACGTCTGAGCAACCAGTCTTCTTACTGTATGGAGCCGACACCGGTGTTCTCGAATCCAGGTACTTGGGCTACCGCCCGGGCCGGGTTCTTCTGAGTCTAGCTCCAGTTCAGTGATTTCTCGACCACTTCTTCCAAACAGCAACATGTAAGGGGTGTAGCCTGTGGTCGCATGAACTCGATTATTATACACCCACACCAGCTCGGACACATATTCGGGCCACTTCATCTTTTTGTCCGCTTCCAGGGTTCGCAACATTTGCAACAGGGTTCGGTTAAAGCGCTCGCATGCGCCGTTCCCTTGCGGGTGGCAGGGCGTTGTTCGGGAACGGTCGATTCCATAGATGCGGTACAACTCATCCATCACTCGCCCTTGGAAGCAGGCCCCCTGGTCAGAATGTATTCGCTTCGGGCACCCATAAATCCGGATGAAATCTTGACAGATGGCCTTAGCTGAGGCTTCTGCCGTCTGGTCTTTAGTAGGCGTCACTACTGCGAACTTGGTGAAGTGATCAGTCATGACCAAACAGTGTCCATAACCATTGTATGAAGTTCCTATCATCAAGTAATCAATCATCAAGACCTCCAAGGGGGCAGAAGTTCGGATGGTCTGAATGGGAGCTCTTTGTTCCGGGGGCTTATTCAACTAACACTGGCGACATGCTCGGCAGACTCCCTCGACTTCTTGTTGCAGTTGAGGCCAATACACCAGCCGTTGCAACCACCGAAAGGTCTTTTCTACTCCAAAGTGAGCACCTCTTCTATGAGCTTCTTGGGCTAGCTGTGTTACTAGCACTCCTGAAACTACCACCTGCCAGGTAACATCAAACTCTCGAGGCAGCTGGATTCTTCGGCATAGCAAGCCGTCCTTCAGGAGAAGCCTCTCCCACTGACCTAGGATTTGTAGGGTAGTTGGAAGTGAAGAGGCTCTGGTTTCCTGGTCGGGTCTTTGATTAAGGGCGACCCATTCCCTCAATTTTGCTAACTCCAGATCGGATTGCTGCAGATGTATCCATTCGTCTCTTGAACGGCCCAGAATCTGAGTGGGCTTCGGCTCCTCTCTGGTCTCTTGGGCAACGATGAACTGGCTGAAATCCGGAATCTCGTCGCCTTCGAGCTCCTCATCTCTGTCCTACTTCGGCCCCGCCTGAGTGACCCGGGACAGGGCATCGGCATGGGTGTTCAGGGCCTTGGACAGATAGGCAATCTTATACTGGCATTTGGACATCCTTGCGACCCACCGCTGTCCTAACGCGCCCAGTTTGGCGTTCTCCAAGTGGGCCAAAGGGTTGTTATCTGTCCGCACTTGCACTTCTGACCCTGACAAGTACTCAGCAAATTTCTCGGTCATGGCCCACACCAGTGCTAGTAGCTCCAGCTTAAACGAACTGTGTTCTCTGGATTCTTCTCCGTATCTTGGAGTGACCTGCTGGCATACTCGATCACTTGCTCTTTTCCTCCTTGTACTTGAGCCAGCACTGCTCCCAGTCCATGCAAGCTTCCATCGGTGTACAACACGAAAGGCTGCGAAAAGTCGGCGTAGGCCAAGATTGGGGCATCTGTTAGTGCCATTTTCAATGCTCGGAATGCCTCTTCTTGTCGTGGGCCCCACTGGATGGGCTGTCGCTTGACTCCCCCAGCTGTTCCTCTCAGCAATTCATTGAGCTGGATCGCAATCTTAGCGAAGTCTTTAATCAATCTGCAGTAGTATCCAGCAAGCCCCAGGAACGCCCTCAGTTCCCTTAGGTTGGCGGGCGTGGGCCACTTCTGCACGGCAGCTACTTTCTCTGCAGTGGGGTGTACTCCTGCACTGGACACAATGTGCCCCAGATACTCAATTTCTCGTTTGAAGAGACGACGCTTTCGAGGCTTAATTTTCAGGCCGTGTCTCTGAAGCCGTTCTAACACTTGTTCCAATCGGCGGAGATGATCCTCAAACGTAGCGGAATAGATAATTATATTGTCCAGATATATTAAAGTGGCTTCAAAGTTGAGGTCCCCCAAGCATCTCTCCATCAGCTGTTGGAAGGTCCCTGGCGCATTTGTTAGTCCGAACGGCATCCGATTGAACTCAAACAGGCCCATAGGGAGAATAAAAGCGGTCTTCGGATGATCCTTCTCAGCTACTGGGACCTGCCAATAGCCACTGGCCAGGTCGAGGAAAGAGAAGAATTTGGCGCTCCCTAGTGCAGATAGAGACTCTTCGATTCAGGGGAGTGGATAGGAGACCCGGACTGTACAGGCATTCAGCTTTCGATAGTCCACGCAAAATCTCAGGGTACCATCCTTCTTTCGGACCAGCACGATCGGAGCCGCCCAGGGGCTCTGACTTTCACGAATCACACCGTTCCGCAACATGTGGGCCAACAGCTCTTTCACCTCCTGGTACATTTGAGGCGGGATCTGCCGATATCTCTCTCGGATGGGAGCAGTATTTCCGGTGGGTATTTCGTGCTGAATGTCCCAAGTGCACCCGAAATCATCTTCATGCTGTGCAAACACTCCCTGATATCGCTGTAGAAGTTGTTCGATCTGCCTTACTTGTCCAGCAGAAAACTCAGTCAGATTAGCCTCCATTTCTTCCAGAAGGTGGCGTCCAGCCAACGGTTCTCTTCCATTCTCCTGGCTGTTGAGGGACACCTCCTGGGTACATGGTTTTCCTTCCACAGGTGCCAGCCCTATAGCGTCCGCTCTAGTAAGGGCCTCTGGCATTATGTACACTCGCGCCACCTCTTGTCGGGGCAACAACTGTAAACTGGTGCCACCTAAATTGATGCAGCGCACGGGTACTCGGCCGTGCCGCACGGTGGCCAGGGTTCGAGCAATCAGGAGTCCAGAGGGCGCTTCTTCTCCTTCCATCGGTTCAGTTTGAATGTCCACGCCCTCTAAGGACACATGTTCCAGCACCGGCAACGTGAGTACAGTCTGTCCCACCGGCAGTGTCATTGTGGCTTCCGGCGGTATCGATACCTTGCCAAGGTACTGAGAGGTAGCAGGCAATTTTTGAATCTGGCTGACCCGCACGAGGTGTTGGAACACTCTCTTGCTAGCTGGGTCTCGAGTGGTGCGGGTCCAGTTGTTTTTGCTACAGCCCTCAGCCAGGAACTGTCCGACTTCTTTCAGCACATTCATGCCCAGGGTTACAATGGGCCCATCGCCTCCGGGCCCTGTGGTTAGTACGATCCCTTTTCGACCGAGGTCCTTTCCACATGCCCGCATGGACATCCATACTACTCCCACTACTGGGATAGGTAGTTGATTGGCCACCACCAATTTGACAGTGGGTTCCCGGCAGGAACAAGTGACTTCAGGAAAGTGACTTTGGAAATACGTCTCAGGCATAGTGGTCACTTGAGACCCGGTGTCCATCAAACAGCGGATCCTCTGCCCATTGAATTCAGCCCAGATGATGGGCCTCTCGGAGACAATGTCTTCAGAGCTCCCTCTTCTACTCTCTGAAGCACGAGACCCCACGGTATGTTCCACAACCGTGGGGCATTTTAGTTTAATGGCTGTCCCCTCCTCCTCCTTTCTCGGTTGGGACAGTCTTTGGAGATATGCCCCCTACCTTCGCAAGTCCAGCACTCCGGTCCTCTTTCTGCCGATAGGTCAGGTACATGCCGTGCTGGGGCCGCGTAGGAACGTCTCTCTAGTTCTGGTCTCCGTCCGCGTTGAGCAGTACGGTCCGTCGGCAAGGGGGCAGTAGGGGGCTTTCTAATAGCATTCAGCTCACCCCGAATGTCTCGAATTTCCTGACGTATTTCCCGTACCCAATCAGGCTCTTGGTTGGTGAATCCAGGAGCAATTGCCTCTTGACTTCTAACTGTGGCTTTGAGAACAGGAACTTCTCTCTCCAGGACTATAGCTTCAGCCCCTACCTCCAGGAAGCCCATATCAGGGCTCAATCGCAGCCGCTCCTTCAGGATCTGCCTCAGGGAAGGGTCTTTCAAGCCGGCAATCAGTTGGTCACGCAACACCTCATCCAATGGTCCTAGTCCTCGGTTCCCATCTCGAGCTTTCTTAGTGATGTGGGCCGTCACTTCCTGCAACGCATTAACATACTGATTTACTGTCTCATTTTCCCTTTGGACCCGCTGGAACAACCGTAAGCGCAAGTGTCCCAAATCTGTAGTGTCACCGTGCATGTTCTCTAAAATTTTTATCACTTTATCCACGGTGTCACGGTCCCCAGGTGGGCGGTACATCACAGTCTGTCGGGCCTCTCCATCAAGGGTTAGGAGGGCCAGCTCCGCCTGGGCTAGGGAATCAAGGGGGTACATCCTTAGCATACTTCTCAGTCTTTCTACCCAGTCCCACAGTGACATGCCATCCTCTGAAAACTTGGGAAGATGGCTGAGCATAGCCCCCAGGGGTATATGGGTCCGACCGGACCCAGCCACAGACTGATCCCCCATCTCTGCATCTGAATGTTGCATCCTGCCGAGTACGCCAAATGTAATGCAGGTGCGGGAATGCAATGCACAGAGACACTAGACGAGAACAGTCTGAGATGAAGATAAACAATTTTATGCAACAAGTATTCTGAACAAGGGATTAGTAATAAGGGTAATGAACAGTAATTCAATATAGCAGCAAAAGGCAAAATCTCTCAAAATAAGATGCAGTCTCTCAAAGTAAGGTGAAGCCTCTCAAAGTAAGGTGAAGTCTCTTAAGTAAGGTGAAGTCTCTTAAGTAAGGTGCAGTCTCTTTAGTACGGTGAAGTCTCTTAAGTAAGGTGAAGTCTCTTAAGTAAGGCGAAGTCTCTTAAGTAGGGTGATGCCCTCAGTCATGGGAGACACCACGTAAGTTCTTTAACTGTACATTTGGCCCTAGCGGGGGTCATCGGTTATTTACGCTAGGTCGTGAGTCTCTTCCGCATAAATTCAATTAGATCACGTTGTGCTCCTTTAGTCCCAACCGCTTCCCTCCCAACCTGAGTATCTAAACCCAATTGTCCCCGGTACTATGGGTGAACAGTGGAAGTGACGGCCCTGTTCACGTATGCAGCTCCTCCGCTTCCGCTGGCGTGGCTTTCCTGGGGCAACCGTCTCTCAACTCCTCTCTGCTTGGCTGTTGGAGGCAGTCTCTCGAGCTTTGGATAGGGGGGTCCAGGCCTCGTCTGTTGGTGGGCGACGTCGGGTTCCGCGAACTCACTCAGCACCGCAATTAGGTTCCTAGTCTCCTCAGCAGGCACAGCACTCAGGTAACATCCGCGAGATATCCGGAGCTCTTTTACCGGTGCCCGGCTGTGGCACCTCACAGGCCTCTGGCTTAGGCCTGTCACGCGGGGTTTCTCAGAACGCAGGGAACACATCTGCTCCTTTCTGCTGCTTGGCGCCAAAGACCCCTCAGGTTTGGCGCGCTGGCCTCTTATTTTCCGGAACTCCTTCCTGGAAGTCACCTGATCAGGTCCAGCGTCTGAACTTGCTCTCCCTGCAACTTCCCTTGCATATCTTGGATCCGCTTGACTGCGTCCGGCCAGTAGATGGCAGTCTCTTTCCATCCTTGAAACATCATGTAGAAGTTCTTTTACAAGCTCTCTTGACTGGGCTACAATCACTCACTCACTCATGTCACCTGCACCTTAAAAACATCTCCAGACCCCACATTTTCTCACCTTTGATACTGCAAAAACTCTTACTGTCGCTCTTATTCACTCTCGTCTGGACTACTGCAACTCTCTTCTAATCGGTCTCCCTCTAAACAAACTCTCTCCTCTCCAATCCATTCTGAATGCAGCAGCCAGGGTCGTATTTTTATCAGGCCGCTTCACCAACGCCTCTAACCAGTGCCAGTCATTGCACTGGTTACCCATTCACCACAGAATACAATACAAACTCATCTCTCTCACCCATAAAGCCCTCCACAGTTCTGCACCACCCTATATCTCATCCCTCATTTCTGTCTATCGCCCCTCCCGTGCCCTCCGTTCTGCAACTGATCTAAAACTAACATCCTCCTAAATCCCAACCTCGCAGGGGGAGGGGATTTTACCACCTACCTCCACCCTTTCTGGGATAAATTCCATACTGGAAATATTTTTCAAAATGCACAATATACATCTCTACATTATCTGCTAGAGGAGGTAGGCATAGTGGACCTATGGAGAATACGGCACCCTGATGTCAGACAATATTCCTGTTACTTCGCCTCCCATCATTCTTTGTCAAGAATAGACCAAGCTATTGGCTTTGAATCAATCATACTTACCATGGTACCAGCATTGTTAGTGACCCCGATGAGCTTTTTAAGTATGTGTTTCTACCTTACTATGACATTTCAATGTTACATTTCATAGATGATGAAACTGCGACCATTAACTGGAAATATGCAAAAGGCCATCATACCGTCAACAAAAACACAAACATTTTTATAGCGTGTTTTACAACCGCGTATGCCCGGCTAGAGCTCTATTCTCTGCTGGACCGGCTGCAGGAGAGGTGCCTTTATCACGACACAGATTCGGTTATTTTTGTGCAGAGGGAAGGTGAGTGGCAGCCGACTTTAGGCGATTACCTGGGCGAGCTGACCAGTGAGATACCCGATGACACTCACATCACAGAGTTTGTATCTGCGGGTCCCAAAACTTACGGATACAAACTCAACACTGGTAAAACTGTCTTAAAAGTTAAGGGCATAACACTAAATGTCGGTAACACTCAATCTATTAATTTTAGCAGTCTGAAAGATTTAGTTCTGGACTACCCGCGTAATTCTGACACAGAAACACAGAAGCGTATTGTCGTACAACAGCCGGGCATTGTGAGAAATAAAAGTACTGGAACATTGAAACAAGACCATTGCGCAAAACACAAGAGTGCGTTTACACAAAGCGGTGCCTATTAGACGATCTCACCACCCTGCCATTTGGCTATTAGTTGAGGATTGTGATGGATCCGCGGCTACAACACCCATTCTCCTGTATTCTAGCCGGCCCGTCTAATTCTGGAAAGAGCTATTTTGTAAAACAGCTGTTACATAATATTGAAACTCATTTTTCTCACAAACCCGATAATATTGTTTGGTTTTATTCATGCTGGCAAAAACTATATGATGAAATCTCCCTCTCTTTTCCCCACATCAGATTTGTGGAGGGTCTGCCGCATACATTCGTAGATGATGGTTTATTCCCTCCTGACAAGGTAAATTTGACTATTGTTGATGATCTCATGGAGAGCGCTAGCGAAAACTGCGAGATAGAAAAAGCATTTACCAAGTATGAACACCACAGAAATCTCAGCATTTTCTACCTGGTACAAAACATATTTTGTCAGGGTAAGAAAAGCCGCACAATAACTATAAACACAAAGTACATGGTGCTTATTAAAAATCCACAAGATAAATTACAAATTTTAACTCTAGCCCGCCAGATGTACCCCGGAAAAACACGTTTTTTCTTAGAAGCTTTTGAGGATGCCACGTGGGAACCTTATGGGTATTTACTGTTAGACTTGAGAGCTAATACCCCTGAGGATCTTCACTTAAGGACGGGGTCGTTTCCACCAGTATTGCCTGCTGTCTATGTTCAAAAGAAAAATAGTTCTAAAAAGTGAATTTTACATGGAATCAGGCATTCTACACTGCGGCCATAGTGTTGTAAAGATGTCTGAGAGACTCCGTCGTAACTGGGCTCTCTTAAAAACACTGGTGAAGACAACACCCGCTGTCAGAAAATCTATTTTGCGCAATGCAAGCAGAGATTTAATTACAGCCATAGGCGAAATTGCTTTAAACATTTTAAAAGGCCGAATACCCCTGAAAGAGTGACAAAAAAACATATTAAAGAAGTGGCGTAAAGCTATAAGAACCCTGAGTGATAGATCGCAGCCCATAAAGAAAAAGAAGCGCCTACTAAAGCCGACCGGTGGGTTTATAGGGCCTCTTTTAGGATTTGCAATACCGATAATAACAAGTCTGCTCACAGGCAAATAATGGGGCACACAGAGAAAATGTATCTAGTTCCCAAACAGGATCTAGTCAAACTAAGACCCCCTAATACAGATAACATACGTGAGAGTGTTATTCGTGGCCTTGATGATGAAATTAGCGCAGTTTTACAACGTCGTGACATACCCGATGATGTGAAAATTAAAATGTATAGTTCCGTGCTACAACGATACTTGGTACATGCGAGGCACAGCTCAAAAGAAGTAACAACTTTAAATCTCGTTAGCACTCCTGAATCTGATCAGCAACAATTGCCGAATACAGGCCCTGATAAAAATCAAGAGGTCACTGAAATTGTAAGCCATGTAAACCAACGATAGAAAAAGAATGCTGAATTTTTACTAAACAGGCTGCTGCAAAATAAAAATGTTACATCCTGGAATGATAAAAGCGAATTTATTTTCAAAGGAACTGTAATACCAGGATCTAACTTGCTGGATTTGGTACGTCGTACAACACAGAGTCATGCCCTGACCAGCAGGAATCTGCCTCGGGGTTGGGATTCATTTATGCAGGCAATGGCTGAGCTAAATATTCCATCTACAGTTGTGGGCAATCCCGCTACTAGACAGCTTTTAGATGGATTAAAAATCTCCATCAGTGACGGTAGCGATGTATCTACACCCCGGATGCTATCCACACCAACCCGCGCTATTCAATCTTTACACTCTCCATCATTAGGTATCACACAAGGAACTTCGCTGCCTAAAAAAAGGTCTCTACCAATACTACAATCCATGTGGCTCACGATGTAAGTGATGTATTGCAGAGGTCCCCAACCTTTTTTGCACCAGGGACCGGCTATGAGGAAGACCACTTTTCCATGGCCCGGTGGGGGTGGGGGCGGGGCTTTGGTCATATGGGGGTGGGGTTATGGAGGGGTGGAGCTGTATGGGGAGGATGCTGGCGGGACCTCGGTGTACAGCGCTGCTAAGTAGCAGCATTGTACATTGAGCGTCAGTGTATACAGCGCTGCTGCTTAGCAGCGCTACACACTGAACACCGGTACCGGGAGCCGCGTCACTGAAGCCAGTCTGCTGCCCCAGCACGCCCCACATAACATGTTCTGCCGGGGGCGTGTCAGTGAGGAGAGCCTGCCGCCCCACCCCGTCAGGAACACACCATGCTGTGCAGGAGGGCCGCGTCACTAAGACCCGCCCGACGCCCCACCCCGTCCTGCATAATGTTCTCTGCCGGGAGCTGCGAGCTGTCACGGCTATGGCAGAAAACATTATAAATCCACACAGAGCGAGCTCTGACCAGGCGCAGGGCCGCGGAGCTAGCTGTCAGCGGCGCCGCGGACCGGCTGAAAAACCCCAACGGCCCGGTCCTGGTCCGCGGACCGGCGGTTGGGGACCTCTGATGTATTGGATAAATGATCTGACAGAATTGTAACACTCTATATTAATCTGCAAGAAATGTAATGATGTATATTATTATTATTACATGCATTTTGGTACATGTGAATGTAAAACTTTTTATATTATTTTGTAAGAATTGTAATGCTGTATATTAATTGTACTTGTGATACTTTTTATACTATTCTGTAAGGATTTTTATATTATTGAAATGTCTTGGAGATGTATTTATTTTTTAAAACAATAAAATCTTTTAATACTTTTACTGTGTCTTTGCTTTTTACATCCGTATAAGACACACACTTTATATACTTGGGGGTAGTTGTAACTTGGCCATATAGATAATATGCCCAAGCAATAAGATCCACACTATCAAATAAACAGTATGGAGATATAAAACTCATATAAAATGATAATTGTAACTTGGCCATATACATAATATGCCCAAGCAATAAGTATCAGCCTATCAAATAAGAATAAAGTCTTGGGCTATAAAACTCATATAAAATGAGAATAAAATGTTGAGGCTATAAACTCAGATAAACTCATACACTATCAAATAAGAGTAAATAATCAGATAGCATCATCAAACTCATATAAAATTCATATAAAATGATGAATAAGATACAACACAGGAACTGACAGGGGAGGGGGAGGAGGGGTGTGGCTACACACTTTGATACACTTTGATAGGGGGCGTGGCACCTGTCAAATTGAGTTTGACGAAAGATAGCACTGCTACACTACTCCTGTACATTAAGGATTAAGTACTGGTTATGGTGCTATGTTAAGCAGGGAAGTGTCAAGTTAACTCTTGCTTTGCTGGCCAAAGACATCACATCTGTTCCAAAAGTGACACTAGACCAGTGCGGACACACGGAGGATTCCAGAACTATCCAACGTCAGTCCAGGTGACACTGCACAAATATTAAAGCTACATTTCATCCATGGACTTTGTTTTCTTATCAATTGACACACATGATCTTTCTAATAAAGAGTACAGTTTATGGATTGAACAATAATGAATACAATTATGGATTGTACAATATCTACAAGCTATAATTTATTTAAAAGGAGTTTGTTTTAAAAGACCCAAGAAGAAGACGAGACGACGACCCGATGACATCAGATGATGACGATTGGACCCGTGATTGCTTCGATTTAGATTTAGGGAAGTATAATTATACATGTTAAATGAATATTAGTCACGACTTACCATAACATGAATTCACACCATTATGCTATTGAATACGTTTGAGAATAATCCGATATTGATATTATTATTACTATTATCATTATGGACATTAAATGATATTGCCAAGGAAGAAGGAAAGAAAAATGATCCTGTTATCTTAATGATGAACCTATCTACTTTGAGGATTTCAGTTGATGTCTGTCATTCTCTAAAAGGGGGAATTGTTAAATATTAATTACAGATATTCATTTTATTCTGAATTCTGTACCATACATTGCATAAGATTGCATCAGCCATCGTGCTAGGGTTTCTAGACGGCATGCGCTATTTGTGTATTTTTAGTTAGTACCATAAATAGAAGAACAGCTGGTATGACCGGCTATATAATCCCATGTTAGAGACAGGGGGCGCGCTCTTGCCATTTCACAGGACACTGGACGAGAATCTGTGTGTGAAGAAAACAGCTGCCGATGTAGGCCCAAGGAGACACGTCCTTTACCCGGACACATGGTGTCATTCTGACAAAGGTGCTGGACACGGACAGACGCAATCTACCATTCAGGATTCCAGGAAAAAATGGGTGCATCTCAACTATTAAGCTAATTATGGATAAATGGACAATCACGTTGTAACTAACTATTTTATGTAACTATTGCAATCATTCTTTTTAATGGACAATCCAAGAATAAATCGATACTTTTTTTATAAGAATATTGTGATATCGATATTTTGATCAATCGCATCTGATAAGAAGTCCTCGATAGAAAAAGATACAAGAAATAAGTATTTTTTTACAGCCAAAAGTTGGGGTAGTCGGCAATGGATGTCCCGAAGTCACAGCTGCTCAGAGCCAGTGGAAAGGTGAGACTATGTCATCTGCACCATCTTATGTACTTGCTGAGGCTGTACTGTATGTGACTGGCTGGTGTTGGGGCAATAAATTGTTGCTACACTGTGTTACCCTCACCCTGTCTGGTCTGAGTAGTGTCCTGTCCACGGGAAAGGAGAGCAGGTGTTCAGTGGGGTGAGCCCTGGTCCATATGGTTTTCTTAACACCGCCAGGCCAGCACCCACTGACCCTCGCGTCTATCAATCTACAGTACAGACCAAAAGTTTGGACACACCTTCTCATTTAAAGATTTTTCTGTATTTTCATGACTTTGAAAATTGTACATTCACACTGAAGGTATCAAAACTATGAATTAACACATGTGGAATTATATACTTAACAAAAAAGTGTGAAAAAACTGAAAATATGTCTTATATTCTAGGTTATTCACAGTAGCCACCTTTTGCTTTGATGACTACTTTGCACACTCTTGGCATTCTCTTTATGAGCTTCAAGAGGTAGTCATCGGAAATGGTTTTCACTTCACAGGTGTGCCCTGTCAGGTTTAGTCAGTGGAATTTCTTGCCTTATAAATGGGGTTGGGACCATCAGTTGTGTTGTGCAGAAGTCAGGTGGATACACAGCTGATAGTCCTACTGAATAGACTGTTAGAATTTGTATTATGGCAAGAAAAAAGCAGCTAAGTAAAGAAAAATGAGTGGCCATCATTACTTTAAGAAATGAAGGTCAGTCAGTTTGAAAAATTGGGCAAACTTTGAATGTGTCCCCAAGTGCAGTTGCAAAAACCATCAAGCGTTACAAAGAAACTGGCTCACATGAGGACCGCCCCAGGAAAGGAAGAACAAGAGTCACCTCTGCTCCTGAGGATAAGTTTATCCGAGTCACCAGCCTCAGAAATCGCAGGATAACAGCAGCTCAGATTAGAGACCAGGTCAATGCCACACAGAGTTCTAGCAGCAGACACATCTCTACAACAACTGTTAAGAGGAGACTTTGTGCAGCAGGCCTTCATGGTAAAATAGCTGCTAGGAAACCACTGCTAAGGACAGGCAACAAGCAGAAGAGACTTGTTTGGGCTAAAGAACACAAGGAATGGACATTAGACTAGTGGAAATCTGTGCTTTGGTCTGTTGAGTCCAAATTTGAGATCTTTGGTTCCAACTACTGTGTCTTTGTGCGACGCAGAAAAGGTGAACGGATGGACTCTACATGCCTGGTTCCCACCATGAAGCATGGAGGAGGAGGTGTGATGGTGTGGGGGTGCTTTGCTGGTGAAACTCTTTGGGATTTATTCAAAATTGAAGGCATACTGAACCAGCATGGCTACCACAGCATCTTGCAGCAGCATGCTATTCCATCCGGTTTGCGTTTAGTTGGACCATCATTTATTTTTCAACATGACAATGACCCCAAACACACCTCCAGGCTGTGTAAGGGCTATTTGACCAAGAGGTAGAGTGATGGGGTGCTATGCCAGATGACCTGGCCTCCACAGTCACCAGACCTGAACCCAATCGAGATGGTTTGGGGTTAGCTGGACCGCAGAGTGAAGGTAAAAGGGCCAACAAGTGCTAAGCATCTCTGGGAACTCCTTCAAGATTGTTGGAAGACCATTTCCGGTGACTACCTCTTGAAGCTCATCAAGAGAATGCCAAGAGTGTGCAAAGCAGTCATCAAAGCAAAAGGTGGCTACTATGAAGAACCTAGAATATAAGACATATTTTCAGTTGTTTCACACTTTTTTGTTAAGTATATAATTCCACATGTGTTAATTCATAATTTTGAATCCTTCAGTGTGAATGTACAATTTTCATAATCATGAAAATACAGAAAAATCTTTAAATGAGAAGGTGTGTCCAAACTTTTAGTCTGTACTGTATATATCTATCTTTATATATTATTTGTATATTTATCTATAATATAACGCTAAAAGCGTCCCTCTGTCTGAAGCCTCTATAGACTGTGCAAGCGCGACACGCCTGCGCAGTCTGGCTGCAGACAGAAGAACACATGAAGCCGTTACAGGTAAGAGGAGTTTATGGCGACGGAGATCGCGGTATGCGTAGACACTAAACGCATACCGCGATCTCCGGCACCATACTTACATACTTACCTGACCGGGAGAAGCGTTGCCACGGCGCCTCTCTTCTCGCCGGAGACCAGGGCAGGAGTGAAGGCACCGGAGTCGGCGCATGCGCATAGCGCTATCCGGCACCATTTTACAGAAGACACATTTGCAGTGTGTCTTCAGCAAAATGGCGTCAGACAGCGCGGTATGGGCACGCGCGTACTCCAGCACCGCACTCCTCCCCCAGCCTCCGGCAGAACAGTGCACCAGTGGAGCACAGGGAAGAAAGGGGAGTTTGTGTTTTTTTTTGTATGTGTGCAGCGTGAAAGGGATGAGGGGGCCACATATACCAGGATTGGGGGGTGAGGGGGCCACACATACCAGGATTGGTGGATGAGGGGGCCACACATACCAGGATTGGGGGATGAGGGGGCCACACATACCAGGATTGGGGGATGAGGGGGCCACACATACCAGGATTGGAGGTTGAGGGGGCCACACATACCAGGATTGGGGGGTGAGGGGGCCACACATACCAGGATTGGTGGATGAGGGGGCCACACATACCAGGATTGGGGGATGAGGGGGCCACACATACCAGGATTGGGGGATGAGGGGGCCACACATACCAGGATTGGAGGTTGAGGGGGCCACACATACCAGGATTGGGGGGTGAGGGGGCCACACATACCAGGATTGGGGGGTGATGGGTACCATGCATACCAGGATTGCGGGGTGAGGGGACTATGCATACCAGGATTGGGGGGTGAGGGGGCCATGCATACCAGAATTGGGGGGTGAGGGGACCATGCATACCAGGATTGGGGGATGAGGGGTGCCATATATACCAGAATTGGGATGAGGGGTGCCATGTATACCAGGATGAGGGGTACCATACATACCAGAATAGGGATATGGGGTACCATGCATACCAGGATGAGGGATGGGGTGCCATGCATACCAGGATGATGGATGGGTTGCCATACATACCAGGATGAGGGGTACCATACATACCAGAATAGGGATATGGGGTACCATGCATACCAGGATGAGGGATGGGGTGCCATGCATACCAGGATGATGGATGGGTTGCCATGCATACCAGGATGAGGGGTACCATGCATACCAGAATAGGGATCAGGGGTATCATGCATACCAGGATAGGAACGCGGGGTACCAAGCATACCAGGATGAGGGATGGAGTGCCATGCATACCAGGATTGAGGGATGAAGAGGCCATACATACCAGAATTGGGGTGAGGGGTGCCATGCATACCAGGATTAGTGGTGAGGAGAGCCATGCATACCAGGATAGGGATGAGGGGTACCATGCATACCAGGATGAGGAATGGGGTGCCATGCATACCAGGATAAGGGGTACCATACATACCAGGATAGGAATGCGGGGTACCATACATACCAGGATGAGGGATGGGGTGCCATGCATACCAGGACGAGGGGTACCATACATACCAGGATAGGGATGAGGAGTGCCATACATACCAGGATTGGGGGTGAGTGGTACCATGCATACCAGGATTGGGGATGAGGAAGCCATGCATACCAGGATGAGGGATTGGGTACCATACATACCAGGATTGGGGGTGAGGGGTGCCATGCATACCAGGATTGGGGGTGAGGGGTGCCATCCATACCAGGATTGAGGGTGAGGGGTGCCATGCTTACCAGGATTAGTGGTGAGGGGTGCCATGCATACCAGGATAGGGATGAGGCGTGCCATGCATACCAGGATAGGGATGAAGGCAGCACATAACAGGTTGGAGGAACAGGATTGGGGAGCACAAATACCAGGATTTTAGGCAGCACAAATACCAGGATGGGGGCAGCACAAATACCAGGATGGGGGCAGCACATACCAGCATGGGAGACCATATACCAATAAAAATGCTCGCCACCCGGGCGTAGAACGGGCTCAATAGCTAGTATATATATATTTCTAAATGTTTATGAATTTCTCTATAAAATGCTATAAGACAATGATTATATAATGTACATTGTGGACCATTCAGCCTCAGATGCAGAGTGTGAACATTGCCAAAAATCTTTCTTGTACATTTAACTAAAATAAATGATACAATTCATCTGAAATGTTAACCATTTAAACGGTTTTCCGACATAGTAAAACCAAAGTTCTGGATAAATATGAACAAAATGTAAATGTTGATTGATAAGCCGTGAATTCAGCGGGTCGGTCCTGAGGGAATTTACATCCCATGTAGGAATTCAGAGGATCTGGGAAGGGATTTCGCACCATATGAACAACACAGGATGGAATGGGCCCAGATAACCCGGCACCCAGGCTGGAAAAGATTCATACGCTGGTTTTCTTCAATGCCGATATGAAAGAAATAAAAACAAATATTTTCTAACATTTTTCTATTTTGTTTTCTAACTATTTGATATTAACCCCTTTACCACCTTGGGTTTCTCCATTTTTGCGTTTTCATTTCTCGCTCCCCTTTTTTCCAGAGCCATAACTTTATTATTTTTTGGTCAATATGGCAGTGTGAGGTCTTGTTTTTTTGCGGGACGAGTTGTACTTTTGAACGACACCAATGGTTTTACGATATCATGTACTGGAAAATGGGAACAAATTCAAAGTGTGGTGAAAGTGCAAAAAAAAAAGTGCAATTTCACAATTGTTTTTTTTTTTTTCTTACCATGTTCACTAAATGCTAAAACTGACCTGCCATTATGGTTCTCCAGGTCATTACGAGATCTTAGAAACTAAACATGTATAGGTTCTTTTTTTATTTAAGTGGTGAAAAAAAATCCAAAGTTTGTTAGAAAAAAAAGTCGCCATTTTCCGATACCCGTAGCGTCTCCGTTTTTCAGGATCTGGGGATTTTTGCAGGCTCAGCTGAAATTTTTATTGATACCATTTTGGGGTAGATACGATGTTTTGATCGCCCGTTATTGCATTTTATTACATTGCTGCGGCAACCAAAAAAATAAATTCTCATGTTTTGATTTTTTTCCCATTACGCCGTTTACCGATCCAATTAATTAATTTTACATATTGATAGATCGGGCAATTCTGAAAGCGGAGATAACAAATATGTGTATATTTTATTTTTTTTGTTATTATTTTATTTTGAATGGGATGAAAGGGGGGGTGATTTAAATCTTTATATTTTTTAAAACATTTTTTTTTACTTTTCACTTGCTGCAATAATCTCCATAGGAGAGTAGAAGCTGAGATCATCAGATCACCTATGTGTAACAGAAATGCTCACGGGCTGAGGTCGGCGCTCATAGCATCCTGGCAATGACAACCGCTTGGGGTCTCCTGCAGACCGCGGTTTGTCGTGCCAACCCATCGGCGATCAACGATCATGTGACACGAGCTCCGATGGGCAAGACTTATGACGTCCTTCCGCCGCGGCCATGTTAAATGCTGTTGTCAGAGATTGACAGAGGTATTTAACATGTTAAAAGCCGCAGGTGGATCGCTGTTCCAAACGCGGCTGTTAGGGGCACAATGATGAGAGGGAGAGACACGCCATGTGCCGCACATGTACAGCACATGTCGTGAAGGGGTTAAAGTACTGACTCTCCGCTTTAGGCCATAGCCCCACTATCAGTATTCGGTCAGTATTTTTTCTCAGGAGTGGGAGCCAAAACCAGGAGTGATAAATGCAGAATTGGTGACTTGTTTCTATTATACCTTTTCTCTGATTGTTCCTTACCTGGTTTTGGCTCCCACTCCTGAGAAAAAATACTGACCGAATACTGATAGTGGGGCCATAGCCTTAATTTGAGGGTATTCACATCCTAATTGGAGTAAGGGTTTAGGAATTACAGCTCTTTAATATCATAGAATCATAGAATGGTAGAGTTGGAGGGGACCTCCTGGGTCATCTGGTCCAACCCCCTGCTCAAAGCAGGATTCACTAGATCATCTCAGACAGATGTCTGTCCAGGCTCTGTTTGAAGACGTCCATTGAAGGGGAACTCACCACCTCTCGTGGCAGCCTGTTCCACTCATTAATCACCCTAACTGTCAAAAAGTTTTTCCTAATATCTAATCTGTGTCTCCTCCCATTCAGTTTCATCCCATTGCTTCTAGTCTTTCCTTGTGCAAATGAGAATAAAGATGATCCTTCTACAATGTGACAGCCCTTGAGATATTTGTAGACCACTATTAAGTCTCCTCTCAGTCTTTTTTTTTTTTTTTTTTTGCAAGCTAAACATTCCCAAATCCTGTAACCGTTCCTCATAGGACATGGTTTGCAGACCGGTCACCATTCTGGTCGCTCTTCTCTGAACTTGCTCCAGTTTGTCGATGTCTTTTTTAAAATGTGGTGCCCAAAACTGGATGCAGTATTCCAGATGAGGTCTGACCAAAGGGGAGTAAAGTGCGATAATGACTTCACGTGATCTAGACCAGAGGTCCCCAACCGCCGGTCCGCGGACCAGGACCGGGCCGTTGGGGTTTTTCAGCCGGTCCGCGGCGCTGCTGACAGTTGTAGAGGATCAGCAGGGAGAAAGCCAGCATGTGATCAGTAGCCTATAAGAAAAGAGGAGGAGGGACTGGCAGTGAATAGATAATTAGGCATGCGGCCCTACTCGCAGAATGTGCTCAGGCAGGAGCAGGGACAAGCAGGTCATGTGTGTCCAGCGCTCCTTCCCCTCCTGCTAGCTGCGAGTTGGAGGGGGAGGGGCTCTGGATGCTAATGGTCAGCTAGATATGACGTCAGGTGTCCCACCCTTATGACTCCTGTAGCTGTGTTCTGGTGTCGTGCGGCCCAGCAGCAGATTTTCTGGTTAAAGTGAAAAAAGCAAATAACAGTGAAAATTCATAGCAGCAGTGGCTGTGTCCAGTAGCAGCAGTAGTGGTCATCATCATCAGATGGGACCGTCTTGTTGCAGGAAAACAAGCCCAGTGCTCCCACTGATCCAGGGAAACAAGCCTGGTGCTCCCACTCATTCTGAACCTATGGTAAGTTGAATCACATTCTCATTATAAATGTCATAATTATATGATAAGTATGCACTAAGCTCCACCCCTCCATAACCCCACCCACATATGACCAAAGCCCCGCCCCCACCCCCACCGGGCCATTGAAAACTGGTCTTGCTTAAAGCCGGTCCCTGGTGCAAAAAAGTTTGCCGACCACTGATCTAGACTGTATGCTTCTGTTAATACATCCCAGAATTGTATTTGCCTTTTTTGAGGCTGCATCACACTGTTGACTCATGTTCAGTCTATGATCTATTAGTATACCTAAGTCTTTTTCACATGTACTGTTGCTTAGCTCTATACCTCCCTTTCTGTATATGCTTTTTTCATTTTTATTGCCCAGATGTAGTACTTTGCATTTTTCCCTGTTAAAAACCATTCTGTTGGTTGCTGCCCACTGCTCCAGTTTATTTAGGTCTTTTTGAATCCTCTCTCTCTTCTCTGGAGCAGTATCTTTTTCAAGGGACCAAAGTAATTGGACAATTATCTCAAAAGCTCTTTCATTGGCTGCATGGGCTCTTCCCTCATTAATCCATCATCAATTAAGCAGGTAAAAGGTCTGGAGCTGATTCCAGGTGTCGCATTTGTATTTGGAAACTGTTGCTGTGAACCCATAACATGGAAAAGAGCTCTCATGGAGGTGAAACAGACCATCATTATATTATATTAAAATTAAAATGTAAGAAATGCACAGTGGCATAAAGTAACCTCACCAGTCAAAAGGGAAAAACGCACCTGACGCATGTTTTGCACCTGGCTTCGTCATGGGGAGATGGTGGACCAAACAACCAGGCTATTTACATGTAGGACCCAATCAAAACAGTTGTAACGCATGTGGATTTATTCACATACATAATGAATGGAACATCATCCAAGAAGCAGTAGTGACTTAAGTTCAGACGCTATCCTCAGATGGCCTGCCCTCTGAAAACAAGGTGCCAATGCGCATGATTGATGGTGCTGTTTTCATGTGATGCGACCAACACATGAGAAGAAACAGTCATCTCACCGGTGACGAGCCAATACCGGAAGTGCTGATGTAATCGGCACATAAAAAACAAATCACATGATAATGAGTAATGTGGTGGCAGAATGGGAAGTGATGTGCAATATAGTCACAGTCATGTGGCTGGGCGGAGAAGATCACATGAACGGCAGTCACATGATTGGCGCTTCACAATACAGATGGACAATGACCCAAAACATAGTGCGAAAACAACCCAGGAGTTTTTACTGTAAAGAAGTGGAATATTCTGCAATAGCCGCGTCAGTCACCAGATCTCATCCCCATCGAGCTGCATTTCACAGGCTGAAGACAAAACATAAGGGAGAAAGACCCACAAACAACCAACAACTGAAGTCACTGCAGTAAAGGCGGCAAAGCCTCACAAAGGAGGAAACCCAGCATTCGGTGACGTCCATGGCTTCCAGACTTCAGGCCGTCATTGCTGCAAAGGATTCTCTACAAAGTATTAATGAGCATTTTATTTATGGTAAAGTTAATTTCTCCAATTACTTTTGAGCCCCTGAAATGAGGAGGCTTCGTAGAAAAATGGTTGTAATTCCTAAACGTTTCACAGGACATTTTGGTTTAATCCTTTTAATTAAACCTGAAAGTCTCCAATTGCATCTCAGCTGTTTCATTTTAAATCCAGATTAGCGGCCTGCAGAGCTGAAATCACGAAGATTCACTTTCCAAATATTTGTGGACCGAACTGTATTCATATATGTACACTATATGGACAAATATTGCATATCTTGCCCCCAAAACAAAACCCAAAATGTTCTCCTACCCCTTTTCCTAACTCAAAATCCCAACATATAGAAGGACATTTGGAGTTTCCAATCCTCCCTCTTTGGCCACGGTCCCACTATCAGTATTTGGTCAGTATTCAGTCAGTATTTTTTCTCGGGAGTGGGAGCCAAAACCAGATGAGGAACAATCAGAGAAAAGGTATAATAGAAACAAGTCACCAATTCTGCATTTATCACCCACTCCTGGTTTTGGCTCCCACTCCTGAGAAAAAATACTGACCAAATACTGATAGTGGGGCCGTGACCTTTTGTAGACAAAGCATCTTCAGCCTCGGCTCTTTACCTCCTACTGACAAAATGGTGGGAAAACAAAACACTTTTTATTAATCCGTTATATTTTATTACATTTTTATTTAAAGGGAAATTACAACAAAATGTCCCCAATCCCTTTTTCCGTCTCCCAATCCATAATGCTGGGGTAAGATTATCTCTACAGAGACCCCTGTACAGGAATATTAGGGCTCCAGCGACATCACATCTATTATACAGAGAATAGCGCTATCTCCATAGCTCTGTACACAAGGACATAGAGATCAGACAAGGTCCTCATATTCAGGCAGCTTCTATTCTACTCCAACCCTCTTTATAAGAACAAGATCAGAGTCTCATTATACCGAGCAGAGAAGCTCCAGGGACAAAGACCCCGTCTGGTCCTAACACGCTGGGGGCCCGGAGTATCCAGCCACGGGGCCTGGATTCTCTCATTTGTGGCCCCAGCGTTTCTTGTAGAATAAATCCCTTTCTCATCCAGTCCTGTAGTAATGACTTTATCAGGTTTTGTAGGAGGGTTCGTCTGACTCCATCTTATGTTATCAGTATCTGTGCGAGAAACAAGAGACGTCCGAGCGCAGTTTTACCGAGTGTCCAGGGTCAGTTCTTCTACAGTCTGATAAAGAGCCGCGGTGTGTCAGCCCGAACCTGGGGGGTATACAGCTGTATACAGCATACACACTGCTCCGTATGCACACGATGCTGTACACACAGGGCTCCATACACACAGGACTCCGCTTAGAACACACTCTGCTCCGCTCCATACATACATGACTCCGCTCCGTATACACACGACTCCGTACACACAAGGCTCCGTACACCTCGTACACGTGCAGCTCCGCTCCGTACGCCTCGTACATGAGCGGCTCCGCTCCGTACACCTCGTACACGCGCGGCTCCGCTCCGTACACCTCGTACACACTCGGCTCCGCTCCGTACGCCTCGTACACGCGCGGCCCCGCTCCGCACACCTCGTACACGCGCGGCTCCGCTCCGTACACCTCGTACACACACGGCTCTGCTCCGTACACCTCGTACACGCGCGGCTCTGCTCCGTACACCTCGTACACACACGGCTCTGCTCCGTACACCTCGTACACGCACGGCTCCGCTCCGTACACCTCGTACACACGCGGCTCCGCTCCGTACACCTCGTACACACGCGGCTCCGCTCCGTACACCTCGTACACACGCGGCTCCGCTCCGTACACCTCGTACACACGCGGCTCCGCTCCGTACACCTCGTACACACGCGGCTCTGCTACATCCACACTGTAAACCCCTCCTGACCCCACACATAAACTTCAGCTCATCCAGCACCATGACAACCAGCACAGCAGAGTCCTGCATCCACTGAGGCCCCTGATCATGTGACCCCTGACTCCTCCCCTCCTGTGATCTCATCACAGGTCCTGTGTGCACAGAACAGACCCCCATTACTGGGCGCAGGGGGCATTAACCCCTTCAGCACGGAGACTCTTTTGGGGTCTCTGTGTGGTGTGAACAGTGAGGTAACAGCTGTGGGCAGAATGCGGTTTAGCTGGTTCCCGTCCACATTAGATCCATTCAGACGACTGCAGGATGAAGGACAGAAGCCCAGAGAAGTCCTCACAGAACACCATTATTCCTCTCCTGGTTCCAGCACAGTAATGTAGATACTGGTGATTTCTCTCCATTACTGGATCGAGTATCGGGGGAGTTCTAGACCGCGCCCCGTATGTCTTGTGTCTGTTATACGGCCAATATACATTCGGGCATTGCCTGCCATACACTGTAGTGCTGTAGCCATGTTTTCTACTGGCATTACTGCGATTGGCCGGCCGCATCTTGTTATCGGTAGTGATGAGGGAACGTGCTCCGATAAGGGGTTAACTGACCACGCTCGAGCATAACTGAGTATCATAGGAGCGCTCGTATATTATGTTCGAGTCCCTGTGTTTGCATGATTTGCGGCTGTTAAACAGCTTCAACACGTGACGATTCCCTAACAAACAGGCAATCCCTGCATGTGTTGAGGCTGTCTAACAGCCGCAAATTATGCAGAAACAGGGACTCGCACATAATATACGAGCACTCCGATGATACTCAGTTATGCTCGAGCGTGCTCTTTTAACCCCTTATCTAAAGACCATTCGCTGATCACTGGGTCTTACAGAAGACCCGGTGATGCAATGCTCGGCCCACTGTCCTCAGAAAGTACGGAAGTTCAAGGAGAGTTGTTACAGGAGGGAGTGCTTAGATTAATGTCCACCCCCCCCCCTCCCCTAAATATTATAAAGTTGCCTTCCATGTGGCACTAAAGGGTGTATTTCACCTTTTTTAAACCTATTAAATAAATAATGAATTTAAAAAAATGACATGGAGTCCCCCCCCCCCCCCCCTTATTTTTGATAACCAGCTAAGGTAAAGCAGACAGCTGGGGTCTAATATTATCCTGCTTGGAAGGTCCATGGATATTGGCCCCTTCCAGCCTAAAAATACCAGTCCGCAGCAGCCCCAGAATTGGCAAATCACATTGGATGTGACAAATTATGGCACTTTGCCTTCCTCTTCCCAATTGCCCTGTTATGTTGGCCACCGGGGTAATATTTTTGGGGTTTACGTCAGTTGTGTATTCTCAGCTGTTATCAATCCCAAGAGTTAATATTGGAGAAACGTCTATCAGACACCCCCATTACTAATCCAGTAAACTAAAAGAAAAAAAACACACAAAAATATTTTTTTAGAAAACAACTCCGGACAGACAACAGAGGAATAAAGTTCAGAGAAGAAGCTTCCTAGAAAGACCATGAAGTTACAGACGTCATTTAACCCTTTGAGAGAAAGTGATTCCAGGGAGTAAATCCAGAACACTTCTCTGTAGAAGTTTACAGCGTTGTGATTGTGAATCCGCTGCGGTCGTTTCTTCTAACACCGACCGTCGGAGTTCAGAACTTTTATCACCATCTCCGAGAAATGTCTGGCCAAGGTGGTCTCTCCAAACGTCTGCTCTTCTTCATTCTTTTTTTTGCAGGGGCCGCAGTGGATTTCATCCTAGACTCATAGAGCTGAATAGAGGACGATGTTCCTTCAGGCTGATTTAATTGATCTTAACGTTTGTCCACTTTACCACAAGGGAACTTTACCGAGTAAATCACATCAGAACTGTAGCTGGTAAAAAAACACCAATATCCACAGGTGTCCCATCTAATTGTTGGGAAAACTATCACCTGTAATAATCCTCCAACAGTTATGGCATGACAAACATGGAAAAGTGCCCCTTTATGGATCTGAAAGAAAGTCTGTTTAGACACTTTAGCTTAATAGTATCAGCTCTAATCAAATGGTTAGAAAGCGATTTACCCTGAAGATTCACAAATTGTGGGGTGGTTTTAAAAATGTAACATTTAGGGTGTTTTTGTGCAGGAATCATGTATTGATCTCATAGTACAGTGCCCCTTTCTTGGCCCCCACACACAGTATACTGTTCCCCTAGTATCGCCATCCACCCACACTCTGTATAATGTTCCCACAGTATCTCTATCCCCAATTGTATTTTTTGGGGTGTTTTTCATGTAATATATGGAAACCTACATGAAAATGCTAAAAAAATCCTATCATATCCAGAGAAAAAAAATACATTGTACATGGAGAATTTGGCTACAAATACCTCCTGTCTTGGTGTTCTTACAAACAAGCTTTTCTAAATGTCTCAACCTTCTGTGTGTGAATCAGACCTGAGATCTAACATGGTAGAGCCCGGGGAAGACGGGAAACATTCATATAGACGGCCGGTGGTGATGTAGTCAGTGACAGGGCTCTGGCAAAATATGTAGCCGTAGTTGAAGATCAAAATGTCGTCCTCATCATGAAGTAGTTATTTCTCCTGTCACGTGTAATGAATATCTCCTGCAGTATTGCTAATGCTGATTCCAGTGTCCGTAAATGAGACGAGAATTAGCAATAAGGTAGAGGAGTCTATGAGAAACGTATTCAGCTGCAGACTCCAAGGAAGAAACTGCTTGTTGTCTGTGGCCTAAAATATACAGGTTTTATTACTAGATGTAAAGAAGAAAACAAAATAGTATAAAATAGTAAATCTCATATGTTTCCCCTTATTATCTCCAGTGATTGTATTATTACACAGGATTTTTATGAATTTACATCGGCTCATCATTTTCCTATTCAGGTCTCTACAATAATCGGATCCCCTAAATAAGAAAAATTTTCTGATTCATTCATTAAGCATGGATATGGACAGGGACAAGATGGCGGAGAGGATATTACACCTCACCCTAGAGATCCTCTTCCGGCTTACTGGAGAGGTGAGAGATTCTGATGACGTCACATTACATCATTCTTATCTATGGGAATAACAGATAGACAGAACTGGAGAGGTGAGGACTCTGGAAATGTCTGTAGTGAGATTTATTAATGTGTCTCTCTATAACCAGGATTACACAGTAGTGAAGAAGACCTCTAGTGGGCGCTGTCAGGACCCTGTGCCTGAGGGATGGGGAAGACCCCTGAGTCCAATCACGGGGCCTCCACCTCACCCCCTGATACATGAGGACATCAATGACCAGAAGATCCTAGAACTCACCTGCAAGATGATTGAGCTGCTGACTGGAGAGGTGACACTGCTGGGAATGCTGGGACATTATACAGTAACGCTATGAAGGGATCGGGGGAATTACTCTACCATTGTATGTGTCAGGTTCCTGTAAGGTGTCGGGATGTCGCTGTCTATTTCTCCATGGAGGAGTGGGAGTATTTAGAAAGACACAAAGATCTGTACAAGAACGTCATGATGGAAGTTCCCCAGCCCCTCACATCACTAGGTAATAGACAGGACTAAATACACACGGCCTATAATTATCCGTATGTAAAGAATGAATTCAGTCCCTGTATGTGTTTCCTCCAGATCTATCCAGTAAGAGGACAACACCAGAGAGATGTCCCCGTCCTCTTCTTCCACAGGACTGTAAACCAGAAGATCCCAATGTTCCTCAGGATCATCAGGTAGATGGAGAGAAGGTGTCATGAGATCTCCCCTATGATGTGTAGACGGCTGTGAAGGTCTTGTGCTCAGTCTTGTTTTATCCACCAGTATTATGTGTTTTCTATTTGTGTAATGAGAACGGTGGACATGGCAGGATTAGAACTGATCATAGATGGCACTTCTCATCTGTCTGTGACTTTTACAATATTTGTTTCAGGGTGAAGATCTGACCTATATTAATACTACAGACACATATGTGAGGGATGATGAGCGCTGTAAAGAGGAGATTCCTACCGATAACCGCCAAAGTGAGTAGCAACCACTAAATGCAGAGAAGTCACAGATTCTTCTCAGATAATAGTGTAGAAAACCGCAACACTGGTGGAATAGGTGCACAAGTAGGGCCCAAAGCCATTCAATATCAACTGAAACTTGGCACTCAAACAGGCATAATTCTAAAGTATTTAATTGCAGACCAACACAGGTACAATTGGTTTGGTCTTCAAGACCTTCATCAGTGTGTACTGCAGCATAAAGACAAAAAAAGTAAAAACTACATATATCAGACAAAAGCATAAAAAGTACTAGAAACAAACTGTCATAAGGTATTTCTGAAATTCATTGGAGATTGGTTATGGCCTAATGTAACAAAATGTTGTAGCAAGAGTAGTAGTAGATTCTTACATCCAATTGTGGACTTATGCTTGTGGTTGTGTTGTCTCACCAATGTATGCCAGACCACAAGGGAATTTAATGAGGTATACTACGAAGTTGGTGTAACACGTAAAATACCCTTTGACCTGGTATTGTTTACTGATATGGGGATGGTAAATGGTGTTCCCATGTAGGACATTGTTGCATTGGTGGCACTGCAAGCAGGGGAAGGTCCCCCTCTTAGGAATTAGTAAAAAACGTTTTTTGACCCCTGTATGTGTGGGGCTCACGTCGGCACGAAGTAGTGAATCCTTGAGACTGGGCGCCCGTTTGAAACACGGAAAAAATGGTTGCTGGAACTCTGGGATGTGGGGATAAGTGGATTGTAGGATGTTCCAATGCCTCCGGATTGTTTTGTGCAAGATGTATGGGAACGGATAGTAAGTGTGGACAAATAGACTCCGGTTCATGGGTTTAGGACTGGTGTGGGCTAAAGATGTGTTATGTTGGTGTAGGATTTCGGGGGAATAGCCCCTTTTCTCAAATTTGTGGCACATTTCCTGTAGCCTCTCTGAGAGTAATTGATCATTGCCACTATCCTATTTAACCGCTGGAGCTGGGATTTGGAATTGACCGTTACATTTGTAAAGCGTGATTATTCGTAAAGTGTAAGAGATCAGTTAGATCGGTAGGTTTTGTGTAAAAGTCAGTGGTTAGTAATCCTTGTTGGTCCTTGAGGACTATGGTATCCAGGAAACTGATTTGATGAGAACTGTGAGTCATGGTAAAGCCCAGGGTTGGAATTCAGGACGTCATAGTACTCATTTAGAGATTCCTGTGGGCACCCCCATATGCAAAAAATGTCACTGATGTAATGTTTCCATGAGATGGAGTGATTACGAAAGAATGGATTGGAGTAAACTACTTGGGCCTCAAAGGTGGCCATATAACAGTTTGCATAAGCGGGGGCCACGTTAGAGCCCATCACTGTCCCTTTAGTGTGTAGGAAGAAAGTATCTTGGAACAAGAAATTATTTTTGGTAAGAACTAATGTCAGGAGTTCAATGCAAAGTTCAATGATAAGGGGATCTGTCTGTGACTCAAGCAACAGACTGTGTACAGCACATACACCTTCGGAGTGTAGAATGCACACATAGAGTGTGTTGACTTCAAAAGAAACCAAGACGAATTCAGGGGGGACACATTTTAGGTCAGTGATAAAACTGAGAAAAGCTCCTGTATCTAGTAAAAAGGAGGGACTTTTTTAATCAATGGTATCAATATTTTCTCTAAGAAAATTGATAAAGGTTAAAGAAGCAAGTCTGTTGAGGTTACTATAGGACGACCGGGAGGATGGTCAAGGCTTTTGTGAATTTTGGGGAGTACATAAAAGACAGGTGTGATAGGATGTTGCTTAGTGAGAAAATCACTTGTATTACTATCAATCACTCCTCTGGTGAGAAAATGTTCCAACACAGATGCTATTGCAGTCCTGACTTGGTGTGTTGGGTCATGGGGTAGTCTATGGTATGTGGAGTTAAGTTGTCTATTGACTTCCAGGAGATAATCCCCTTTATTCATCACTACTATGGTGTCCCCTTTGTATGCCAGTTTGATGATAAGATTACTCTCTTTCTGAGGGCCTGAAGGTCAAGGGGAGAAAGATTGGACTGGTAATGAAGCAGCCCTTTGTCTACCTTGGAATGTAAGTCTGTAAAAGCACTATCCACGAAACCAATGAAGGTCTCGAGCGCATGTGAGTCATGTGGGGGTCTGTATGCACTTTTGGGGCGTAGGCCGAGACTGGCGCCGTGATGGAGGTATTAACATCAGAGAGGGTAGATGGAATAGACAAGGTATTGCCTGGTGTGTCATTGGTAAAGTGTGTCCTAAGGTGTAGGGAGCGACAAAATCGCTGTAACTCCATATCAAGATTGAACGTTTTGTACTTGTTAGTGGGACAAAAAGATAACCCCTTCTGTGGTACAGAAAGTTGTGCAATACTCAAAGTCCTAGAGGAGATATTTACCACCAATGGTGCTGTGTCCCTGGGAGCGGGTCACTCAGATGAAGTCCGTGTGTCCCCTTGTGTTGGCCACCTCTTCTGTTCTTCTGCGTTGGGAATATCTTTTTCATTGATCTAAAAAAACCGAGCAGAAGTGGTGAAAAGGACCCTCCTGTCCGTGTCCGAACCGGAGGTAGAAGAATCTGTAGTGGATTTGGCAAATCTGGGAGGATAATTTCTTGAGGTGTATCTGTCTTGCCATCTATAGACCCAGTCTTGCTCATAATCTTCAGTATCTCGCAAACTTATTCCTTTTTTTGCTCTCCGTATCTCGTCGATGCTCATCTTGTTTTGTAGAGTGATGAGTTCTTGTGTAGAGATAGTAGCAGCAAGCTGAGTTTCAATATTTTTTTACCTGCTCCTTGGTAGATACAATAGCCTTCTGTAAGTAGTCAATTGTTAGGGTAATAATATCAAAAGAGCATTTATTAAGTATATGTTCAAATTTTATGCAGTACTCAGACTGATCGCTAAACAGGGTTGGACAAATTGGGACCCTCAATGCCCTTGGGATCCTTTGTACTCTCAAGTATTCCAACAATGTGGCACAATGCAACTCGATGCTGGTGAGGTGGCGTAATTCTCGCTTTAAGTTCCATCCTTGCATCTCCTTCGGAGGGACTTTTAAGAAATCACATGATAGGTTACATTGTGCAATGATATTGGATGCTTCCTCAACATTATACGAGAATGTGGAAGAGGACATGACACTTTAGCGTGCTTACGTACTGGAGTAGATAATAGTGTAGAAAACCGCAGCACTGCTGGAATAGGTGCGCAAGTAGGGTCTAAAACCATACAAAAGGCAAATGAAACTTGGCACTCAAACAGACATAATTTTAAAGTATTTAATTGCAGTCCAAAACAGGTACAAACGTTTTGGTCCTCAAGACCTTCCTCAGTGTGTACTGCAGCTTAAACACAAAAAAAATAAACTACAAATATCAGACAAAAACATAAAAAGTATTAATGAAAAACTGTCATAAGGTATTTCTGAAATTCATAATCATCTGAAAATCCAAAACATTTACAGATTCTTCTCAGTCACCGGCTGTGGCTGCTTTATCAGTGGTGTAGTCCGGCCGTATCACAATCATGTGATCACCATTTTGCCTCTAGACCACAACGTTCTCCTCCACCCAAAACTGTTTGAATGACTTTGTGCATTAAAAGCCCTTTTCTATAGAACTTACAACCTGGAGGATCCACCTACCCCCTGGGATTAGAAGATTACAAAATCATAATAAATACACAGGAGTATAAGCCAAACATAAGACTGTTTATTAACACAAATAACACAATACATTACTGGTAAAAAGAGAGTATCAGACATAGGCAACATCACTCAGGAAGAATGTTGGACACCAACAGCATCATGAAGGAAAAAATGCTGCAATCATAGTCGTAGACAATGATTCCCAAAAAAACACTATGCATGGTCTACATATTCATGCTCATAAATAAATGAATGAATTCAATGGTGGCAATGAATCCTAACAAAGGAGATTTCCTTATGCTGTAAACCAAACCGTGATATACAACTGACCTGAGTGAGTCAAATAAAATAAAGCAAGGAATCAGTGTGTCCTTAACAACACACAAATATGGTGACACAGGAACTTAGGTAAAAAGAATTGAAAGTCTGCCTGAAATATGTTATATGGATGAATCCAAGTAAAGAAAAGGCCCAGAGTATGCCTAAAATGTGACGAGATAAGGTGACCTGTGTGGCTACCAATGGGACACCCCCGATGCGCGTTTCGCGTGCAGCTTCCTCTGAGGGGTGATGTAAAGGTGTCAGGAGAAGGTTTATATATCATGGCTTACCAATGACAGGTGTTTGAGATGTTCACGTTGCCTGTATCCCACGCTGGAACAACCAGGGTCGGCGTCCCACGTCACCTCCGCCAACCCACACTGGAAGAAATTTTGATGTGGACGGGGAGAGACAAGGTAGGGATGCGTTGCCATGGCGATCTGTCACCTCCGCCCTCCCACACACATGACCACAGTGCGGGCGGGGAGAGGCAAAGCTGGGACGCCTAACCACAGAAGCCCAGCTGGCAGGGAGCAATGGACCTGTGACCTAAGCCACCTAATACCACCCACGCACTAGATCCGAATGTGGGTGGGGAGAGGAAAGACAGGGACACGCAGACCATGGCAACCCATCCAGGTAGGAGGGGATAAACCCGTGTCACCCCTCGCCCGCCCACACGTGTAAACACAATGCGGGAGGAGAGAGGCAAAGCAGGACACGTAGCCAGGGAATCCAGCCCAAATATGTCAAAAGAGTGAGCGAATGATACAAATAAACTGAATGCATTTGAGAAGAATTCATCACGTACATAACTGCCTGAAGAATAGACATTATGGTGCAATTATAAGATTAGGGACACTTAAATGTGCAAAATATATGAAAGAAAAATTCAAGAAATGCATAGCTGAGTGTTCATTAGATCAGTTCGTAAAGTGCATAGTGCAATGGTTAGACATGATCCAAAAAGTGCAACATGATGTATGAGATATAATACATAAAGTGAATAGTGCATGCACAAGAACTCCAATATAAAATATAATATTAAAGTGCAGAATGTGCAAAACAATCATACTTTAAAAAAATCATACATTTTGGCAGTGAGACAACAGACTAGTAGGAGACGTCCTCTAGTGGATGTGTTCATTATCAATGAATATAGACGATAAGTTGGAAAAGACAATATAGTTTCTCTCACTGGTGACAAATCAATAAATTAGAACGCTTTACATCAAGACTATATAAAGACCACACATTCACTGTCATTTAAAAATTGCACAATTTTTCTTTTATTGTTATTGGTAAATAAACGTTATATATTAATAGAGAATCTTGAGTTAGGGATCATTTGCCTTATTGCAATTAGTTAATAACTGATCTGACACCTGACACCCAGCACTCAGTGCACCGCTCCTGCTACTTTAGCCTCTCACAGCTGCTATTGATATCCATCCCAGCATTTAGGAGGGAGCCCCCTCTGCCCTCCAATCGGCGCCCCCCGCGCCATGCTGAACCGATGTCATCATGACGACATCCGGGTCATCAGAGCTAGCAAACTTATCACACCATGCTCAGAGCAAGTTTGTCTGCCAGTGCAGCGCTGACAGTTTGTAAAGCATAGCAAAGCTATTGCATTGCTATTCTTTATAAGCGATCAGACTGCAAAAAGTGAAAGTTTCATAGTGGAACAAAGTAAAAATTTTTTAAAAATATTAAAAAAAAAAATCACAAAATAATAAAATATATATATTTTGTACATAAATATTTTTACGATAAAAAAATAAACAAATAAAGTACACATAATTGGTATTGCTGCGTCTGGAATGACCCGACCTATAAAACTTCCCGCCAGTTAACCCCTTTATTGAACACCGTAAAAAATTAAAAAATAAAAACAAGCCAAAAAATGATGTTTTATCATCATACTGCCAAACAAAAAGTGGAATAAAATGTGATTATGAAGAATATTCTAGAATAATCACATGTGCCCTGGTTGTCAGGTCTCCAGGCATAGTGTAATCCGACTCTCTTGAATTCCTTTGTAGCCAGCAAAGAGGGGTGAGAAATCCCCCTCCCCTGGCAGCTGTGAGCTGAGCTACAGGCAGGCTTCCTGCCGAGATCCTCTCTTTGTTCTCAACATGTGCTATGTTGTGTAAGGTACTATACTTCAATACCGAGCTGTGGAAGAACTATATGTCCCAGCTCTTCACAAAATGGATTTTCTAGCTCAGGGGAAGATAGTGAACGCCAGACTGCATCCTAGCCCACTCTAGCATGTAGGGACAAGGAGATACACGTCTTAGCCTTTTGAAACCTCCTACAACTGCTGTGTTTGGTACTCACACGTAGCAGGGGCCCAGCCGGGTCCATTGACACCAGAATCGGTTCCCTGGGACCATCCAGTAAGGAGGTATGGGCCATGTTAGTTCTGGGAGTCTCTTAGCCAGGAAGGAACAGGGGGCGGAGACTTGGGATGAACAGGGGGCAGGTAGTGGGAGTTCCCAGAGAGTTGGAAGGTCTGTGTAGCAAAAGCCTATTGTCTTTTCCCTGGGGAAGCTTGTGACATGCAGACTTGAGGGACAAGTCCAGCAACCAAGCAGGGCACACATTCTTCCCCATGTGGTCGCCCAATCCCCGAGGCATGCTTTCCATCTAACCGGTAATTGACTTTAAGATCTGTTATGCTTGATGTACCATGCTTTTGTATTTGTAACTCTGCCCACTGTATATATAAAGCCTGATGTATATAGTAGATTGTTTAGTGAGCCCTTATGGCGATTAAATATATACTTTTAATCTTGGGCTGTTCTTTTATCTCGAACCACGACCCTTACGTCTGTTGTTTGGTCCAACGAATGCACTACCGGGCTGGTTTCTAGCTCAATATAAGTCTGTTATATCAAATAGAAACTGGTGGCAGCTCTATCCAGGCCTACAAGGCTCTACTTCACTGGAGTAGTGAAAGAGTCTCTCAGCCTGTCAAGAGTGTGGGAGGGTGTGGGGCCACATCAGCGTCTGAGTGGACCACCTTGTCCCACTCCCTGGTGCCTCTCTGTACCCGCATGGACAGGAGGTGACGGTGTAGAACTGTGCCGATCTGACCTTACGCGTCCCTGAGGGGGGTGCGGAACGTCACGGTGCAAAGGGTAGATCCGTATCATGTGCTCCATCTGGCGTAGTGTGACGTCAGGCGGATGGCGGGGTGTGGATCCACCAGAAGAAGCGGTGACAGCGGGATTCTGAGGGGCCCCCCTGGTGCCGTTTCTTCACAGTGATCAAAAATACAAATGTAAATAAATATGGTATCTCTGAAAACGTCATCTTGTCCTGCAAAAAACAAGCTGCCAGACAGCTCCTTCAGTGGAAACATAAAAAAGTTATAGCTCTCTTAAAATAAAGTGATGCAAAAATATTTTTTTTATAAAATAGTTTTTATTGTGTAAAAGCGCCAAAACATAAAAAAACAAGAAATAAATGTGGTATCGCTGTAATCGTACTGACCCGAAGAATAATCCTGCCTTATCAATTTTACCACATGCGGAACAACATTAAAAAAAAAAACAATTCCTGAATTTCTGTTTTTTATTGATTCTGCCTCCCAAAAATTGCAATAGAAAGTGATCAAAAAATGTTATGTGCCCAAAAATGTTACCAATAAAAGAATCAACTCGTTCCGCAAAAAATAAGCTATTGCATGACTGTCGGCAGAAATATGGAAAAATTATAGCTTTCAAAATATGGCGATACTAATTTTTGCAAAAAAATCATCTTTTCATCTTTTAGTGTGTGACAAAAGCCAAACTTAAAAAAACTATATAAATATGGTATTGCTGTTATTGCACCGCCCCGAAGAATAATGTCGCCTAGTCACTCATGCTGCACGATGAACGGTGTAAAAAATAAATAAAAACAATTCTTCATCTGCTGCTGATTTGTTCATTCTGCCTCTCAAAGATTGCAGTAAAGCTTGGCTCACATTTATCCTGTGCTGAGCGCTTACACCAGGGTTTCCATGTAAATCTCTGAAATATGTGATACAGACAGAACTCTCGGCGGAAGACTCAATGTAATGAGGCAGATGAAGGCACTGTGAATGCAGTCTAGCTTATGATCCGGCAGTGTCCTGTCTATTTAGGCGTGCATAAAAGTACGGACGGCCACAGTTTTGTGCACTTCTGAAAAGAAGGGATGACGCTGAACAGACGCCAGACGGAGTCCAGAGTAACTCTGCTGCCTCATTATAGTTAATGGATCCCTTGGGGGTTTCATCTGAATCCCGTCACTCAGAGATTTATATGGAAACCCCGATGTAAGTGCTCAGTGTAGAATGTAGGATAAATGTGATCCCAAATGTTATGTAAAATGTTCCTAATAAAAGATTCAAATCAATCCACAAAAAAGCCCTCACTCAGGTCCGTCATCTGTCAATGGAAATATTGGAGCTTCCATGGTACTGGAAGCACAGAGGCTCTGGAAAAGTGAAATGGCTCTCCAAACGCGACATGGCATCCGCTAATTATTCCAGCAAATTTTGATGCTTCTTCCCTTACAAGTCCTGCTGTGAGCCCAAACAGTAGTTTTCATCCACATATTTGGTATCGGCGTACTCAGAAGAAATTGCACAACAAATTACATGGTGCAGTTTCTCCTGTTACACTTGTGAAAATCCAAAATTTAGGGCTAAAAAACATTTTTGTGGGAAAAATTTAATTTTCTGTATATTCACAGCTTAATATTATAAACTTCTGTGAAACACCTGGGGGCTCAATGTGCTCACCACACATATACCACATTTTTCCCCTTCTCCCATGACAGCACCACCTGAGAGAGGGTATCCGCCCACCAAGGACAGGAACCTACTGAATAAAAAGGCGGTACCTCTCCTCCGCATCAGTTTTGGTTCCTGTCCCTGATGGGAGCCTCACCAGGTGGTACCTCACGTACCTGGATTATGGACGGTGCGGCCTGGAGGCCGTGGAAGCAGCAGATGGTCCCTGTTCCCAGCCCGTCTGGCTGCTGCCCGGGTCTGCGTGTGGGGAGGAGGTGCTGTTTCTGGATTCCTCCCCGCGTGCGCCGGGGCCTGCGGCCGGGTCTGCGCCTCGCAAAGATGAACTGAGCGCGCCGGCCGGCAGGTCTTCCGGGCTGCGCACGTGGGGGTCGCGTCGCACCCTGTGGCGGAGCGCGCCGGAAGTCCGGGCTGCGCACGCGCGGGGTGCTGACGCGCCCTATCACGGAGTGCGCCGGAAACCGGGTCTGCGCATGCGCGGGTGGGAAGCTGTCATCCCGCTGCAAGCGCGCCGGGTGCCGCTGGGCTGCGCACGCGCAGAGGCAGGTGGATCTGCGGGTAGCGCGCCAGCTGGCTAAAATTAAAAAAAAAAAAAAAAAAAAAAAAGAGAGATGAGCACACTGCCGGAAAGGGAGGAGCCTAAAGGAGGTGGAGCCCTACTGCTTTTAAGGATGGGGAGCAATCAGGATGGCGGTGTCTGCATCCCCGCCATGATGGATGAGGAACCGCAGTCACCTGGGCAGCAGCTGTCACCGCCACAGGAAGTACAGCAGCAGCCACAGCAATCAAAGCAGCGCAAGCAGCTCAAACAAATGGAACGGGAATCTTCCCATCGACAAAGTCACAGCAGTGAGGGGCGTACGAGTTCCGACAAGACTGGTCAGAAAAGACTTCGTCAGTCCACCTCCGCCAGATGGGAGCCCTCATGTGAACGGCAACCACCGCCTCCGGTACCCTAGTCTGAACGGCAGTGTGGTGAGTGATCTTCGTGAAAGTCTCACCTTGAATAATGTGCTCTTCTCTCTCTCTCTTTTCCTCCTTCTTCTCCTTTTATTTCTTGGGGCAGGAGGCGAAGAAGTGTAGTGCTAAAAGTAAAAACAGGGAGTGTGCTTTATGCAAAATCGGTCTTCCCACCTCCTATGCCAAAAACCTATGCTCGGACTGTATTCAGAAAACCATTGCAGAGGAGTCCCCCAGGTTTTCTTTAGAATTAAAGGATCTAATCCAGACAGAGGTCAGAGAGTCCTTAAGAGGCTTAACCTCACTCAAAAAGAAGAAGCGAAAACTAGTTTCTTCAGAATCAGAGGAATCAGTGGAGTCCCGTTTTACGAGAGAACTGCCTTCCTCCTCTAATCACTCCTCATCGTCATCGGAGTCTTCGGATGATGATGGGGGGGGCAGACCTTGTCTTTCGGTTGAGAATACTGAGAGACTAGTTAAAGCCGTCAGAGGGACTATGGGTATTACCGATACCAAAGTGCCCAGAACAGTCCAGGATGTTATGTTCAGGGGCTTAGACCAAAGGAGGAGACGCTCATTCCCGGTCAATGACAGGATTAAATCTCTGATAGAAAGGGAATGGAAGAAACCGGAGAGGAAGGGTCAGCTGCCGTCATCCTCCAAGCGGAGGTACCCCTTTGAGGATGAGGATGCGGCTAAATGGGACAAAACCCCTAAGATTGACGTGGCCATTTCAAAATCTTCAAAAAAAAAAAAAAAAAAAAATCCACTCTGCCCTTTGAGGATTTAGGAGCCTTAAAAGACCCGCTGGATAAAAAAGCGGAGTCCTTCCTTAAGCAAACCTGGGAGTCGTCAGCAGGGGCCCTTAAACCGGCAGTAGCAGCGACCTGCACTGCTAGATCTATGATGATCTGGCTTCAACAATTGGAAGACCAGATCAGGGGGAATGTGTCCAGGGAGAAAATTCTATCAGACCTTCCTCTTGTGCAGGGAGCGGCTGCATTCCTGGCAGATGCATCGGCAGATTCAGTTAGGCTGGCTGCCCGGTCTGCAAACCTCTCTAATGCAGCCCGTAGGGCGCTATGGCTCAAGAGCTGGCCAGAAGATGTGCAGTCAAAGTCTAAACTGTGCTCAATCCCTTGTGAGGGGGACTTCTTGTTCGGCAAAGGTCTAGATGACATCCTAGATAAAGCCGCAGGCAAAAAACATGGATTTCCCACGGTGTCTGGTTCCCGATTTAACAGTTTCTTTCGGAAGAGAAAATACAGCCGCAGTAAAGCTCCCAGAGACCAAGGTAGCTGGAAAGACCGAAAGCCGTATAGCAGAGGCTTCATGTTTGGGGGTCCCTCCTCCGAGAATAAGAAAGCCCCTAAGTGACAGTTCCCCCCGGGTGGGAGGAAGATTGTCCCACTTCCTGCCTGCCTGGAAGGAAATTTCATCCAAATTTTGGATCTTAGGGATAATCAGGAGGGGGCTCACATTAGAGTTCAAAAGCAGGCCCAAGAACACTGTCAAAATATCAGCCCCAGAGGTTTAGCGGAACAGATAGCCTTACAGCAGGAAGTTCTCTCTCTGCTCATGAAAGGAGTTCTGGTGGAAACACCTGCACCCGAGCAAGGAAGAGGATTCTATTCGACTCTCTTCCTAATAAAGAAGCCGGACGGCTCCTTCAGGACCATTGCGAACTTAAAGAGACTGAACGACCATTTAATCTACAGGCCTTTCAAGATGGAAACAATAAAATCAGCCATAAAGATGTTATTTCCGGACTGTTTTATGTGCGTCCTCGATCTGAAGGACGCCTACTACCACGTCCCGATTTTGCCAGATCATCAACAGTTTCTAAGAGTAGCTGTACAATTCGGCAGGCACGTAAGGCATTTTCAGTTCGCAGCTCTTCCCTTTGGCATTTCCATGGCGCCGAGAGTCTTCACAAAAATCATTCTGGAGGTCACAGCGCACTTGAGGGAAAGAGACATTTTGGTCATCCCTTATCTGGACGACTTCTTAGTAGTGGGCAGATCAAGTCAACTCTGTGCTCTAGCCCTGGCGGACGTCATGGCCAGTCTAAGACGCCTAGGTTGGCTGTTAAATCTGGAGAAGTCAAGGCTGGAACCAAAGAGGGTTCAGTCTTTCCTGGGTCTCATTCTGGACTCAGAAAACCAAACCTGTCTTCTGCCAGAGGAAAAGAAACTGAAGATCAGATCCCTAACATCTCAGGTTGTCAGCAATCCGACCATGACCCTGAGGAGTGCAATGTCTCTGTTGGGTACAATGACGTCTTGCATCCCGGCGGTTCAGTGGGCCCAGCACCATTCCAGATGTCTTCAACAGGAGATTCTGGCAGCGGACAGGCGGCTCAAAGGTCGCCTGAATGGGAAAATATCTCTTCCAGATGTTGTGATCAACTCCCTGGACTGGTGGACATCTCCGGTCAACCTATCTTTGGGGGTTCCTTGGACCTTCCAGGTGTCGGATACAATTACAACAGACGCAAGTGCGGAAGGTTGGGGAGCTCACCTAAGGGATCGTTCTGTACAAGGCCTCTGGTCGGACAGCGAGACAAGTCTCTCTTCCAACATGAAAGAGCTGTTGGCAGCCAGAAACGCGCTAAAAGAATTCAGTTCTGTTCTTCAGGGTCCTCACGTCAGGATAATGTCAGACAACAGATCAACAGTCGCCTACATCAATCATCAGGGGGGTACCAGATCTCTCCCTCTGATGTTAATAGCGGATCAGATCTTCAGGTTTGCCGAGAGTCGGCTGGTTACGCTCTCGGCACTGCATATAAAAGGGGAAGAGAACATAAAGGCCGATTTCTTGAGTCGTCACATCTTGAAACAAGGAGAGTGGGAGTTGAATCCAGCCGTTTTTCAGCAGATTGTGGATCGGTGGGGACAGCCCCAGATAGATCTGTTTGCAAACAGACACAATCGGAAGACCGAAACCTTTTGCTCCCTGAATCCAAAAGAGGGGGCGTTTGCGGTGGACGCGCTGCAGATTCAGTGGGATTTCACTCTAGCTTATGCCTTTCCCCCTTTAGTACTGATCCCTACTATCCTGAGGAAGATCCGAGAGGAACGGGCGAGGGTTATATTGATCGCCCCGTTCTGGCCCAAGAGACCATGGTTCACTTGGATGAAGAGAATGTCCCAAGCAGATCCATGGGTTCTTCCGGACATCCCGGATCTCCTCAGGCAGGGCCCAGTCTGTCATCCCCAAAGAGCGGGCCTGCATTTGACGGCTTGGATTTTGAGAGGTCGCTATTGACGCAAAGGGGGGCACTGTATAATTATGACTTGGCAGCAAATAGATGGATCATTAGATTTATTAAAGCCTGTCATAGATCCAGACCTATTCCTGTTCCAAGAATGCCTCCTTGGGACCTTAATTTAGTTCTGGAAGCATTAACCAAACCTCCCTTCGAGCCCTTAGAGAAGGTTTCAGAAAAAATCTTAACTTTAAAGACTGCGCTATTGGTGGTCCTGACATCAGCTCGTAGAGTCAGTGACTTACACGCACTATCCGTTAACCATCCATTCACTCAAGTATGTATGGATAGAGTAATCTTAAGACCAGACCCGGCCTATCTTCCAAAGGTAGCCTCCAAGTTCCATAGGACGCAAGTAATCACTCTCCCTTCCTTCTATCCTAATCCTAGGGATTCTGAGGAACATAAGCTTCACACCTTAGATGTTAAGAGGGTGTTAGTCCAGTATTTGGAAGTGACAAAAGCCTGGAGAAAGAGTGACGCTTTATTTATATCCTTTCAGGGGGCTAGGAAAGGACTTAAGGTTACAAAGGGGACCATAGCTAGATGGGTCAGGGATACTATTACCTTAGCCTACTCTTCTAAGCAATCTGCCGGTTCCTGAGAACCTGAAGGCCCATTCCACCAGAGCGGTAGCTGCTTCCTGGGCTGAGAAGGCGGATGTGCCCATCGACATTATATGTAAGGCGGCAACTTGGTCATCCCCTGCTACATTTTACAAACATTACCGTCTTGACCTTTCCTCTTCTACTGATCTGTCCTTTGGTAGAAGGGTGTTGCAAGCGGTGATCCCTCCCTCTGGTATTTGATCTCTATAAATCTCTCAGGTGGTGCTGTCATGGGAGAAGGGGAAAAGATCCTAGTTACTTACCGGTAACGGGATTTTACAGAGCCCATGACAGCACCCTATTAATTCCCTCCCCTTTATCACTGTGGTGTGCACTTTTTTTAAGGTGTTTAGTACATATGTTGAGGTGGTGGTTATGTATTAACCTGTCTTCGGAGGCCCTCTCATGCTCTGAAACAAAACTGATGCGGAGGAGAGGTACCGCCTTTTTATTCAGTAGGTTCCTGTCCTTGGTGGGCGGATACCCTCTCTCAGGTGGTGCTGTCATGGGCTCTGTAAAATCCCGTTACCGGTAAGTAACTAGGATCTTTTCAGACTATAAGACGCACCTCAACTTTAGACAGCAGAAAAAAGAAAACCCACCGCTCCACCATACAGCTGCACTACCCTCACCTACTGTATCCGCACCCATTGTGAGCCCTTGCGGGCAGGGTCCTCTCTCATCCTGTACCAGTTGCTAACTCATTTTGTTCAAGATTATTGTAAGTGTATTTGCTATATATACCCCCTTTTCACATGTAAAGCGCCATTGAATAAATGGTGCTATAATAATATAATAGGAAATAATTTATTTCCTATTAATTAAAACTTCCCTGGTGGTGTAAAATGGAGGGGTCAGTATCACAAATTTTATGTACTGGGGTAGAATAGGGATGTAATAAATCTATTGTTAGTGTCTCTCTGCAGTGTTATATACACAACATAGCTCTGCTGCATGCACATATATACACACACACACACATAGCTCTAATACATGCACATGTACACACATAGCTCTGGTACATGCAGATAAAAACACAAACAGCTTTGCTACATGCACACATACACACACAAACAGCTCTGCTGTATGCACTTATCCACACAAACATCTCTGCTGTATGCACTTAGCCACACAAACAGCTCTGCTGTATGCACATATCCACACACAAACAGCTCTGCTACATGCACATATATACACACACAAACAGCTCTGCTACATGCACATATATACACACACAAACAGCTCTGCTACATGCACATATATACACACACAAACAGCTCTGCTACATGCACATGTACAGTACAGACCAAAAGTTTGGACACACCTTCTCATTTAAAGAGTGTGCAAAGCAGTCATCAAAGCAAAAGGTGGCTACTTTGAAGAACCTAGAATATAAGACATATTTTCAGTTGTTTCACACTTTTTTGTTAAGTATATAATTCCACATGTGTTAATTCATAGTTTTGATGCCTTCAGTGTGAATGTACAATTTTCATAGTCATGAAAATACAGAAAATTCTTTAAATGAGAGGGTGTGTCCAAACTTTTGGTCTGTACTGTATACACACACAAACAGCTCTGCTACATGCACATATATACACACACAAACAGGTCTGCTACATGCACATATATACACACACAAACAGCTCTGCTACATGCACATATGTACACACACACAAACAGCTCTGCTACATGCACATATATATACACACACACAGCTCTGCTGAATGTGTAAGAAAGTCCTTACTGAGAACTAGAAGATCCTGGAAAACAGTGTAGATAATTCTTCAAAGCAGAGAATGAAGTTTACTCAGAGGTACACGGCAGAACAGTTCAGAATGCAGGCAGGCAAAATACACTTGACACTCGCAGGTGTCTAGATAAGCAAAACAGCATTGGGATATCTGGCGATGGTCTGGCCTTGGAGTGGCTTCGGTCTGGCCATGGTGTGGCCTTGGCGATGGACTTTCATGGACTGCCTGTAGACTGGCGATAGAATGGCCCCGGACAACAGTATCAGAGCCTTTTTATGCATAGCTTAAACAAAGGAACTACATATTGTGGCAAAAGGCGTATACATGATAACATCATACTGCAGGGAGGACGTGCATTTTAGACAACAATGTGATAATGCAACATGACAATATTCATGAGTATTTTTACCAAACTCCATTAAATCCATAAATCCCCATGTCCTTACTTAAGAAATGACATATTGACAACTGTATTGTCCTAATTTCTATACAACAATTACAATAACATTATTTACTACCATTTAACACCACTTATTTACTCTCACATTGACCTGCAGCTGCTGCTATTAACCTTTGTGTATACTAACCATACCTACTAATGGCACTGACATCATTTTATGGCTGCATTGTGACTAGGACATGTGTAGGACATGTATCTCATTAGCTGCAAAACTCAGTTCTCAAACTTCTGAACAAGATGGCTGCTAGGTTTAACATGGCTGTTCAGAATATTAGGATTTCTCATTCTCTTACAAGTCCCCCCCTCTTGTACTCTTTCCAGAGTACAACTTTACATTGATGTAATATGAAAAGATTAATTATTATAAACATGATTTTTACGGTAATTCATCATTTTATAAACTTGTGTCTGGAGCGGCAAAAATCCCTAAAAAAAGCAAAAAATAATACAAAGTCATTACAGTATTAGTCCCAAGATAATAAGTCCTCTAATAGTTATGTATTTTGATCGGTGTCTTCCTTTTTTTTCTTCTTATTCTTTGGATTCCGGATTTTCCTGGTCTTCTCCCCCTGTCACACTATAAGATTCCCACTGTATAGTGTGAAACACCTTCTCCTGATCATCTGGTAAGTTCATGGTCACAGGAGTCGAATATGAAAATCTTCGGCTGACCTGAGCAGAAAAAATGTGGAGTATCAATCCTTACCAGAAATCTCAGTAAGATAATTAAGAAGTCTACACTGATCAATATGAACAATTTTAACACCAACAATAACAATTTTAACACCTTTGTCCCCTGGTTTGTTAACCCTTCTCACTCCTAAAACCATGGGGCCAATAATTTGAGTAGCAAAGGGACCTTCCCAATTAGCTTCCCAGGGTCCTGTTTTTCTGAAATTGTTAATCATCACCTGAGCACCTTCAACAAATTTAGACTCGTAGGATCTGCACAACTCTTAGCCACCTGAAAAGCAGCATACTGCTGAAGGTGCTTAATGTGTTGTTATATTTGTGGTAACCACTGATCCCTCTTGACTACGACTTGCTCAGGACTAGGAAGTACAATATCACTTGGCAACTGAACAGGCATCTGTCTCCCAGTCATTAATTCAAATGGGGAAATGCCGGTTGGCTTGAATGCCGCAGCACAGATGGCTAACAGAACGGACGGTAAATGATTGACCCAATCATTGCCTTTTTCCTGAATCATCATGGACATTTTCGACTTTAGGGTTCTGTTCGTGCGCTCTACCTTTCCTGCAGACTGCTCATGATAGGGGACATGAAACCGCTGCTGGATCCCCAGCAGAGCAAAAAGCTGGGTCATAACCTGTCGCACAAAGTGAGGGCCATTGTTACTTTCAATTATTTTAGGGAGACTCCAATGTGAGAAGACATTTTTCCACAGAAGTCTAGCTGTAGTCAGGGCAGTATTGTTTGTGGCTGGGAGTGACACTACTCATTTAGAAGAGACATCAACTAACACAACGGCATATTTAAAACCTCCTTTTGCTGGAGGGAAGGGACCAATAAAATCAATCTGAGTAGACTGCCAGGGACCCTCTTCTACTTGTATTCTCCGGAGATGGGGCTTGCCTTTTTCTTTGGGATTATTTTGTAAACAGATAAGGCATTCATCGTGTATCTCATGACACAAAGCTCTCAAGTGGGGATGCCACATTTTGTGTTGTACAAGCTCTAGTAAAGCCTCTGGTCCCAGGTGAGAAAAAACTGAATGATTAAATTTAATCAGGGGCTTGATCATTGTTGTGGAGATGTAAGGCACGAGCTTATCATTAACCCTTTTGTAGTACAGACACTCCCCTTTTTCCATGGACTTAAACTCGAGGGAATTAAACAAGGATGAGTCTCCATCCTTCTCCTGTGCTTTTATAAGGTCCTGACAAGGAGAAAAAACAAGGGGGGGCTCTTGAGGCTTTTTAGTAACAGCAGCGATCACTTAATGACTAATGAGGGTATTTTTCCTCCCCTGTAAGGGCGGCTTCCTTGGCTTCATGATCTACATATGCATTGCCAAGGGTGTGGGGGTCAGGAGTTAGTTTTTGGTGACCTTTGATTTTACAAAAGGACCATAAATTTGGGAATTCTTTGCCCCGCTGCACAATTTGTCTGAGAATCTCTGCATGTTGTAAGGGCTTGTTCTGTGAATCAATCATCCTCCTCAGGGCCGCAACATTTAGATACAAAGTGAGGGAGGAAACAACATAGGCACTGTCACTGAAAATATTCATAGGTTCAGTGAACGCTAGAATAACTTGTAGAGCTGCTTCTAATTCATCTTACTGGGCAGAGAAGTGACCTGGGAGTCTGTAGTGCAGCGACAACTGTTTATCGGGAAAGCATACAGCATAACCTGTGGCATAGCATCCATTATACCAATATCAAGCTCCATCAATACAGGCACAAGGGACGCCCTCCTGAAAGTCTGCTCGGAAGGGGGAGGGAGTGACATTAGCTGTTCATCTTGACAGTCGTGACATTTTCCTGCGTACTGCACCATCTGGGCTAAATGATATTTTCACCCACTTCAACTTGTAAGTCTCTGGTCTCAAAGTCAATGATCCATTGAGCCATTCTCTGTGAATTTACCCCCAAGGCTTTTCCTTTCAACAGAGTTTTTAGAGTAAAATGTGGGTTTGTAGAATTAACGGAGCAAATCCCACTATGTGTCTTACTTGATTCATCGTCCAGTGCACACCCAGTAAGTGCTGCATGCACGAAGTAAAATCTTACTCCATGGGGTTAAGCAACCTGGAGCAGTAACCCTGGGCATACAACTGACTGGACACTTCAGGACTATCTTTGGGCCATTTTTGTAAAAGCACAGAGGAAATAGATATATCACCGGTGTGGGCTTGAATGTAAAAGGACTGGGAAGGGTCAGGGCTGATTAACGCAGTGGCTGCCGTAAGGACTTACTTCATACCTTCAAAAACCTGTAAGGGTTCGCCCTCTACAATGACAGGGGCGTGATCGTTATCAACTTCTTTTAACAAATCATACAATGGTTTAGCCAGATGAGCAAAGTGAAATTCTCTGGAAAAATTTACAAGACTCAAAATTTTCAAAGCTCAATAATATTAGTTGGTATGGGAACAGCTTCAGTAGCATTAACCCTAGCATGCATTTTTTTTTTTTTTTTTCTTTTCTGATGGAATTGACACACCCAGAAATTTAACCTCTGACTTCATCAATTGTACTTTGTCAGGCTCATTTTGAGTCCAGTGTCAAGTTTTAAGGGTCTCTTTGTGTTCATATTCATCAACAGTTTGAATTAACAAATTATCAACATATTATAAGACTTTGTCTCCATAACCAAGGGGTTCTAAGACCTGAGCCAATGCCTGATGGAAATACACAGGGGAACTGTGGAATCCAATGGGCAACCGCATGAACAAGTACTGCACATTCTCAAACATGAATGCAAAGCGGAGGGCAGATTCAGGTGATAGGGGTACTGAGAAAAAGCCATTTGCAATGTCTAAACAAGAAAACACTTTACAATCACTCCTCAGCTGTGACATAACTTCAGGGACAGATGCAACAAGGTGAGCAGCTAAGGGAGTGTACTTATTTACAAATCTCAACTCTACAACCATTCGAAAGCAACCCTTATGTGAGGCATTGCATCCTCAGTAATTTGGTGCTGATGCTGGACAGGTGGTACTTCTTTATCAATTTTAAGTTTGCATTAACACATGATGAGTTTTCTTTTGAGATCCATAATTCAGGGAATCTTTGTTTCAATTCATTTTTAAGAACATCATTATCAACATTTTCATCAGCAAGTACATAAACTTAGACTGGCAATGGGTAATTTGTGACTCTCCAACTTCTCCTCCACAGGTACAATTATAGAACAAATATTTGCTTCTTTGTTCCACAGAACTTTGTTACATAAATCAACAACAATTCCCATTACTCCCACAACATTGGTACCCAGAATAGTGGACCATAATTGTAGATTTACCCAAAAAGTGCTTCGAAGATCCCTTTTCTTCGATCCCCCTGCATCCTGAAATTTCAGGTTCACTGGACGTTTTTTTACTGCTTGAATACAGGAGCCCTCAAATCCTACCAAAGTGGTAGTCTCAGGCAGTTCAGGGGGTGACTGCAATTTGTGTCCTGTTACTGAAACTGAGGCTTCTGTATCGATGAGGATGTCTTACCATGGCAGTCCCTCTATTATCCCTTTGACATAAGGTCTTCCATCCTTGCTCAGGGAAAGAGGGACAAGGAAGGCAAGGGGAACAGGGGAAGCACATTATCAGTCGGTGTTACCTGCGGTGGGAAGCCCGAAAAATCCATCATTCTCATCTGAGAAAGTTTTCCATCCTGCTGCTCCCACCTCCGCCCCAAAGAGCTCTTCAGTAAGAAACCAGTCCTCATGGTCACGCAGTTCCTTCATTAAAGGAGCATGGAGATTAGGAGGGATGGCTCCTCCCTGAATAACATTGATCTCAGTGCTGGACAGCTGGGGCTTCTGGAGAGAAAGCAGGAGCAGAAGGCGCCTGAGAGACAGGGTTAACGATCTGAAGACCTTTATACCGCTGATATTGCGGAGATTACTGGTTAACAAAGTCTCTACAACATCATCAATAGATTCAGCATTCTGCAAGACTCCTGACTTGAAAGCCGCCTCTAAGGGTATTTTCTATAAAAATTACATAAACTCTTTTCTAAACTGTTCCTCAACGCTTTCAAGATGTCTTATCACCACATTCTGTTTTTCTAAATGTCCGTTCTTCTATTCTATGTCTCCTGTCCTCAATCTTATTCCTGTCAATCTCTGCTACCCCTGCCATCTCATCAATGACTATTTGTAAAGCCCAGTATTCATACCCATCTTTCCCTACTATCTCTGCTTCCTATAGAGTTTCATCCAGCTTTTCTACTTTCTCTCTGAACACTGCCCCTCCCTGGGTGATCACATTAACATGCAGCCTTGCAGGAAATCTGTCAATGGACTGATCAAAAGCAATAACTCTCTTACACAAAGCCACTGTTTGGCTACTATCTTTCCCCAAAGCCCTTTTCTCATCTAGTTCTCTGCTTTCTTTTGTTAACCACTGCAAACAATTTAGCCAAGTGGATTTAACATTAACCCCCTCCAGCTAGGGTGTGTCAGTATGCTTATCTGCCTGCTTTCTGTAACCACTCCATACTGGAGGACTACAAGGACGCGTTTTCTCTGTTCGGGTATTAATAAGTGCAATTTAAGCAAAAGTTAGATACTCACACCTCTCTGTCTGGAAGACCCTTTGCCGGTCTGAGTCGACCAAAAGAGGTGTGGCCGCGTTTCCAGCCTCTCTCGCTACGCTTGCCAGGCGTCTCCCTCCGCCTTTTAAAGCCTCATTGCTACAGGGCTCACAACGTCTTCTTCACGTCCTTGTAGATAACTCACGTAGAGGTTTCTTCTTTGTTGCACATATATTTTTATAGTCCTTCGCTTTTGTAGTTTTCTTATAAATTCTGGCAGGCTTGAAGCGCTCCACGAGGGGTACTCTATCCGGTTGGCTTACTTTGAGCGATTTACACGTGGCGCCACGCCTTTTCTACCTTTCCAGTCTCTAGCTGCTCCTCTACAATCCTCTCCTTTGGTTCTTCTGCAGGCAGCTCTCCTGAGCCGCTCCTCTTGGCTGGCTGCGCCAATTGTAAGAAAGTCCTTACTGAGAACTGGAAGATCCTGGAAAATAGTGTAGATAATTCTTCAAAGCAGAGAATGAAGTTTATTCAGAGTTACACGGCAGAACAGTTCAGAATGCAGGCAGGGAAAATACACTTGACACTCACAGGTATCTAGATAAGCAAAACAGCATTGGGATATCTGGCCATGGTGTGGCCTTGGCGATGAACTACCTGTAGACTGGCGATAGAATTGCCCCGTACAACAGTATCAGAGCCTTTTTATGCATAGCTTAAACAAAGGAACTACATATTGTGGCAAAAGGCGTATACATGATAACATCATACTGCAGAGAGGACGTGCATTTTAGAACAACAATGTGATAATGCAACATGACAATATTCATGAGTATTTTTACCAAACTCCATTCAATCCATAAATTCCCATGTCCTTACTTAAGAAATGACATATTAACAACTATATTGTCCTAATTTCTATACCACTATTACAATAACATTATTTACTACCTTATAACACCACTTATTTACTTTCACAATGATCTGCAGATGTTCCCATTAACCTTTGTGAATACTAACCATACCTGCTAATGGCACTGACATCATTTTATGGCGCCATTGTGACTAGGACATGTGTAGGACATGCATCTCATTAGCTGCAAAACTCAGTTCTCAAACTTCTGAACAAGATGGCTGCTAGGTTTATCATGGCTGTTCAGAATATTAGGACTTCTCATTCTCTTACAAATGCACATATACACACACAAACAGCTCTGCTGTATGCACATATACACACACAAACAGCTCTGCTGTATGCACATATACACACACACAAACAGCTCTGCTGTATGCACATATACACACACAAACAGCTCTGCTGTATGCACATATACACACACAAACAGCTCTGCTGTATGCACATACACACACACACACACACACACACACACACACACACACACACACACTATACATTACCACATCCTGCAGTTCCTGATCGGGACCTGTACGGAGGCTGCAACAGAAGAGCATCTGCTGGACATTCCACTTGATTAAGTTAAGTACATTTCAGGATATGTGCTTAGTCACATGACCTGAAAGGTGTGGAATTCTTGTTGCAGAAGGTACTTCAGCTGCTCAGCTCCTGCAGCCTCTGTTCTGTCGGTAAGCTTTCTCTCCTGCTCTGCAACAATCACATAGATTAGTGCAGAGAAGGAGAGTAAACAGCAGCTCTCTCTGTGATCGGGGAGAACGCGGTGTCAGCGTTCTCATCCATCATAGGAAGCTGCCTCCGGACTATGACGCACACACTTTTTAACTAATTTTTCTTATAGTCCAAAAAATATGGTAGATAAATTCCTTAAGGGGTCTAGTTTCCAAAATGGGGTCACTTGTGGAAGTTTTCCTCTGTTTAGGCACATCAGGGGCTCTCCAAACATGACATGACACCCGCGGACCATTCCATCAAAGAAACATCACTCCTTCCTTTCTGAGGCGTGGCATGCGCCCCCACAGTAGTTTTCCCCCACATATGGGGTATGTGCGTACTCAGGAGAAATTGGACAACAAATTGTGTGGTGCAATTTTACTTGTTACCCTTGTGAAAAAGCTAAATTTGGGGCCAAATAAAAACATTTTTGTGGGAAAAATTAGATTTTCTGTATTTTCACGTCTCAACATTATAAACTTTTTCTGTGAAGAACATGTGGGTTCAAGGTGCTCACCATACTTCAAACAGTTGTTTCCCCCATGAGGGGTATCGGCGCGCTCAGTAGAAAAAGCACAACTAATTTTGGTGTCCATTTTCTCCTGTTACCCTTATAAGACAAAAAAAAATTGGGTGTAAATTAATATTTCTGTGAAAAATAGTTAAATGTTCATTTTTTTTTCCTTCCACATACCATCAATTCCTGTGAAACACCTGAAGGGTTATCTTGCTTGATAACTTAGAAGAGGGCAGAAAAAGACGTCTATTCTCAAATAATGAATTTGAATATCTCAAACCTGAAACACCAACAGTACCTACCTTCTATGCACTCCCGAAGGTCCATAAGGTCCTCAGTCCATTAAAAAGTCTCCCTATGGTTGCTGGAGTAGATTCGCTATCACAAAATAACGGTATTTACATTGACAGAATATTGCGTCCTTTTGAGATCTCCCTGCCTTCATATGTTCGGCATACACCTCACCTGCTTACTCAACTTGAGGGTGTTGCTGTAGAGGAGGACCTCCTATCTCAGGTAGATCAGATAGTATCTAGCTGAGGAAGATAGCTTCTGCTATCGAAACGCGTCGTGGCGTTAGAGAGCGTATTAAACAATAAAAGGTTTGTGTGTTATAACCTAATCCCCTGTCTAGTTGTTCTAGCGCTTCCCTAACACCGCACACTTCTTTCTTTCTTGATTGCTAATCTCCCCTGTGGAGAGCGGTGGAAGCTGCTCTGTTTACAACTAGCCTACTACAGGACCTGCCATGATGTCATTGTGGAACGCCCACTTTGGTCACATGGTCCCGGTCATGTGACCTCTGAAGCCGACAGAAACTCCTTACAGCAGTCTCTGCTAAGCTGCGGTCATCTTACAGACTCCCACCTGGAAGCTTTTTCCCTTGTTGTGCGGGGCCCCTTTGCACAACAGGACCAGGTGAGTGGTCACAACATCCTCCCCCTTCATTCCCCCCCCCCAAACGTCAGGCTCTTCCCCATTGGCACTCCAACTGCTTTTGTTTTCCTTACTATAATAATAAGTCTCTTGAAACTGTATAGTATTAGAATACATCTGATATCATGAGCTCATTATATTCATTATAGTCTTACTCTGTGCCTGTAGTTCATAGATTGGTTGGTCAGATTATTTAGGACATACACAGGTTCCATAGTGCTAACTAAAATATATACATATCCTCCCCAACAAGTTTCGCCATGTCTGGCTTCCTCAGGGGGCTGGGGTTATTAGTGGCTGAACAGAGCCTGCACCGCCCAGAGCTTCTTTTTCTGATGTCTCCTCCAGCGCCGCCTACATATTGAATAAGACGCTTCCTGGTGACAGAAACAGACGTCGCACAAGGAGATCCCAGAGGAGATGGGACACACCATTTTCAGAAGCCCTAATGTTACAAAATGGCCGAAAACCAGAGCAGTATAAATCACCATGAAGTGACTCCATTTTGGAAATTATAATCCTCAGTGATTTAATCTATAGGAGTAGTGACTATTTTGACTCCACAGTCACTTTCCTGAAATTAGCACGCAGCGGATGTTGTAGAGTGAAAATTGCACATTTGTCGTTTTATAACCCAACACATAGTGCCCAGATTGTGCTTTAGGAGACACACAAACCGTAAATTAAGTGGGTTCTTCTCATTATAGTAATGCCGAATTCATAGATGCTAAATATGGTTTGGCACACTGCAAGGCTCAGAAGTGAGGGGGAGATCTGACTTTGGGAGAGCGGATATTGCTGGATTGGTTTATGGAAGCCATGTTGCTTTTCAAGAGCCTTGGAGCCACTAATAATGTGGAAACCTCTGTTTTTCCAGACAGATGATGGACCTGAGTGGGGACATGTTTTTTTGTGAGATGAGTAGAAGTTTTTATTGGTATTATTTTCGCCTACATAACATTGGTGGCTTTTTATTCCATATTTGGGAGGCAGAATGAACAAACAATTGAACACCACACTATACTGGTTCATGCTATGAGGTTGTCTATTAGACTGTGAACTGTCATTGTCGAGGTGAGGAGTAAATTTTTTTGCAAAACTTGCCATTTTTTCAGACAGTTTAAGTAGAGATGTTCAAAAATATAAAATTCAACAATTTTTTATTAAAAAATAATAATTGTTTTTTTTCTTGGCAGATGACTGTACCAGGAGATCAGAGGGACAGCTGACATCTTCAATTTTCAAATCAGATAATTTTGATATCCAACAGAATACAATTGAAATTAATGCCATTTCTCCAGATATACCATCATCCCTTCACAGCAAAGATCTGTCATCTGATCCTTTGAAACAGGTTCTATCTTCTGATTCATTACAGACTACTCAGGAAAATGAAAGTCACAAAATAAGCATTAAAAAACAAATTGCTCCTAAAGCAAAGAAGCCATTTTCAGGTTCAGAATATAGAAATAGTTTTTCCCTTAAAAAGTGTTTTCATAAACATAAAAAAATTCACACAGCGAAGAATAGATTTTCTTGTTCCACATGTTGGAGATGTTTTAATCAGAAATCAGATCTTGTTAGGCACCAGAGAACTCACACAGGAGAGAAGCCTTTTTCATGTTCAGAATGTGAAAAATGTTTTAACCAGAAATCAGATCTTGTTAGGCACCAGAAAACCCACACAGGAGAGAAGCCATTTTCATGTTCCGAATGTGGGAACTGCTTTACAGAGAAATCAAATCTTATCACACATCAGAGAACTCACACAGGGGAGAAGCCATTTTCATGTTCAGAATGTGGGAAATGTTTTGCAAAGAAATCAAATCTTTGCAAACATCAGAGAACTCACACAGGGAAGAAGCCTTTTCCATGTTCAGAATGTGGAAAATGTTTTAACCAGAAATCAGATTTTGTTAAGCACCAGAGAACTCACACAGGAGAGAAGCCTTTTTCATGTTCAGAATGTGAAAAATGTTTTAAGCAGAAATCGGATCTTGTTAGGCACCAGAGAACTCACACAGGGGAGAAGCCATTTTCATGTTCAGAATGTGGGAAATGTTTTTCAAAGAAATCAAATCTTACCAAACATCAGAGAACTCACACAGGGGAGAAGCCTTTTTCCTGTTCAGAATGTGGAAAATGTTTTAGCCAGAAATCAGATTTTGTTAAGCACCAGAGAACTCACACAGGGGAGAAGCCTTTATCATGTTCAGATTGTGGAAAATGTTTTGTACAGAAATCACAACTTAATACACATCAGAGAACCCACACAGGGGAAAAGCCTTTTTCATGTTCAGAATGTGGAAAATGTTTTAACCCGTAAGGGCATCTTGATAGCCACCGGAGAAACCACCCAGGTAAGAATTTTGCAGCCACACCCAACTGGTCTCTGTACAGACTAGAAAGGCACTAGCTGCACAACTAAAAACGCCACCACGGACCTAACTCCCTAATAGGCTGTTGATGAGTTTCTCGTGCCTCCTGAGGAACCAGAGGGGAGGTCGCAACACTGTGAACAAGGGGAAAGGAAAGTATGAAGAAATATATGAAAACACTGAGTGAGAAACTAAAACACATTCATATAGGGCAAAGAAGGCAAGCTAAGGAGAACCAAAAATAAAAAGAACAAGTATAATCTCCCAGAAACCTAACATTGTTAGAATGAAAAGATACTGGGAGGGAAAGCAAACTGACCGGGAGGACAGTTTCACTTTTGTTGTGAAACTTACAAAATTCATCCTCGCCAACTGTAAATGTAAAAACTGTCCATTTATAATGACCACGGACAAGATGAAGATTCCCAACTCTCATCAGGACCACAAGATCCCAGGGACTTTCAGATGCATCACATCTAATGTAGTGTACTCAATTATATGTAGCAAATGTCCAACTGGGGTCGGTATGTAGGGGAGACAGGGCAAAAACTTGGAACAATGATGAATTCTCATCGCCATACAATAAAAGAATAGACCTACTTGTTACCAAACATTTTTGTGTCCCTGATCACAGCATCACGGACATGAAACTAATTGTATTAAAAGGTAACTTCAAATCTCAGAGAGACAGAGTTATGACAACCTTTGACACAGAGCAGGAATGAATGTGTCACATGGATTTGTCTACTTACATCAGTTAAGGAATGTGCTCCTCAGACCATTTAAGGGCATCACAATCATGAACCAAACCTCAGACACAGGACAATAAAACTTTCATACTCCTTATCTTTGAACTGTTCTAATAATTACGGCCACAACTGCTTCTCCCTTTTCCTAGTTCTGCTTCACGTCACTTGTCTTATCTATTGCATTATTCCTGTGCCCTCTTGTGTATAAATATGTGACTCTTCAGATTTTGTGTTATACTATGTCTGATGAAGAGACCTGAGTAGTCTCGAAAGCTTGAAATTTCTTACCTTTTAATGGCTAACTGAAAAGATGGTATCCACCACTGATGACTCTCAAATTTTAATATTTTTCTCCAAACAGCAATTTTAAGATCTCTCCACATGTGTTCAATGGGATTTAGCTCCTGACTCATTGCTGGTCAGAACTCTCCAGCACTTTGTTTTCACCCATTTCTGGGTGCTTCTTGAAGTGTGTCATTGCCTTGCTGGAAGACACATGAAGTAGGACGCAAACCCAGCTTTCTGACACTAGGCACTACATTGTGACCCCAAATCCTTTGCTGATCTTCAGATTTCATGATGCCTTGCACAGAGTCAGGGCACCAAGTGCCAGAGGCAGCAAAACAACCCCAAAACATCTTTGAACCTCCACCATATTTGACTGTATGAATTGTAAATGTATTGATTATGTTGCGCACCATGGACAAAGGAACATCCGGATCTCTGAAGATGGACTTGTAATCTTGAAATTGTTGATATTTTTCAACAATTTTGGTTCTCAAGTCCTCAGACAGTTCTCTTCTTGTTCTGTTTTCTCCATGCTTAGTGTGGCACATGCCATGCGCACAATGCAAAGATTGAATCAACTTCTCCCTTTTTTATCTGGTTTTAGTTGTGATTTTCATATTGCCCACACCTGTTACTTGCCACAGTTGCATTTGAACAACCTTCACATGCTTGAAAAAAAGTTGTTTACCCACAATTTTGGCAAGATGCCAACAATTTTGTCCGGCCCATTTTATGTGGTTTTGTGTGCAATTATGTTCAATTTGCCTTTTTTTCTCTGTTTTCTTGTGTTGTTCCAATAAACACAAAGAAAATAAACGTGTATAACAAAACATGTAACTGCAATAATTTTCTGAGAGAATTACTTCATTTTCTGGAACAATTTCAAGGGAGCCAACACTTTTGACCATGACTTGTTTTTGTTTCCTTTTTAATTTGTTGCAGCATATCATCCTCTTCGTGTTGAACTATATTAGGAAGCTTATACTCCAATTAGCAGATTTCCATTATTGCCATTTTCATGTACATTACCCATACTGACTCTACATCAGGGATGTAAAACTCAAAACACGCAGAGGGCCAAATTGAAAAACTTGAACAAAGTCGTGAGCCAACCAGTATACAGTATAATGAACCCCACAAAGTCCTCCATTCAGTTTAGTGGGCCCTTTATAGCTTTCCATACAGTATAATGGGCCCCACATAGCTTTCCATACAGTATAATGGGCTCCATATAGCTTTCCATACAGTATAATGGGCCCCACAAAGTCCTCTATGCAGAATAATAGCCCCACATAGGTGTGGTGGTTCTGGTGTCGCAGGCCAAATATAATCACCCAAAGTTGGTCATGTGTGCTCTACATTGTTGAAGCTTCTCCTAAGTCGTTCTTGAGCTCAAGGTCTTAAGTTGGATTTAACAAAATTACCCATCCTTCTACCTTCTTTTCTTTCCTATCCTTTTGAATGTAGTGTAACCCTCTGTTTGTCACCCAAGCTTTCATCCAGCCAGGTTTCCGTAATGGCCACTACATCGTAATCTGTGGCTGACATAAGAGTCTCTAAGTCATTCATTTTGTTTTCAAGACTTCTTGCATTTGTCTGCAGACATTTAATACTATTAGTACATTTATTACTCCTACTTTCTTTCCTTGCATGTTCCAGCCCCCCTAAATACTCATTGACCCCTACTGTGTCACTCTGTCTACTCTACTCCCTTATTTGCACAGCTACCCTCCCTCCCCCACATCCTAGTTTGAAAGCTCCTCCATCCATCGAACCATTTTTTCTCCCAGCACAGCTGCACCCTCCCCATTAGAACTGCAGCCTGTCTCTATCGTAGAGCCTGTAGCTGACAGAAAAGTATGCCCAGTTCTCCATGAACCCAAACCCTTTCTTCCAGCTACTTAATTATCTCCTTAAGCTCCCGCTGACTTTCTAGTGATGCTAGTGGAATCAGCAGTATTTCTGAGAACACCACCATGGAGGTCCTATAATTCAGCTTCTCTCCTAATTTTTAAAGACCTTCCACCTCCCTCTAACTCTGTCATTTGTACCAATGTGTACCATGACCACTAGGTTTTCCTCAGCCCCACCCAACAAATTGTCTATCTGATCGCATGAAGATCCACTGAATTAACTTAGGAATTATGTTAAGGACCATTATCTTTTTACTTAATGAGATAATGCAGACAGCACCTGACCCACCTGGAACCAAGAACTCGCCCTACCTCATACTCTTGATACCCTTCCAAATCCACCTCAATTATGTCTTGAGGTCCCCTCAAATTTTTTAAAAGAGAAGAATGGAAAGAATTATTGATTTTCCAGGCAAAAGGAAGTTGCAACTTAAATTATCACAGAATTTAAAATTGTAATTTTATAAGAACTTACAAATTTAAGTGCAAACTTTCTAGATGTGATCTTTAAGCGTAGAGTTTTTGAGGACAACCTCACAAAATCCCCCACCCTAAAGACAGGAGCCTTCCTATGTCTGCGATTAGCACCTCTTTTGGCCTGGTCACCAGCTACCAAAAGATACCTTTCGACCTCCCTCCAGACCTTAATTAATTGCGAACAAAATCTCTCCTCCTCTGGCATAGAGGACTGTAATCCTGAAAAATTCCCAAACACTGGATGAAAACTACCACAGCTAAAAAAGGCAAGGTCTCAGTACCCTTTGAGGAATGTTTATTTAGCGCATACTTTGTAAGGGGCAGAAATTCCACCCAGTCTTCCTGATTAGAGGAGAAAAAACATCACTAATTCCCTAATACTGCTCTATTCCCTGGTTCATTCTTTCCATTTGTCCATTAGTCTCGGGATGATAGACTGAGAGAAAAGACAGCTTGATACCCAAGCAGCTTTTGAAGAGGGACCAAAAGAACCAGTTTGCTAAAATGTACACCACCAACAACACTACAGTATTACTACCAGTGTTCAGCAAATCGGTGACAAAGTACCATGGACGTGGGTCCAGGGCTGCGACGGAACATCGTTAGGAAAGAGATAACCCGCTGACCTTGATGAGAGGCTTTAGCCCTGGCACAGACTTTGTATTTACAGACATACTCTTCAATATCCTTAGGAGCATTCTGAAACCAAAAGGACGTAGAAAGAGATCTCCAAGTGGCAGACGAACCCACATAGCTAAAACGGAATCATGTACTTCATTAAGAAGATCTACGCGTAAAGAGGGAGGTATATAAAGTTTGTTTATAGGTAAACCTTCCTTCACACTGTCCTCAGCATCCTCAATATGGTGCCTGAGATCTTCACCACCTCACTAAGAATCTTGATTGGAATATCGTGTTAGCATTCTTAGATCTGGGGAGATAAGTAACGGCAACATCTAAACGGGCAAAAAATACAGGGCCCACCAAGCCTGTCAGGTGTTTAAGCACTTAGCACCATCAATATACAACAGGTTCTTATGATCGGTTAAGACAGTCACCTTATGTGCTGGATCTCAAATTTACATTTCTCCAGTTTGGCAAATAAAGGTTGTCATGTGGAACCAATGTCGGGGTAAAAGAGAATATATATATTTGTAACTTTTATACTTTTGTAACTTTTATACGCTTTTTTGCTAATGTACTAACCACCATTTTGTGTCATATAACAATAAGCTTTCCTTGCTACGTAGTGCTCAAATCGAAACTTAAACTAAGATATTTCTAGTGTTGCCAAGACTTATTTCAGAGAAACGAAACAAGATTATAAGCTGACGGCTGCAATATCTGCCCAGAGACTGAGATAAGGAGATGTGGACCAATCAGGAGTGGCCAGACACTGGACTTTCATGGTTTACCCCGCCCCGGACAACCCCTTTTCCCTCCCATTATGTAGTGTATTTAGATTTGTGTATGTAAAAATAAACGCAGAACATTGCTGAGGAGGTTGACTGTAGTAGTCTTCTGAGCATGCTCTGAGCTTGAACCAGCTTGTTGTCTGACTCATTCTTTGAATGGTTGACCCATGCTCATAGTTTGAATTTGGAGTGACTGGAGGACGAGTGGAATGTCATCACGACCCCCACAAATGGCGCTCAACGTGCGGCGTGGCTAGCGGTACGCCGCCCTCCCGGACCCATATTGCTGACTTCCCTGGTGGTGACCGCGGTGGCTGAATTTGAGGCCTGATCAACCTCCATCGAACACGGTAAGTTGAGATGTATTTTATGTCTCACTTGCCTGTGTGTCAGCCGCAGCGGTTTCTGTGGGATTGTCAGGATGGATCTGGGTGGGTGACCGGTCGAGTGGTGAGACCTTGGGCGTCCCGCACCACGTCCTGAACCAGCAAGTGTTAAAACGAGTGACGTCGCATGCCTGCGCGTGCTCGTGTGCACACCACCTCCTCCTCCCCCGGTCACTGTACTTTTCTTAGATAGCTGCCTCCCGTAACTGATAGTCAAGGTTACAAAGCATTCCTGAATTATAGTGTAAGGGAGAAAGAATCTGTGACGAATTGAGGTGTGCTCTTCGTCTAACACAGAGACTGCTGTAAAGTCAAGGTTAGGAAACAGTGTATTGAGGTGTCTCTACACTGTCGGGTGGTACCGTGGTAGGAAAGGAGATAGATTGAGGTGTCTCTCTATCTCATCAGTGTATCGAGGTGTCTCTACACTGACGGGTGGTGACCTGTAGTCAGGGTGCCGTGGTAAGTCACACTGTAAAGTCGCCATTCAAGGCTAGGAAAGGAGTTAGATTGAGGTGTCTCTCTATCTCATCAGTGTATTGAGGTGTACTCTACACTGAGGAATGGCGACCTGTGGACTGCACCAGTGATCTGAGTCGCGACAGATCATTGCATTCTATAAGAAAATGTTGAGTATATTCAAATTTGAAAGATCTCGTAAGTTGTGGAATGCTGCTGTGGGAGTTAAGCCAATTAGTGGAGTTACGGGAAGGCAAGAAGGCAAGAAGAATGTTAGGAATTTGTAGAATATGATAAGCTTATCCAGTACAGGCAGGCTTTAGTCTTCAGTTTAGAAAGAATGTGTTACACAGAAGTTGGGAAAGTTGGGTGAGGATTTCTGCAAGCACATCTTAGAGTAGATGGTGCAGGGGGGAACAAAGAATGCCGAGCCTTTGCTCGGATACATGAAAGCTGCAGAATGTGATTTGTTATGTGACCCTAAATTGGCCGTAACCCCGTTGATGCCTGTCACTACACCGAGCCCTCAGCCACCACCCTATAATGGCGCCGACGCTAAATCATCGGAAGGATGGATGTGTCGTATGTGCTGACAGCAGAACCCGAAGTTCTGCTGTGTCTGTGGGGGGGGGGCCGCCCATGGCACGATGCCCAGCCTGCCCCCAAGAACAATCCCACCCCCACTCCCCCCTCCTCCCTCCAACGGCCATCTTACTACACCTTTTCCTGCCTCCAAGAACTATCCCATTTCCACTCCAACTCCTCCCTCCCACGGCCATCTTGCTACACCTCTTACTTGTTGTGGGAGGCCCGGAAAGCCCCAATCCGGCCTATATCCACTACTAGATCCGTCCGGTGCATATTACCAGCCACCAGCACAGGTGGAAAAGCCCGCAGTCCCAGAGCACCCATCTGAAACTAATGTGACACCCTCTGCTCCAGTCCACGATGCTGAGACGCTTCCCCTGTTTCCTATGGGAGTCACCCACAACCCTGGGGATATCCTCCTCAACTCCCCAGAATTTCAGGCTAGACTGCTCTCCCTCCGCCAACATACTGTTACTCAAGACGATACGGAGCCAGATGAGGGATGGGCTCAAGATACTCCAGCCCCCCCCCCCCCTTTACCCCATACGTCTCCTATGGCATCCTCCACCCCACATTCATTGCCCATACTTCGGCCCTTGCTCCAAGCAACTGCTAAAAAAACACCACCCCCCAGCCCCTCAGAAGTCTGGGACCCCTGCCGCTCCCAGAATCTAGTAGACCCATCAGGACGCCCTGTCACTCTGTCAATAGGCTATGGTGACATCCTTACACATCGGGTGGGGGCCATAGTCAACCCTGCAAATATCTGTATGAGCCATGCTGGAGGATTGGCTCGTAAAATTTCCCTTGCTGCTGGTTCTACTCTGGCTGCAGAATGCCAGGCTCACTTAGCCGAAAATGAAGAGCTTTTAAAAGGCCATGAATTCCACAAAAGCAGGATCTCTTAGTACTTATGAATCCGGCCTAGAATACATGAAACAGTTAAAGGCCTGGGCTCAGGATCGCTTGTCAGATCAAGCTGGGTCTGTACAAGATGTTCAACAAGACCCTGATGAATCTGTGGAAAGATATGCTGCAAGACTCAGCATGCATTTTGAGGATCTCGGATACAGTCCTCACGTCAAGACGCAGGCCGCCCTGTTGGTTCAGGCCCTAATAGATGGCCTACAAGACGCTCTCAGAGATGAAGTCCTGAGGGTACGCCCCGAGATTCGTTCTTCTTCTTTTAATGACGCAGTAAACATTGTCAAAGCTTTCCAAAAAGCCATGCTAAAAATGGAAAAGGATACTAAGCCAAGGAAGAAAGCCGCTTCTGCCATGGTATATCAAGCTCAAGAAAGCTACCCACCCCTGGCAACCAACATGGAATCAAGTGGGTAATGGTTAAAGGCACAGGTGATGATACTCCTCCCACATATAGAAAACAAGACAGAAGAGATGACAGGGGATCATCTAGAAACAGAAGACAACCTCGTGATTCTGAAGGATAAATGTTATGTTGGGAGTGTGGTAGCCTTGACCACATCCTCAGAGACTGTCACTTTACAGGTGGACCATCAACCACTGGAGTTCCTGGTTGACACTGGGGCGGCCACATCTGTCATTTCCTCTGCACAGCTCCCTCCTTCTGTATCCCTATCACCGGATACCCTCACCTGTGTTGGGGTAGAAGGCCAACATATTTCCTCTCCACTCACAGTCCCTGTGTCTGCAGGACCGTTCACCGGAGTACTCACAAGATTCTTGGTCTCTGAAACTTGTCCTGTCAATCTGTTGGGAACCGATCTCTTAGAGCGGATGAAGGCAATAATTACCTTCGGAAACCATGGTATGGAGCTTCTTTTGCGGGACCCTCATTCCGAACAAGGGACTGAAAACCGCTGTGTTCTTAAAGCCTTCCCTCTCATGATGATGACCATACAACCTCACTCTCTGTGGTCCAGTGGGCCAGAGGACGTCGGCCTCCTGCAGGTTCCCCCGGTCCGAGTACACCTCAAGCCTGGACACAAGTATCCACGGTTGCCACAATACCCCCTCAAGGCTGCACAAGAACAAAGCTTGAGTACCCAAGTCGCTTCCCTCCTGGAATCAGGAGTCCTTGTCAGATGTGTATCTCCATGCAATACACCCCTCTTTCCTGTAAAAAAGAAAACCGCTCCGGGAGAGTCTCCAAGATACCGGTTGGTTCAGGATCTCAGAGCCGTCAATGCAGCTACCATTTTAGAAACTCCAGTGGTACCTAACCCAAACACCCTCTTGTCTCAGGTGCCTCCAACGGCCACCTTGTTTACGGTGTTAGATCTGGCCAACGCCTTCTTCAGTATACCCTTACATGAAGATTCGTGGTTTCTTTTTGCCTTCACCTTTCAAGGAGCACAGTTTACATGGACCAGGACTCCACAAGGAGCCCAGAACTCTCCTAACCAATTCACTCATTCTATGAAGTCTATTCTGGAGCCATGGGTTCAAGAGAACCTTCAGGTCACCCTTCTACAGTATGTGGATGATCTTTTGCTATGTGGCACTGAAGAAAATTTGCCAGAGATGTCAGAATCCCTTCTCTGGTTTTTTCACTCAGCTAACTGTAAAGTCTCGAAAGGCAAAGTCCAATGGTGTCTGCCCAAGGTCATTTTCCTCGAACATTGTATATCACAAGGTGCTAGACATCTGACTGAAGAAAGAAAGCAAGCCATCATGGATATCACCTTCCCAACCACCTACTCCGCTATGCAGACTTTCCTTGGCCTCATCACTTACTGCAGGCAATGGATCCCTGATGCCTCAAAGCTCATGCAATTTCTGTACGACTGTCTCAAGAATGAAGGCTCAGTTTGGCTTCATGCTGAAGATAAACAGGCTGTTGTCTCTGCCCCGGCCTTGGGCTTACCAGACTATACTCAGCCATTTCACCTTTTTGTCTCGGAATCAGAAGGTCATGCCTCTGGAGTTCTAGCACAACGCTATGATCATAAGTATCGGCCTTTGGGCTACTACTCAGCCCGCCTGGACCCTGTCGCCCGAACTGCCCCCCCCGTGCCTTAAGGCGTTCCACGCTGCTCACATCCTCCTTGACAAGTCAGCTGACCAGATGTCTAACTATCAATCCTGCCACTTTGCCTCCACCTTCTAGGGGGGAAGGTGAAGAGGGTGAAGGTCCATTGGTGGAACCTCATGATTGTATAAAAATTTTGCAGGAAGAGACTTCTGCTCCAGAGAATATAGTGGCACATCCGCTCGCAGACCCTGCCTTGCACCTATGGACTGATGGATCCCGTTTCGCAGACCCTCAAGGGAAGTTCCACACGGGATATGCTGTTACAACAGACCTAACAGTTCTGAAGGCTGAAGCTCTACCACCATACATGTCTGCACAAGAGGCTGAACTTGTGGCTCTCACAAAGGCCTGCCACCTGGCAGCAGGAACAAAGGTGAATATATATATATACCGATTCCAGGTATGGACATGGAATTTGCAATGATTCTGGACTCTTGTGGAAGTCTAGAGGATTCATCACAGCTGCAGGTACACCAGTGAAACATGTCTCATGGATTAAGGCCCTAATGAAGGCCCTGGAACTACCCATTCAGGTTGCTGTTATGAAGGTCAAGGCTCATGGAAGACTAGAATCCAGAGAAGCCAGGGGCAACCACCTAGCTGACCAAGCAGCCAAGACTACAGCAGTGAAAAATGTATCATCAAAGTGGCAGGAAAAGGAAGAAGAGATGGGAGAAACCCTGCAAACCGTAGCTGTGGCGCTCACTAGAGCAAGAGCCAAAGAACAGCCGGCGGAAGACCATACAAGTCCAGCGGAGACACGAGTGGAATCCAGGGGAATCAGGATGCCTGAAGAAAAATTGTGTGAGGAACAAAGGGAGACCCCCACTGAAGAAGTCAAACAATGGAAAGCGGCAGGAGCCGTGCTGGCAGGTCGCAAAGATTCAAAGGTCAACTCGACTCTTTACCAAGTGGATGGGAAGCCTTGCTTGCCTAGACGCATGTACTCAGCCATGGCAGCATGGGCTCACGGGCCTACACACAGAGAAAAGAATCAAGCCTTGGCATGTATCAAGAAACTATACTTTGTACCCGGAATCTCTTCCACTGTGACTGCGTACTCAAAATCCTGCTCTGTCTGCGCTACCTGCAACCCAACGTGTACGGCACGGGTCCCTCTCCAACACCTGGCTAAACCAGACTACCCTTGGCAGAGAATACAAGTCGACCATATCCAAATGCCTAAAGCAAGAAAATAGGAGTACGTTTTGGTAGCCGTGGATATGTTCTCAGCCTGGCCCGAGGCCTACCCGGTTGTCAACATAACTGCTAAAGTCACAGCCAAGAAACTGATCACCGAAATTGCCTGCAGATTTGGAGTTCCCCAAGTCATAAAATCGGATCAAGAACCAGCTTTCACAGCAAATATCTACGAAGAACTCTGGAACATGTTGGGAACAGATTTGGGCCTCCACACTCCATACCATCCTGCCAGTTCAGGCAAAGTGGAAAGGATGAATTCCACACTCAAGACCCAGCTCTTGAAAATGACCTAAGATCATCCCCTCCCCTGGCCCGACCCACTCCCCATAGTATTGCATCACATCACACACACTCCTCAGGCCAAACATGGGCTGACTCCCTATAGAATTTTGTTTGGGACCCCACCCAAGATAGGAGAGATTAGGCCCCAAGAGTTGTCTGAAACACATGATAGAGTGGTAAAATTTGTGATTGCCTTGTCTAGAGAATTGACTAACACCCGCTCTCCAGTATCTGCTTCTCTCCCAGAATCTACAGGTGATGCAGTACATGATTTCATCCCAGGCGATCTAGTGTATGTGAAGAAGTTTGTCCGGAAAGACTGCCTCCAGCCGCGGTTCGAGGGACCGTACACTGTGCTTCTCACCACCCCGACGGCTCTGAAGCTTGAGGGCAAGAGCACCTGGATTCACGCCTCCCACTGCAAAAGAAACAGAACGAGTCTATAAAAGATGACTACCTTCTTCTATATCCTTTCCATATGCTTACTGTCTGTCCCAGAATGGACAGCTACCACACAGGGGTAGATACCTCCTTTTTCTCAAGTTGGTTGGGAGGGCTCAAGGGATTCTTCCAACAAGTTTGTCTAGTAATGGGAGGTCTACTAGTATTGGGCCTGGTAGTCCTGTGCTGCATAGTCCCCTTATACAGGAAAGCTATAACCAATGCTGTCCCAACCTCCGGGACCTTTCTAAATCAAAAGAAGATATGGAGAAATACACTCCTTTGAACAAGCCTGACCAGCCCCCCCATGACAAAGTCCAATTGAGAGATTTAGTTTAGGGACAGTTGGGAGAACTCCATGTGTCACCCAGGATAGGGCTCGATTGTCTGGGGGCGTCCCATAAGGGGGCAGCTTCTAAGATGATTGGGTGAAGAAATCCACCTCCCCTCTCCCCACACATGGACAGTCTCAAAGGCCCCAAAGCAAAGGAAAGCTTAGTGTTTAGGGGGGAATGTCGGGGTAAAAGAGAATATATATATTTGTAACTTTTATACTTTTGTAACTTTTATACGCTTTTTTGCTAATGTACTAACCACCATTTTGTGTCATATAACAATAAGCTTTCCTTGCTACGTAGTGCTCAAATCGAAACTTAAACTAAGATATTTCTAGTGTTGCCAAGACTTATTTCAGAGAAACGAAACAAGATTATAAGCTGACGGCTGCAATATCTGCCCAGAGACTGAGATAAGGAGATGTGGACCAATCAGGAGTGGCCAGACACTGGACTTTCATGGTTTACCCCGCCCCGGACAACCCCTTTTCCCTCCCATTATGTAGTGTATTTAGATTTGTGTATGTAAAAATAAACGCAGAACATTGCTGAGGAGGTTGACTGTAGTAGTCTTCTGAGCATGCTCTGAGCTTGAACCAGCTTGTTGTCTGACTCATTCTTTGAATGGTTGACCCATGCTCATAGTTTGAATTTGGAGTGACTGGAGGACGAGTGGAATGTCATCACGACCCCCACAGGTTGTCATGTGGAACCTGGAGAAACTGTCTGGCATGCTCACAATGCTCCTCCAGAGTATGTGAATTAATCAATGTCATCTGGGTAAATCACCACAAATCTACCCACCAGTGAGCAAAAATTGTATGAAATTTTGAAAGACGGCCGGAGCATTGGTTAACCCAAATTACATCACTAAATTTTCAAAATTACACTGAGGAGTATTGAACAGGGCTGTGGAGTCAGAGTCCGATTCCATTTTGATGGAGTCGGTATAAAATGAACCGACTCCAACTCCTAAAATATATAATAAATTGGGTACAGTAGTTCAATGCAGTTTGTGGGGAATATTTTTTTCATAAGAATTTGGGAAAGTTATGAAATGTCCTGTAAATATCTTTCCTATCCCTGATCTAAGGGTCTAGACTTTTAGCTGAGATGAATCTGTGCTACAGTAAATTAAACATGAGCCATGTATGAGGGAGTCGGAGTTGGTGTCATGGAAATTGAGGAGTCTGAGTCAGAGGTTTAGCTTATCGACTCCACAGCCCTGGTATTGAATGCGGTCTTCCATTCGTCACCCTGACGTACGAGTATAAGGTTATATACCCCTCTCAAGTCACATTTGGTAAACCATGCAGCTCCAGATAATTGGTTAAACTGGTCCGGTATAAGGGGTAAAGGATAGGGATTGTGAACCGTTATTTAATTGATCTCTCTAAAATCCAAGCACAAATGCAACCCTCCAACCTTTTTTAACAAGACAACCCCCCAAGTCGACTGGAGAGGTGGATGGCTATATATGAGGCTACGACCCCACTATCAGTATTTGGTGAGTATTTTTTCTCCGGAGTAGTGTAGCATCGGCATCTCTGCCCCCTGACGGTCAGAGATGCCGTCCCCCTTACCGCCGCGCTCCTGGCCTGGCGTCCTCCTGCTCCCCTGCTGCTGCTGCCGGCGCGCGCAGCTTCCCGGGCACTATGCTTAGGGCGTGCGCTTCCTCCGTCTTAAAGGGGCCGCGTGCGCCATCCTAAAGAGTCCCCGACCAATGGCCGGGGGACTTCTCATATATAAGGCACCTCCTCCAAAATGGAGGTGCCCGTGCAAGGTTGTTGCTCTGTGTACTAAACTCTGCTTCAGCCCTCAGGTCCAGTCCGCCAGCCTGACTACCAGTCCAGTCCACCAGCCTCACTACCAGTCCGCCAGCCTGACTACCAGTCCAGTCCGCCAGCCTGACTACCAGTCCAGCCTGACAGTCTGCTACTGCCCAGTCCGCCAGTCTGTCTATGGGCTTGGCCAGTTCGCTTATCCGGAGCCTTTACCTGTCTCCGCCAGCCAGTACACACTCCAGCCCGACAGTCTGCCAACGGTCCAACCCGCCAGTCTGTCTATGGGCTTGGCCAGTCTGCCAACCCGGAGAACTTACCAGTAACCTGTGGTGCCTGCCAGCCAGCCTACCTATAGGCTCCTGCCTGTTACCTTTCGTGCCTACCAGCCTGCCTACCTGGAGGCTCCTGCCTGTTACCTGTCGTGCCTACCAGCCTGCCTACCTGGAAGCTCCTGCCTGTTACCTGCCGTGCCTACCAGTCTGCCTACCTGGAGGCTCTTGCCTGCTACCCGCCGTGCCTACCAGCCGGCCTACCTGGAGGCTCCTGCCTGTTACCTGGTGTGCCTACCAGCCTGCCTGCCTGGAGGCTCCTGCCTGTTACCAGTCGTGTCTGCCGGTCCGTCTACCCGGACCACCCGTCAGCCTGCCTGCCGTGCTCATCTGCTGTAGCGGTCAGTCCCTGCCATCTGACCCGTGGAAGTCACCTGCTCTCATACAAGGTCTGGCCCAGAGTGGCACCTGGTCCCTCTGCTCAGTCCCTCCCTGGTTCACGGAGTCGATTGAACCGCCGTGCGACCTTGGTCAGTCCAAGTAGATACTTAGTTACGCCCCTCTGGTCCCTCCTTGCACCGCAGCACAGATGTTCCATCACCCGGATCCATAAAAAGTGAGAGCCAAAACCAGAAGTGGGTCAAAAATTCAGAAGTGGTGCACTTGTTTCTATTATACCTTTTCTCTGATTGTTCCTCATCTGGTTTTGGCTCTCACTCCAGAGTTAAAATACTAATAGTAGAGAATTCATATAATCCATCAAACTCAATCTGACAGGTGCCCCGTCCCCATCAAAGTGTATCAAACTGTCTAACCCCTCCCTCCCCTTTTTGTAGAGCTTGACCCCTCCCCTTTGACACTATGAAATTGATAGTGTTATTAGTGTATCAATTGAAATTGATAGGGTCATTATCAAATCATTTAATTTTGATAAATTAATTGATTTGATAATGTTACTATCAATTTCCGGGGTTTATTATTATTTTTGGGTCTGTGCTGCACAATGAATTTGATAGTGACACTATTGAAACTATCTTTATAGTGTTACTATCAATTAAATGTCCGGGGGCTATTATTATTATTATTATTATGTTGTTTTGAATTTGGTTGAATTTGATCGTGGCATATTATGTATGTCACTATCAAATTCACTATTATTATTATGTTGTTGTACTGCACAGTGAATATGAAGGCACTTCATAAGTTTTAATGATTTTATTAAAAAATAGAATGTATCAGACACATTTCAGCCAAACAGAATGCTGTAAAGCATTACAATAATATAAGGTGCTGAATTTAAAAAAATGTTTTACAAGTGTTCAGAATAATATAAAAAGTATTTCATAATATGTAGTAGCACAGGCATTTTACAAGCGCGTCTCCGACCGCTGACCTCTACACATTGAGGATGTCGCAGGGCCAGCATCATTTTCCGCATGGTCAGAGACTGTTTTAGAGCGATTACCAGCTAGGTGCCCTGGCTACCAGATAAAATGACCACTAACCCAGCAACGCCTCCTCCTGACCAGATAGTGTCCAGTGTTATCATCTGATAGCGTGATGCAGCCGTGTGGTCAGCTCAAAGCAATTACACATCACATTGTCAGCTAAACACCGCCATACTAGGGTAACACAGAAAAAGTGTATTTTTACTCGCTAGAAAATAAATCTAATTTATGTCTGCAATCAAAGAATTCCAAGTACACAAAAAGAAAAAGTGGGCACTGCTGGGGAATAATAATCACAAATAGAAAGGGGTGCTACAGTAACCTGATGTAAAGACACAAAATTATTCGGAAGAAAAAGACTCAGGATATATAACCATGCACACCAAATGTTGGAAAAGTGAAAAAAATCTTTATTACATGATTACATTTAGACAACAAAAGAAAAAATTTTTAAAAGCATTTAAAACAGACAAAACCATGTGCAATCTTCATATGGGGGAATTCATGATAATATGCATAAAAATAGCAATAAACCCCACTATGTTATGTGCCACAGGTATATTTTACATCACTTATATAACATTCGATTAATGTAGACCAACTAAGCAACCCTGGTATAAATAGCACGGCACAACCAGTCAAAATATGTGTTTATGACAAAGCAAACTCCCCTAAATAATATAAGTGAATCAAGGAATGGGTAGGAGAGATGGTCTATTGGCAATGGGGGCCCATATTTTAGAGGTATTGGCCAGATTGTGTCACCAAAGTCGTATATGACGTGGCACAGTTGATCCACATATAAATAACAAGCCAGGCATTCCTGAGTGGTCAAGTCAAGAAAATAAGTAAATAAAAAATATATGGAAGAATAATGACCTGCCGGCACCAGAGACCCTACGCGTTACGCTGCTCAGACGCAGCTTCGTCAGGGGTATGTTGTCTAAGAGCACATGTGTGTGTTATATAGTTGATCCCAAATGGTGTGACTAGTTTCAGGTGAGTGTTTGTCTCCCTATGGTGTGTAGACAGGCCTGTTCTCATGGGGCCAACTTGTGCAGTTCCATTAGTTTATTGCTTATTTCTTGTATTTGTGATTGTTTAGCTGTGTGCATCTTTTCACATACTTGCACACAGTCTCATATGCATTTATATGTCTTGTCTTTTATCTTAATAAAGGAAGGGGAGGGAAGGAGAGGGGAGGATGGAAAGGGGAAGGAAAAGAAGGGGAAGGGAAAGGAGAAGGAAGGGAAGGGAGAAAGAAAGGAAGAGAAAAAAGGAAAAAGAGGGAAAGGAGAGAGTTTTATTTTAAATGGGAATTTTTTTTTTTTTTTTTTTTTTTGTTGTTTTATGTCTGTCTGGTTAGTGAGTCTTATATGTCCAGGTCTGTATTCTGTTATGTGATGCATTTTTGTATCTATCTTTGTATCTATGCATGTTTGGTGATTGTCCTCAGATCATATACTGACTTCTTAGTATTCCTGGTTTGGACTGCAATTCTTTCTTTCTTTTTTTTTTTTTTTTGATTAATGCTAGCACTTTCTTGTGTGATCACTATTATTCTCTGCAGCGGACGCGCTGCTCCTGGGGTTTTTGCGTTCCATCGTGGAACGCAAGCCTCTTCTTTCTTATGACTACGTGCATAGTTCATTGCTCTGCGTGTTTACCCTTCTGACTGGATATGACGTTTACTTTACTTCCACCCCCGTTCCACCGTATGGTACGGGTGGAACGCACCTTTGACAATAATAGCTTCAGGGCTGTATTTGACGCCCTCTGCTTTGGACCGGATATGACGTTTAACCCATTTCCGTTTGCGTTCCACGTGGACTGGGTGGAACACATTCTGATGAGATCAGGCCTGTCTACACACCATAGGGAGACAAACACTCACCTGAAACTAGTCACACCATTTGGGATCAACTATATAACACACACATGTGCTCTTAGACAACATACCCCTGACGAAGCTGTGTCTGAGCAGCGTAACGCGTAGGGTCTCTGGTGCCAGCAGGTCATTATTCTTCCATATATTTTTTATTTACTTATTTTCTTGACTTGACCACTCAGGAATGCCTGGCTTGTTATTTATATGTGGATCAACTGTGCCTCGTCATATATGACTTTGGTGACACAATCTGGCCAATACCTCTAAAATATGGGCCCCCATTGCCAATAGACCATCTCTCCTACTCATTCCTTGATTCACTTATATTATTTAGGGGAGTTTGCTTTGTCATAAACACATATTTTGACTGGTTATGCTGTGCTATTTATACCAGGGTTGCTTAGTTGGTCTACATTAATCGAATGTTATATAAGTGATGTAAAATATACCTGTGGCACATAACATAGTGGGGTTTATTGCTATTTTTATGCATATTATCATGAATTCCCCCATATGAAGATTGCACATGTTTTTGTCTGTTTTAAATGCTTTTAAAAAAAAAAAAATGTTCTTTTGTTGTCTAAATGTAATCATGTAATAAAGATTTTTTTCACTTTTCCAACATTGGGTGTGCATGGTTATATATCCTGAATCTTTTTCTTCCGAATAATTTTCAATCAAAGAATTCATTATCATATTAGCAATTATAACGATAATTTTAGCTTTCATCACAAAAGGCCAAACAACGCTGCTTATAAAGGTAGCTTGTTCTATAGGATGAATGTGCAGGACAGAGATTATTCTTCAGAAACGTGGTCACTATTTGCCCAATTTGATTTAAATTTGTATTGAAGAAGCTCAATATCTTCTTATAGGTCAGCCCCCGGGCAAAATGATTCAGAAAAAATACACAGAAATGACCGCACACACTACTAAATGTATCATGCAACTGCCGATTTTGATAGGCATATGCCGCATAGTTCCTATTCAAGAATGTCGCAAAATCAATGGGAAATAAAATATTATTTGGCTCGAATCCACAACTATCGAAAAATATGGTCTTTTTATCATTGCAAAGCACTATTAATATTCAGTGCCGACCGGGACGACCTAAGGGATCCGTGTTGATAATGAAGGCGGCGGGTCTCTTGTTCACTCTCTCAGACAGCAGCAAGTCACACGGCGGCACACCTGCAAATATGCGCTCTGTACACTCCCTGACAGAAGTTATGTCGCTTATCCATGTTATGTCAATAAAATCTTATAACCTGATGTTATATTCATCCATTGGTTTTATAAATTACTCTTTTGAAAGCTGAAACCCTCCCAAATTTGGTTTAGGTTAAGAAAATAAATTGGCATCAATGCTGAAATATTGATCATTTAATGAACGCAGAATGGTCAGATTTTGGCAAGACAAAAGTTTTGTCGCCCACAGAAAGTAATGTGATGTTCAAACAAATAATTATCTTAAAATACAAATATATGTTGCATAACATTGATGAATGAAGTCGTGGTGCTATTAGAGTCATATTTAATATTTTGTGACTTCCATGAGCTTGAAGGACTGCATCCATGCGGCTCAACAATGATTCATACAATTTATTAATGAAGTCATCAGGAATAGCAGAGAATGCCATCTTACATGCCTCCCAGAGGTCATCTAGATTCTTTGGTTTTGTCTTCCAAGCTTCCTCTTTCATCCTACCCCAAACATGCTCAATGATGTTCATGTCTGGTGACTGGGCTGGCCAGTCCTTGAGCACCTTGATCTTTTTGCCTGGAGGAACTTTGTTGTAGAGATGGATGTATGAGATGGAGCACCATCCTGCTGCAGAATTTGACCCCTTTTATGATTTGGAATGTAAGAGGCAGCTAAGACTTCTTGATATTTTAGGTTATTGATATTGCCTTCCACCTTGCAGATGTTTCGCACACCCCCATACTGAATGTAACCCCAGACCATGATCTTTTCACCACCAAATGTAACTGTTTTCTGGGTGTATTTTGGATCCATACGGGCTCCAGTAGGTCTCCTGCAGTATTTGCAGAGGCTGTGGTGTAATTCTACTGAAGATTCATCAGAGAAATCCACCTTCTGCCACTTTTCCAGTGTCCATCTGTTTAGCAGGGTGTGGGACTTTGCAAATGCCACGCGTTTTTTTATTTGCCTTTTGTTAAGTGCTGGCTTTTGGGCACTGATTCGACCATGGAGGCCATTTCGAGACCGAATCCTACAAACTGTTCTAGTTGACACAGGGACTTGAGGTGACCAGGCCTGTTGGAACTCTGCTGCAATGGAAGAGGGGCTTGCTTTGGATTTTCTAACCAACAAACGTTCCTCCTGAGCAGTTGTCTTGTGGGGTCTGCGGGACCTGGGCTTGTCAAACACATCTCCAGTCTCTTCAAATCTTTTTTTAATTCTTTGTACTTGACGGTGAGACACATTAAAGGTGCCAGCCACCTCTGCAGTGGATTTCGTCTTCAGCCTCTTGATAATCAGGGCTTTGGTTTCAGGGTGGATTTTTGGCATGTTGTCAGAGCTCAAGTTGCAGTTCAAGTGAAGGTCTGGGGTGCTGGGTTTCTTTTTATACACACTCACTAATTAACCGATCATTTACTGAGCACTGGTGAGGATTAGTGATGAGCGAGCACTAAAATGCTCGGGTGCTCGAAGCTCGGGTCGATCACATTGGAATACTCGGGTGCTCGACCTGAGCAATGAGCCCAATGTAAGTCTATGGGAAACGCTAGCATTTTTCTGGTGCCCCCCCCCCCCCCCCCCGTGGCGGTCTGCAGAAGGTCAAAAAATTGCCCAAATCTATGGGAACAGTACTCAATTAAACGTCAGGCAGGCAGAATATATAGGCAGACAGGCAGGCAGGGTATATAGGAGGGTGTATGAAAAACATAGCAGGGCACTTGGAACACACTAGTGCCCTCCGAATTTCATGCACCCGTCTCTTTAAAAAAGCCGGCCGGCAATTCATCAGCGGCATACACCGGTACCCGACAATTTAGAACAGAAAGAATAGAGCATCACACATAGATTAGATAGATAGAAACATGTAAATCACATATATAATAAGTACAGTGACAGTGTTGGTTACCGTACTTGTTATTTAGTGTTAAAATAAAGGATTTATAAAAAAAAAAAATAATAGTGTTTTTGTCTCTTTAAAAAAGCTGGCCGGCAATTCATCAGCGGCATACATCGGTACCCAACAATTTAGAACAGAAAGAATAGAGCATCACACATAGATTAGAAACATGTCAGTCACATATATAATAAGTACAGTGACAGTGTTGGTTACTGTGCTTGTCATTTAGTTTTAAAATAAAGGATTTATTTTAAAAAAATTGGCGTGGGGTTCCCTGTAATTTTTGTCTCTAGCGGAGGTTAAGCAGACGGCTGGGGCAGATGTTTGAAGCCTGGGAAGGGGGTAATACCCATAGAGCTTCCCAGGCTACTAATATCAGCCCCCAGCTGAATACCTAGCCTTTACTAGCTATTAAAATGGGGGACCCAAAAAAAAAATTACGTGGGGCCCCCCCCTATTTTAATAGCTAGCAAACACTAGGCAGACAGCTGGGGGCTGATATTAATAGCCCAGGAAGGATGTCATGAATATTGGCCCCCTCCCAGGCTAGAAACACCAGCCGTCAGCCACCCCAGAAATGGCGCATCCATAGGATGCGCCAATTCTGGCACTTAGCCTCGCTCTTCTCACTGCCCTGTGGTGGTGGCAGTGGGGTAATAGGGTTGGGGTTGATGTCAGCTTATAATGCCAGCTGACATCAAGCTCAGGTTAGTAATGGAGAGGTGTCTATAAGACACCCCCATTACTAACCCCAAAGTGAAAGTTAAAAAAAAACACACACACCCAGAATAAAGTCCTTTAATTGAAATAAAGACACAATTCTTTAATGTTCTAAATTAAACTCTACTTACCTTATCGCCCATTCCAGCTGAAGCCAACGATCTCCTGCAATAAAAGTAAAATAATAAACCAACCTCATCCTTACCTTTCCATGGTTCCCAGGACGGCTTCAGATCTGCTACATTGACATGACAGGCTGGATCTCAGCAGAACGCTGCCATCCAGCTTGCCATGCCGCAGACACTGAGAAGCTCCTCAGTGAAGCTCCTCAGTGTCTGGCTGTGACGGCATCCAGATGAGCCGAGTTCATGTCCAATGAACTCAGCTCACCTCATGCACGTCACTGACAGCGTGGGAGAATTCTCCTACTCAAGCGGTGACCATCCATAAATTCTTCACGGTCTATTGACAGTCCGCTATCAGACTTGTACTTGCCAGATATGTGCGCAAGTGCCATATACTCCCTGACTTCTAAATCAACATTAAAATAAGGCTGGAAGGGCCTTGTATGGATCTGTTGTCCAGGTATAGCACGGCGTGGTTCACATTATAATGATGGAACAGCAATGGATTTTTATTACTTGTGCCGCTAAATGCTTCATTATTGACAAAACCTAATATAACGGTTTTAGGTAGCTGCCCGAGGAAGATATTTTCGTGGTTTCTTACGCGCGTACCAGCTGGAATACTGTAAACTTTTAAACAAGCCCGATCAAGTGCATATTTGGCAGTGGCCGCTAGTAGTGCCTGGCTGTGGCCTATATGGACAGCCGGTGAGACTTGCACCCTCTTTACATAGAGAACGGCGAGTAAGATTGGCACCTTGAACAAGTCGGCTTCTGCGGACATGAGACAGAAAGCATCCTTACTTCTCAATAACTTCACCTTAAGGTCAAGCTCGTCCAATATAAGGTTTGGTTTGTTAGAAAAATTAAACACTTCCTTATTTTAGGTAAGGCACGGTGAAGAGAGAAGAAAAGCAAAAATGAGTTGTGTGGATAAAACAAAAGCTTATGTAATGTTCATTCTAAAGTGATTACAAAACTGGAAAAAATAGTTTAGAACACACAAAAAGAAGAATCAGGTTAAAAAGAGAAAAGAAACAATTATAAGTTCTTACGTATCCAGTCTTAGAAGAATGAGATGATCCATGGTGGAGATCTCAAGGTATGAGATATCTCCTCTCCATACAACTGTCTCTGCTTAAATACTATCTTGCCCTATAGACATACATTGAAGATTATTTTTACAGTTTCATAACCCAATATGGGGACTTGCTAATATATTCGTAGCTTCTCCATATTAAGGCAAACCTAGTAATGGAATATGTATTTTGACTACGTGCACAGTTACCTCATGTTGGCATATGGCTAATGACCTTTAAAAGGATCATTAGTTATCTCCAAATAACCCATATTGACAAGGGCCCTATAGGTTTGAGGTACAGAACAGGGGTCCCTGCCAAGATCTTCAAAATAACCCCTCAGTCTTTCTCTAAAAAATATTTAAAACTAAACATGGTTCGAAGCAAAGCTTCAAAGTTTCTTATTATGTATTTTTTATCATAAGAGATTAATATTTTACAGTCCCCCCTGATTATGATTTAAGAAATATCATAATCAATCCCAAACTCATTCTCTCACCATTCGCATCACATTCATTCTTTATTCTGAAAACCTTGTATCAACTCCTGTACTGAATGTCATTGAGTTCTCAAAAGCTTCTAAATTAAAAAATAAAAATAAAAATTCACTCAAAAAGTAATTTTTTTCTTTTTAGCATTTCTCTTAAAATATCATCGTCCTTTTTCATTTCTGTCATTATCTTTTTATATATTTTCTTAATTTTACACGTTATTAAAATCTGATAAATGATATAAAGCAAGAGCCAAATAAATATGATTAGGATTTTTATTTGTTAATACATTTCCTGCTGCCATTTTCGCTGGAGACTGTGACCAACTAGTTACCGATCTTCCTAGATTCCTCCACCAAGATGAGCCTGACATACTTGTCCACTCATGTTCAATATCATTTAAATGAACAAATAAAGTAGCACACTGTAACACTGAGTATATCGATATGAAATATGAAATATGAATAGCATAACTGCTGTAGAAAAATAGAATTAAATGAAAACAATTTTTGAAAAAATTTTTTAGCGCATGTTTCAATAAAAATGAAAAAAGCATATACAGAATGGGAGGAATAGAGCTGAGCAACAGTACATGTGAAAAAGACTTAGGTATACTAATAGATCATAGACTGAACATGAGTCAACAGTGTGATGCAGCAGCAAAAAAGGCAAATACAATTCTGGGATGTATTAACAGAAGCATACAGTCTAGATCACGTGAAGTCATTATCGGTCTTTACTCCTCTTTGGTCAGACCTCATCTGGAATACTGTGTACAGTTTTGGGCACCACATTTTAAAAAAGACATCGACAAACTGGAGCAAGTTCAGAGAAGAGCGACCAGAATGGTGACTGGTCTGCAAACCATGTCCTATGAGGAACGGTTGCAGGATTTGGGAATGTTTAGCTTGCAAAAAAGAAGACTGAGAGGAGACTTAATAGCTGTCTACAAATATGTCAAGGGCTGTCACATTGTAGAAGGATCATCTTTATTCTCATTTGCACAAGGAAAGACTAGAAGCAATGGGATGAAACTAAATGGGAGGAGACACAGATTAGATATTAGAAAAAACTTTTTGACAGTTAGGGTGATTAATGAGTGGAACAGGCTGCCACGAGAGGTGGTGAGTTCCCCTTCAATGGACGTCTTCAAACAGAGGCTGGACAGACATCTGTCTGAGATGATCTAGTGAATCCTGCTTTGAGCAGGGGGTTGGACCAGATGACCCAGGAGGTCCCTTCCAACTCTACCATTCTATGATTCTATGATTCTATGAAATATGAAATATGGAAAATGAATAGCATTACTGCTGTAAATAAATGAGAAATCTTAGCGCATAAATTGGCCAATTCATGTGTACCTGACAGCCGCGGTAAGGCGTTTCTCGATGTCAGGACCTATCAATGTGAATACCTCTCTAAGAGACCTCCGTCTGCTTATGTGTGGGAAAGACGGAGACAGTGTTACAGTGTGCTACTTTATTTGTTCATTATATATGGAGGTAGCTGCTCTTAGTAAGCACCTGTTCACACCTAGTTTTTGTAGTACACATGAATTGGCCAATTTATGCGCTAAGATTTCTCATTTATTTACAGCAGTAATGCTATTCATTTTCCATATTTCATATTTACATGCGCTAAAAACATTTTTCAAAAATTGTTTTCATTTATTTCTATTTTTCTACAGCAGTTATGCTATTCATATTTCACATCTATATACTCAGTGTTACAGTGTGCTACTTTATTTGTTCATTATATATGGAGGTAGCTGCTCTTAGTAAGCACCTGTTCACACCTAGTTTTTGTAGTGGAAGTGCCGTCATTTTCTTTGTTACTAGATTCAGCGTTGACTGAGCACTCCACCCCCACCCCCATGCCGCAGGTGGTTTTAAATGCATCAGGATCTGTTTTTCCCACACATAAGCAGACGGAGGTCTCTTAGAGAGGTATTCACATTATAGGTCCTGACATCGAGAAACGCCTTACCGCGGCTGTCAGGTACACATGAATTGGCCAATTTATGCGCTAAGATTTCTCATTTATTTACAGCAGTAATGCTATTCATTTTCCATATTTCATATTTACATGCGCTAAAAAATTTTTTCAAAAATTGTTTTCATTTATTTCTATTTTTCTACAGCAGTTATGCTATTCATATTTCATATCGATATACTCAGTGTTACAGTGTGCTACTTTATTTGTTCATTATATATGGAGGTAGCTGCTCTTAGTAAGCACCTGTTCACACCTAATTTTTGTAGTGGAAGTTCCGTCATTTTCTTTGTTACAATATCATTTAAATGACCTTGTTCATGTCTGAATACAATTTCAGCTTCTTTTAGTTGTTTTCTTAATAAACCTTTGTCTTTCTTTATCTCATTTGTCCCCATATCCCATGGGAAATTATTTATTTGGGACAAATTGAACTGTATCGGAAGGATTTTCAGACTTCTTGTCCCTATTGATGTAATATTAATACTTCCTACCTACTTGGAGATATTTTTCACACTTCCCTCCATACAATATAAACCTATGGTCAGATTTTCAGCATGTACACAAGATGAGAAGAATGCTGAAACAACATATTTTTCGGACATAACTTGGAAACAAATTTTGTTCGATCCTATTGGAGTCACCAAGTCATGTATCGTGTGCACATTCTCAACTCTGGCATGACATGAGGTATGATTATGGAAACACGAGTTATAAATGACTTTATCCTGTCCAGGTAGACACATTACCTTAGAAACTAAATGTAAGTATGAAGAAATGTCTAATTGTTCACTGTTTGTACCATGAAATGCTAAATCTGTGTCCTGTAATAGATAATACAGCAATTGTGTATTACTAACAGGAATTCCCATAACAGTTATATGAACCATGGTTTCTTCTCTTCCCGATATTGGGATTAGTGTTCCTATACAAATGTTCTGTTCACATCCTAACCACTTATTTACCCACAAATCTGTGTGATTTAATGCAAAATTATCTTCTGCAGGCAAATTTCTCATTATTCCTAAAGGTGTAATTCCACTTGGCAATGCCTGTGCAATCATTTTCAGATTGGTAGAATATTCAATCTGAATTTCTAGACATGCTCTGGCCACTTGGGATTCTTGTTTACTTTCTATTAGAGCTAAAGTAGCATCTTGTAGATGTGACACTGAAGATCCCAACACAGCAGCAGTGTTCAAAACCATCTTCTCAAGGAGTTGAAACTTTTCAGAATTTTTACCCCTTTACATCCATTATAACCAATATTTTCCAAATCTGATTTAAGTGTATGAATGTCCATAACTTAACTTTCCACTGTTCCTAATCCCCCCAAAATGCCTTCTAATATCCCCCTCTTACTTCTAACCTGTGTTGAAGTTCTTTTCCCAAACCATTGTTCTATGCCCATCTCCATGTTGATGAGATGTGATTGACATTGGGGATATCTGGATGAGATTTTCCAACTAGATATGTTAAAAGTCCAGACCATAGTCCTCAACACTCCATCCCTTAATAGAGGTTTAGATTGGAATTGAGTAGATGGTTGAAACCTTGTCTGTGTACATACATTATCTACTGCTGACCAAACATTTACATCTTTACATTGTTTGTAATTATTTTTAGTTAAAATGCAACATTGGTAAAGTCCCCGATCCTTAGGAGATGGATTATCTAGAGAAAAAACAAAATTCTTTTCCAACCATCTCACATTCCCGTATTGACTTCTATGTATAACATTTGTTGGACCATTTGAAAAACTTCTCAAAAATAATTTGTTTCTGGTCCATGTTAACAAAGACTCGGGAGGTAACTCTAACCTTGTGTTGCATTTCAATAAAAGAGGAGCCATATTTTCTTGACTATGTACTGCTTGTGGTGCAACCCTTACTTCTGGAGCGATAGTATTTGTTACTGTAAAAACTACAGATACTTGTACTGATTCTCTGGTTATCGGGAAATTCCATGTTTTTACCCAATCTTCATCTCCTTCTGTAATAGAAAGTAATGAAGGATCCAAAATTTTCCCCAAAAGTTGTGTCTTTAACACAATCTCTGTTTCGGATGTTCTAACTTTCCCTTTTACAGCTTTCTCTTCACCTCTTATCTCTATATTCCAGTATAACACGTCTGTAGGATTACATTCCCATGTGCCTGTCTTATTATTATGTCAAACAGGAGAAACAAAGGAGTATCTCTTTTTTTATAAAAATAAACACGTTTTTATTAGAGAAAATAGATTAAAAATCACATAGAAATCACATAAAAATAGACATGATAGACAGATTGATTGACGGCCGGGGTGGGCGTGCCATGGGTGCGGCGATTGACGCATGCGCCGGATGGCTGTTCATATTGGTGAGTGGGAAACCATGTGACATGGTCACATGGTATAAAGGTCCTGCAGGTGATCTTTCTCCTCACTTCCCCTTGAAAAAGTGTGTGGGTGGCACGCGAAAACGTGCGTTGGGGCGCAGCATTTTTCAGCCTTTTGCACTCCGGGCTGGGCCAGATTTGTTTCCTAATAATGGGTAAGGTAACTTATTCATGAAGATCTTAGGATTACTTGGGGCATAATTTCTATACTATAAAAAAAAAACTCTTCATATAAATTTCTATTTATGTTACCTCTGCTCCTTATTCTAGATTTACTATTAATGTGACAGTCAAACTTTTGGTCACTGTGGCTTGTACCCAGAATGTTCATTACCATTTCTGTCTATCATGTCTATTTTTATGTGATTTTTAATCTATTTTCTCTAATAAAAACGTGTATATTTTTATAAAAAAAAGAGATACTCCTTTGTTTCTCCTGACATATATTTCTCTGTTGGAGTATGTAGTTATATATTATATGGACTAATGATCTATAAGGGTCTCACTTAGATTAACTAATTATGCCCATGCGATTTTCTTTAATCATTCTGTCTTATTATTATGTATATAATCTCCTTGTAACTGTGTAAAATTAGACTTAGGTCCTATGGCAGCATGTAATATTAAGTGTCGTGTATGAAGTGTAGCTCAATACCACATTTTACACCATAACCCATGTAAATGTTGCCAGTAACATCTACTGAATCGTCCGGTATGTCTTCATCTATTAGATTTTGTATATTTGATCCTCTTGGTTTCCGTGAATGTAAAGTTCCTTTGATATGTCCATCCACTTCACTAGGATTTGTTCCATGATATAAAATGTCTTCTGCGTAGATCAGAATTGAAATAGTACAAAGTAGCAGAAATGTAGTTCCATCAGATAGTAGCTTTTCCTGGGAAACTTTTTCTTTTCTTGAAGGATTGGTGTTGAATTCCTTCCATCAAGGACATGGTATTCCGTATTCCAGCTCTTATTGGAATCCATTTCTTCCTAAAAGAAAAGCAGTATCATTATTTTGCAATATACAATTTACATTGATCAACATGTACCCTCAATTTTTGTTGTCTGCGGGTATTTTTAGCCACGTTGGATGCTGGTTGCACTAGGATCATAACTCGTCCCATGGTGTCGATTATTTCAAAGGGACCTTCCCAGTTACTTTTCCAAGGTCCACTCTTCCTGAAAGTTTTAATCATGACTAAGCCCCTTTTTTGAATTTGGATTGTTAAGGTGGCTCCATCCTCGGCATTCTTGATGCAGCATGTGGAAGAATGGTTTTCAAGTTTTCCTGCTACAATTGCAACCATTTGAACCTTGCAACAGCATCTTTTTGAGATGTGGACAAAAATGGTTCATGTGGGAAAATCAATGGCATTTTCCTTCCTGACATTAGTTCAAAAGGAGTAAACTGAGTTGTGGAGGAAGTTGTTCCTCTAACACTCAACAGTACAAAAGGTGCTGCATCCACCCAAGTATTACCTTTGTCCAATAACATTTTGGCAATTCTGGATTTCATTGTCTTATTCATCCTTTCCACAATACCAGCAGACTGTGCATGGTAAGGAACATGAAACTGTTGTTGTACCCCTAGAATAGTACAAACCCCTCAATAGTGACCCCTTTCTGTCCACTTCTATAGGAGCAGTGGTGTAAGGTGTGACCCTGCTCCATACATTAGAAACTGTGTATCTAATCCCATCCTGTATGATACACTCTGCTGAGCTCAATATCTAATCCCATACAGGACTACACTTAGTCCTGTATCTAATAGCAGCATGTGTTACTCTAAGCGTATCTAATCGCGCATGTGATACAGTCCACATATCTAACCCCAGTTTATCATACAGCGAGCAGCACCATCTTCAGGATCAGCTCTGCCGGCTTCAGTGACACTGTACTTGTCAGTATCGCTAGCGGTCACCAACAAAATGTGCGATATTCCCCAGACCGGTGTATTTAATCCCGTCATTGTGTGCAATATGCCCTGGACCGGTGTATCTAATCCCGTCATTGTGTGCAATACGCCCCGGACTGGTGTATCTAATCCCATCATGTGATACACTACACTGAGCCCTATATCTAGATATGTGTAGTGTATCATGTGCTGTGAATAATCCCACTGTGTGTAACACTCCGTATTGTTATGGTAAATATTTATACTTTGATTTGATTATTATTTTAGACAATTAAATCTACCTACCGTATTTTTCGGCCTATAAGACGCACCCTTATATTTTGGGGTGGAAAATAGAAAAAAATAATTTTTATAAGATGGGGGTCCATCTTATAGTCTGAAAAGGTATGGTATCTTACCTGGGGGGCAGTGAAGCGAGGGTCACAGGAGGCAGGGTCCCTCAGGAAGTCGGCGGCTGCAGCAGAAGAGGTCAGATGCTGTGCAGCCTGTGCCGGGCCGGGGCCTGTGCCTGGATGAGGACCTCATCCTGGCCGATTCCTGTGCTGGGGCCTGTGGCTGAGGCCTCTGGCTAGGGCTGAGGCCTCTGGCTGGGGCTGAGGCCTCTGGCTGGGGCTGAGGCTGGGGCCTGTAGCGGACTGAGCCGGGGGCCTTGGACTGGGGCCTGTACTGTGCTGAGGCCGGGACCTCGGGCTGGGGCCTGTACCGGGCTGCGGCAGGTGCCGGGCAGTGAGTGGCAAATCAGTGCGGACTGCGCAGGTTTCCAGGTGTGCGCGGCCATCTTCCTAGAGCTGTGATTTACAGGAAAATGGCCGCCGGAGCTATGGTCTGCGCATGCGCCGGCTCGGGCGGCCATTTTCCTGATCACAGCTCTAGGAAGATGGCTGCGCACACCGGAAACCTGCGCAGGCCGCACTGCCTCGCCACCTGACGCCGCTCACAGCCCGACACCGGCCCCAGCCCCAGTACCGGCCGGGCGCAGGTTCCGGTCCTGGCCCCAGACGCTCTGCCTCACCTCTGCTGCTGCTGACGCTGCTACCACCACCGCGATCCTGGAGGGCCCTGCAATCCCACTTCACCACCACCGTAGGTAACGTTCGGACCATAAGACGCACCCCCAATTTTCCTCGCAAATATTGGGAGAAAAAAGTGTGTCTTATGGGCCAAAAAATGCCGTATATATTTTTGATAATTTAATATTTTAATATTAGTCTTATAAGTGTTACTCATAAAAGCGATAACACGGCATTGTATGAAATATAGAGCTGTCTTTGTGTTAAGCTTTCCTTCTTTGGTTTTAAAAGTATAGTAAATTGGACAGATCTAGCTTTCAAGGACTGTTCTTTCCAATTAAAATAATTTCTTTCTTAGGCTGCGTGCCCACGTTGTGGATTACAAGCATTTTTGATGCAGAATTTCCGCAGCGGAAACGCTTGTAAAATGCATGGTAATCCGCACCCCATGGTCCCCAAGGGGATTCCGCAAGTTCTATGCACATGCTGCGGATTTTTCCGCAGCGTTCATGCTGCGCTCAAAAATCCGCAGCATGTCAATTAATTTTGCGTTTCCGCAAGCGGAATTGCCTTGTGCAATGCATTAAAAACGCAAGGCAATTCCGCATGTGGAAAACGCGAGATAAACACACGAAAAACGCGCGATAAATGCGTGCGGAATTCCGCATGCGTTTTTCCGGGAGAGGACTTGCAGAAATGAAGCAGAAATTTTCTGCTTCATTTCTGCAACGTGGGCACATAGCCTTAGGCAATGTTAGCCACCCATTTCTTCTGGGGGGTGTAATAAAGTACTTGTTGCTTGGGTTCTGAGGGCAGACAAGAATTATACACTCAGACACTGGCTGTCTGTTATTTTCTTTCTCCGATGCATCGTATTTATTTAATTTGAACCAAAATTGGCAGAAGATAATTATCTCAATCCAAATGAGCTCTTCTTGGAAGGGCTACCATGACAGTATCTAACCCCAGCTTATGATACAGAGAGCAGCACTAACAGAATCGGCGCTGCCGGCCGTCCTCGGTGACACTGTACTTGTCAGTATCACTGACAGTCACCAACAAAATGGCTCCACACTGTGATCCTAAATTTCATCCTCTCTTATCCTGTTACAAACACCGAGAAAGGGAGGAGAGGAGTGACATCACACACAAGTACAGTGTCCATTTAAGGACATGATCAGATATCAGAATGATGTCAGTTTGAGGCTAAATACCCTGTCTGACAAGTGATTTTAAATGACTTTTACAACTGTAATAATAATAATAAAAAAAAGTCACTGTTCGCTGATGGGACTTGAACCCAAAATTCTGTGTCCAGAAACCAGTGCACTAACCACTGAGCTATAAACTCAGTTGTAAAAACCTAGGGGTTCTATTTGGTTATATGATTTTCAGTGCAAACTAGTCTAAAACTCATTGGGACTTATGCACACAGGGCCGTAACTACAACCGGGGCAGCCAGGGCACTGCCCCGGGGCCCCAACCACCCAAGGGGCCCCAAACTGATGGTAAAAAATTGTATTTTAATACTTTAATTTCTCATAAAATACACAGCTCCTATATTCCTGTCAGACAATGTCACCCGGAGGACAGGAGAGACTATAATTTCAATAATTTCCAGGAGCTCTGCCAGCTGTCAATGAATGGAAACCTGCACTGGCCTGGAAAGTCTCATAGCACAAGATTTGTAACAATATGTTAGTCTGGAGATCACAGAGAGGTGGCAAGGCACAGTGCACACTGACTGTAACAAACTCTCAGCATCATTGAGAGGAGACAGGCTCAGCAGACACATATCTCTGTGACAGATGTGAGAAGCCCTGCTATTTAATAAACATATACAGTTATTTGAAAATTGTGCAATATTTGGAATTATTCACCTTATTAATTTTCCAAACATATTCACTGAATATTTAACTTCTAAAACTTGCATCATAAACAACAAAATCTATTAAAGGTCTTGCGGAACGTGGTGAAGCCTGTTTGTTGTATACAACAATGCGTAGCAGGCTTCACCACGTTCCGCACAACCTCTAGTGATTGAAATGTTTAGGGGCCCCACTATGAAGTTTTGCCCCGGGGCCCCGAAGTTTATAGTTACGGCACTGTATGCACAGACTGCAAGCAAGACAAATTCAAATGATGTGTGATTTTGATGTGTGACTTTCTTCAAACATCAGAATCACAATGACTTTTAGTCACCCTGAGTATTTTCATGGTTGATCTAATAAGACAAAAAAGCTGGCTAGCACACAAACTTCAGTGATGCTTGGCTTTGATATCTGACTTTTCTCACACATCAGAATAAGAATCACAATTACTTTTAGACCCCCTGAGTATTATCATGGTTAATCTCATAAGCCAAGAAAAACCTGTAGGGACACTGAACTTTTTATTATTAATTATTATAATTACTACTACTATTATTATTACTATTATTATTATCCTTTCAAACCAAAACTATGTGACACATATGCCTTACCATTACACTGTAGGTTCATTATTTGATTATTTAGGTAGTGATATATAATAATAATTACATAGCAAAAGTAAATTGGGTCTTTGCAGCCAGTTCTTGGGTGGATGGAAAGAAAAAATGACAAAGAAATGTTATCATTAGACCCCTTTAAGAAATTATGCAAATGGACAGTCACTTGGAAATATATATGTAGTAAATTAGTGCCTCCCTATTTAGTTTGGCTATGTAATTTACCATGCAAATAGACTGCTTGTCTGAAACTCTTAACACGTCAGGATGACAATCAAAATGTCAGATATTAAAAGTAAAACACCCCTGTAGTTTGTGTGCTAAACAGGCATAATTATAATAATAATAATATTCCTAATGGGATTTGAACAATGACACTGTAGCTTCAGAGACTGTTGCCTTACCATTGAACTATCCAGGAAAGTGATAGCAGCTGGCAGCTTTTCTTGTCTTATGAGATCAACCATGAAAATACTCAGGGTGACTAAAAGTCATTGTGATTCTCATTCTGAAGTTTGAAGAAAGTCACACATCAGACTCACACATCAAAATCAAACATCATTTGAATTTGGCTTGCTTGCAGTCTGTGCATAAGTCCCAATGAGTTTCACTATTATTACAGTTGTAAAAGTCACTTGTCAAAATCACTTTTCAGAATCACTTGTCAGGATCACTTGTCAGACAGGGTATTTAGCCTCAAACTAACATCATTCTGATGTTTGATTTTGATATCTGATCATATCCTAAAATGGACACTGTACTACAGAGACCCCTGTACAGAAATATTAGGGCTCCAGCGACATCACATCTATTATACAGAGAATAGCGCTATCTCCATAGCTCTGTACACAAGGACATAGACATCAGACAAGGTCCTCATATTCAGCCAGCTTCTATTTTACTCCAGCCCTCTTTATAAGAACAAGATCAGAGTCTCATTATACCGAGCAGAGAAGCTCCAGGGACAAAGACCCCGTCTGCTCCTAACACGCCGGGGGCCCGGAGTATCCAGCCACGGGGCCCGGATTCCCTCATTTGTGGCCCCAGCGTTTCTTGTAGAATAAATCCCTTTCTCATCCAGTCCTGTAGTAATGACTTTGTTATCAGGTTTTGTAGGAGGGTTCGTCTGACTCCATCTTATGTTATCAATATCTGTGCGAGAAACAGGAGACGTTCGAGAGCAGTTTTACCGAGTGTCCAGTGTCAGTTCTTCTACAGTCTGATAAAGAGCCGTGGTGTCTCCGTCTGAACCTGGGAGTATACAGCTGTATACAGCGTACACACTGCTCCGTACACACACTGCTCCGCTGTGTACACCTCATACACACATGGCTCCGCACACCTACGGCTCCGCACACCTTGTACACACATGGCTCTGTACACACACGGCTCCGCTCTGTACACCTCGTACACACGCGGCTCCGCTCCGAACACGCGGCTCCGCTCCGTACGCCTCGTACACACTCGGCTCCGCTCCGTACGCCTCGTACACGCGTGGCTCCGCTCCGTACACGCGGCTCCGCTCCGTACACCTCGTACACACGCGGCTCCGCTCCGTACACCTCGTACACACGCGGCTCCGCTCCGTACACCTCGTAAACACGCGGCTCCGCTCCGTACACCTCGTACACACGCGGCTCCGCTCCGTAACCTCGTACACACGCAGCTCCGCTCCGTACACCTCGTACACACACGGCTCTGCTCCGTACACCTCGTACACACACGGCTCCGCTCCGTACACCTCGTACACACATGGCTCCGCTCCGTACACCTTGTACACACATGGCTCCGCTCCGTACACCTCCTACACACACGGCTCCGCTCCGTAAACCTCCTACACACGCGGCTCTGCTCCGTACACCTCGTACACACGCGGCTCTGCTCCGTACACCTCGTACACACATGGCTCCGCTCCGTACACCTCGTACACGCGCGGCTCTGCTCCGTACGCCTCGTACACACGCGGCTCCGCTCCGTACGCCTCGTACACACGCGGCTCTGCTCCGTACGCCTCGTACACACGCGGCTCTGCTCCGTACACCTCGTACACACACGGCTCTGCTACATCCACACTGTAAACCCCTCCTGACCCCACACATAAACTTCAGCTCATCCAGCACCATGACAACCAGCACAGCAGAGTCCTGCATCCACTGAGGCCCCTGATCATGTGACCCCTGACTCCTCCCCTCCTGTGACCTCATCACAGCTCCTGTGGGCACAGAGCAGCCATATATGTGGTGGCGGCTCTGCAGGTGGAGGTATGTGGAGACCCCCATTACTGGGCGCAGGGGGCATTAACCCCTTCAGCACGGAGACTCTTTTGGGGTCTCTGTGTGGTGTGAACAGTGAGGTAACAGCTGTGGGCAGAATGCGGCTTAGCTGGTTCCCGTCCAAATTAGATCCATTCAGACGACTGCAGGATGAAGGACAGAAGCCCATAAAAGTCTATCAGACACCCCCATTACAAACCCAGTAAACTAAAAGAAAAAAAACACACAAAAATATATTTTTAGAAAACAACTCCCCGACAGACAACAGAGGAATAAAGTTCAGAGAAGAAGCTTCATAGAAAGACAATGAAGTTACAGACGTCATTTAACCCTTTGGGAGAAAGTGATTGCAGGGAGTAAATCCAGAATACGTCTTTGTAGAAGTTTACTGCGTTGTGATTGTGAATCCTCTGCGGTCGTCTCTTCTAACACCGACCGTCGGAGTTCAGAACTTTTATCACCATCTCCGAGAAATGTCTGGCCACGGTGGTCTCACCAAACTTCTGCTCTTCTTCGTTCTTTTCTTGCAGCGGCCGCAGTGGATTTCATCCTAGACTCATAGAGCCGAATAGAGGAGCGATGTTCCTTCAGTCTGATTGTAATTGATCGTGATGTTTGTCCAATGTCCACTTTAAAGAAGTTGTCCACTACTTTATATGAACCCCCCCGGGGCCCAGAAATGTTTTTGCAAATACCTTGCTGTGCCTTTTCTGCCTCTGAGCGGCGCTATTGCTGGCCGCTCAGAGGCATCACGTGACCCGTCACTGATGTCACGTCAAGTGAGGCGTGACATCAGTGACGCGCTCCTATTAAATAATACTTCTTTCTGTATTATTTTTCTCTACTGAGGACTTCGCAAAGTATCAATATCAAGATTTTCTTATAAAAAATGTATCTATTTATTCTTGGATTGTCCATTAAAAAATAATTGAAACAGAATATAAAATAGATGAAGTAGTTACAAAGAGATTTAATCATGAGAGTCCATCTTTCCTTGGATCCTGGCTGGTAAATCATGTCTTTGTCCAACACGTGTCCAGGCCTACATGTCAGCTGCTTCTCAGCATGAAGATCCTTCTTCTGTGTCTTGTGGGGTGGGAAGAGCAAGAGAGCCCCCCTTTCTGTATCATGGGCTTTTATAGCCAGTCGTATGACACACCTGTTCTACATATGGTAGTGAACTAAAAATACACACACAAATATCGCATGTCAACTAGACACGATGGCTGATGCATAGAACTCAGATTTAAGAAAAATGAATATCCATAATTAACTATTTAACATTCCCCCCTTTTTTTTGAGAATAAAAGGACTTTAACTGAAAATTCTCAAAAGAAGATACATTCATCATTAGGATAACAATCATTTTTTCTTTCCTTCTTCCTTGGCAATATCATTTAATTTCCATAATAATAATAATAGTAATAATAGTATCAATATCGGATTATTGTTATATAATGATGTGGATTCATGTTATGGTAAGCCGTGACTAATATTCATTTAACTTGTATAATTATACTTCCCTATATCTAAATTGAAGCAATCACGGGTCCCATCGTCATCATCTGATGTCATCGGGTCGTCGTCTCGTCTTCTTCTTGGTTCTTTTATAACACAGTCTTTAGATGAAAACTCCTCTGAAATAAATGATAGCGTGTAGATATTGTACAGTCCATAATTGTATTCATTATTGTTCAGTCCATAAACTGTTCTCTTTATTAGAAAGATCATGTGTCAATTGATAAGAAAACAAAGTCCATGGATGAAATGTAGCTTTAATATCTGTGTGATGTCACCTGGACTGACGTTGGATAGTTCTGGAATCTTCCGTGTCGTCCGCACTGGTTTCGTGTCACTTTCGGAACAGATGTGACGTCTTTGGTCAGTAAAGCAAGGGTTAACTAGACACTTCCCTGCTTTATATAGCACCATAACCAGTACTCAGTCCTTTATGTACAGGACACATATGCCAGGTATTACCTGTTCACCAGCTTTCATTGAAGCGTTGCAGGTGATAAGAAAACACTGGAACGTGATGAAACTTGAACACAACCCAGTACATATAGGATCATCGTCCTCTGCCGTCCTGGTGATCAGTGGTGTGAATTGTATTGTATGTAATGGACACAGTCTATTATCACTCAGCATTCACACCTGTTACCTTCTGAGACGTCCGGATATCAGTTGCTTCTTCTTGTAACCTTTGAGAATCTCTTTCATTTATAAAAGTGAAAAGCCTTTATTAAGATAGAATTCATAATTGCGATGTCTTGATTGAAGTCTTCATTCCCTAATCTGATACCAAATCTGGCAATTTTTTCTAACCTATAATATCACAGCGTACCATAGCAATCAATAATATCCATCTAATTATTATCAAAACATTAAAATAAATTATGGTTGGAATAATAAACAATAATAGATAATAATTCAATCAAGTTCTCCATGTGATAAAATATTTTTATGTCATAGGTGTAATTACCTTTTCTAACCCATAGGTGTCAGTGTGTTTTGAAACAACAAGTGTTTATATCTTTATTAAACCAATAATACCAAAGAATGTATACTCATGAACTAAAATGAATAAATATATGAATGTATGAATGAATGAATTATTGTGTTTACTCAGAAAATGTAAACATTTTTTCTTCTTATATTAATTTGTATCATATCAATATATATTTAATGAAGCAATACTCTTGTATTAGACATTACTTTATTAAATATTAATGTGTTTTCTCAATTGAGATATTGAACCGAAATAAAATCAAATGAGAATTAAAAAATGAAAAATAGAAAAATAAGAAGAAAGTAAGAATAAAAATGTAAAAATTAAAAATAAAAATAAGAATAAAAAATGAAAATAAAAATAAGGCCTTCATAAGTTAATGACAAATGAAGAGTAATTATATTCTTCATGAAAATACCTTTATATTTCCATTATCTGGGTGATTTCATATTTGTCATAACCTTGTATTACCAAAAATTATTAAACTATGCAACTTTGCATGTAACACCCTTCTTAATTATACCATTGTACCTTATTATTGTTTCTTCTTTATTAAAATGTGTGAAAAATAAGTATTGATCAAAAGTGATTATGTAATCAGGATCAAAAACACATTTTCCCCCTTAATATCAAAAAATATTATTTTATAAAATTTATGTATATATCAGAACCAAATTAAAAAATAATTATTCTTCTATAAATATTTTGCATAAATTTCATATCGATGAGTAGCATAGATTTGTCTAAAGAGAGGTGTGTACCTATTTAGGTAACCATTAAAAATAATAATATCATAGTTATTCAAGAATATTATCATGTGGAAAAATTATTCTAAATATAAATTTGCTTTGTAAACCATTTTGATGTGTGGTTGCCCTTATCCACTATTAGTTAAATCAATAAATAATAATTATTAAAGAAATATAGAAATATATATATGTAGATAATACCTAATTATATATTATAATTTTCTCAGAATTAAATATATTTGTGTACCTTCATATAAAGAAACATTTTTTTTTTCCAAACATACAAACGTACGAGGCCTCTGTCACATCAATCACACTTAGCAGCTGCTGATTTACTCATCTGTCATGTTCACTCTGACATTCACAGATCTGTTCAACTCAAACATTCCACATATGAAGTTTTATATATATATATATATATTTAACCCAAAATTGTTGTATCCCAATTTATCAATGCACATTGTAAACTATTATATTTAATATCTTAATATTTATTTGAATATTCCCCATGTACATATAATATAATATGAGAGTAAGTCACTGAAATTTAAGATACTTGAAAAAAACTCTTGACTTGACTTAGATTCTTTTTTCAATGGCTGCCAGATTTTAAGTTACATCAGCTGGAAATAGAATGAATGGGATCTACACTATTTGCTCAAAGTTCAAAGGCCGCAGCTGTCACACGTCATGCTGTAAAGCTACTTGTTATAAAATAAACACTTCATGCATAGAAAATATTAGCAACACAAAATAATTCAACTAGTTATATTGTTATTATTTTAAAATGTTATACACATAAATCATGCAATTTTCAACTCCCTGTGTGAATAAAGAAATAAATTCATTTTAGAGTTGTTTGATCAAATCCTGCTTTGGAATGAAAACTCTAAGGAAATATAAGAAAATAAAATTAAATATCAAATTCATACAGAAACAGAATTATTTAAATATCTTATACATATATTGGTTGGTTCTAATGTAATTCAAAATATTGCTACTTAAATTTATATATGAAGTTCTAATTTATTAATTAATATATATATATATATATATTTTTATAAATATATATAAATACAATTATACACAATCTCTACTTAGACAAGTATATATATATATATATATATATATGAACTATTAGAAACTATGTAACTACAATTTTACTGTATAAGATTATAAATAAATATTGAGACATTGTAACACTTCTATGCTACATTATAATCACAGTTTTTTCTTAGCCACTCCCTAAACCAAATCTTCTGTCTCTCTCAAATATCTCCATAAACGCCCTAGTTAGGAAAGACATTTTTCTATCTTTCAAAACCTCAGAGAACTGTCTGTCCTGCAGTCCACATTCCATGACGTCACTGTGAGCTGGTCGTCTCACCTGAAAATCACAGTTCTGACTGAGAATTAACTCATTCTGTGAAGAGATTGATTTTTCAATCATCTGATATGGCTTATAACATATATGAAATCTTCTGCGTATTTGATAAATTTGATAAATTTCATTTCGGGGATGACTCAGTCTAGGAGAGTTTGATATTGGCTCTTGGTAAGATTTTACCTTTTCTGGTTTTATAAATTTAACTTGATTTATTTTCTTTTCACGATTCTCATGTTTTCTAACAAAATCCAGCAACTGCGCATATTCAAATAATGAATTTTTTGTGATTCCTTAACTTGAGACACTGGATTTAGGAATTTGAATTTTTGTACAAAAGTTGTTATCATTTGTTATACTTTTCCATTTTTGATGAGAGCTTTGTACAACCGTTCAAATATGGACATGAATGTATATGTACATTCCTTCCTACCAATCCTTAATTTCTGCAGATCTTCTATGTTGGGAAAATCCTTTGTGACACAATAAATCAAATATTTTAACCTGTCCGAATCATTTTCCCATCCATTAGGAGAGTAACATCTGGAAAATGTCACAGGAATCCATATTTTAAATAATTGATTCCTCTCCTCATTGGATAAATCAAACTTATCAGAAAAGCTCTCAAATGTCTCTGAATTTCTACAGGTATGGATTTTGACATCATATTTTGGCATGATTTTATATAGTTTTAGCAAATTTTTCCTCATTTTAATTTGGAGTTGAACCTGGGTAATTTCTGAATTCTCTGATATTTTTAGTGGCTCTTGTACGTCCGTTCCTGCTACGTCACTCACGTCTCCTCCCATATCACCTAGTATGTCGGTTTCTCGTATATCAGTCATGTCTCCTCCCATGTCAGGTTTCTGTATGTCCGTCTCTTGGTCAGACCCAAGGTCACCTTCAGTTACAGACACGTGTCTCAAATCTTGTTCATTTTCCACATTACAGTCATAATCATTGTCACCATCTGACACTTCTTCTACACTATTGTCGCAAGTACAAAATCATGAAATACCTGTACAAGATGTAAAATATTCCGCAATTTGTGTTTTTCTCTATTTACCAATTTAGAAGTTAACTGTAAATTCTGCAATTCACATTCTTTGTATAAACTGAGCCACAAAACGTCTAAGTCATTTCCTACATTAACTTTGAAATTAATATTACTTTGTTTAGCAAAAGAAGAAATTATATTAATATTTTGCTTACCTTAAGATTCCTTAGCTTCTCTTTATTAGAGATGAGCGTTGTTCTACTCGAACTGTTCGCCAATCTCAAATTCGAGCTGTTTTGGGCGGTGTTCGAGCCGTTCGGCGAACACGAACGATTTGAGAAAAATTCGGCTGTTCGAGGCTATGTTCGATAACTGTTCGTGCACCAAAATCATAACTGGATTTTTTCTCAGTAATGATGAAAATTAATGTTAATACGCAGTTTGAGTGTACAGCGGGGTGGGTGGAGGGGCAGGGGAGGGATCTCTGCAGAAATAATGAAGAACTCCATTTTTTTTCTCTTTCCCGCATTTACAGTGGGGAGGTGCAATCTGTCAGCCTATCAGCAGCGCACACACGGAGCGAAGTGCTTTTTTTCACACAAGCAAGGGCATGTGTCATTGGCAGTGTATGTCACATGTCCTTGCCCTATAAGACCCAGCCATTTTCCCCGTCGCCACCATTTTCTCACTGCTGCAGCTGCGTGTTAGACGGCACCGCTGTTGCTGTGTGCGCTATACCTTGTTAATTTCAAGCCAATTTTCGCACAAATCTACAGATAGCTTGGGAGTAGGGAATAGTTGTGATTGCAGTCCTTTTAAGGACTAGGTTACAGCATTTCCTACGACTTTTATCAGGCAGGTCTGTGCTCTTAAATAGATAGATTGTGGGAGTAAAGACTAATTGTAATTGCAGTCCTTTTCAGGACTAGGTTACATCAGTTCCTATCAGTTTTTGCCAGGCAGGTCTGTGCCAGTGCTGTGCAAGTTTTTTTCACAGCATTTGGCTGAATCTAGCAAAGCTAATCCTTTTTGGCCTATTGCAGAGTGTGTTAGTCAGTGGAGTAGCCTATCTGTGTTGCAAGATATACCACCTGTGTATAGAATACCAATTTTTTTACTGCACCTAGTGAAGTAAAATCTTTTGGGCATAGCATCATTCTATTAGTCCATGTACACTGACCTCCATCAGGTTGCAAATTAAAAATAAATTTTATCTGCATCTAGCTCTGAAAAAATATTTGGGCTTCTAGCAGTGAGTGGGACTTGTTCTATTAGTCCATCTATACTGACCTCCATCAGGTTGCAAATTGAATATAATTTTTTTCTGCATCTAGCTCTGAAAAAATATTTGGGCTTCTAGCAGTGTGTGGAACTTTCTCTATTAGTCCATCTATACTGACCTCCATCAGGTTGCAAATTAAAAATAATTTTTATCTGCATCTAGCTCTGAAAAAATATTTGTCCTTCTAGCAGTGTGTGGGACTTTCTCTATTAGTCCATCTATACTGACCTCCATCAGGTTGCAAATTCAAAATAATTTTTTATCTGCATCTAGCTCTGAAAAAATATTTGGCCTTCTAGCAGTGTGTGGGACTTGTTCTATTAGTCCATCTATACTGACCTCCATCAGGTTGCAAATTGAATATAATTTTTTTCTGCATCTACTTCTGAAAAAATATTTGGGCTTCTAGCAGTGTGTGGGACTTGGTCTATTAGTCCATGTTCACTGACCTCCATCAGGTTGCAAATTCCAAATAATTTTTTGTCTGCATCTAGCTCTGAAAAAATATTTGGGCTTCTAGCAGTGTGTGGGACTCATTGTATTAGGCCATCTATACCAAGCTCCACCAGCTTTGAAATTAATAATAATTTTTAGCTGCATCTAGCCCTGAAAATAATTTTTCCCAATAGTGGTAGCAACAGAAATATGGGGCGCGAGCCTGGCTAACAAAAATATACGCTTCATAACACAAAACACCAGCCTAGCGCACTGCATTAATAAGATGGCATCATCGTCTCTCCCAGTGCTAGGCCTACTACGCAGGCTAGCATTCCTGTGCCTAAAACACAATGTATGGGTCCGCGCTAGTCACTATGCTGAGGGGTATAAAGCTGCTGCTAATGCTTTATAACTATTCAATTGGCAGATTTTCACAGAGCTCTTCCACAACACCCACCCATCGGGCAACAGTTGCCCACCCTCCCTATGGGATCTAGTGGCGAATAGTTGATGCCATTAATCAGAGCGTCAGTTGCCCCGTCAACGTGGCAAGCATACGGTAAGGCATGGAAGAGTGGACACGACTAGTAGCAGGCAGACGGGTTGACCAATGTGAACAAGCCAGATCACAAGTCACCATAGAATTTCTCCACCAGCTAATGATGAGGGGCATATCAGGGGCGTCAGCGCAGCGGTGTCTGACCGGAGTAGCATTTCACTTCCAACTACTGAATTGGGGAGATGTGACAAAGATTCATCATCAGACAATCCATAAAAGGGTGGAAAAGGGGTCAGCCAAGTCAGGAATGTAGACGTCCCGTCCCGTGTCACTAAAACTGATTTCTCACATCTTATCCCTAACACCATTAACATGACACTCACAATTTGAAGCAACACTAATGTCTACTGCATTTGTGATCGCCTTCTTCGGGGCGCTATGTATAAGCGAATTAGTCCCTCAATCCAAAATTACCACCAGTGGAGGCTTATTACACCAGGACGTAGTCATAGCCAATAATGCAATACGTCTACGCATACACCAATCGAAAACGGTTCCAGCGGGCAGGGGTACTTGGGTACTTCTACAACCCACAAACGGTACACTGAGTCGGGTAACAATAGTAAAAACATATCTAACCATCAGATCACAAAGTAATTTCTTCCTATCACACATTGATGGAACGCCATTATCCAGATACCTGTTCCAAGCTATATTTAATAAATGCATAACATCGGCAGGGAACCACCCCAAAGATTACGGGACACACTCATTCCGCATAGGTGCGGCCACGGAAGCAGCAAGAGCAGGACTGTCAGAAACGGAAGTTCAGAGGATAGGGAGATGGCGATCCACGTGTTTGGCGAGATACATAAGAACGGACTTGTTATCCTAACGTGGTTTGTTTCTTTTACAGGTGACGCTAAGCCAGCAGTGTGAGTGATAGGCCACTCGTATATATATTGGGCACAAAAAAGGGCGAAAGTCCGCCCAGGCGGGAGGAAATTAGAGTTTCATAACACATATTTCAACTGGAGAGGTATTAGAGGCCTGCTATGGCCACAGGTACTAATGGAGGTAATCAAGGTAGGGAGAGAGGCAAGAGGTCCGGTCATCTTAGTTATACAGGCCGGGGGAAACAACCTAGGTCATCACAAGAGCGCATAATGACAATAATGAAACTAGACACTGAGCGCTTCAGAGAATTTTTCACAAAATTAGCTATAGTATGGTCAGAGATTGTGACGATAGCGGTATAGCAAGGTGCGCGAGACATCACGGCCATCGAATGGACAAGGCGGGTAATAAATATTCGGATGGCAAAATTTAGAAGAGACAGAGGCAGTGTAGTGATGCGACACCGACAACTGGAAGGAGATAAAGCAGGCTTCATACGGCCCGACGGTGTTCACTTAATAGATATTGGACTGGACATATTCCTGTCAGGACTCCAGGACGGAGTGGAACAAGCGTTAAGAGTGATGGGTGGGGGTCAGAGTCCTGCATACGAGTACGCTGGATCCTCCGTGGCCTGGAAATAGAAAGGACATGTTGGAGAGTTACACTTGTTGGCCAACTTGCCGGAGTGGGGACCCAGGGCATGCTGCAACAAGCTGAATTATTTTAGAAATAAAATGCCTTTCTAATGGAATGAGTATAAAGAGTTAATAAAGCTGTGACCGATCCTCACCCATCCAGTTGTAAGAGTTACATTATTGTATTGTCCATGAAAGGGGGGCGGTAGGGGGGCTGAGCGTCTGGGTTTGGTTGGGGGTCCCCACAGTCTGCCTAGGCTAGATTCATTTAAAAATTCTTATTAGATACACAGGCGGTGCAGCTTGCTTCGCAGCTGGGCTACTACGCCCAAAGTATTGCCTAGGCTAGATGCAGTTAAAAATTCTACGCTGACTAGCAGACACTGAAGATTTGGAGAAGACCTCTGAGTAAACAGCTCTTCAGACTCAACCATCTGTGTTACCCCAAGCCATAGTGTATGTAGTTTCTTACAGTTAAAAGGAAGGGGGGGGGGGTGCAACCCAACCCACCTGGAATTGACGATGCCAACGTCACGTAAGACACAGCAAGGGGACTCCCAAAATTGTGGCACAGACACCACTTAACCCTAGAACGCATACCTGTGGCCTTGCAGGCCCGCCCAGTTAATTGTTTTCTATTTTCTGCAAGATTACTTTAGTTAGAATTTTGAAACTCTAGGTATTCTTCGTGTATATAGTTGTTTGTCATTTGAGTTTGAGTTATTCCATGTTATTTGCACACGGGCCTAAAGGGCCCCAGGTATGTGAAAGTGTAGATTTTTATGGTCATGCGTTCTAGGGTTAAGTGGCATCAATTGCCCCACTGTTGCTTAAAACGGTTGGTGAGGTGATTTTACCAAATCCCCAAGCTTTTGGTCTCCCAAGGATGACACAGGGGTAGAAATGTCCTTGCGAATCCATGATTTGTTCATCTTTATGAACGTGAGTCTGTCTACATTCTCAGTGGACAGCCGCGTGCGCTTATCTGTCAGCACACCACCAGCAGCGCTGAACACACGGTCAGAGAGAACGCTGGCTGCATGGCATGACAAGATCTCCAAGGCGTGAGTGGCGAGCTCCGGCGATTTTTCCAGATTGGAATACCAAAATGAGCAAGGGTCCAGTGACACAGTCATGGCTTCGATGTTCACTTGGAGATTCTCCTGTACCATCCTCTCTAGGCATTGACTATGTGTCAGACTTCTTGTCTCCTGTGGCCTTGCAAAGGATGGGCTAAAAAAGTGGTGAAACGATTCCACAAAATTGCTGTTACCAGCAGATACTGTGTTACTGTTACTGTTTGAGTGATAAAGACTCGACAGTCCCACCGTTGGCAAGTTAGAACTGTGAGATTCACTACGTGCACCACTGGTGTTTTGTGGAAAAGCACATGGAAGATTCTGCAACAGCGTCTGCAGATACTCCTGCATTCGTCAATACCTTTTTATGGCAGGAATTATTTCGGCAAATATACTTTTGTACCGGGGATCTAAGAGTGTGGCAACCCAGTAGTCGGGATTACTTCGAATTCTGACAATCCGGGGGTCATGTTGCAGGTAGTGCAGCAAGAAGGCACTCATGTGTCTTGCGCATCCAGAAGGACCAAGTCCTTGTTGTGTTGGTAGCGAGGTAAGAATCATGCTTCCTTCCTCTGCCCTCTCCCTCCAACCTCGCACAACAGAAATGTGATCAAGGTCTCCCTCATCTGATGAGTCTTCCATGCCCATCGCCAGTTCGTCCTCCACTTCTTCCTCGGCTCCTGCACCTTCCTCAACAGTTTGGCTGCTACCATGCGCCCTGGTTAATCCCTCTCCCCCACCCTCCCATGCCTGCCGCCTTGGTGGTGCCAACCGTCTGGACCTTGGAGATGTTATCCCTTCCGCATACGACTCCTCCTCTACTTCCTCCACATCCTCTTGTCCCACCACCTGACTCTGAATTCTGTTTAATGTGTGCTCCAGCATGTAAGTCACCGGAATAGTCATGCTGATAATGGCATCGTCGTCAGCACTAAACATCTTCGTCGCCATTTCAAAACTGTGCAGAAGGGTGTGTGGCGCCCCTGAGGGTTCAGTCGCCACAGAGTTACTGCATCTCACCCAGAGGTGTGGTATCTCACCCTCAGGTAAGGAAGGCGTATGGCTCGGGACCCTAACTCCTGCATCCAACACATACCCGCAGTGGGGTAGGGCGAGATTGCTCCTAAGGGAGAGCACAGTCCCAGGTCCCTAGCTGGTTTGAGGGTCCTATGTAGTGGGTGCTTAGGGGAGCAGCTTAGGGGAGCACATGACAAGGAGAGTATAAATAGGAAGCCATCTTAGAAAGAGCAAGCCAGACAGAGGAGGAAAAGTGACAGGAGCAGAGACTAGGCATGAGCTCTGCTCCGGAGGCGGGCCTAGCCTGGGAGGCCCAGGACTGAAGGAGAGAAGAGAGGAGTGGGAGCTGGAAGGCTCCAGGAACCGAAGGGACCCTACGGCTACGGGCCGTGCAGAAGGCCACCCGTACTCCCGCTGCTACCAGGAGGTAGAGGGGTCAGGCCAGATAAGGGGAACCGGTCCCTCAACTAGCGGAGAAACAGCAAGGCTCAACTAGAAACCGGAGGCTGCTGCATTTCATGTACTGCAGGCCAAAGTCCACACCAGTCTCACTAATAAGGTAGCCACATAGGACCCAGGGGACGGAACACACGTCACCCGCCAAGGCCCGAGGATACCGGATAGAAGTGTCACTGGGTGTGAGGTGCAGGGAGAAGGCCAGAGAAAGGACACACAGAAGGGGGTCCTGCTAAGTACTCCGGAGCTATCTGGGGGTGGACTGAGCCCCTCACTGAGTATGCACAGCACGACGGGGGAGATTGCTCTGGTACCTGTAATCTGGACTACAACAACTGTGAGTAATATCTTGAGAGGGCATCACACGGACTCTGTGTTCATTACTGACTCCCTGCACTACAACCACCATCATCCACCCACACTGCTCTGAAGCTACACTCTTCCTGTGGTGAGTAATAATACCGTTGCTGCAAAACCACCAGCTTCAGAGGACTGTTCCGCAGCGGCGGCCCCTTTGGCCGCACTCCACAGGTGGCATAGTCAGACATTATAAAATCCATATATACAAATTACCCTTGGATTGACCGCCCTGGGTCACGGACTGGGTCACCGCCACAGTGACTACAACCCCCAGCGTCTACCGGCCCGGCTCAGGGTACCCCATGGCCCAGGGGGTGCGTCAACTTCATAGGTCCCTGATCTGAGACCACTCCTGCAGCGTGATTTGCCCCACCTCTGGATCTCGTTGGCCCAGGCTATACGTCAGAACGTATTGCACCAGGGCTTGTTGGTGCTGCCACAGTCGCTGCAACATGTGCAGAGTTGAATTCCACCGTGTCGGCACATCGCATTTCAGCCGGTGAACTGGCAGGCCCAACGACTTCTGTAGAGATGCAAGTCGTTGAACTGCGGGATGCAAACGGCGGAAGTGAGCACACAGCGACCGTGCCCTCTGCAGAAGGCCATCTAGTCCGGGATAGTGGGCTAAAAATTGCTGGACAACCAGGTTCAACACGTGAGCCATACAAGGCACGTGTGTGACATTGCCCCGGCGAAGTGCCGCACCCAGGTTTGCAGCATTGTCGCACATGGCCTTCCCTGGTTGCAGGTCCAGTGGAGACAACCTTTCATGAAACTGGGTCTCCAGAGCTGACCACAACTCCTCAGCTGTGTGACTCACATTTCCCAGACATTTCAAAGTAAACACTGATGCCGTTGAGCCCTGCTGCCAGCATAGTAAGGAGGTGTGCAGGATTCCTTCTGCGCAGTTAGAAAGCAGGTGGCATTACCAGACAGGCTTTGGGTGCAGGTGGCGGACCGAGAGGAGGTTGAGGAGGCAGAAGCAGTGGAGGAACTTCGAGATAAAGAGGATTGACGCACAACTCGTGGGGACGGTAAGACTTGGACAGCAGACCCTTGTCCTGCTGTCACCATAGTTACCCAGTGCCCAGTCAGCGACATGTAACGCCCCTGTCCATGCCTTCTCGTCCAAGTGTCTGTGGTGAAGTGCACCCTGTCACACACAGAGTTTCTCAAAGAAGCGGTGATGAGTAAACAGCTGTGCAGACTCAACCATCTGTGTTACCCCATACTCAGACGGGCAGCTGGAGACTTGGGAGCTGTGAGGAAGCAAGTGCGATTGGGGTGACACCTCTGAGGACTGGAGTATTTGTGATGTTGAAATTGAGGTGATGGAGAGCCCACTTGAAGGAGCACTTGATATCCGTAGAAGCACCTGCTGTTTTTGTGCCTCATCTAGAATTTGTAGCGATCGGCGTGTCCGTAAGAATGGGATCGTATCACATTGTCCACGAAAAGAAGTCGACATCTTAGTTTGGCTGGAAGATGGTCTTTCTTCTGCAGATGTTACTCCCCCCCCCCACCGTGGGGGGCCTCGACCCACCGGCGGACAGGCACCAGTATTGGAATAGGTGGGCTGGCCGTCAGGGTCCACCGTGGCTCTGGCACAAACCCGGCGACACAGAGGTGGCACGGGCAGGAACGGACTGGCCGTGTCGGCTTCTCACTTTTTGGATTTTAGAAGGGCATGACATGCCTATATCTGTGTCTCCCCCTCCTTTTACTCCTCCACCTCTTTTCTTTTCGCATGACTATATGTACTTGTTACTTTTCCATGTGTTAGTTGTGTCTTCTGAGCAGTTTGTCAGCTTTTGGACACCTTTGAAGGTGTTTTCTATGTGTTTCTATTTGTTTTTGTTTGCTTGCCATTGGTTTTAACGGTGTTCGACGAACAGTTCGACGAACAGTTCGGCGAACACACGGGTGTTCGACGAACCGAACCGAACTCGAACACTACGGGGGTGGCTCAACACTACTCTTTATCAGCACGTCCTGTCTTCAGTTCGTCTGATTCTGTTCCTTGTTAGTACCTCCGCTTCCTGTCAGTCCTCAGTCTGTAGATCCTTTCTGCTTCTCGTGACAAATTAGTGAATTTACTGACACGTGAACAACAGCTGTTCAACTCGTCAGGACTAGTGTTGAGCCACCCCCGTAGTGTTCGAGTTCGGTTCGTCGAACACCCTTGTGTTCACCGAACTGTTCATCGAACTGTTCGTCGAACACCGTTAAAACCAATGGCAGGCAAACAAAAACACATAGAAAACACCTTCAAAGGTGTCCAAAAGCTGACAAACTGCTCAGAAGACATAACTAACACATGGAAAAGTGACAAGTACATATAGTCATGCGAAAATAAAAGAGGTGGAGGAGTAAAAGGAGGGGGGGACACAGATATAGGCATGTCATGCCCTTCTAAAATCCAAAAAGTAAGAAACCGACACGGCCAGTCCGTTCCTGCCCGTGTTACCTCCGTGTCGCCGGGTTTGTGCCAGAGCCGCGGTGGACCCTGACGGCCAGCCCCCCTCTCCCAATACTGGTGCCTGTCCGCTGGTGAGTCGAGCGAGCCCCCCTGTGGTGGAGGCAGCTCTAAGCTTTTTAATTTAAATTGTCTCTCTAATTTGAATGAATACACTTTAAATCCTTTTACAAGGATCTATTGGAGGGCAAGACTCATGCCAGCAGCCATGTAATTCCAGCTCCAGTAGGATCCACTAAAGCTGCTGCAGTTAAAAAGCTTTTATAAGGATCGAGCTCGGCGGTCCACCGCAAGGCGTCCCACCGCCAGTCCCAGCCCCTATGCCTTGGGGTGCCTCCTGATGCTCTTCACTGAGTATCCCGGGGTCCCGAAGCATTTCCTTTGAAAAAATTAAGAGTCCAAAATACAGGTGGTGTAGCTTGTTTAACAGCTGGGATAATCCGCTGACTAGCAGACACTGCTACTAGGCACAAAGTATTTCCTGGGCTAGATGCAGTTAAAAATTTGTAATTAGATACTCTCGCTGGATGCTGAGAAAGCATTCCATAGAGTCTCCTGGCACGCCATATATTATTCTCTTAAAAAGCTTGGGGTAGGGGTCTAGGGGACCCTTTTATAGCCAAAATCACGGCCCTGTATCGCAATACGTCACCTAGGCTGAAGATAAATGGAACTGTAGCACCCCGAGGGCTCGGTTGCTACAGAGGTATTGCACCTCACCCAAAGGTGTGATATCTCACTCTCAGATAAGGATGGAGTGTGGATCAGGACCCCGACACCTGCATGCATTACACCACATTGCCGTGGGGCAGGGCGACCAATATGCCCCTGAGATGGGCACGACAGTCCCTGTCCCTGGCTGGAGTGGGGGGAGGGAACACCGAGGAAGGGGAACCCTGTAGTGCAGGAGCAGGGAGGAAGAAGTTCCTGGGTGCATTGAGAAGGGAGTATAAAAGGTGGGCACCATCTTAGTTCAGTGCAGGGAAGTCTGAGCAGAAGTGACAGGTAGCAGGGGCTCTGCATGAGCTCTGCTCCGGAGGCGGGCCTAATAACAGAGGCCCAGGCCTGGAAGAGGGAGAAGGAAGGAAGAGGAGTGGATAAGGCTACAGGAACGAGGAACGAAGGGATCCCAGGGGTGCGGACGGGCGAGTCGCCAACGCACGCCCGAATCCACCTCTGTGAAGGGGTCAGGCCAAAGGGGGAGAGCAGTCACCGAAACTAGTGGAGGCGGGAAACGACCCTCAGCTAGAAACCGGAGGCTGTGACATTTTATGTGGCGCAGCCCCTCGCTACACCCGCTAGGAAGGCACCACATAGGGTCAGGGAAACTGGCGCCAAGTTTACCAAGAGGAGGCCCGAGGCAGCCGGACAGAAGCGTTGGTAAGAAATGCCAGACAAAGGACACACAAAGGGGGTCCTGTGAAGCGCTCCAAAGTTATCTGGGAGTTGTCTGAGCCCCTCACCTGGTGAGCACAGTACGACGTGGGCAGCCGTTACCTGCAGAAGTGGTCTGGATAATAAGAACTGTGAGTAAAGGCCCTGGACTGCATCACTGACTCCGTGTCGTTACTGCTGCTGCCCTGCACCATCACCCCCATCCTCCGCATACACTGCCCTGAGGCTATACTCCTCCCGTGGGGAGTTATACTACACTCTGCTGCACCCACAACACCAGCCTCAGCGGTCTGCCCTGCAGCGGCGGTTCACTCTGACAGCAATCTACGGGTGGCATAGTCAGACATTTAAACATCAAAACCACATAAATAGTTCCGTCACTGGTTTGACCGCTCTGAGCCACGGAACCGGGTCGCCGCCACGGAGACTACAACCACCAGCATCCACCAAAAAGGGTCCGGCTCCGGGTGTCCCAAGGCCCAGGGGGTGCGTCAGAACATTTTCATCACCTTTCATAATCACCAATGGGACAAGGCAGGGATGTCCTCTGTCCCCTCTCTTATACATCCTAGTGACGGAGCACCTGCTCTCATCAATTCGCCATAACCCCAATATTAGGTGGATTGAGGTGGGAGGCACCGAGTACAAGTGCTCTGCATTTGCTGATGATGTCCTAGTATATATCACTCAATCACCTATATCCATCGCTGCTGTTGCGGCTGAAATAGATCACTTTGTTACATGGTCAAATTTTAAAATCAATGCAGCGAAGTCTGAGGCCCTCGATGTCTCCCTCCCCAAATCCATACAAGATTCCATCCAGTCCAACTTTCCCTTTGCCTGGCCCTCACAGGGTATCAAATACTTAGGAATTCCTATTCATAGAGACCTCTCCCGTCTATGTTATCTTAATTTTGGGCCCTTTATTGAACAACTCCATACAGACCACGGTTGGCAAGTTAGAACTGTAACATTCACTACGTGAACCACTGGTGTTTTGTGGAAAAGCACATGTACACTGTGTTCCAAATTATGCAAAAAGTGTTTAGGAGTGATAAGGGAAGAATTTGTTTGTTTGTCAGTTAAACTCATTGATGGTGATGTGTGTCAGGGCTCTTTATATCACTGTAAGCAATTGCAGACACCTGTGCTAATTAGTTTGGCAGGTGTGTCCAATGAAAGACAAGACTACTTAAGAAAGCTGTCCCACATTATTAAGCAGCCTACATTTTCTGCCAAAATGGGAAAGAAAAAGGATGTGTCGGCTGCTGAGAAGCAACAAATTGTGGAGTGTTTAGGTCAAGGCACAACTACAATCAAAATTGTGCTATGATCAGGATGAAGTGTCTTGGCAATCAAGAAGTACGTAGCTGATTCACAGTACACACGTGTGCGTGCTGATAAGGGCAAATTGAGGACTCTTTCCTACAGGCAATTACGTCAGGTTAAAAGAGCAGCGGCAAAAAGCCTTGTCATAGCAGCAGACAAGTTTTTGAAGCTGCTGGTGCCTCCAACGTCCCCCGAACAACAAGATGCAGGGTCCTTCAGAGGTTTGAAGCTGTGGGTAAGCCATCCTGTCGACCTCCTCTATCCACTGCACACAAGCAGAAACGGCTCCAGTGGGCGAAACAATACATGAAGACTGACTTCAAAACTGTTTTGTTCACGGATGAGTGCCATGCAACACTCGATGGTCCAGATGGATGGAGTGGAGGATGGCTGGTTGATGGACACCCCACGCAAACACGGCTACAGCGCCAACAAGGAGGAGGTGGAGTAATGTTTTGGGCTGAAATCATGGGGAGAGAGATTGTCGGCCCCTTTAGGATCCCTGAAGGGGTAAAGATGAACTCCATAATGTATGTGGAGTTTCTCAAACAGCACTTCCTGCCATGATTCAAGAAGAAGAACCGTGTATTCCACAGCAAGATCATTTTCATGCATGATAATGCACCGTCTCATGCTGCACATAACACATCTGCATCTCTGGATGATATGGGCATAAAAGGGGACAAACTTATGGTGTGACCCCCATGCTCCCCTGACCTCAACCCCATTCAGAACCTCTGGAGCATCATCAAAAGGAGTGTCTATGATGGCAGGAGGCAGTTCACATCTAAGCAACAGCTCTGGGAGGGTATTCTGTCCTCATGCAAAACAATTGAAGCAGAAACCATCCAAAACATGACAAATTCAATGGACGAGAGAGTTCAGAAGCTCCTTTCGAACAAGGGGTCCTATGTGCAAATGTAACATCACCTAGAATAAAGTTTTGAGTTGAAAACTGTTTGATTTCAGTTTATAATAACCTGCTAATGCTTATAATTTCAAAAATGACCATTTTTTTGTTCTTTATTAAAATGAAAAGGTTGATCGAAGAGTGTGGGGGATCTAAGAGTGTGGCAACCCAGTAGTCAGGATTACTTCGAATTCTGACAATCTGAGGGTCATGTTTCAGGTAGTGCAACAAGAAGGCACTCATGTGTCTTGCGTATCTAGAAGCCCCAAAATTATTTTCCGGGCTAGATGCAGCTAAAAATTATTATTAATTTTAAATCTGGTGGAGCTTAGTATAGATGGTCTAATAGAATCATTACTGCACACTGCTACAAAGCCCAAATTATTTTCCAGCCAAGATACAGATAAACATGATTAGTAATTTTAAATCTGGTGGAGCTTAGTATAGATGGCCTAATAGAATCAGTACTGCACACTGCTACAAAGCCCAAATAATTTTCCAGCCAAGATACAGATAAACATGATTAGTAATTTGAAAGCTTAAAATGGTTGGTGAGGTGATTTTAACCAATCATCAAGCTTTTACTCTCCCCAGGATGACACAGGGGTAGAAAAGTCGTTTCGGATCCATGATTTGTTCATCTTTATGAACGTGAGTCTGTCTATATTATCAGTGGAGAGCCGCGTGCACTTATCTGCCATCACACCACCAGCAGCGCTGAACACACGTTCAGACAGAACGCTGGCTGCGGGGCATGACAAGATCTCCAAGGCGTAAGTGGCGAGCTCCGGCCATTTATCCAGATTGGAAGCCCAAAAAGAGCAAGGGTCCAGTGACACAGTCATGGCTTCAATGTTTACTTGGAGATACTCCTGCACCATCGTCTCTAGGCATTGACTATGTGTCAGACTTCTTGTCTCCTGTGGCCTTGCAAAGGATGGGCTAATAAAGTGGTGAAATTATTCCGCAAAATTGATGTTACCAGCAGATACTGTGTTTCTGTTACGGTTTGAGTGCTGAACACTTGACGGTCCCACGGTTGGCAAGTTGGAACTGTGAGATTCACTACGTGCACCACTGGTGTTTTGTGGAAAAGCACATGTAAGATTCTGCAACAGTCTCTGCTGATACTCCTGCATGCGTGCATCCCTTTCTATGGCAGGAATAATTTCTGCAAATTTACTTTTGTACCGGGGATCTAACAGTGTGGCAACCCAGTAGTCAGGATTATTTCTAATTCTCACAATTCGAGGGTCATGTTGCAGGTAGTGCAGCAAGAAGGCACTCGTGTTTTGCGCATCCAGGAGCACCAAGTCCCTGTTGTGTTGGTGGCGAGGTAACAATCATGCTTCCTTCCTCTGTCCTCTCCCCCCAACCTCGCACAACAGAAATGTGATCAAGGTCTCCTTCATCTGATGAGTCTTCCATCAGTTCGTCCTCCACTTCTTCCTGGGCTCCTGCACCTTCCTCACTAGTTTGGCTGCTACCATGCGCCCTGGTAAAACCATCTCCACCACCCTCACATGCTTGCTGCCTTGGTGCTGCCGACCGTCTGGACCTTGCAGATGTTAGCCCTTCTGCATACAACTCCTCCTCCTCGACTTCCTCCGCCTCCTCTTGTGCCACCACCTGACTCCGAATTCTGTTTAACATGTGCTCCAGCATGTAAATCACCGGAATAGTCATGCTGATAATGGCATCGTCAGCACTAAACATCTTCGTCGCCATTTCAAAACTGTGCAGAAGGGTGCATAGGTCCCTGATCTGAGACCACTCCTCCAGCATGATTTTCCCCACCTCTGGATCTCGTTGGCCCAGGCTATACGTCAGAACGTATTGCACCAGGGCTTGTCGGTGCTGCCACAGTCGCTGCAACATGTGCAGAGTTGAATTCCACCGGGTAGGCACATCGCATTTTAGCCGGTGAAGTGGCAGGCCCAACGACTTCTGTAGAGATGTAAGTCGCTGAGCTGCGGGATGCGAACGGCGGAAGTGAGCACACAGCGACCGTGCCCTCTGCAGAAGGCCATCTAGTCTGGGATAGTGGGCTAAAAATTGCTGGACAACCAGGTTCAACACGTGAGCCATACAAGGCACGTGTGTGACATTGCCCCGGCGAAGGGCCGCACCCAGGTTTGCAGCATTGTCGCACACGGCCTTCACTGATGACCTGCCAATCATGCTGGCTGTTGCAGGTAAAGAGGTGGCAGGTCTGCGTCCCAAAACAGGTGTAACTGCTGTCCCCCCAGTCACAGAGGATGAAGAGGCCGCGGATGCACAAGATGTGGCAGACAGTGGTTGGCCCGGCCGGCTAGGCCGCATTGTAGCACAGTGAGCTTCCCACTGCAACTTATGCTTCATGTCCATGTGCCGGTTCATGCATGAAATACTCAAGCTATGTATTTTTTGGCCTCTACTTAGCTTTTGCTGACAAATGTTACAGATAACACGAGTTGGGTCATCTTTATCGATCTGAAAAAATGCCCAGGCTATGCAAAGCTTAGCACCCATGCGACCTGAAGAGCCACCACGACTTGTGGTCAGAGGCAGAGTTGTGTTTGAGGATGCAGTTGTTGACGTGCTTCCAGTACTACGTCTCTGTCCAGGAAGGCGCAACCTGACCTCGTCGTCACTAACATCCTCCTCCACCTCCTCTGCTGACCTCATCTCTTGGCTGATTGTGGGTTGACAGTAAGTGGGATCTCCAACCTCATCATCATCACCCTGTGTGTTATCACACCCGTCGTCCTCAGAGTCAACCTGTTCCTGCCCTGACAAAAAACTAAAGTTGTCGCTCCAATCAGGTATTTGAGTCTCATCATCGTCTTCCTCATTGTCTCCACCAACAGGAGTTACAGTTTGGGAATGAGGGTCTACATTATGGTCAGAACCTTCTGCGTCTGGTCCTGGATCCGACTCATAAAGATTCAGGGCATCAGTGCAGATCATTTCCTCGTCTGGATTCACAGAAGCTCTGGAGCAGACCTCTGATTCCCAGGCTATAGTATGAGTAAACAGCTCTGCAGACTCAACCATCTGTTCTACCCCATACTCAGATGGGCAGCTGGAGATTTGGGAGCTGTGAGGAAGCAAGTGCGATTGGGGTGACACCTCTGAGGACTGGAGTATTTGTGATGTTGAAGTTGAGGTGGAGGAGAGCCCACTTAAAGGAGCACTTGATATCCGTTGAAGCACCTGCTGTTTTTGTGCCTCATCTGGAATTTGTAGCAATTGGCGTGGCCATAAGAAAGGGATCTTATCGCATTGTCCGCTAAAAGAAGTAGACATTTTAGTTTGGCTGGAAGATGGTCTTTCTTCTGCAGATGTTACTGTTGCTTTAACACCTACCCCACGGACACAACCTTTTTTCCCCTTCCCAACACGCCTATTCCCCTTTCCACCAGCAGCAGGCCTTTTTCCACTCATTTTGGTGGTTAACTAATTCACAACTCTGGAGTTGTTTGCACAAAAAAACAATGGATGGGAACCGAGCAGAGCTGAGTGGCCAAACTGTGGTATTAGGCCAAAAGTATTAGCTGGGTTAGATGCAGATAAAAATTATATTGAATTTGCAACCTGATGGAGCTCAGTATAGATGGACTAATAGAATGATGCTATGCCCAAAAGGTTTTACTTCACTAGGTGCAGTAAATAAATTGGTATTCTATACACAGGTGGTGTAGCTTGCAACACAGATAGGCTACTCCACTGACTAACACACTCTGCAATAGGCCAAAAAGGATTAGCTTTGCTAGATTTAGCCAAATGCTGTGAAAAAAACTTGCACAGCACTGGCACAGACCTGCCTGTCAAAAACTGATAGGAACTGATGTAACTTAGTCCTGTAAAGGACTGCAATTACAATTAGTCTTTACTCCCAACCTATCTATTTAAGAGCACAGACCTGCCTGATAAAAGTCATAGGAAATGCTGTAACCTAGTCCTTAAAAGGACTGCAATCACAACTCTTCCCTATTCCCAAGCTATCTGTAGATTTGTGCAAAAATTGGCTTGAAATTAACAAGGTATAGCACACACAGCAACAGCGGTGCCGTCTAACACGCAGCTGCAGCAGTGAGAAAATGGTGGCGACGGGGAAAATGGCTGGGTCTTATAGGGCAAGGACATGTGACATACACTGCCAATGACACATGCCCTTGCTTGTGTGAAAAAAAGCACTTCGCTCCGTGTGTGCACTGCTGACAGATTGCACCTCCCCACTGTAAATGCGGGAAAGAGAAAAAAAAATGGAGATCTTCATTATTCCTGCAGAGATCCATCCCCTGCCCCTCCCCCACCCCGCTGTACACTCAAACTACGTATTAACATTAATTTTCAGCATTAATGAGAAAAAATCCAGTTATGATTTTGGGGCACGAACAGTTATGAAACATAACCTCGAACAGCCGATTTTTTTTCAAATCGTTCGTGTTCGCCGAACGGCTCGAACAACGCCCAAAACAGCTCGAATTTGAGATTGGCAAACAGTTCGAGTCGAACACCACTCATCTCTAGTCAGGACTCCCCCCTTTGTTCAGGAAAGAAATTCACTTACTCACTTAAAAAAACTAAAAATCAGGACTGGCTGGCTCACCATTGTTAAATAATACTTCTTTGTGTATTATTTTTCTCTACTGAGGACTTCGCAAAGTATCAATATCAAGATTTTCTTATAAAAAATGTATCTATTTATTCTTGGATTGTCCATTAAAAATAATTGAAACAGAATATAAAATAGATGAAGTAGTTACAAAGAGATTCAATCATGAGTGTCCATCTTTCCTTGGATCCTGGCTGGTAAATCATGTCTTTGTCCAACACATGTCCAGGCCTACATGTCAGCTGCTTCTCAGCATGAAGATCCTTCTTCTGTGTCTTGTGGAGTGGGAAGAGCAAGAGAGCCCCCCCTTTATGTACCATGGGCTTTTATAGCCAGTCATATGGCACACCTGTTCTACATATGGTAGTGAACTAAAAATACACACACAAATAGCGCATGTCAACTAGACACGATGGCTGATGCATAGAACTCAGATTTAAGAATAAAATGAATATCCATAATTAACTATTTAACAGCGGGCCATCTGAGGATAGCGTCTGAAGCCACTACCGCTTCTTCGATGATGTCCCATTCATTATGTATGTGCAGGAATCCACCTGCGTTACAACTGTTTTGATTGGCTCCTACGTGTGTAAATAGCCTGATTGTTCAGTCCACCATCACCCATTGACAAAGCTAGGTGCGAAACGCACGTTTTTTCCTTTTGATCGGTGTGGTTACTTTATGCCACTGGGCATTTCTTATACTTAAGTAAATATATACAGTTGAAACCAGAAGTTTACATTCACTACATAAAAAGATATGTTTATCTCTATATCTGAAATGAAATTAGAATAAACCTTTCCTGTTTTAGGTCAATTAGGATTACCATAATTTTTAATATTTGCCAAATGCCAGAATAATGAGAGAGAGCGAATGTTTTAAGGCATTTTTATTACTTACTGCAAAGTCAAAAGTTTACATACACTAAGATTACTATGCCTTTAAACAATTCTGGACTGCCTATATGATGATGTCATGTGTTTAGAAGCTACTGAGACACACCTGTGGATGTATTTTATTGCACACCTGAAACACACTGCTTCTTTGTGCAGCATCATGGGAAAGTCTAAAGAAATCTGCCAATATATCAGAAAGAGAATTGTGGACTTGCACTTGTCTGGCTCATCCTTGGGTACAATTTCAAGATACCTGAAAGTGCCTCGTTCATCTGTACAAATAATTATACACAAGTACAAACAAGATGGGAATGTCCAGCCATCATACCTCTCAGAAAGGAGACGGGTTCTGTGTCCCAGATATGAACGTGCTTTGGTCCGACATATACATATCAGCCCAAGGACAAAAGCAAAAGACCTTGTGAAGATGATGGCGGAAGCTGGTAAGATTGTGTCAATATCCACAGTGAAACAAGTACTATATCAACATGGGCTGAAAGGCCACTCTGCCGGGAAGAGGCCATTACTTCAAAAGAAACATAAAAAATCCAGATTAATGTTTGCAAATGCACACAGGAATAAAGACCTTAATTTTTGGAGACGTCCTGTGGTCTGATGAAACTAAAATTCAACTTTTTGGGCATAATGACTATTGTTACGTTGGGAGGAAAAAGGGAGAAGCTTGGAAGCCTAAGAATACCATCCCAACTATCAATGATAGGGGGGGGGCAGCATCATATTGTGTTGTTTTGCAGCAGGAGGGACTGGTGCACTTCACAAAATAGATGGCATCATTAGCAAAGAAGATTATGTGGCAATACTGAAGCAACATCTCAAGACATCAGCCAGGAAATTAAAGCTTGGGCGGAAATGGGTCTTCCAAATGGACAATGACCCGAAGCATACTGCCAAAATGGTAACAAAGTGGCTTAAGAATAACAAAGTCAATGTTTTGGAGTGGTCATCACAAAGCCCTGATCTCAATCCTATTGAAAATTTATGGGAAAAGCTGAAAAGGCAGGTGAGAGCAAGGTGACCTACAAACCTGGATCAGTTACATCAGTTTTGTTAGGAGGAATGGGCCCAAATTCGACCAACTATTATGAGAAGCTTGTGGAAGGATATACCAAACGTTTGACTCAAGTCATTCAGTTTAAGGGCAATGGTACCAAATACTAATGAAATGTATGTAAACTTTTAACTTTGCAGTAAGTAATAAAAATGGCTTAAAAACATTCTCTCTCTCATTATTCTGGCATTTGGCAAATATAAAAAATTATGGTAATCCTAATTAACCTAAAACGGGAAAGGTTTATTCTGATTTCATGTCAGATATTGAGAAAAACATGCATATGTGTCTTTTTATATAGTGTATGTAAACTTCTGATTTCAACTGTATATATTGTATCATGTGCCCCCAAAAATCTGCACTTTATTCCTCATTGGTTTTGAGTTAGTTACTCAAATCTATACCCCTGATATCAATGCAGTTTTTTATTCTAAGGCCCCGGCCCCACTATCAGTATTCGGTCAGTATCTTTTCTCAGGAATGGGGGAAAAATGCAGAATTAGTGACTTGTTTCCATTATACCTTTTCTCTAAATGTTCCTCACCTGGTTTTGGCTCCCACTCCTGAGAAAAAATGCTGACCGAATACTGACCATATACTGATAGTGGGGCCGTGGCCTAAGATCGCTAGTGTTTCTAGTTAGGTAAGGATGAGGTTGCTTTATTATTTAACTATCATTGCAGGGGACATTGGCTTCAGCTGGAATGGGCATTATGGTAAGTAGGGTTTAATTTAGAACAATAAAAGGTCTCTGTGTTATTTCAAATAAAATATTTTATTCATGGTGTTGTTCATTTCACTTTCACTATGGTGTTAGTAATGGGGGTGTCTTACAGACGCCTCTCCATTACTAACCTGGGCTTGATGTTAACTGGCCTTATAAGCTGACATCAACCCCAGCCCTATTACCCCACTGCCACCGCTACAGGGCAGTGGACAGAGCGGAGGCTAAGTGCCAGAATTGGTGCATCCTATGGATGCGCCATTTCTGGGGCGGCTGAGGGCTGCTGTTTCTAGCCTCGGTGGGGGCCATTATTCATGACCCCTTTCTAGGCTATTAATATCAGTTCCCAACTGTCTGCATAGCCTTTGCTAGCTGTTAAAATAGGGGGACCCTACGTCATTTTTTGGGGGTCCCCCATTTTAATAGCCTGTAAAGGCTAAGTATTCAGCAGGGGGGGGCTGATATTAGTAGTCTGGGAAGCTCCGTGGGTATTACCCCCTTCCCAGGCTTTAAACATCTGCCCCAGCTGTCTGCTTAACCTCTGCTAGACTATAAAATTACGGAGGACCCCACACCAATTTTTTTTTAATAAATCCTTTAATTTAACAATAAATGACAAGTACAGTAACCAACACTGTCACTGTACTAATTATATACATGACTGACATTTTTCTATTCATGTATTCTATGTGTATAGCTATTCTTTCTATTCTAAATTGTTGGGCACCGATGTAGTGTAACTGTATGCGGCTGATGAATTGCCAGCTTTTAAAGAGACGGGTGCGTGAAAATTGGACGGCACTCACGTGGTCCGAGTGATGTGCAATTTTTTTCACACACCCATTGACTTGCATTGGCGAGTCTCGTCCGAGATACGTGGCAAATAGCAGCATGCTGTGAATTTTTTCTCAGCCCGATTTCATCTGAGAAAAAAAAATCGCAGATGAGATGTCACTCATTCATTAACATTGGTCCGAGTGCAATTCAATTTTTTATTGCTCTTTCCCAACTGAAGCAAAGAGGGAAAGTGCGCGGTGGATGCTGGCTGTGATGTGCGGTGAAACCCCGACCACAGCCCATCAATCAAGGGGGAGTGTGTCACTTGCTCCCGCCCGACTGCAGCCGGAACTTGACATGACATCAGCGGATGTCGGAGCCAGCTGCAGCCGGGGTCACGTGATGCCTGGTGAGCGCCCAGCAATAGCGCCGCTCACAGGCAATAAAGAACAAGCAAGGTATTTACAAAAAGACTTGGCACAATTTAAATCCATGGGGTCATTGTTAATAGTAGTGGACAACCTCTTTAAGGCCTGGAGGGAGGTCGAAAGGTATCTTTTGGTAGATAGTGACTGGGCCAAAAGAGTTGCTAACCGCAGACCTAGGAAGGCTCCTGTCTTTAGGATGGGGGATTTTGTGTGGTTGTCCTCAAAAAATGTGCGCTTAAAGATAATATCTAGAAAGTTTGCACCCAAATTTGTAGGTCCTTATAAAATTATTAAAATTTTAAATCCTGTGACAGTTTAGTTGCAACATCCTATTGCCTGGTAAATCAATAATTCTTTGAACCTTACGTGCAAGACGAACTTAATTGATTTAATTGAGAGTCAGCTTGACTTAATTGTTTACATATTAAAATAATGACCCATTAGCGACAGATGTCAGCCATAATTATGAGATAAGACAATGAGGTAATGTGTGGAAAGGTCCCTGATTTTTCCTATAAAAAGCCTACTTGAGACACTACTCAGTGTTCATTTGTGATTTCTCCGACCGTATAGATCCTATATACAATTTGGCGGCAGACAACTAAGACGAGAACACACACATTTTGTATGCCCCTCATGCGATCAGATAGACAGATGATTGGGTGGGGCTGGGGAAAACCCAGCAGTCATGGTACACGTTGGCACCAATAACAAAATTAGAGGGAGGTGAAAGGTCTTTAAAAATGATTACAGGGAATTAGGAGAGAAGCTGAAGTACAGGTGGTGTTTTCAGAAATACTGCTGATTCCACTACGTCACTAGAAAGTCAGCGGGAACTTAAGGAGATAATTGTCAGGAAGAAAGGGTTTGGGTTCATGGAGAACTGGGCTGACTTCTCTGTCGGCTACAGGCTCTACGGTAGGGACATGCTGCACCTCAATGGGGAGAATGCAGATGTGCTGGGGAAAAAATGGTCAGATGGATGGAGGAGCTTTCAACTGTGAGGCAGTGACCGGGATTGTGTACAAGGGACGTTATGTAACATCCCTGGCGGCATGCTTGCATAGTGCACCATCTCCCACTATGCAAGATCACAATCTTACCCTTCAGTCCAGTTTGCAAATCTTGCTCCTGTTCACACTATGTGCTTGCCTCTGTTCTGACTGCTTAGGGCGGCGGCCCGGTTACTTCCTGATTCTTGTAGATGCTGTGGACACACCCCTGATGCATCCCCAGCCTATTGCTGTCAGTCACTGGATATTTAAACCAGCTCCACCCTGAAGCTGGGGGCCTGAGCAACTGTAACAATCAGAGGGCTCCTTGCCTCTGAAGTGACAGATCCTGTTTTGTTTCTTGCCTGTCCGCCATCCTGGGGGCTGTATTCCCAGGCCTGTCTGAACTATCTCCTAGCTTGTTGTCTGTTCCGCCATCTCTGGGGGCTGTATTCCCAGACCTGTTCCTGTATCTCGTTGCAGTGTCAGTTCCTGTCTGAACTGTCTCCTAGCCTGTTACCTTTTTTTCCTCTATGTCCGTACCTTTCTTTTTCCTGCAGTATCTGAACCCGCACCTAACTCCAACTCGTTGTCTCTGCACTTCTGTTTGTGAGTTTAGAGTTCACTCGCTACTTCATTGCAAGTACCTTGTGTGTATCTGGTTCTGCTTGTCCCTTCCAGTCTGTTCCGTGTGAACAGAGCCCTGTCCTCTCTGCTCTGCCTTGCTCACCGCTCCGGCGGTTCCTCTCTGCCCTGCCTTGCTCATCGCTCCGGCGGTTCCTCTCGGTTCTGCCTTGCTCACCGCTCCAGCGGTTCCTCTCTGCTCTGCCTTGCTCACCGCTCCGGCGGTTCCTCTCTGCTCTGCCTTGCTCACCGCTCCGGCGGTTCCTCTCTGCTCTGCCTTGCTCACCGCTCCGGCGGTTCCTCTCTGCTCTGCCTTGCTCACCGCTCCGGCGGTTCCTCTCTGCCCTGCCTTGCTCACCGCTCCGGCGGTTCCTCTCTGCTCTGCCTTGCTCACCGCTCTGGCGGTTTCGCCTTGCTCTGCCTTGCTCACCGCTCTGGCGGTTTCGCCTTGCTCTGCCTTGTTCACCGCTCCGGCTGTTCCTTCCTGCTCTGCCTTGCTCACCGCTCCGGCGGTTCCTTCCTGCTTTGCCACGCTCACCGCTTCGGCGGTTCCTCTCTGCTCTGCCTTGCTCACCACTCCGGTGATTCCTCTCTGCTCTGCCTTGCTCACCGCTCCAGCGGTTTCGCCCTGCTCTGCCTTGCTCACCGCTCCGGTGGTTTCGCTCTGCTTTGCCCACCGCACCGGTGGTTTCGCCCTGCTCTGCTTGCTCACCGCTCCGACAGTATCTCTCTGCTCTGTCTTGCCCACCGCTCCAGCGGTTCCTCTCTGCTCTGCTTGTCTACCGCATCTGCGGTTCTGTTCCTGAGTCCCAGTCTGTACTGGACCCTATCCAGCCTGCGCTCCAACCTGCTAGTGCCTCCCTGTCTGCACTCCAGTCGTGCTTGCCAGTACCCCCCTGTCTGCATACCAGTCGTGCCTGCCAATACCAACCTGTCAGTGAGCCAGTCTAACCTGCCTATTCCTGTATCACCCGGTGTGGGTCAACAGCCGTGTCCGGGGTCTGACCTGGAGTAGCACCTGGTCCCTCTGCTCGGTTCCTCCTTGGTGCACGGAGTCGACTGAGCCGCCGTGCGATCTTGGTCGGATCGGGTTGATACTTAGTTAGGCCCCTCCAGGCACTCCCCGGTTCATGGTACAGTGGGATCACTAATCACACACTCGCCCGTCAGTCCGGGCGTGTGCATAACAGTTTGCTCAGGCCATGGTTCCCATTGAGCCCCACGGCCCTTCGCTCTCTGAGACATTTGAATCGTCTGGCAAATACGTGCACCAAGAAAAATTTTTTTCGCCAGCTGAGGTCCAGGCGATTTACGCAACAGTCCAAATGGAGCTATCAGCACTCGTTCTTGCAGATCCACCACGGTACTATGGGGATCGAAAACGCAGTCGTGTTTTTGTGGAGCAATGCATGCTGCATTTCAAGTTCTATCCTCACTATTTTCCTACCGATCGGGTTAAAGTGCCATTTAAGATGTCCTACCTAGCGGGTGATGCTTTGAAATGGATCACCCCCCTATGTGAAGCATGGGATCCTATCATCTTTGACCTGCAGGCCTTCCTGGTGGCCTTTCTAATGGTCTTCAATGACCCCAATCCTGAAGCCTCTGCTAATGCTTCCCTTCCCAATATCCCGGAGCAGCCCCGATGGGTAATGTGTGTGGGTAACTCACCAGTTCTCCAGCCTGAAGAGACTGCTGCCCACCCAGAATCCACACAGGATGACTATGCTTCACAGAATACTTCTCTTCCCAACCTCAAGAGGCAGTCCAGGCGTAAAAGGCAAAGAGGTAAGCCATCACGCCAGGTTCTGTCCTCCCAAAGACCTCCTGTTCCCCAGCCTGTAGAAGCAGCTACCTGCACTGAATCCATGAAGGTTGACCATGTTCGTCAGGCAAAGCAGAGGCCGGAACTCAGTCACAAAATCGGATTGCGGCCCCGCTGCGGTTGTTTGGGACCCCCTGACTGTCTTTGTCCAGCGAAGGTTGGAGAATCCCAAGACATTAGGCCTGCAGGAGAGGCTGCCCTTGGCGTTAGTGTTTCCTCTCCACAGATGACCATGACTGTCTCCGTGACAAGTGAAAGCCTCGGATTAACCGGAAGTTTCGGGCATAAAGCCTTGAAGAGTCAGTGTTTGATTCCCGTCCGAAAACTCCAGAAGCCGGTTTGGGCATTGTCAGCGGAAGGACGAGCCCTACTCAGAAACAGACAAAATATGTCTGTACAAATTAAGCTCCAGATTGGAGCATTATACTTGAAGAAGCTTTCATTCCAGGTGCTGACTGGTTTACCCGCAAGTCGTCCAGAGCCGAGAGATCTAGTGCCCGCTCAGGTCTGGAGACCTTGCATGGTGTATCCTGGGGGACTGCTAAGGAACAAGGGGTGTCCAGTTCCCATATCTTCAGGACAATCAGCAGTTTCTTTTTCTTTTTCACCAGATCTGCTAGTCGCTGACTCGCTGTGCACTGAAGTCTCCGAAGGAAGAGAAGCGGAGGCAATGTCCCCACACAGTCTCGACGATTGTACCAATGATCTGGCTTCAGGTACAGTCCCGCCTCACAGACATGTCATCTCTGAAACCAGCCTGAAGATGGTCCCAAAGCAAGGAGCCTCCATCTCTAATAAGTGTGGCCTTACGTCCATCAAGGCGGTGGTTACCTCCAAGTCTCTGCACCCCTCCAACCAGGCGGAGGACCTCCAGTTGTCTCCTGAATCCTCCGGGGTGCTGCCTGATAACAATGGAAGAGAGACTTTCCTACACCCTGTACTTGGTACGCCGCCCACTTCATCCAGTAAGCTTGGCAAAGTGTACGTCAAGGCGATGGTTACCCCCGAGTCTCTGCACCCCTCCAACCAGGCAGAGGACCTCCAGTTGTCTCCTGAATCCACCGGGGTGCTATCTGATAACAAATGGAGAGAAACTTTCCTGTGTGCTGTTCCTGGTACTTCACCCACTTCATCTGTTGCTGAGGATGGCTTGATGGGAGGAAGCATCCTAGTTACCAAGATGATGAGACCAGTTGTTTCCTCTAGTGGACAGAAGAGGTAATCCTCTTGAAGAGGATTGGCCTCCAAATTCTCTGCGGAAGACCCTTGCAGGCTTGAAGAAGAGAGGGCGTAAAGGGGGGGGGTACTGTAACATCCCTGGCGGCATGCTTGCATAGTGCACTATCTCCCACTATGCAAGATCACAATCTTACCCTTCAGTCCAGTTTGCAAATCTTGCTCCTGTTCACACTATGTGCTTGCCTCTGTTCTGACTGCTTAGGGTGGCGGCCCGGTTACTTCCTGATTCTTGTAGCTGCTGTGGACACACCCCTGATGCGTCCCCAGCCTATTGCTGTCAGTCACTTGATATTTAAACCAGCTCCACCCTGAAGCTGGGGCCTGAGCAACTCTAACCTTCAGATGGCTCCTTGCCTCTGAAGTGCCAGGTCCTGTTTTGTTTCTTGCCTGTCCGCCATCCTGGGGGCTGTATTCCCAGGCCTGTCTGAACTATCTCCTAGCCTGTTGTCTGTTGCGCCATCTCTGGGGGCTGTATTCCCAGACCTGTTCCTGTATCTCGTTGCAGTGTCAGTTCCTGTCTGAACTGTCTCCTAGCCTGTAACCTTTTTTTCTCTATGTCCGTACCTTTCCTTTTCCTGCAGTATCTGAACCCGCACCTAACTCCAACTCGTTGTCTCTGCACTTCTGTTTGTGAGTTTAGAGTCCACTCGCTACTTCATTGCAAGTACCTTATGTGTATCTGGTTCTGCTTGTCCCTTCCAGTCTGTTCCGTGTGAACAGAGCCCTGTCCTTTCTGCTCTGCCTTGCTCACCGCTCCAGCGGTTCCTCTCTGCCCTGCCTTGCCCACTGTTCCGGCGGTTCCTCTCTGCCCTGCCTTGCTCACCGCTCTGGCGGTTCCTCTCTGCCCTGCCTTGCTCACTGCTCTGGCGGTTCCTCTCTGCCCTGCCTTGCTCACCGCTCCGGCTGTTCCTCTCTGCTCTGCCTTGCTCACCGCTCCGGCGGTTTCGCCTCACTCTGCCTTGTTCACCACTCCGGCAGTTCCTTCCTGCTCTGCCTTGCTCACCGCTCCGGCGGTTCCTTCCTGCTCTGCCTTGCTCACCGCTCCGGCGGTTCCTCTCTGCTCTGCCTTGCTCACCGCTCCAGAGGTTCCTCTCTGCTCTGCCTTGCTCACTGCTCCAGCGGTTTCGCCCTGCTCTGCCTTGCTCACCGCTCCAGCGGTTTCGCTCTGCTTTGCCTTGCCCACCGCACCTGCGGTTTCGCCCTGCTGTGCTTGCTCACCGGTCCGACGGTATCTCTCTGCTCTGTCTTGCCCACTGCTCGAGTGGTTCCTCTCTGCTCCGCTTGTCTACCATATCTGCGGTTCTGTTCCTGAGTCCCAGTCAGTACTGGACCCTATCCAGCCTGCGCTCCAACCTGCTAGTGCCTCCCTGTCTGCACTCCAGCCGTGCTTGCCAGTACCCCCCCTGTCTGCATACCAGTCGTGCTTACCAGTACCCACCTGTCTGCATACCAGTCGTGCCTGCCAATACCCAGTCTAACCTGCCTGTTCCTGTATCACCCGGTGTGGGTCAACAGCCGTGTCCGGGGTCTGACCTGGAGTAGCACCTGGTCCCTCTGCTCGGTTCCTCCTTGGTGCACGGAGTCGACTGAGCCACCGTGCGACATTGGTCGGATCAGGTTGATACTTAGTTACGCCCCTCCAGGCACTCCCCGGTTCATGGTACAGTGGGATCACTAATCACGCACACGCCAGTCAGTCCGAGCATGTGCATAACACATTATATCTCCCCCAGAATGTGTACAGAGACCTATTAAAACCATTGGAGTGCATTGCAGTCACAGACACACCTTTGGCTGCAATGCAGGAATGAAGGTGAGCATGGACCTAGTCAGGCTATCTGGCTAAGGCAGATTAGTAAAAACCTGGCAGGGCCTTCATTTCTGGGAGGAGGTCACAGGAGGCAGTAGGGCAGCCTCCTCCCTCCAACCCAGGTTTTCCAGTGGCTCTTGCCACAGGTCCTTTAAAACCCATGCACTAAGGATTAGTGTTGTTCTATGTTGGAACCTGCTAGGAGCACAGCAGGAAACCTAAGTAGGATTGAGGGTGGCTGAACCCCTGCCTGGGAACCCTCTGCACCTGTCAGGCTCTGAGCGGCCGGCATGGCCGTTGCCCGCGGCAAACATTGTGTATGGACTTTGTTAACCCGGCTGCGAACCGGAGGACTTTCTGTTAACCCGTGAGTTGCTGAAATAAAAGCGGTTTATGTTGGACTTGCTTGGGTCACTGCCTCAGTTACTGCAAGGTGTGAACACCGCCGCCTTACACAACCTAGGACAGTGGTTCTTAACCTTGTTTGAGGTACCGAACCCACCAGTTTCAAATGCACATTCACCTAACCCTTCTTTAGTGATAAATCAAATATGATTTTTTTCCAAATTCAAGACATAGGTATATGTTTTTTTACTGGTACACAAAATGAACCATGCATGAACATCACCTTGATCAAAGAACAAAACCAACACAGTGCATGAACTCACAACAAATTACATACCTGCAAATCAGTGTGACTTCTGCTGTTGTTTTTGAGAGACCAGTTCAGATATGCGTGGCTTCACCTTGGCAAGTGCTACTCTCATGTCATTTTCACAGCAAAGTCTGTTCCTTTTCTTTGTTTTTACGTCCAGCATCCTCGAAAAGGATTATTCGCAGAGATATGTTGTAACAAATGGTATAAAAAATTCCAGGGCTTTCTTAGCAATAATTGGGTACTTTTCCAACTGTCGACACCAAAACGTTGAGTGTTGTTGTTCTGAAGAGTCGAAAATGAACCTGGCTCTGCTGAATTTCAATGATTTCGTCGGGGTATTCATAATTGACATCTGCTGTCTCAACAGCGAACGTGAACGGCTGTCTCACCCATGCTGGATATGACTCTCTTGTAGGGAAATATCCGTTGATAGACTTTGCAAGCTCATCTAAGTGCGTGGCAATTGTTTGCTTCAGTTCCATGGATACAGAAATGTCTCCGATTCCAGACACATCTTCGATCTTACTTACACAGTCGTCCAGAAGGGGAAAGTTTGCGAAGTTATTGTTCTCTGTTCGTCGTTTCCATAACGGTAGTTTTTTTTTAAAAGCCTTGAGGTTTTCTTCTGCTTCCATGATGTTGACTCCACCACCCTGCATCTGCTGATTGAGATGATTTAGAGCTGCAAATATATTAGCCATGTACCCTAAAATGAGAATGAACTCATGATTTTTGAAGCAATCTGCATGACAATGTTGGTGCGCTTGCAAAAACAGGGCTAATTCCACACGCATTGCAAAAACACGATTCAGCACCTGTCCCCCGGATAACCACCGAACATTAGAAAAGGTACAGGAGTACCTCAAATTCAGAGCCTATTTCTTTACACAGCTCACTGAAGATGCGGTGCCTCAGAGCACTATTTCGCACATAGTTCACACATTTCACTACAGTTTTTAATACTTCTGCCATTTTTGGAGGCAAGGTTTTTGTTGCCAACGCATGCCTGTGCAGAATACAATGCGTAACAATGATGTGTGGTGCATCGGCTTTTACTAGCGCACCAAAACCAGACTTTCTTCCCAGCATGACTGGAGCTCCGTCCATACAAACTGCAGAAACCATATACCATGAAAGATTGTGGTCTCTGAGGAAGTCATCCACAAGCTTCTTCACATCGGCTGCCTTAGTTGTTGTTGTAAGAGGCTTACAAAATAAAAACTCTTCTTTTATCATGTTGTCTTTCACATAGCGCACGAAAACAGCAAGCTGGCTTAGATTAGAAACGTCTGTGGTCTTGTCGAGTTGAAGGCTAAATTTTGCCGGACTTGAAATTACATCTGCGACTACTTGAGCCAAGATGTCTTTACTCATGCACTCTATTCTGTCACTGATGGTGTCATTTGAAAGAGGAATTTGGGATAATTTACCTTCGGCCGCTGTGCCGAGTATCAGATTCGCCATCTGCAGTGAGGATCGGTTTGTTCACGGGTACAAATCCAAGAGAAGGCAGAGTGGCCCTTTCATCGAATCTGGCTCTTTTCACCTTGAATTCAGCAAGCGTTGTTTTCTTGTATTCCCCATCTCCATGCAGCTTCAAGAAGTGTTCCTTCAGTTTTGCCGGTGCGAGACTAGAGTTGCTCAACTTGGCATTGCAAATCATGCAGATAGGACGCTAACTCCCATCACGTTCCGTGATACATGTGAATCCATGTTGTACATATTCGTCTGACCACTTTCTTTTTTTGCTCGACATAGTTAGTATGGATTAAAATATTAAGAAAGAAACCACACAACGTACGACTATGACAGTCACACGGTGACTACTGAGCACACTAAATTCCCAGCAGTACTGATTGGCCAATTAATGTAACGTGATCATCTGCAGCAAGTGATGGCCAAGCGGGGCGTGTCATCACGAATTTACTTAATGAGTCGGGTGTGTCTTGACTTCCGTGACGGAGGCTCCGCCAAACCCCTGAGACCGACTCACCGAACCCCTAGGGTTCGATAGAACCCCGGTTAAGAACCACTGAATTACACATTTTGTTATATATGTTTATTTCCTTTGCGTGTATTGGAACAACACAAGAAAACATAGAAAAAAAAAAGCAAATTGAACATAATTTCACACAAAACCACATAAAATAGGTCGGACAAAATTGTTGACACCTTACATACATAGTTACATAGTTTATAAGGCCGAAAAAAGACAAGCGTCCATCCAGTTCAGCCTATTTCTTGTGCACTGCAGCTATTCCGCAGCGTTGATCCAGGGGAAGGCAAAAAAAAAAACATGCGGCATAGGCCAATTTACATCATTGAGGAAAAATTCACTTCCCGACACCAATCTGGCAGTCAGATTAAATCCCTGGATTAATTAACTATCACTAAGCATAAGATGTAATTTTATTGTTCTCAAGAAAGGCATCCAGGCCTCTCTTGAACTCATTAAGTGAGTTGGACATCACCACTTCCTCTCCCAGAGAGTTCCAGAGTCTCACGGCTCTGACCGTAAAGAATCCCCTTCTATGCTGGTGCAGGAACCTCCTTTCCTCCAGACGCATAGTGTGCCCCCTCGTCTTTGTCACCATCCTTGGTATAAACAGGTCATGGGAGAGATCTCTGTACTGCCCCCTGATGTATTTATACATGTTTATGAGGTCTCCCCTAAGCCTTCTCTTTTCCAACGTAAATAGGCCTAATTTTGACAACCTCTCTGGGTATTCTAGTCCCTCCATTCCCTTTATTACCTTAGTCGCCCTCCTTTGTACCCTCTCTAGCTCCAATATGTCTTTCCTGAGCACCGGAGCCCAGAACTGTGCACAATATTCTAAGTGCGGGCTTACCAGCGCTTTATACAGAGGAAGAACAATGTTCTCATCATATGCCCCTATTCCTCTTCTGATGCATGCCATGACTCTATTTGCCTTCGCAGCTGCTGCCTGACACTGGGCACTCCAATTTAATTTGCTATTAACCAAGACGCCCAGGTCCTTCTCCATGTCAGATTTCCCCAACGGTTTCCCATTTAATATGTATGGGTGACTGCTGTTTTTCTTTCCCATGTGCATGACCTTAAATTTATCGGCATTGAACCCCATTTGCCATTTTTTGGCTCAACTCCCCAATTTATCTAAATCCTCCTGTAGCTGTGCCCTATCCTCATCTGTATTAACTACTTTACAAAGTTTAGTATCATCTGCAAATATTGCTATTTTACTATGCAACCCTTCCACTAGATCATTAATAAATATATTAAATAATATAGGGCCCAAGACAGACCCTTGAGGCACCCCGCTAGTAACTCTGACACACCCTGAGCTTACGCCATTGATAACCACCCTCTGCTTTCTATCACTCAGCCAGCTATTTACCCACTTGCACACATTATCCCCCAGACCAAGCATTCTCATTTTATATACCAACCTTTTGTGTGGCACGGTATCAAACGCTTTGGAGAAGTCAAGGTATACAACATCCACAGACTCTCCCCGGTCCAGCTGTGAGCTCACCTCCTCGTAGAAGGCGATCAGGTTTGTTTGGCAGGAGCGATCCCTCATGAATCCATGTTGATATGGAGTTAGACAGTTATCATTAAGATATTCTACAATAGCATCTCTAAGAAATCTTTCAAACAATTTACCCACAACAGACGTTAAGCTGACTGGTCTATAGTTCCCAGGGTCACTTTTAGACCCCTTTTTGAATATTGGTACCACATTTGCTTGGCGCCAGTCTAGTGGGACAGTCCCTGTCCATAAAGAGTGCTTGAATATAAGATACAGCGGTCTGTCTATCACATTACTTAATTCTTTTAGTACCCGGGGGTGTATGCCATCTGGGCCTGGTGACTTGTCTATTTTGATATTATTTAGGCGTTTCTGAACTTCCTCCTGGGTTAGGTGGGTGATATTTAGCGGAGGGTTTACTTTATCACTCTGCATTTCCTCCGATAAATTGTTTTCTTTTGTGAAAACAGTGGAGAAGCTATTGAGTAGGTTAACTTTACCCTCATCGCCCTCTATGATTTTACCCAGGTTATTTTTCAATGGGCCAACTCCATCAGTTTTAATCCTTTTACTGTTTATATAGTTAAAGAACAGTTTGGGATTCGTTTTACTTTCTTTGGCAATTAGTCTCTCTGTCTCCTCTTTTGCTTTACTTATTTGTTTCTTACAGATTTTGTTTTTTTCCCTATAAGATATTAGCGCTTCCTCGCTGCCTTCTTGTTTAAGTTTACCGAAAGCCCTTTTTTTGTTTTTCATTGCCCTCTTGACTTCCTTATTTAGCCACATTGGCTTCCTCCTATTCCAAGCCCTTTTATTCCCATAAGGCATGTACCTTCTACAGTGAGTATGCAGGACTGTTTTGAAAATTTCCCATTTTCTATCCGTGCTCCCATTACTGAAGATACTATCCCAGTCTATAAGGTGAAGGGCATATCTTAGCTGATCAAACTTTGCCCTCCTGAAGTTCAGTGTTTTTGTGACTCCCTTGCTGGGCACCCTACTGAAGCACATGTGGAATTGTATAATGTTGTGGTCACTATTTCCCAGGTGCCCCCCGACCTGCACCGTAGTTATTCTGTCTGGCCTGTTAGTTAATATTAAGTCTAAAAGGGTTGTTCCTCTAGTTGGTTCCTGCACAAGTTGTGACAAATAATTGTCTCTATATAAGAAACCTCCCCGTCGGGGAATCGAACCCCGGTCTCCTGCGTGACAGGCGAGGATACTCACCACTATACTAACGAGGATTTGGCCTTGCCAAAAATGTGGGTAAACAACTTTGTTTCAAGCATGTGAAGCTTGTTCAAACGCAACTGTGGCAAGTAACAGGTGTGGGCAATATGAAAATCACAACTAAAACCATATAAAAAAGGGAGAAGTTGATTCAATCTTTGCATTGTGTGCATATGCGTGGCACACTAAGCATGGAGAAAACAGAAAAAGGAGAACTGTCTGAGGACTTGAGAACCAAAATTGTTGAAAAATATCAATAATTTCAAAGTTATAAGTCCATCTTTAGAGATCCGGATGTTCCTCTGTCCAAGGTGAGCAACATAATCAATAAATTTACAACACATACAGTCAAATATGGTGGAGCTTCAAATATGTTTTTGGGTTGTTTTGCTGCCTTTGGTCAGGTACCTTGACTGTGTGCAAGGCATCATGAAATCTGAAGATTAGCAAAGGATTTTGGGTCACAATGTAGTGCCTAGTGTCAGAAAGCTGGGATTGCATGCTAGGTCATGGGTCTTCCAGCATGACAATGACCCAGAAAATGGATGGAAACAAAGTGCTGGACAGTTCTGACTAGCAATGAATCCAGATCTAAATCCCATTGAACACCTGTGGAGAGATCTTAAAATTGCTGTTTGGAGAAAAACATTAACATTTGAAAGTCCTCAGTGGTTGATACAATCTTTTCAGTTAGCCATTAGTCAGTAAGCTTTCGAGACTACTCAGATCTTTTCAGTAGACATAGTATAATACAAAATCTGAAGAGTCACATATTTATACACAACAGGGCACAGGAATAATGCAATAGATAAGACAAGTGACGTGAAGCAGAACTATCAGTATGGGAGAGGAAGAAGCAGTTGTGGCCGTAAAAACGTTTGGCCACGAGTAGATCTATTCTTTTTTTCTTTTATTGTGTGGCGATGAAAATTTATTCTTGTTTTAAGTTTTTGCCCTGTCTCCACTACATACAGACTCCCAGTTGGACATTTGGTACATATAATTAAGTTCATTGTGATGCAGCTGAAAGTACCTGGGATCTTGTGGTCCTGATGTGAGTTGGGAATCTTTATCTTGTACATGGTCATTATAAATGGACGGGTTTTACATTTACAGTTGGTGCCGGTGAATTTTATAAGTTTCACAACAAAGGTGAAACTATCCTACCAGTCAGTTTGCTTTCCCTCCAAGTACCTTTTAATTCTAACAATGTTAGGTTTCTGGGAGATTATACTTGTTCCTTTTATTTTTGGTTCTCCTTAGCTTGCCTTCTTTGCCCTATATGAATGTGTTTTTGTTTCTCACTCAGAGTTTTCGTATTTTACTTCATACTTTCCTTTCCCCTTGTTGAGAGTGTGCTGAAGCCTCCCCTCTGGTTCCTCAGGAGGTACTCTTCAATGACTTATTAGGTAGTTAGGTGTGCGGTGGTGTTTTTAGTTGTGCAGCTAGGGCCTTTCTAGTCTCTACAGAGACTAGTTGGGTGTAGTTGCGGCATTCTCCCCTGTGTGGGTTCTCTGGTGCTTATAAAGATCCGATTTCTGGTTAAAACATTTCCCACATTCTGAACATGAAAATGGCATCTCCCCTGTGTGAGTTCTCTGATGTTTGATAAGACTTGATTTCTCTGTAAAACATTTCCCACATTCTGAACAGGAAAATGGCTTCTCTCCTGTGTGAGTTCTCTGATGTTTATAAAGATATGATTTGTGTCCAAAACATTTTCCACAATCTGAGCATGAAAAAGGCATCTCCTCTGTATGGGTTCTCTGGTGCTTAAGAAAACTAGATTTCTGGTTAAAACATTTTCCACATTCTGAACATGGAAAAGGCTTCTCCCCTGTGTGAGTTCTCTGATGTATAATAAGATTTGATTTCTGGTTAAAACATTTTCCACATTCTGAACACCGAAAAGGCTTCTCCCCTGTGTGAGTTCTCTTATGGTTGATAAGATTTGTTTTCTCTGTAAAACATTTCCCACATTCTGAACAGGAAAATGGCTTCTCTCCTGTGTGAGTTCTCTGATGCTTGATAAGAGTTGATTTCTCTGTAAAACATTTCCCACATTCTGAACAGGAAAATGGCTTCTCTCCTGTGTGAGTTCTCTGATGCTTGATAAGAGTTGATTTCTCTGTAAAACATTTCCCACATTCTGAACAGGAAAATGGCTTCTCTCCTGTGTGAGTTCTCTGATGGTTGATAAGAGCTGATTTCACTGTAAAACATTTCCCACATTCTGAACAGGAAAATGGCTTCTCTTCTGTGTGGTTTCTCTGGTGCTTATGAAAACTAGATTTCTGGTTAAAACATTTTCCACATTCTGAACATGGAAAAGGCTTCTCCCCTGTGTGAGTTCTCTGATGTATAATAAGATTTGATTTATGGTTAAAACATTTTCCACATTCTGAACACGGAAAAGGCTTCTCCCCTGTGTGAGTTCTCTTATGTATATTAAGATATGATTTCTGTACAAAACATTTCCCACATTCTGAACAGGAAAATGGCTTCTCTCCTGTGTGAGTTCTCTGATGCTTGATAAGAGTTGATTTCTCTGTAAAACATTTCCCACATTCTGAACAGGAAAATGGCTTCTCTCCTGTGTGAGTTCGCTGGTGACGAACAAGATCTGATTTCTGATTAAAACATTTCCCACACTTGGAACAAGAAAATCTATTCTTTGCTGTGTGAATTTTTTCAGGTTTAAGAAAAGACTTTTTGGGAGGAAAACTATTTCTATATTCTGACCGTGAAAATGGCTTCTTTGCATTAGGAGCAGTTCGTTTTTTAGTGCTTATTTTGTGACTTTGATTTTCCTTAATAATCGGTAATGAATCAGATGACAGGACCTTTTGCAAAGGATCAGATGACAGATCTTTGCTGTGAAGGGATGATGGTAAATCTGGAGAAATGTCATTCACTTCAATTGTATCCTGTTGGATCTGAAAATTATCTGATTTAAAAATTGAAGATATCAGCTGTCCCTCTGATCTCCTGGTACAGACATCTGCCAAGAATAAAACCAATTATTATTTTTTAATAAAAATCCTTGAATTTTATATTTTTGAACATTTCTACTTAAACTGTCCATAAAAAAGGCAAGTTATATAAAAAAAAATCACTTATTCACCAGGACAATGACTGTCTAATAGAAAACCTCATAGGATGAACCAGTAGAGCGAGGTGTTCAACTGTTTTTTCATTCTGCCTCCCTAATATGGAATAAAAAGCCACCAAACAATGTTATGTAGGCAAAAATAATACCAATAAAAACTTCTACTCATCTCACAAATAACAAGTCCCCACTCAGGTCCATCATCGGTCAGTGGAAAAACAGAGGTTTCCACATTATTAGTGGCTCAAAGGCTCTTGAAAAGCAACATGGCTTCCATAAACCAATCCAGCAATATCCACTCTCCCAAAGTCAGATCTCCCCCTCGCTTCTGAGCCTTGCAGTGTGCCCAAACCACATTTAGCATCCATGTATTTGGCATTACTATAGTGAGAAGAACCCACTTAATTTACGGTGTGTGTCCCCTGGAGCACAATCTGGACACTATGTGTTGGGTAATAAAATGGCATATTTGCAATTTTCACTCTCCATCATCCACTGCGTGCTAATTTCTGGAAAGTGGCTGTGGAGTCAAAATAGTCACTACTCCTATAGATTAATTCACTGAGGGTTATAATATCGAAAATGGAGTCACTTTATGGGGATTTCTACTGCTCTGGTTTTCTGCAATTTTGTTATATTAGGGCTTCTGCAAATGGTGTGTCCCATCTCCTCTGGGATCTGCTCCTGCGACGTCAGCTTCTGTCACCAGACGCCTTATTCATTCTGCAGGCGGCGCTGGTGATGGAAGAGACGTCAGAACCAGAAGCCCTGAAAGGCGCAGGCTCTTCGCAGCCACTATGATTAGGGTCACTGGGACCAGTAGTACCATCCAGTCTGGCAGTATGGGTGTGTGTGTTGTCCAGCTGGAGTAATCTGCTCCCTGCTTCAGTTAACTGGAGAGCACCACACCCTACTAAAGCTGGAAGCATATTGCCGGAAGCTGCCAGATACAGCCTTGTTCTCCTCTGGTTCTGTCCTCTGTGCTCAGCTCCCGGCTTGTGTATTTTTCTCCTGTTGTGACCTCGGCCCGTTTACTGACTACTCTTGTGTCTTCTGATTTTGTATGTTCTCTGCCCTCCTGGTTCTGACCCGGCTACCTGACTATTCTTCTTCCCTTCTCACTCCACAGAACAGCAGGTAACACCGTGGCCCAAGCCTAGGGGTCTCTGTGTTAGTCCAGATCCATGTAGAGGGGTTAAAGGGTGATGAGCAAAGTAATTTGTGAAATATGTAAACGGGGTAGATAAGGCAAGCCTGTTTGTGGTAGTCATCTTTTGAGCTTCCAGGTGACCAAGACCAGTTCCCCCAATGCATTGTGTCTGCAAACTATTCCAGCAAGATCTGCATTCCTAATAGCTAAATGGCACTCCTTCCCTTCTTAACCTGCCATGTGCCCAGACAGTAGTGTACTACCGTATATAGGGTACTGTCAGATTGAAAAGTTGGAAAATAATTTGTAAGGTCCATTTGTTTCCTATTATCCTTTGTGAAGAATTCCAGAGTTATCACCACATAAAGTGACACATGTCAGATTTGAAAAATGGCCCTGATTAGGAACACAAAACTGGCTGCAGGAAGGGGTTAAATCAGAGGATTACTGAAGTCAAAAACTGTGACTACAGACAATAACACATCTACTGAAATGATCAAACTCAACAGTCTTCATCAGAGAAAAATGAGTAACTAGTGGTGAAACCTCTCTGGGGTAATTAGAGTATGGGCTCGGTGGCTCTTGGCAATCTAAACTATCGTAAGGGACAATATTTTCTGTCAGATGATAAGAAATATTAGATGTTCAAAGAGAACTTTTTATAATACTGCAGAGCTGAGGTGTCTTAAATTTAGATCTTGGGCATTTGGAAGACGTAATGGAGATCTTTTTGAAAGACTACCAGGGAGTTACAGAGTCACATAAGTGAGGCCGGCCGATCCCACCACAATGAAACTATCATACAGAATGAACCTGTAAAAAAAAGAAAGAATATAAAAACATGTAACATCCCCAACAACAACGTATGTATGAGGGGAGAAATCCAACACTAAACTGGAGTCACACTCATTTATGGTGGACCATTGGAGCAACTATGAGTCCTGAGCAGAAGAGTAGAGAAAGTATTAGCGCCCCCATTTCAGGAGAGATTGTGCAGTAATCTGAATTCCTTAGGACTGAAAACAATGGAATTTATGATGTGGAGTGAATCCATGAAACCAGGGCTGGAGCCAACACATCTCCTGCAGGCGTGAATAAATGTATATTACAGCCATCAGCCACGCACAGCTTAGAGATATATCATGGCACAGGTGTAATGTTTTCTGTATAGTTTATCACAATCCAGTTTGAAGTTAGTTGGTTTTAAAATAAATTGAACAGTCAGGATAAAGGGAAACTCTGCTGTTATTGCACAGAAATTCACACTTGGCCTCACTGCACATTTAATGTTGTCGATCATAAAAGTGAAGTTTGGCCAGAAAGACTGGACCTGGTCTTGTAGGGACCATATGAGCACATTCAGCAGCACAGAAGGGAGAGAAGGTAGATTCATCCAATAAGATATCAGGGATCTAGGAAGCCAACAGCATCATTACCCTCCGCTTTCTCTTACAGGCCCATCAGAATTTTACTTCAAGCGATTTTCTAACTTGTCAGCACATTCTACGTAAACTGTCATTTGGCTTTGTAGTTTACAGATTTGGGCAGGTAACGGACAGTGTCTTCTAATCCCAGGGGCAGAGGCGTACATAGGAATCATGAGGCCCCATAGCAGAAGTTCTAATTGGGCCCCCCCCCCCCGCAAAAAAAAAAAGTAAATAATTGTCAGGGTCACAGAAGAGCAGATCTCACAACTTTCCAGCCTTTATATAGTAATTTTCCTCCTGCTGAAGTCCTAGATCCCTCTTTCATTGCCCCATAAAATGTGATGCCAACAAAAGTGCCCCCCCCCCCCCTAAACACAGTATGATACCCCCATGGTGCATTCCTCCTCATTAGCCTCTACATGCACAGTATAATGACCCTACTGTCAGGGCTGTGGAGTTGGAACCCATTTTGGTGGAGTCTGAGTTGGTATAAAATGGACCGACTCCGACTCCTAAAATATATAATAAATTGGGTGCAGTAGTTGAATACAGTTTGTGGGGAATATTTTTTCATAAGAATTTGGGAAAGTTCTGAAATGTCCTATAAATGTCTGTCCTATTCCTGATCTAAGAGTCTAGACTTTTAGCTGAGAAGAATCTGTGCTACAGTAAATTTATCACTTAAACATGAGCCGTGTATGAGGGAGTCGGAGTTGGATTCGATGTCATGGAAATTGAGGAATCGGAGGTTTAGCTTACTGACTCCACAGCCCTGATTACTATACCCCACCTTAACTGCCAGGACAAAGTATGGTGAGCCCAACACACAGGGGTGGATTAAGTGTAGCAAGGGCCCCGGGCAGTTTAGAAGGCGTGCTCCCCCCCCACACACACACACACACACACACACACACACACACACACACACACCCCTGATGTATCACATGATCCCCTGAGATAGATCATGTGAGAGTTCACGTGAAATTAATTTGGCAGAATATTAATTATAATAATTTTTTTTAGGCTGTGTGCCCACTATGCATTTTTTTAAGCGTTTCCGCAGCGGCAATTCCACTGCAGAAACGCTTAAAAAACGCTTGGTAGAAGGTCTGCCATGTTCCCCAATGATAATCCGCATGTGCTGTGCACATGCTGCGGAAATTTCCACTGCGAATTATCATTGCGGAAAAATCCGCAGCACTACAAATTAATTTGCGGAAGCGTTGCGTTTTCGCCACCATTGACTTGCATTGGAACGCATGGAATCCGCATCACTGCATCTGTAGATGCACATTCCATGCATTTCAATGTGCGGATGGTACCCGGGTTTGGAGAAGAGGAGACTCTCCTCCGGACCCGGGTACCATAGAACCTGTAAAAAAAGAATAAAATAAACATTAAATATTATACTTACCTTCTGATGGCCCGCGGTGTCTTTATCCGATGCGTCCTGGCTTGCCAGCAGCTCGCGATGGTCTGAAAACCTGCCGTGACGTAATTTAGTCATGTGATGGGTCACGCGACCGTTGACGTCGGCAGGCCATCAGAAGGTATATTTATTTTTTATTTTTTTACCATTCTTTTACGGTCACACTATATAAATCCATGCCGCTTGCTGGTTGCATGGATTTATATAGTGTGACCAAGTTGTCAAGCACTTTCCAAGTGATGCTAAAATCGCTTGGAAAGCGCTTGTCAACCCGCATGCAGAAATGCATGTGAAGAACGCTTCACATCCGCATGTGTTTGGCAGGAAAAAAGCATGTAAAATTCTCATGCGTTTTTTTTCTGCCAGGGAGATGCAGAAACGCTCAAAAAAAATCCGGAGCATTTCTGCATCGTGGGCACATAGCCTTACATTAATTGTATGACTTAATATTGAGCACACGTAGTCATCTATACACAGCAGTAGGCCGCACGGTGCCATCTATACACAGCAGGAGGCCGCACGGTGCCATCTATACACAGCAGGAGGTCGCACGTAGCCATCTATACACAGCAGGAGGCCGCACGTAGCCATCTATACACAGCAGGAGGCCGCACGGTGCCATCAATACACAGCAGGAGGCCGCACGTAGTCTTCTATACACAGCAGGAGCCGCAAGGTGCCATCTATACACAGCAGGAGGCCCCACGTAGCCATCTATACACAGCGGGAGGCCGCACGGTACTATCTATACACAGCGGGAGGCCGCACGTAGCCATCCATACACAGCGGGAGGCCGCAAGTAGCCATCCATACACAACGGGAGGCCGCACGTAGCCATCTATACACAGCAGGAGGCCGCACGTAGCCATCTATACACAGCAGGAGGCCGCACATAGCCATCTATACACAGCAGGAGGCCGCAAGTAGCCATCTATACACAGCAGGAGGCTGCACGGCGCCATCTATACACAGCAGCAGGCGACACGTAGCTATCCATACACAGCGGGAGGCCGCACAGTGCAATCTATACACAGCAGGAGACCGCACATAGCCATATATATACAGCAGGAGGCCTTATGTAGACATCTATACACAACAGGAGGCCGCACGTAGCCATCTATACACAACAGGAGGCCGCACGTAGCCATCTATACACAGCAGGAGGCCGCACGTATCCATCTATACACTGCAGGAGACCGCACGTAGCCATCTATACAAAGCAGGAGGCCGCACGTAGCCATCTATACACAGCAGGAGGCTGCACGGTGCCATCTATACATAGCAGGAGGCCGCACGGTGCCATCTATACACAGCAGGAGGCCGCACGTAGCCATCTATACACAGCAGGAGGCCGCACATAGCCATCTATACACAGCAGGAGGCCGCACGCAGCCATCTATACACAGGAGGCCGAACGTAGCCATCTATACACAGCAGGAGGCCGCACGTAGCCATCTATACACAGCAGGAGGCCGAACGTAGCCATCTATACACAGCAGGAGGCCGCACGTAGCCATCTATACACAGCAGGAGGCCGCACGGTGCCATTAATACACAGCAGGAGGCCGCACGTAGCCATCTATACACAGCGGGAGGCCGCACATAGCCATCTATACACAGCGGGAGGCCGCACGTAGCCATCTATACACAGCGGGAGGCCGCACGTAGCCATCTATACACAGTAGGAGGCCGCACGTAGCCATCTATACACAGCAGGAGGCTGCACGGCGCCATCTATACACAGCGGGAGGCCGCACGCTCCAGCGGTTCCTCTCTGCTCTGCCTTGCTCACCGCTCCGGCGGTTCCTCTCTGCTCTGCCTTGCTCACCGCTCCGGCGGTTCCTCTCTGCTCTGCCTTGCTCACCGCTCCGGCGGTTCCTCTCTGCTCTGCCTTGCTCACCGCTCCGGCGGTTCCTCTCTGCTCTGCCTTGCTCACCGCTCTGGCGGTTTCGCCTTGCTCTGCCTTGCTCACCGCTCTGGCGGTTTCGCCTTGCTCTGCCTTGTTCACCGCTCCGGCTGTTCCTTCCTGCTCTGCCTTGCTCACCGCTCCGGCGGTTCCTTCCTGCTTTGCCACGCTCACCGCTTCGGCGGTTCCTCTCTGCTCTGCCTTGCTCACCACTCCGGTGATTCCTCTCTGCTCTGCCTTGCTCACCGCTCCAGCGGTTTCGCCCTGCTCTGCCTTGCTCACCGCTCCGGTGGTTTCGCTCTGCTTTGCCCACCGCACCGGTGGTTTCGCCCTGCTCTGCTTGCTCACCGCTCCGACAGTATCTCTCTGCTCTGTCTTGCCCACCGCTCCAGCGGTTCCTCTCTGCTCTGCTTGTCTACCGCATCTGCGGTACTGTTCCTGAGTCCCAGTCTGTACTGGACCCTATCCAGCCTGCGCTCCAACCTGCTAGTGCCTCCCTGTCTGCACTCCAGTCGTGCTTGCCAGTACCCCCCTGTCTGCATACCAGTCGTGCCTGCCAATACCAACCTGTCAGTGAGCCAGTCTAACCTGCCTATTCCTGTATCACCCGGTGTGGGTCAACAGCCGTGTCCGGGGTCTGACCTGGAGTAGCACCTGGTCCCTCTGCTCGGTTCCTCCTTGGTGCACGGAGTCGACTGAGCCGCCGTGCGATCTTGGTCGGATCGGGTTGATACTTAGTTAGGCCCCTCCAGGCACTCCCCGGTTCATGGTACAGTGGGATCACTAATCACACACTCGCCCGTCAGTCCGGGCGTGTGCATAACAGTTTGCTCAGGCCATGGTTCCCATTGAGCCCCACGGCCCTTCGCTCTCTGAGACATTTGAATCGTCTGGCAAATACGTGCACCAAGAAAAATTTTTTTCGCCAGCTGAGGTCCAGGCGATTTACGCAACAGTCCAAATGGAGCTATCAGCACTCGTTCTTGCAGATCCACCACGGTACTATGGGGATCGAAAACGCAGTCGTGTTTTTGTGGAGCAATGCATGCTGCATTTCAAGTTCTATCCTCACTATTTTCCTACCGATCGGGTTAAAGTGCCATTTATGATGTCCTACCTAGCGGGTGATGCTTTGAAATGGATCACCCCCCTATGTGAAGCATGGGATCCTATCATCTTTGACCTGCAGGCCTTCCTGGTGGCCTTTCTAATGGTCTTCAATGACCCCAATCCTGAAGCCTCTGCTAATGCTTCCCTTCCCAATATCCCGGAGCAGCCCCGATGGGTAATGTGTGTGGGTAACTCACCAGTTCTCCAGCCTGAAGAGACTGCTGCCCACCCAGAATCCACACAGGATGACTATGCTTCACAGAATACTTCTCTTCCCAACCTCAAGAGGCAGTCCAGGCGTAAAAGGCAAAGAGGTAAGCCATCACGCCAGGTTCTGTCCTCCCAAAGACCTCCTGTTCCCCAGCCTGTAGAAGCAGCTACCTGCACTGAATCCATGAAGGTTGACCATGTTCGTCAGGCAAAGCAGAGGCCGGAACTCAGTCACAAAATCGGATTGCGGCCCCGCTGCGGTTGTTTGGGACCCCCTGACTGTCTTTGTCCAGCGAAGGTTGGAGAATCCCAAGACATTAGGCCTGCAGGAGAGGCTGCCCTTGGCGTTAGTGTTTCCTCTCCACAGATGACCATGACTGTCTCCGTGACAAGTGAAAGCCTCGGATTAACCGGAAGTTTCGGGCATAAAGCCTTGAAGAGTCAGTGTTTGATTCCCGTCCGAAAACTCCAGAAGCCGGTTTGGGCATTGTCAGCGGAAGGACGAGCCCTACTCAGAAACAGACAAAATATGTCTGTACAAATTAAGCTCCAGATTGGAGCATTATACTTGAAGAAGCTTTCATTCCAGGTGCTGACTGGTTTACCCGCAAGTCGTCCAGAGCCGAGAGATCTAGTGCCCGCTCAGGTCTGGAGACCTTGCATGGTGTATCCTGGGGGACTGCTAAGGAACAAGGGGTGTCCAGTTCCCATATCTTCAGGACAATCAGCAGTTTCTTTTTCTTTTTCACCAGATCTGCTAGTCGCTGACTCGCTGTGCACTGAAGTCTCCGAAGGAAGAGAAGCGGAGGCAATGTCCCCACACAGTCTCGACGATTGTACCAATGATCTGGCTTCAGGTACAGTCCCGCCTCACAGACATGTCATCTCTGAAACCAGCCTGAAGATGGTCCCAAAGCAAGGAGCCTCCATCTCTAATAAGTGTGGCCTTACGTCCATCAAGGCGGTGGTTACCTCCAAGTCTCTGCACCCCTCCAACCAGGCGGAGGACCTCCAGTTGTCTCCTGAATCCTCCGGGGTGCTGCCTGATAACAATGGAAGAGAGACTTTCCTACACCCTGTACTTGGTACGCCGCCCACTTCATCCAGTAAGCTTGGCAAAGTGTACGTCAAGGCGATGGTTACCCCCGAGTCTCTGCACCCCTCCAACCAGGCAGAGGACCTCCAGTTGTCTCCTGAATCCACCGGGGTGCTATCTGATAACAAATGGAGAGAAACTTTCCTGTGTGCTGTTCCTGGTACTTCACCCACTTCATCTGTTGCTGAGGATGGCTTGATGGGAGGAAGCATCCTAGTTACCAAGATGATGAGACCAGTTGTTTCCTCTAGTGGACAGAAGAGGTAATCCTCTTGAAGAGGATTGGCCTCCAAATTCTCTGCGGAAGACCCTTGCAGGCTTGAAGAAGAGAGGGCGTAAAGGGGGGGGGTACTGTAACATCCCTGGCGGCATGCTTGCATAGTGCACTATCTCCCACTATGCAAGATCACAATCTTACCCTTCAGTCCAGTTTGCAAATCTTGCTCCTGTTCACACTATGTGCTTGCCTCTGTTCTGACTGCTTAGGGTGGCGGCCCGGTTACTTCCTGATTCTTGTAGCTGCTGTGGACACACCCCTGATGCGTCCCCAGCCTATTGCTGTCAGTCACTTGATATTTAAACCAGCTCCACCCTGAAGCTGGGGCCTGAGCAACTCTAACCTTCAGATGGCTCCTTGCCTCTGAAGTGCCAGGTCCTGTTTTGTTTCTTGCCTGTCCGCCATCCTGGGGGCTGTATTCCCAGGCCTGTCTGAACTATCTCCTAGCCTGTTGTCTGTTGCGCCATCTCTGGGGGCTGTATTCCCAGACCTGTTCCTGTATCTCGTTGCAGTGTCAGTTCCTGTCTGAACTGTCTCCTAGCCTGTAACCTTTTTTTCTCTATGTCCGTACCTTTCCTTTTCCTGCAGTATCTGAACCCGCACCTAACTCCAACTCGTTGTCTCTGCACTTCTGTTTGTGAGTTTAGAGTCCACTCGCTACTTCATTGCAAGTACCTTATGTGTATCTGGTTCTGCTTGTCCCTTCCAGTCTGTTCCGTGTGAACAGAGCCCTGTCCTTTCTGCTCTGCCTTGCTCACCGCTCCAGCGGTTCCTCTCTGCCCTGCCTTGCCCACTGTTCCGGCGGTTCCTCTCTGCCCTGCCTTGCTCACTGCTCTGGCGGTTCCTCTCTGCCCTGCCTTGCTCACCGCTCCGGCTGTTCCTCTCTGCTCTGCCTTGCTCACCGCTCCGGCGGTTTCGCCTCACTCTGCCTTGCTCACCGCTCCGGCGGTTCCTCTCTGCTCTGCCTTGCTCACCGCTCTGGCGGTTCCTCTCTGCCCTGCCTTGCTCACCGCTCTGGCGGTTCCTCTCTGCCCTGCCTTGCTCACTGCTCTGGCGGTTCCTCTCTGCCCTGCCTTGCTCACCGCTCCGGCTGTTCCTCTCTGCTCTGCCTTGCTCACCGCTCCGGCGGTTTCGCCTCACTCTGCCTTGTTCACCACTCCGGCAGTTCCTTCCTGCTCTGCCTTGCTCACCGCTCCGGCGGTTCCTTCCTGCTCTGCCTTGCTCACCGCTCCGGCGGTTCCTCTCTGCTCTGCCTTGCTCACCGCTCCAGAGGTTCCTCTCTGCTCTGCCTTGCTCACTGCTCCAGCGGTTTCGCCCTGCTCTGCCTTGCTCACCGCTCCAGCGGTTTCGCTCTGCTTTGCCTTGCCCACCGCACCTGCGGTTTCGCCCTGCTGTGCTTGCTCACCGGTCCGACGGTATCTCTCTGCTCTGTCTTGCCCACTGCTCGAGTGGTTCCTCTCTGCTCCGCTTGTCTACCATATCTGCGGTTCTGTTCCTGAGTCCCAGTCAGTACTGGACCCTATCCAGCCTGCGCTCCAACCTGCTAGTGCCTCCCTGTCTGCACTCCAGCCGTGCTTGCCAGTACCCCCCCTGTCTGCATACCAGTCGTGCTTACCAGTACCCACCTGTCTGCATACCAGTCGTGCCTGCCAATACCCAGTCTAACCTGCCTGTTCCTGTATCACCCGGTGTGGGTCAACAGCCGTGTCCGGGGTCTGACCTGGAGTAGCACCTGGTCCCTCTGCTCGGTTCCTCCTTGGTGCACGGAGTCGACTGAGCCACCGTGCGACATTGGTCGGATCAGGTTGATACTTAGTTACGCCCCTCCAGGCACTCCCCGGTTCATGGTACAGTGGGATCACTAATCACGCACACGCCAGTCAGTCCGAGCATGTGCATAACACATTATATCTCCCCCAGAATGTGTACAGAGACCTATTAAAACCATTGGAGTGCATTGCAGTCACAGACACACCTTTGGCTGCAATGCAGGAATGAAGGTGAGCATGGACCTAGTCAGGCTATCTGGCTAAGGCAGATTAGTAAAAACCTGGCAGGGCCTTCATTTCTGGGAGGAGGTCACAGGAGGCAGTAGGGCAGCCTCCTCCCTCCAACCCAGGTTTTCCAGTGGCTCTTGCCACAGGTCCTTTAAAACCCATGCACTAAGGATTAGTGTTGTTCTATGTTGGAACCTGCTAGGAGCACAGCAGGAAACCTAAGTAGGATTGAGGGTGGCTGAACCCCTGCCTGGGAACCCTCTGCACCTGTCAGGCTCTGAGCGGCCGGCATGGCCGTTGCCCGCGGCAAACATTGTGTATGGACTTTGTTAACCCGGCTGCGAACCGGAGGACTTTCTGTTAACCCGTGAGTTGCTGAAATAAAAGCGGTTTATGTTGGACTTGCTTGGGTCACTGCCTCAGTTACTGCAAGGTGTGAACACCGCCGCCTTACACAACCTAGGACAGTGGTTCTTAACCTTGTTTGAGGTACCGAACCCACCAGTTTCAAATGCACATTCACCTAACCCTTCTTTAGTGATAAATCAAATATGATTTTTTTCCAAATTCAAGACATAGGTATATGTTTTTTTACTGGTACACAAAATGAACCATGCATGAACATCACCTTGATCAAAGAACAAAACCAACACAGTGCATGAACTCACAACAAATTACATACCTGCAAATCAGTGTGACTTCTGCTGTTGTTTTTGAGAGACCAGTTCAGATATGCGTGGCTTCACCTTGGCAAGTGCTACTCTCATGTCATTTTCACAGCAAAGTCTGTTCCTTTTCTTTGTTTTTACGTCCAGCATCCTCGAAAAGGATTATTCGCAGAGATATGTTGTAACAAATGGTATAAAAAATTCCAGGGCTTTCTTAGCAATAATTGGGTACTTTTCCAACTGTCGACACCAAAACGTTGAGTGTTGTTGTTCTGAAGAGTCGAAAATGAACCTGGCTCTGCTGAATTTCAATGATTTCGTCGGGGTATTCATAATTGACATCTGCTGTCTCAACAGCGAACGTGAACGGCTGTCTCACCCATGCTGGATATGACTCTCTTGTAGGGAAATATCCGTTGATAGACTTTGCAAGCTCATCTAAGTGCGTGGCAATTGTTTGCTTCAGTTCCATGGATACAGAAATGTCTCCGATTCCAGACACATCTTCGATCTTACTTACACAGTCGTCCAGAAGGGGAAAGTTTGCGAAGTTATTGTTCTCTGTTCGTCGTTTCCATAACGGTAGTTTTTTTTTAAAAGCCTTGAGGTTTTCTTCTGCTTCCATGATGTTGACTCCACCACCCTGCATCTGCTGATTGAGATGATTTAGAGCTGCAAATATATTAGCCATGTACCCTAAAATGAGAATGAACTCATGATTTTTGAAGCAATCTGCATGACAATGTTGGTGCGCTTGCAAAAACAGGGCTAATTCCACACGCATTGCAAAAACACGATTCAGCACCTGTCCCCCGGATAACCACCGAACATTAGAAAAGGTACAGGAGTACCTCAAATTCAGAGCCTATTTCTTTACACAGCTCACTGAAGATGCGGTGCCTCAGAGCACTATTTCGCACATAGTTCACACATTTCACTACAGTTTTTAATACTTCTGCCATTTTTGGAGGCAAGGTTTTTGTTGCCAACGCATGCCTGTGCAGAATACAATGCGTAACAATGATGTGTGGTGCATCGGCTTTTACTAGCGCACCAAAACCAGACTTTCTTCCCAGCATGACTGGAGCTCCGTCCATACAAACTGCAGAAACCATATACCATGAAAGATTGTGGTCTCTGAGGAAGTCATCCACAAGCTTCTTCACATCGGCTGCCTTAGTTGTTGTTGTAAGAGGCTTACAAAATAAAAACTCTTCTTTTATCATGTTGTCTTTCACATAGCGCACGAAAACAGCAAGCTGGCTTAGATTAGAAACGTCTGTGGTCTTGTCGAGTTGAAGGCTAAATTTTGCCGGACTTGAAATTACATCTGCGACTACTTGAGCCAAGATGTCTTTACTCATGCACTCTATTCTGTCACTGATGGTGTCATTTGAAAGAGGAATTTGGGATAATTTACCTTCGGCCGCTGTGCCGAGTATCAGATTCGCCATCTGCAGTGAGGATCGGTTTGTTCACGGGTACAAATCCAAGAGAAGGCAGAGTGGCCCTTTCATCGAATCTGGCTCTTTTCACCTTGAATTCAGCAAGCGTTGTTTTCTTGTATTCCCCATCTCCATGCAGCTTCAAGAAGTGTTCCTTCAGTTTTGCCGGTGCGAGACTAGAGTTGCTCAACTTGGCATTGCAAATCATGCAGATAGGACGCTAACTCCCATCACGTTCCGTGATACATGTGAATCCATGTTGTACATATTCGTCTGACCACTTTCTTTTTTTGCTCGACATAGTTAGTATGGATTAAAATATTAAGAAAGAAACCACACAACGTACGACTATGACAGTCACACGGTGACTACTGAGCACACTAAATTCCCAGCAGTACTGATTGGCCAATTAATGTAACGTGATCATCTGCAGCAAGTGATGGCCAAGCGGGGCGTGTCATCACGAATTTACTTAATGAGTCGGGTGTGTCTTGACTTCCGTGACGGAGGCTCCGCCAAACCCCTGAGACCGACTCACCGAACCCCTAGGGTTCGATAGAACCCCGGTTAAGAACCACTGAATTACACATTTTGTTATATATGTTTATTTCCTTTGCGTGTATTGGAACAACACAAGAAAACATAGAAAAAAAAAAGCAAATTGAACATAATTTCACACAAAACCACATAAAATAGGTCGGACAAAATTGTTGACACCTTACATACATAGTTACATAGTTTATAAGGCCGAAAAAAGACAAGCGTCCATCCAGTTCAGCCTATTTCTTGTGCACTGCAGCTATTCCGCAGCGTTGATCCAGGGGAAGGCAAAAAAAAAACATGCGGCATAGGCCAATTTACATCATTGAGGAAAAATTCACTTCCCGACACCAATCTGGCAGTCAGATTAAATCCCTGGATTAATTAACTATCACTAAGCATAAGATGTAATTTTATTGTTCTCAAGAAAGGCATCCAGGCCTCTCTTGAACTCATTAAGTGAGTTGGACATCACCACTTCCTCTCCCAGAGAGTTCCAGAGTCTCACGGCTCTGACCGTAAAGAATCCCCTTCTATGCTGGTGCAGGAACCTCCTTTCCTCCAGACGCATAGTGTGCCCCCTCGTCTTTGTCACCATCCTTGGTATAAACAGGTCATGGGAGAGATCTCTGTACTGCCCCCTGATGTATTTATACATGTTTATGAGGTCTCCCCTAAGCCTTCTCTTTTCCAACGTAAATAGGCCTAATTTTGACAACCTCTCTGGGTATTCTAGTCCCTCCATTCCCTTTATTACCTTAGTCGCCCTCCTTTGTACCCTCTCTAGCTCCAATATGTCTTTCCTGAGCACCGGAGCCCAGAACTGTGCACAATATTCTAAGTGCGGGCTTACCAGCGCTTTATACAGAGGAAGAACAATGTTCTCATCATATGCCCCTATTCCTCTTCTGATGCATGCCATGACTCTATTTGCCTTCGCAGCTGCTGCCTGACACTGGGCACTCCAATTTAATTTGCTATTAACCAAGACGCCCAGGTCCTTCTCCATGTCAGATTTCCCCAACGGTTTCCCATTTAATATGTATGGGTGACTGCTGTTTTTCTTTCCCATGTGCATGACCTTAAATTTATCGGCATTGAACCCCATTTGCCATTTTTTGGCTCAACTCCCCAATTTATCTAAATCCTCCTGTAGCTGTGCCCTATCCTCATCTGTATTAACTACTTTACAAAGTTTAGTATCATCTGCAAATATTGCTATTTTACTATGCAACCCTTCCACTAGATCATTAATAAATATATTAAATAATATAGGGCCCAAGACAGACCCTTGAGGCACCCCGCTAGTAACTCTGACACACCCTGAGCTTACGCCATTGATAACCACCCTCTGCTTTCTATCACTCAGCCAGCTATTTACCCACTTGCACACATTATCCCCCAGACCAAGCATTCTCATTTTATATACCAACCTTTTGTGTGGCACGGTATCAAACGCTTTGGAGAAGTCAAGGTATACAACATCCACAGACTCTCCCCGGTCCAGCTGTGAGCTCACCTCCTCGTAGAAGGCGATCAGGTTTGTTTGGCAGGAGCGATCCCTCATGAATCCATGTTGATATGGAGTTAGACAGTTATCATTAAGATATTCTACAATAGCATCTCTAAGAAATCTTTCAAACAATTTACCCACAACAGACGTTAAGCTGACTGGTCTATAGTTCCCAGGGTCACTTTTAGACCCCTTTTTGAATATTGGTACCACATTTGCTTGGCGCCAGTCTAGTGGGACAGTCCCGGTCCATAAAGAGTGCTTGAATATAAGATACAGCGGTCTGTCTATCACATTACTTAATTCTTTTAGTACCCGGGGGTGTATGCCATCTGGGCCTGGTGACTTGTCTATTTTGATATTATTTAGGCGTTTCTGAACTTCCTCCTGGGTTAGGTGGGTGATATTTAGCGGAGGGTTTACTTTATCACTCTGCATTTCCTCCGATAAATTGTTTTCTTTTGTGAAAACAGTGGAGAAGCTATTGAGTAGGTTAACTTTACCCTCATCGCCCTCTATGATTTTACCCAGGTTATTTTTCAATGGGCCAACTCCATCAGTTTTAATCCTTTTACTGTTTATATAGTTAAAGAACAGTTTGGGATTCGTTTTACTTTCTTTGGCAATTAGTCTCTCTGTCTCCTCTTTTGCTTTACTTATTTGTTTCTTACAGATTTTGTTTTTTTCCCTATAAGATATTAGCGCTTCCTCGCTGCCTTCTTGTTTAAGTTTACCGAAAGCCCTTTTTTTGTTTTTCATTGCCCTCTTGACTTCCTTATTTAGCCACATTGGCTTCCTCCTATTCCAAGCCCTTTTATTCCCATAAGGCATGTACCTTCTACAGTGAGTATGCAGGACTGTTGTGAAAATTTCCCATTTTCTATCCGTGCTCCCATTACTGAAGATACTATCCCAGTCTATAAGGTGAAGGGCATATCTTAGCTGATCAAACTTTGCCCTCCTGAAGTTCAGTGTTTTTGTGACTCCCTTGCTGGGCACCCTACTGAAGCACATGTGGAATTGTATAATGTTGTGGTCACTATTTCCCAGGTGCCCCCCGACCTGCACCGTAGTTATTCTGTCTGGCCTGTTAGTTAATATTAAGTCTAAAAGGGTTGTTCCTCTAGTTGGTTCCTGCACAAGTTGTGACAAATAATTGTCTCTATATAAGAAACCTCCCCGTCGGGGAATCGAACCCCGGTCTCCTGCGTGACAGGCGAGGATACTCACCACTATACTAACGAGGATTTGGCCTTGCCAAAAATGTGGGTAAACAACTTTGTTTCAAGCATGTGAAGCTTGTTCAAACGCAACTGTGGCAAGTAACAGGTGTGGGCAATATGAAAATCACAACTAAAACCATATAAAAAAGGGAGAAGTTGATTCAATCTTTGCATTGTGTGCATATGCGTGGCACACTAAGCATGGAGAAAACAGAAAAAGGAGAACTGTCTGAGGACTTGAGAACCAAAATTGTTGAAAAATATCAATAATTTCAAAGTTATAAGTCCATCTTTAGAGATCCGGATGTTCCTCTGTCCAAGGTGAGCAACATAATCAATAAATTTACAACACATACAGTCAAATATGGTGGAGCTTCAAATATGTTTTTGGGTTGTTTTGCTGCCTTTGGTCAGGTACCTTGACTGTGTGCAAGGCATCATGAAATCTGAAGATTAGCAAAGGATTTTGGGTCACAATGTAGTGCCTAGTGTCAGAAAGCTGGGATTGCATGCTAGGTCATGGGTCTTCCAGCATGACAATGACCCAGAAAATGGATGGAAACAAAGTGCTGGACAGTTCTGACTAGCAATGAATCCAGATCTAAATCCCATTGAACACCTGTGGAGAGATCTTAAAATTGCTGTTTGGAGAAAAACATTAACATTTGAAAGTCCTCAGTGGTTGATACAATCTTTTCAGTTAGCCATTAGTCAGTAAGCTTTCGAGACTACTCAGATCTTTTCAGTAGACATAGTATAATACAAAATCTGAAGAGTCACATATTTATACACAACAGGGCACAGGAATAATGCAATAGATAAGACAAGTGACGTGAAGCAGAACTATCAGTATGGGAGAGGAAGAAGCAGTTGTGGCCGTAAAAACGTTTGGCCACGAGTAGATCTATTCTTTTTTTCTTTTATTGTGTGGCGATGAAAATTTATTCTTGTTTTAAGTTTTTGCCCTGTCTCCACTACATACAGACTCCCAGTTGGACATTTGGTACATATAATTAAGTTCATTGTGATGCAGCTGAAAGTACCTGGGATCTTGTGGTCCTGATGTGAGTTGGGAATCTTTATCTTGTACATGGTCATTATAAATGGACGGGTTTTACATTTACAGTTGGTGCCGGTGAATTTTATAAGTTTCACAACAAAGGTGAAACTATCCTACCAGTCAGTTTGCTTTCCCTCCAAGTACCTTTTAATTCTAACAATGTTAGGTTTCTGGGAGATTATACTTGTTCCTTTTATTTTTGGTTCTCCTTAGCTTGCCTTCTTTGCCCTATATGAATGTGTTTTTGTTTCTCACTCAGAGTTTTCGTATTTTACTTCATACTTTCCTTTCCCCTTGTTGAGAGTGTGCTGAAGCCTCCCCTCTGGTTCCTCAGGAGGTACTCTTCAATGACTTATTAGGTAGTTAGGTGTGCGGTGGTGTTTTTAGTTGTGCAGCTAGGGCCTTTCTAGTCTCTACAGAGACTAGTTGGGTGTAGTTGCGGCATTCTCCCCTGTGTGGGTTCTCTGGTGCTTATAAAGATCCGATTTCTGGTTAAAACATTTCCCACATTCTGAACATGAAAATGGCATCTCCCCTGTGTGAGTTCTCTGATGTTTGATAAGACTTGATTTCTCTGTAAAACATTTCCCACATTCTGAACAGGAAAATGGCTTCTCTCCTGTGTGAGTTCTCTGATGTTTATAAAGATATGATTTGTGTCCAAAACATTTTCCACAATCTGAGCATGAAAAAGGCATCTCCTCTGTATGGGTTCTCTGGTGCTTAAGAAAACTAGATTTCTGGTTAAAACATTTTCCACATTCTGAACATGGAAAAGGCTTCTCCCCTGTGTGAGTTCTCTGATGTATAATAAGATTTGATTTCTGGTTAAAACATTTTCCACATTCTGAACACCGAAAAGGCTTCTCCCCTGTGTGAGTTCTCTTATGGTTGATAAGATTTGTTTTCTCTGTAAAACATTTCCCACATTCTGAACAGGAAAATGGCTTCTCTCCTGTGTGAGTTCTCTGATGCTTGATAAGAGTTGATTTCTCTGTAAAACATTTCCCACATTCTGAACAGGAAAATGGCTTCTCTCCTGTGTGAGTTCTCTGATGCTTGATAAGAGTTGATTTCTCTGTAAAACATTTCCCACATTCTGAACAGGAAAATGGCTTCTCTCCTGTGTGAGTTCTCTGATGGTTGATAAGAGCTGATTTCACTGTAAAACATTTCCCACATTCTGAACAGGAAAATGGCTTCTCTTCTGTGTGGTTTCTCTGGTGCTTATGAAAACTAGATTTCTGGTTAAAACATTTTCCACATTCTGAACATGGAAAAGGCTTCTCCCCTGTGTGAGTTCTCTGATGTATAATAAGATTTGATTTATGGTTAAAACATTTTCCACATTCTGAACACGGAAAAGGCTTCTCCCCTGTGTGAGTTCTCTTATGTATATTAAGATATGATTTCTGTACAAAACATTTCCCACATTCTGAACAGGAAAATGGCTTCTCTCCTGTGTGAGTTCTCTGATGCTTGATAAGAGTTGATTTCTCTGTAAAACATTTCCCACATTCTGAACAGGAAAATGGCTTCTCTCCTGTGTGAGTTCGCTGGTGACGAACAAGATCTGATTTCTGATTAAAACATTTCCCACACTTGGAACAAGAAAATCTATTCTTTGCTGTGTGAATTTTTTCAGGTTTAAGAAAAGACTTTTTGGGAGGAAAACTATTTCTATATTCTGACCGTGAAAATGGCTTCTTTGCATTAGGAGCAGTTCGTTTTTTAGTGCTTATTTTGTGACTTTGATTTTCCTTAATAATCGGTAATGAATCAGATGACAGGACCTTTTGCAAAGGATCAGATGACAGATCTTTGCTGTGAAGGGATGATGGTAAATCTGGAGAAATGTCATTCACTTCAATTGTATCCTGTTGGATCTGAAAATTATCTGATTTAAAAATTGAAGATATCAGCTGTCCCTCTGATCTCCTGGTACAGACATCTGCCAAGAATAAAACCAATTATTATTTTTTAATAAAAATCCTTGAATTTTATATTTTTGAACATTTCTACTTAAACTGTCCATAAAAAAGGCAAGTTATATAAAAAAAAATCACTTATTCACCAGGACAATGACTGTCTAATAGAAAACCTCATAGGATGAACCAGTAGAGCGAGGTGTTCAACTGTTTTTTCATTCTGCCTCCCTAATATGGAATAAAAAGCCACCAAACAATGTTATGTAGGCAAAAATAATACCAATAAAAACTTCTACTCATCTCACAAATAACAAGTCCCCACTCAGGTCCATCATCGGTCAGTGGAAAAACAGAGGTTTCCACATTATTAGTGGCTCAAAGGCTCTTGAAAAGCAACATGGCTTCCATAAACCAATCCAGCAATATCCACTCTCCCAAAGTCAGATCTCCCCCTCGCTTCTGAGCCTTGCAGTGTGCCCAAACCACATTTAGCATCCATGTATTTGGCATTACTATAGTGAGAAGAACCCACTTAATTTACGGTGTGTGTCCCCTGGAGCACAATCTGGACACTATGTGTTGGGTAATAAAATGGCATATTTGCAATTTTCACTCTCCATCATCCACTGCGTGCTAATTTCTGGAAAGTGGCTGTGGAGTCAAAATAGTCACTACTCCTATAGATTAATTCACTGAGGGTTATAATATCGAAAATGGAGTCACTTTATGGGGATTTCTACTGCTCTGGTTTTCTGCAATTTTGTTATATTAGGGCTTCTGCAAATGGTGTGTCCCATCTCCTCTGGGATCTGCTCCTGCGACGTCAGCTTCTGTCACCAGACGCCTTATTCATTCTGCAGGCGGCGCTGGTGATGGAAGAGACGTCAGAACCAGAAGCCCTGAAAGGCGCAGGCTCTTCGCAGCCACTATGATTAGGGTCACTGGGACCAGTAGTACCATCCAGTCTGGCAGTATGGGTGTGTGTGTTGTCCAGCTGGAGTAATCTGCTCCCTGCTTCAGTTAACTGGAGAGCACCACACCCTACTAAAGCTGGAAGCATATTGCCGGAAGCTGCCAGATACAGCCTTGTTCTCCTCTGGTTCTGTCCTCTGTGCTCAGCTCCCGGCTTGTGTATTTTTCTCCTGTTGTGACCTCGGCCCGTTTACTGACTACTCTTGTGTCTTCTGATTTTGTATGTTCTCTGCCCTCCTGGTTCTGACCCGGCTACCTGACTATTCTTCTTCCCTTCTCACTCCACAGAACAGCAGGTAACACCGTGGCCCAAGCCTAGGGGTCTCTGTGTTAGTCCAGATCCATGTAGAGGGGTTAAAGGGTGATGAGCAAAGTAATTTGTGAAATATGTAAACGGGGTAGATAAGGCAAGCCTGTTTGTGGTAGTCATCTTTTGAGCTTCCAGGTGACCAAGACCAGTTCCCCCAATGCATTGTGTCTGCAAACTATTCCAGCAAGATCTGCATTCCTAATAGCTAAATGGCACTCCTTCCCTTCTTAACCTGCCATGTGCCCAGACAGTAGTGTACTACCGTATATAGGGTACTGTCAGATTGAAAAGTTGGAAAATAATTTGTAAGGTCCATTTGTTTCCTATTATCCTTTGTGAAGAATTCCAGAGTTATCACCACATAAAGTGACACATGTCAGATTTGAAAAATGGCCCTGATTAGGAACACAAAACTGGCTGCAGGAAGGGGTTAAATCAGAGGATTACTGAAGTCAAAAACTGTGACTACAGACAATAACACATCTACTGAAATGATCAAACTCAACAGTCTTCATCAGAGAAAAATGAGTAACTAGTGGTGAAACCTCTCTGGGGTAATTAGAGTATGGGCTCGGTGGCTCTTGGCAATCTAAACTATCGTAAGGGACAATATTTTCTGTCAGATGATAAGAAATATTAGATGTTCAAAGAGAACTTTTTATAATACTGCAGAGCTGAGGTGTCTTAAATTTAGATCTTGGGCATTTGGAAGACGTAATGGAGATCTTTTTGAAAGACTACCAGGGAGTTACAGAGTCACATAAGTGAGGCCGGCCGATCCCACCACAATGAAACTATCATACAGAATGAACCTGGAAAAAAAAGAAAGAATATAAAAACATGTAACATCCCCAACAACAACGTATGTATGAGGGGAGAAATCCAACACTAAACTGGAGTCACACTCATTTATGGTGGACCATTGGAGCAACTATGAGTCCTGAGCAGAAGAGTAGAGAAAGTATTAGCGCCCCCATTTCAGGAGAGATTGTGCAGTAATCTGAATTCCTTAGGACTGAAAACAATGGAATTTATGATGTGGAGTGAATCCATGAAACCAGGGCTGGAGCCAACACATCTCCTGCAGGCGTGAATAAATGTATATTACAGCCATCAGCCACGCACAGCTTAGAGATATATCATGGCACAGGTGTAATGTTTTCTGTATAGTTTATCACAATCCAGTTTGAAGTTAGTTGGTTTTAAAATAAATTGAACAGTCAGGATAAAGGGAAACTCTGCTGTTATTGCACAGAAATTCACACTTGGCCTCACTGCACATTTAATGTTGTCGATCATAAAAGTGAAGTTTGGCCAGAAAGACTGGACCTGGTCTTGTAGGGACCATATGAGCACATTCAGCAGCACAGAAGGGAGAGAAGGTAGATTCATCCAATAAGATATCAGGGATCTAGGAAGCCAACAGCATCATTACCCTCCGCTTTCTCTTACAGGCCCATCAGAATTTTACTTCAAGCGATTTTCTAACTTGTCAGCACATTCTACGTAAACTGTCATTTGGCTTTGTAGTTTACAGATTTGGGCAGGTAACGGACAGTGTCTTCTAATCCCAGGGGCAGAGGCGTACATAGGAATCATGAGGCCCCATAGCAGAAGTTCTAATTGGGCCCCCCCCCCCGAAAAAAAAAAAGTAAATAATTGTCAGGGTCACAGAAGAGCAGATCTCACAACTTTCCAGCCTTTATATAGTAATTTTCCTCCTGCTGAAGTCCTAGATCCCTCTTTCATTGCCCCATAAAATGTGATGCCAACAAAAGTGCCCCCCCCCCCCCTAAACACAGTATGATACCCCCATGGTGCATTCCTCCTCATTAGCCTCTACATGCACAGTATAATGACCCTACTGTCAGGGCTGTGGAGTTGGAACCCATTTTGGTGGAGTCTGAGTTGGTATAAAATGGACCGACTCCGACTCCTAAAATATATAATAAATTGGGTGCAGTAGTTGAATACAGTTTGTGGGGAATATTTTTTCATAAGAATTTGGGAAAGTTCTGAAATGTCCTATAAATGTCTGTCCTATTCCTGATCTAAGAGTCTAGACTTTTAGCTGAGAAGAATCTGTGCTACAGTAAATTTATCACTTAAACATGAGCCGTGTATGAGGGAGTCGGAGTTGGATTCGATGTCATGGAAATTGAGGAATCGGAGGTTTAGCTTACTGACTCCACAGCCCTGATTACTATACCCCACCTTAACTGCCAGGACAAAGTATGGTGAGCCCAACACACAGGGGTGGATTAAGTGTAGCAAGGGCCCCGGGCAGTTTAGAAGGCGTGCTCCCCCCCCACACACACACACACACACACACACACACACACACACACACACACCCCTGATGTATCACATGATCCCCTGAGATAGATCATGTGAGAGTTCACGTGAAATTAATTTGGCAGAATATTAATTATAATAATTTTTTTTAGGCTGTGTGCCCACTATGCATTTTTTTAAGCGTTTCCGCAGCGGCAATTCCACTGCAGAAACGCTTAAAAAACGCTTGGTAGAAGGTCTGCCATGTTCCCCAATGATAATCCGCATGTGCTGTGCACATGCTGCGGAAATTTCCACTGCGAATTATCATTGCGGAAAAATCCGCAGCACTACAAATTAATTTGCGGAAGCGTTGCGTTTTCGCCACCATTGACTTGCATTGGAACGCATGGAATCCGCATCACTGCATCTGTAGATGCACATTCCATGCATTTCAATGTGCGGATGGTACCCGGGTTTGGAGAAGAGGAGACTCTCCTCCGGACCCGGGTACCATAGAACCTGTAAAAAAAGAATAAAATAAACATTAAATATTATACTTACCTTCTGATGGCCCGCGGTGTCTTTATCCGATGCGTCCTGGCTTGCCAGCAGCTCGCGATGGTCTGAAAACCTGCCGTGACGTAATTTAGTCATGTGATGGGTCACGCGACCGTTGACGTCGGCAGGCCATCAGAAGGTATATTTATTTTTTATTTTTTTACCATTCTTTTACGGTCACACTATATAAATCCATGCCGCTTGCTGGTTGCATGGATTTATATAGTGTGACCAAGTTGTCAAGCACTTTCCAAGTGATGCTAAAATCGCTTGGAAAGCGCTTGTCAACCCGCATGCAGAAATGCATGTGAAGAACGCTTCACATCCGCATGTGTTTGGCAGGAAAAAAGCATGTAAAATTCTCATGCGTTTTTTTTCTGCCAGGGAGATGCAGAAACGCTCAAAAAAAATCCGGAGCATTTCTGCATCGTGGGCACATAGCCTTACATTAATTGTATGACTTAATATTGAGCACACGTAGTCATCTATACACAGCAGTAGGCCGCACGGTGCCATCTATACACAGCAGGAGGCCGCACGGTGCCATCTATACACAGCAGGAGGTCGCACGTAGCCATCTATACACAGCAGGAGGCCGCACGTAGCCATCTATACACAGCAGGAGGCCGCACGGTGCCATCAATACACAGCAGGAGGCCGCACGTAGTCTTCTATACACAGCAGGAGCCGCAAGGTGCCATCTATACACAGCAGGAGGCCCCACGTAGCCATCTATACACAGCGGGAGGCCGCACGGTACTATCTATACACAGCGGGAGGCCGCACGTAGCCATCCATACACAGCGGGAGGCCGCAAGTAGCCATCCATACACAACGGGAGGCCGCACGTAGCCATCTATACACAGCAGGAGGCCGCACGTAGCCATCTATACACAGCAGGAGGCCGCACATAGCCATCTATACACAGCAGGAGGCCGCAAGTAGCCATCTATACACAGCAGGAGGCTGCACGGCGCCATCTATACACAGCAGCAGGCGACACGTAGCTATCCATACACAGCGGGAGGCCGCACAGTGCAATCTATACACAGCAGGAGACCGCACATAGCCATATATATACAGCAGGAGGCCTTATGTAGACATCTATACACAACAGGAGGCCGCACGTAGCCATCTATACACAACAGGAGGCCGCACGTAGCCATCTATACACAGCAGGAGGCCGCACGTATCCATCTATACACTGCAGGAGACCGCACGTAGCCATCTATACACTGCAGGAGACCGCACGTAGCCATCTATACACAGCAGGAGGCTGCACGGTGCCATCTATACATAGCAGGAGGCCGCACGGTGCCATCTATACACAGCAGGAGGCCGCACGTAGCCATCTATACACAGCAGGAGGCCGCACATAGCCATCTATACACAGCAGGAGGCCGCACGCAGCCATCTATACACAGGAGGCCGAACGTAGCCATCTATACACAGCAGGAGGCCGCACGTAGCCATCTATACACAGCAGGAGGCCGAACGTAGCCATCTATACACAGCAGGAGGCCGCACGTAGCCATCTATACACAGCAGGAGGCCGCACGGTGCCATTAATACACAGCAGGAGGCCGCACGTAGCCATCTATACACAGCGGGAGGCCGCACATAGCCATCTATACACAGCGGGAGGCCGCACGTAGCCATCTATACACAGCGGGAGGCCGCACGTAGCCATCTATACACAGTAGGAGGCCGCACGTAGCCATCTATACACAGCAGGAGGCTGCACGGCGCCATCTATACACAGCGGGAGGCCGCACGTAGCTATCTATACACAGCGGGAGGCCGCACAGTGCCATCTATACACAGCAGGAGACCGCACGTAGCCATATATACACAGCAGGAGGCCGCACGTAGCCATCTATACACAGCCGTAGGCTGCACGGTGCCATCTATACACAGCAGGAGGCCGCACGGTGCCATCTATACACAGCAGGAGGCCGCACGTAGCCATCTATACACAGCAGGAGGCCGCACATAGCCATATATACACAGCAGGAGGCCGCATGTAGACATCTATACACAGCAGGAGGCCGCACGTAGCCATCTAAACACAGCGGGAGGCCGCACGGCGCCCCCCCAGAGACAGCGGGAGGCCGCACGCAGTCACGCACACACACAAACCTAAACAGACATATACACGCATAAACACATTTGAAACACAAAAATACATATAAACAGACATCACACAATATCTGCCTACACACTCACACACACACACACACACACACACACACACACACTCCCGGCTCGGCTCCAGTCCTCCAGCTCCTCTCCGGTGGTAAGTAGCAGTGCAGGGCGTGCACTGCGTGACGTCACAGCTAGGAGACACGGCGGCGCACAGGGCAATGTCTCCTAGTTGTGACGCGGCCGGGCCAGTACAGGGCCCCCACTCCATCGGGGTGTCTCTCCTGCACCCCCCGCTCTGCTGTTTGATTGCCGCCGCCGGCACTGTGTTCAGGCATGGCCACACACTGTGCGGCTGTGTCTTGTAGTAATGACATGGCAGGGAAGACACAAGCACAATTAAAGGTGCAGTGTCGCCCCTGCCATCATTATCATTACTACAAGACACAGCCGTACAGTGCGCGGCCATGCCTGAACACAGTGCCGGCAGGCGGTGGCGGCAAACAAACAGCGGCGCGGGGTGTACAGAAGGGGAGCGACTGCTATGGGGCCCCCCGGCTCACGGGCCCCATAGCAGTCGCGTGGTCTGCCGCCATTGGCGGTACACCACTGCCCAGGGGGAGGTGGATCCTCCAGGTTGTAAGTTCTATAGAAAAGGGCTTTCACAATTTCACAAAGTAATTTGAACATTTTCGGACAGAGGAGAATGTTGTGGTCAAGCGGCAAAATGGTGATCCACGATTGTGATACGGCCAGACTACACCACTGATAAAACAGCCACAGCCAGTGACTGAGAAGAATCTGTGACTTCTCTGCATTTAGTGGTTACTACTCACCTGTGTAGTCATATGTAGGAATCTCCTCTTTACACCGCTCATCACCCCTCACATATGTCTCTGTAGTATTAATATGGGTCTGATCTTCACTCTGGAACAAATATTATAAAAGTCAGATGGAGAAGTCACATCTATGATCAGCTCTAATCCCGTCATCTCCACCGTTCTCATTACACAAATATAAATACTGGTGGATAAAGCAAGACTGAACACAAGACCTTCACAGCCATCTACACATCATAGGGGAGATCTCATGACACCTTCTCTCCATCTACCTGATGATCCTGAGGAACATTGGGGTCTTCTTGTTTACAGTCCTGTGGAAGAAGAGGACGGGGACATCTCTCTTGTGTTGTCCTCTTACTGGATCGATCTGGAGGAAACACATACTGGGACTGAATTAATTATTTTCATACAGATAATTGTAGGCCGTGTGTATTTAGTCCTGTCTATTACCTGGTGATGTGAGGGGCTGGGGAATCTCCATCATGACGTCCCTGTACAGATCTTTGTGTCCTTCTAAATACTCCCACTCCTCCATGGAGAAATAGACGGCGACATCCTGACACCTTATAGGAACCTGACACATACAATGATACAGTCATCCCCCCGATCCCTTCATAGTGTTACTGTATAATGTCCCCGCATTCCCAGCAGTGGCACCTCTCCAGTCAGCAGCTCAATCATCTTGTAGGTGAGTTCTAGGATCTTCTGGTCATTGATGTCCTCATGCATCAGGGGTTGAGGAGGAGGCCCCGTGATTGGGCTCAGGGGTCTTCCCCATCCCTCAGACACAAGGGCCTGACAGCGCTCACTAGAGGTCTTCTTCACTACTGTGTAATCCTGGTTATGGAGACACATTAATAAATCTCACTACAGACATTTCCAGAGTCCTCACCTCTCCAGTTCTGTCCATCTGTTATTCCCATAGATAAGAATTATGTAATGTGACGCCATTAGAATCTCTCACCTCTCCAGTAAGCCGGAAGAGGATCTCTAGGGTGAGGTGTAATATCCTCTCCGCCATCTTGTCTCTATCCATATCCATCTTTGATGGATAAATCAGGAAAATATTCTTATATAGAAGATCTCCACTGAGAGGATCCGGTGTTGTAGGTACCTGAATGACGAGAAGATGAGCTGATGGAACATCATAAAAATCCTGTTGGTATAATACAACTATTGGAGATAATGAGGGGAAACATATAAGGAGATTTATTATTTTACAGTATTTCATTTTTTCTTTACATCTAGTAATAATACCTTTATATTTTAGGCCACAGACAACAAGCAATTTCTTCCTCGGAGTCGGCAGCTGAATACGTTTCTCATAGACTTATCTTCCATAAAGCTAATTCTCGTCTCATTTTCCGATACTGGAATTGGCATTAGCAATACTGCAGAAGATATTCATTACACGTGACATGAGAAATAACTACATGAGGAAACAACTTCTACTACGGCTCTAAAAACATATTTAGCCACAAACCGTCACTGAACATGACGCACCCCCTGGGCCGTGGGGTACTCGGTGCCGGACCGGTAGATGTTGGGGGTTGTAGTCACAGTGGCGGTGACCCGGTCCGTGACCCAGGGTGGTCAATCCAAGGAGAATTTATATATAGGTTTTATAAAGAGTCCGACTACGCCACCTGTGGAATGCGGCTAAAGGGGGGCCGCTGCTGCGGAACAGTCCTCTGAAGCTGGTGGTTTTGCAGCAAGGATAGTGTGACTCCCCACAGGAAGAGTTAGCTTCAGGGCAGAGTGTCGATGCTGGTGGTTGTGCAGGGTGTTGTAGTGCAATAATAACCACAGAGTCAGTATAGTGCAGTCCCAGGGTCTTTACTCACAGTTGTTGCAGTTCAAGTTACAGGCGCCAATGTACTGGACCTCGTCGTCCTGTGCTTACTCAGAGTGGGGCTCGGTCCACCCTCAGATATTTCCAGAGCATTTATCAGGACCCCTTTCTGTGTGCCTTCCTCAGTCGTCTTCCTGCGCTGGCTCTCACCCTCCTGCCCTACGTCTCACAGTCAGTGTCCCAAGCCGGTAGCCTCGGGTCTTGGCGGGCTACCTTTTCTGGTTTGTTAACTGTGGTTGTGGGCAACTGTACCTTAAAAGTACAGACGCCTCCGGTTTCTAGTTGAGCCTTGTAGTTCTCCACTAGTTAAGGGGCCGGTCCCCTCTGCGGCTTGATCCTTCCACGTTCCTGCAGATTCGGGCGTACGGTGGCCTCCAGCACTTCCCGTACCCCTAGGATCCCTTCTCTCCTTCTGGAGCCTCCCTTGCCCCTCTCTCTTCCTTTCCACTCAGGCTTGGACCTTCCCGACTAGGCCCAGCCCTGGAGCAGAGCTCCTGCAGAGCCTCTGCTCTGTCACTTCTCCACTTGACACTACTGCTCCCTTCTAGATGGTTCCATCCCCTTTTATGTTGCTCCCAGCAAGTGCTCCCCTTTTCTACTTCCTCCACCCCATCCACTACATGGTTCCCCCTTACTTGTGGTTTCCCCCACTCCAGCCAGGGACCAGGGACTGTGCTCTCCCATAGGAGCAATCTCTCCCTGCCCTCTGAAATGTGGTGTAGTGAATGCAGGTGTTAGGGTCCTGAGCCGTACTCCTTCCTTACCTGAGAGTGAGGTACCACACCTCTGGATGAGATGCAATACCTCTGTGGCGACTGAACCTTCAGGGGCACCACAAACACATCACCACCGGCTGTCTGTATGAATGTTTCCTGTCTTCCCCAGACTGTAATCTGCTATCAAGTTACAGCTCATGTCTGATTCACACACAGAAGTTTGAGGTTTTTATAAAATTTGTTTTGATTGCACAAACACCGCGGACAGTAATTATTTGATACCAAAGTCTACGTGTACAGTGTATTATGGGGTTTATTTCTGGCCTTAGGCTTTCCAATATTACAAGAAGAAAAAAAAAAAAAAAGCAGATATTAAAATGTTTTAAAATAAAATTGTCACCAACAATTCTTGTAAAAAGAAAAAACATGCAAAAAGCAGAAGACACATTTTTTATTTTTTAACACGTTAAACATTTGTTTTTGGTTTTTATTTTTACATGAACGCTTTTGGGCACCAGAACATAGATGTACACCGCAGGGATGGCACAGATGCGGCTGCAACAAAATCCCTGGCAGCTTAACCACTTGCTCCTGCAAAAAGCAAACATGCCATCTAAGAAGGTGTGACAGAGTTCGGCCCAATGCCCCTTCTTTCCCAAATGCTCAATAGTGCTTAATAATGGTTTCTGGGCCTGCAATTATTAGGCCGGGCCAGAGGCAGCATCCAATAAGTTACCTTTTAACGCCACCCTTAAATATTAGACAAAAGTTGAATGAAAGCACTGATTTTGGGGGTTTTGGTCGACTATATAATGAATTTGGGGGCCTCCCTACAAATGCAGTCAGTCATACAGACCACAGGAAAGCTGGAATATTTGTATGTATGGGGGAGTCGGGAGAGATAGCCGTCTGCCAAATGACCGTTCAGCCAACACTTATCTCATGTGTATGGGGCAGTTAGTATTACACTGACAGGCAGTGATAATACACGGCACTACAGTAGTACAGTGCATCATCTGAGCAATCAAAGGTTTGTATGTTGTATGATCGCACTAATGGGAGTTGTTTAAAAAAAAGTTTATAAAAAAGGTTTAATAAAAGTTTTAAAGTGAAAATATCATAGTTTTAGCAAAAATAAATATTCGTCACTATAGGGAAAACATGCATATAATGGGAAAATGGAGAGGGAGGTCAGCTCACTGTTTATTCAATGCACCTTGTCTGAAGATCACCGCATGGAGCCGCCCTGGTCAGGGACATTTCAAGTAGAGAAAGGAGGAGAGATGGATTCTCCAGCATTGTCTATATTGTTAAAACCTCACATTTATTGTAAATTCATAAAAACTGTTGTGATGGCATACCACCAAGTGCCCACATAGGAAACCAATGCTTATTCCTGATTTACAACATGTGAGTCTTTGTGATACTTTTATATCATTCCCTTTCCTGGGTGTCCACTGATTTCTGAGTACTTCTCAGACAATTTGACCCTGTACTGTATGGAAGAAAATGATAATTGTCACAGTTCCACCCCTCACTGTGTCTGGGATGCAGTTACTGACAGCTCAGCTGTCCAATCTTGTACAGGGGCATGCTGGAGCTGTCGGTACTTTGATTGACAGCTCGGTGGTCCAATCTGGTACAGGGGCGTGCTGAAGCTGTCAGTGTGTTGATTGCCTGCTCGGCTGTCCAATCTGAGACTGGGTGGCACTGGCTATCTCCTGGTGTTTATCATTCCAGGTGACTGCCAGGCTACATAACTGAGCTGTTTCTCCCTGACCTCTGCCAGACGTACATTCAGCTAGTGTGAGGTTTGTTTCTCTGTGCCTAAGTGTTCTGTGTATTGATATTCTGTTGCCTGACCTTGGACCTTGTTCTGCCCATCCATCTGTTTAACCCCTCCTGCTCTGATCCGCTATCCTGGCATTCTGACCAACGTAACGTTATCTGACTATGCCTTTGTCTCTTCCCTCTGTTTATGATGTACCCTCCTGTTTTTTTACTCTGGACCCCTAGACTATTCTGTCTCACAACTTGGCTCAGCGTCACATTACGTCTGGCCAATACGTTTTTCTTTTTCATCTGTATGGAGACTGTTCACACGCTCTGTGACCATATGGCGAATTTGAAGCTGATGATTCAGGATCTGGCTAAGAAATGCCAGAGTCTGGAGTCATCACAATGTCAGTTGCAGGGTCAGATAACTAATCTAATGAAAATCTCGGATAACCCTCCACTGCCGGCAGTGACAGTGACGTTAGTACCCTCTGATGTATAGTTGGTCTCTCCCGAATCTGTATTAGACCTCCCTGATAAATTTTCTGGAGAAAAAGACCAGCTTAGGGTCTTCAGGGAGAGCTGTAGGATCGTCAGGAGAGGAGTTGCAGCAGGTGGGAATAATCATGTCCCTTCTGCAAGGGTGCCCTCAGACTTGGGCATTTTCCTTGTCCCCACAAGCCCCAGAACGGTTTTCTGTTGACGCCTTCTTTGACAGTTTAGGACTGGTATATGATGAACCCAACAGGATCCAGGTCGCTGAAGCTAAGATCATGAACCTGGCTCAAGGGGGTCGTGCAGCTGAGGACTACTGTACTGAGTTCCGGCCATGGTCCACTGCAGTTCTGTGGAACGATGCAGCTCTCAGGTGCCAGTTCCACAAAGGCCTTTCCAAAACCCTTAAGGATGCCCTGATCCTCCATGAAGTTCCTTGTTCCCTGGCAGAGGCCATTACCCAGGCCATACAAATGGACTGTAGAATCCATGAGAGATGTGAGGAACAACAAGCTGCCCATTATATTTCACCGGAGCAGGTCCATTTACCGGAGGTGGAGCCATTGGAGATTAAAGTTGCCAGTCTTTGTGTTGTAGACGTAGATAAGATCTCGGACTCTGCCTGTACTGTGGTCTCTCTGGACATTTTATCAAGAATTGCCCTACTTGCCCTCAAGCTAGCAAACCATCGGGAGAACGTCTGAGTGATGGCCAAGGAGGTCACCCAGACTCCCAGGAACCTTTTTCTTCTAAAGTACTGATAAATACAGTGTTATACTTTTAGAAACAGGTGTTATCAACATTGGTTTTCATTGACTGTGGGTCTGTTGCTAACTTTATTGATTTGGGACTGGTTCTGAAGTTAGGGTTAGGCACAGTTTGTTTAGAAAAACTCATGCAACTCTTCACCCTTGACAAGACACCATTATCTAGGAATTTAATCAAGAAGGTAACAGTGGATTTCATGCTTCAAGTGGAAGCACTCCACTTTGAATCCTTCTCATGTTTTGTGTTGGATAATTTACCTGTTGGGTTGGTACTAGGGTTTCCATGGTTGCAGATTCACAATCCTGTTATTGATTGGTGTCAGAGGGAGATTGTTAAATGAGGCCCTAATTGTTGCAAGAAATGTCTAAAAACTGAACAAATATACTCCGCTAGTCTGAAGGATCTGCCGAGGTACCTGAAGGACTTTGGAGATGTGTTCTTGGAGAAAGAGGCGAAGATACTACCTCCCCATCATCCTTATGATTGTGCTATTGATCTTATTCCTTGTGCCAAATTGCCTAAAGCTCTCCTTTACAATTTGTCTGGGCCTGAATGGGCAAGAATATGCTAACAAAAGTTTACAGAAGGGTCATATCCGTCCTTCCTCCTCTCCTGTAGCTGCCGTTTTTTTCTTCGTAAAAAAAGAAAGATGGGGGTCTCCATCCTTGCCTCGATTTCCGAGAACTCAACAAAATCATGGTTAAAAATACGTACCCACTTCCACTCATCCACAACCTATATAGTCAGCTTCTGGGAGCTATGGTGTTCTCTAAACTTGATCTTAGAGGGGCCTACAATTTGATACACATCCGGGAGGGTGATAAGTGGAAAACAGCATTTTTAACGTCTGAGCGTCTGTTTGAAAACCTTGTCATTAGTGTTCAGCGAATTTGTTCAGCATTTCGTAGCTGATTTTTTGGCGCGAAAAAGTCGGAACCCTGCACACAAACACAAATTTTAAATGCCAAACAAATTCGCTCAACACTACTTGTCATGCCATTTGGGTTATTAAATGCACATGTCCGTGTTGTGTTACAAAGATTAAGTGAGCACTCTTTGTGTGCTAAATTAGAGAAATGTGTTTGTTCTGTTCAGGAAATTTCATTCTTGGGGTTCATCTTGTCAGCAGAAGGGTTTAAGATGGACCCTTGGATGGTACAGGCCATAATTGACTGGGTTCAGCTTCGTGATCTCAAGCCTTTGGAGCATTTTGTGGGATTTGCCAACTATTATAGGAAATTTATCAAGAGGTTTTCTCAGATTGTATAACCTCTTACTGACCTTACACGTAAGGGGGCAAATCTCAAGGTGTGGTCACAGAGTGCTATCAGGGCTTTTGAAAAATGAAAAGAGTGTTTCATGCCACTTCCCATTCTGATCTAACCGGATCTCAAAGAGCCATCCATTGTAGAGGTGGATGCTTCGGAGGTCGGAGTGGGGGCGGTTTTGTCGCAGGGGTCCAAAACTCTGACTAACTTGCGTCCATGGGCTTTTTTGTCTAAATAATTTTCGGCAGAAAGAAGTTATGATGTTGGGAATCGTGAGTTACTTTCTGTAAAATTAGCCTTTGAGGAATGGAGGCATTTTTTGGAGGAGCGGTTCATCCAGTTACTGTGGTCACTGATCAGAAGAATCTAGCTTACATTGAATCAGCTAAAAGATAAACTCCCACAGAGGCATTACATTCAGACCAGGGTCTAAGAAAGCTGACGCATTATCTTGTAGTCTCGATTCAGTTTCTCCTCCAGAACCTCCATCCTCCATTATTCCTCAGGGTATTGTGGTTTCTATGGTAACCTCAGAATTGGAAAAGGAGATCCATAACGCCCAGTCATTGGCTTCTCCGGACACTCCAGGATCTAAATCATTTGTGCCTGTGTACCTAAGATTGTGTGTGTTACAAGAATTTCATGATTCCGTCTTAAATGGTCATCCTGGGGTTACTGCTACATGGAAAGTCATTACCAGACTTTTTTGGTGGCTGTCCATGCATAATGATATCAAAGATTTTGTACCTGCTTGTGATGCCTGCGCACGCGCTAAAGTCAGTCACATCCGGCCGTCCGGGGAATTGGCTCCACTGCCAATTCTAGAAAGGCCATGGACTCATTTGTCCATGGATTTCATCATGGATTTGCCTCTGTCTGGTGGGAAAATTGCTATCTGGGTGGTAGTTGACCGATTCAGCAAACAAGCTCATTTTGTTCCTTTGTCACTCCCTCCAATACCTCAGCCACTGGAGGGGATACGGACCAGAGGAGAGATCCTAGGTCCCTGCTTGAGATGTGAAGGCCGATCAGTTAGTCAGGGCCTTCCATCTAAAGTTTCCTGGGAAGCCTTGGGGTCCGGCGGGCTCCCTTAGAAGAGGGGGTACAGTCAAGGTTCCACCCCTCACTGTGTCTGGGATACAGTTACTGACAACTCAGCCATCCAATCTTGTACGGGGGCATGCTGGAGCTGTCGTTACTTTGACAACTCGGTGGTCCAATCTGGTATAGGGGCGTGCTGAAGCTGTCAGTGTGATGATTGCCTGCTCGGCTGTCCAATCTGAGACTGGGTGGCACTGGCTATCTCCAGGTGTTCATCATTCCAGGTGACTGCCAGGCTACATAACTAGCTGTTTCTCCCTGACCTCTGCCAGACGTACATTCAGCTAGTGTGAGGTTTGTTTCTCTGTGCCTAAGTGTTCTGTGTATTGATATTCTGTTGCCTGACCTTGGACCTTGTTCTGACCATCCGTCTGTTTAACCCCTTCTGCTCTGATCCGCTATCCTCCTGGTATTCTGACCAACATAACGTCACCTGACTAAGCCTTTGCCTCTTCCTTCTGTTTATGACGTACCCTCCTGGCTTTTAACTCCGGACTCCTCGGCTATTCTGTCTCATAGCTTGGCTGTGAAAAGTGACTCAGCATCACAATAATACACAAATACAACTCATGCATGAGATATTCAATAAAATCACTGAAAATCAAAAACAAATACAATTAATTGCACTGTAATATTAAATCCTGTCTGATGTTCATTCCCTGTGGGGCTCTAGTTTGTAATTTAAAAATCCAATGTGACTCTCTATTTAACATTTTTCTTTTCATATCTCTGCCTTTTAATGGTTTATAAGCCTTTTCTATTCCTAAAATCTGAAGGATACGATATCCCCTTTATACATAGTAACATAGTAACGTAGGTTGAATAAAGACCTAGGTCCATCAAGTTCAACCTTTCTCCCCCAATTGTACTCCCTACGCTAACACTAAACTAACTTACTGGAACCAGGCCTCACAAATGTATTACCATTTTTATTATTATTGCACTATTACAGTTACAAATGAGCCAGTTTATAATTTTTTAATTAGTTTTACTTTTTGTATTACTCATATGGTATTACTAAAATCCCTGTACTTAAATCTGTTGATCCAGAAGAAGGCAAAAACCCCAGGACACATTCAGACAATTTGCATCCTTCTTGACCCCGAGAAAAAGCGATCAGTACAAGAACCCTGGATCAAATGTACTACTATAGGTGTAACATTTTGTATAATTTAACTGTAACCCACAATGTTACCTGTGTCAAGGAAATCATTCAGCCCTTTTTTGAAAGCTGATATAGTGTCTGCCATTACTACCTACTGTAGTAGGGAATTCCACAGCCCAACTGCTCTTACTGCAAAGAATCATTTCCTGTTTAGGTGCCGGAATCACCTTTCTTTCACCCGTAATGATTGCCCCCTGGTCCTTAGTATAGTCTTTGGAAGGAATAAGTCATGTGCTAGACCTTTGTATTGACCACACATATATCTATACATGTAGATGAGATCCCCTCTGAGGCGTCGTTTTTCTAAGCTAAACAAGCTCAACTTTTTCAACCTCTTATCATATGAGAGGTCTACCATTCTATATAATAATCTAGTTGCCCGCCTTTGAACTGACTCTAACTTCTGAATATCCTTTTTAAAATGTGGAGCCCAAAACTGGATCCCATATTCCAGATGTGGCCTCACCAGTGATTTATAAAGGGGTAACAATACGTTGGGATTGCAGGATTTTATTTCTCTTTTTATACACCCTAAAATCTTGTTTGATTTTGCTGCTTGACATTGAGCACTGCTTCTCAGCTTATTTGTAACCAGAATACCCAAATCCTTCTCCTGTTCTGTAGTCCTGAGTATACTCCCACTTAATGTATATGCAGCAATAGGATTACTCCATCTTATGTGCATTACTCTACATTTATCTACATTAAACTTAATCTGCCAAGTGTTTGCCCATTCAGTCATCTTATCCAGATCGTTCTGCAATATCGTAATGTCAAGATCAGATTTTAATATCCTACATAGTTTGGTATCGTCAGCAAAAACTGGCACTTTACTTACAATCCCATTCCCAAGGTCATTAATAAAGAGGTTAAAAAGAATTGGTCCTAGCACAGATCCCTGTAGCACCCCACTGCTGACTATGTCCTATTTAGAGAATGTACCATTTATGACGACTCTTTGTTTCCTATCATTTAGCCAATTCCTTACCCATCTACATATAGTTCCCCCAAGTCATTGCTTCTGTAGCTTCAGTATAAGGCTGCTATGTGGTACAGTATCAAATGCCTTTGCAAAGTCCAGGTAAATCACATCAGCCACATTACCAACATCTAGATTTGCACTTATCCCCTCATAGAACCCCAACATGTTGGTTAGACACGACCTATTTTTCATGAATCCGTGCTGATTATCATTTATTATATTATTCTCTGCAATATATCTCTGCAGGTCATCTCTTATGATGCCCTCAAAAACTATGCACACTACTGATGTCAGACTTACTGGACGGTAGTTACCTGGATCCACCTTCTTACCTTTCTTAAATATCGGTACATTTGCTATCCTCCAATCCTGTGGCACTACCCCTGTTACAAGAGTGTCTAAGAATAAGAGATGCAGCGGTTTGTCAATTACTGAGCTCAATTCCCTCAGTATCCGTGGATGAATACCATCTGGTCCAGGGGATTTGACAATGTTTAATTTGCTCAGACGCAGGCGTACTTCTTTTTGTGTTAAACTAGTTATATTAGGAGGTGAACTTTGATTTTTGCCCTCTTGAAAGAACCCTGAAACAGACTGTTTGTTGGTGAACACGTATGAAAAGTGTCTGCTTAATATCTCAGCCTTTTCTTTGTCCTCTATAATTATCTTGTTATTATTGTCTTTTAAGGGGCCAATACCATCTGATTTACTCTTTTTGGCATTGATGCATCCATAAAATTTTGGGGAATTTAATGTCTCTGTCAATTTGTTTCTCTGTAGATAATTTTTCTAGGTTGATTTCTTTTTACATTTCTTATTTAGGTCTTTATACTACTGAAATGCTATTTCTGTATTCTCGGCCTTCAAGATTTTGAATGCCCTTTGTTTTTGTCTTATTAAACTTTGTACTGTCTTATTTATCCATAATGGTTTCTTTTTATTCCTGGTTCCTTTTTATTCCAGGGTATAAATTTTCTACAGGAATCTAGTAGTATTTCCTTAAACATGACCCATTTACATTTGGTATTCCCAGTTACCATGATATGGTCCCAGTCTACACAATTAAGTTCTTCCCTTAATTTGTTGAAATCAGCTTTCCTAAAGTTCCAGGTTTTAGCATTTTCATTTTGAAATGTTCTATTAAATATTACATTGAAACTTATCATATTATGGTCGCTGTTTCCCAAATGCTCCCAGACCTCTAGATCTGAAATTGTATCTGATCTATTTGACAGCACCAGATCCAGCAGATTACCTCCCCTGGTTGGTTCATCTACCAACTGAGAGAAGTAATTGTTCTGAACTGTGGATAAGAATTTGCAGCTTTTAGCACAAAAGATTCTATATCCCAATGAAAATCTGGATAGTTAAAATCCCCCATAATAAGGACCCTATTATTATTTGCTGCATTTTTAATTTGTTCCAACATTTCGTCCTCTAGAAGTTCAGCTATATTAGGAGGCTTGTAACAAACTCCTCTTAGCAGCTTTCCATTATTGCCATCCCCATGTACATTTACCCAAATTGACTCTACATTGTCGCAGCTCCCACCAATGTTGTCATTGAGCACAGATTTTAAGTTGGATCTTACGAAAATACACAGACCTCCACCTTTTTTCTCTTTCTTGTCCTTTCTAAATGTAGTGTATCCCTCTATATTTGTCACCCAGTCATGGCTTTCATCCAGCCAGGTTTCTGTAATACCCACCACATCGTATTCTCTGACCGACATAAGAGTCTCCAGTTCAGCCATTTTGTTTGCAAGACTTCTTGCATTTGCTAGTAGACATTTAATACAATTAGCAAATTTCCTACTCCTACTCAACTCCTTACTTTCCTTGCTTATCCCAGCTCCCCCTAGATCCTCCATAGCCCCTACTCTCCCACTCTGTCTAGTCTATCTAACCCCTTATAAGCATGACTACCCTCCCCCCAGACCTTAGTTTAAAAGCTCCCCCATCCGTCTGACCATTTTTTCCCCCAGCAAAGCTGCACCTTCCCCTATTGAGATGCAACCCATCCCTACCGTAGAGCCTGTAGCCAACCGCGAAATCGGCACAGTTCTCCATGATCCCAAACCCTTCCTTCCTGCACTAATTTCTAAGCCACTGATTTATCTCTCTAAGCTCCCGACGTGTTTCTAGTGACGCAGGTGGCACCGGCAGTATTTGTGTAAACACCACCTTTGAGGTCCTGGTCTTCAGCTTCCCTGTACTCATTTTTAAGGACCTTCCACCTCCCTCTAACTTTGTCATTAGTACCAATGTGTACCATGAACAGTGGGTTTTCCCCAGCTCCACCCAGCAATCTGTCTATCCGATCCGCAATAGGTTGAACTCGAGCACCCGCGTTATGTTTTTGTGAAAAAAGTGTCTTGAAACCACAGACACGTTTAATGTTGTGGGATTGATGGCGTCGGATAATTGTCTGCTAATATAGTTTTTTGCGGACCTGACGTGTATCCCACATATTGTAGTTAACTCTCTATACACTATTAAATAGATGACCCCTATAGTGTTACAATTTATGAAATTGTGTATTGCAAATTGTTGTCCCGTTAGGTTTTCTTCAAATGTGTCGGTTTTATAAACATAGTTGCATGTTTTACAGGGTGTATGTCCACATTTAAAAAAAAAAACTTATAGGATAACCAAGTCACATTGCGTTTGATATTTGTTTCTTGAAAATAACTAGGTGAAAGTTTTCCGCCCAGTGTAGAAGCCTTTATGGATACAAAACTCAAACAAAATATGCAAAAGAATTTACAAAGTCTGGAGGATGGATCTCAGACATCAAAAAAACTAAGTTTGAAAGAGATATCAAAGACTACGAGTCAAATTCAATTTACACATGGAAATGAAACAAACCAAGAGCTACTGTTTTGAAATACAGGTCACACAACAAATTCTAAGGAAATAGAGGAGAGCGGAGGTCAGCTTCACATATCCTAATGTGTCCATGGGTTCCTCTAATTATAATTCTCTGAGGACTAATCTGATGTATCAGTGGGATCAACTAAAGACAGAACAAAAATAAATTCTCAAGTATTCCCCACAATTCAGCACAAAACAACGGGAGGGCAGAAAGCACAAAAGTGCCCGGATATGTGCGTTCCATGCCGGAGTGCATCACAGTCTCGGAAGCATGCGTTCCACACCAGAGAGCATAATGGTTTTGGATTGCATTCCACCAACATAGGATTTTTCTATCTCTGAGATCAGCGTCATGGGAAACTAAAAACAAGTATTGCACATTCTCCCATCATGCAATAAGCATGTAGATCCACTTTATCACTACAAAAAATATGGGATGATGGCCCTCAGTATATTCCTAAATGGTCAAATTTCCCCTCTATTGCACAATTAGAGATACACAAGGATCACCACACTTGTTAATTATGAAATAGTATAAGTGGAATATAATTGATAAGTAATAATTCAGATATAGAAGCTCAGATATCTCGATGAAGTACAACAATATGTAAACCCCATTCACAGGGAACCAATAGCAATGGGTAGAGTATACAATCCAAAAATATAATCCAGAATGGGTCTGTATTCACACTAAACAGGCATAGGAAATTTTCTCATTGAGTCCCTTAGACTGGATTCACTGGCCCCTAACAATCCACTCACTTTCTTTTTTGAGGATACATCTATTGTGATCTTCTCCTCTCACATTGGGTTTAACAACCACAATGATACAAAAGGAGATGTCTCCGGTTTCACCGCAATGTACACTGTTCATGTCTCTCGCTAATGGGGTTTCCCAACCATGGCATATATCACCCAAATGCCCCCCACCCTCCTCCTAGACTCCCTCTTGATCTTGCCTACATAATCTAGGGGGCAGGTGCATGTGACCATATATACTAGTCCTGAGGTTTTACAGTTGGAATAATCCCACTGGAAAAAAGATTTCAACCATGGAGGAGCTCAAGAAACATTTACATGGTCTCATCCAATTACATGTACAATGTCGTTCAAATCTAAAGAAACCGCAGATTCCTCTATCTAGCCAAGTCCCCTTGGGTGCAGGTTTTTTATAGAAATTATGCACTAAATGGTCCCTAATGGACCAACCCTTTCTGAAAGTTATTGTAGGAATAGATCCCACAGCACCCTCAGGTCCGGGATAGTCACAAGTATATCCCAGTGTTTTCTGAGGATATGAAAGATACAGTCACTCTGTCATAAGTTTTTCTTACTCGTGTAGTCCAATATTTTTCTTGGTCTCATGGATTGGTATGGAGGAGCGTTTGGCTCTCCCATTTTTCTGCAAACGACGTGAAATCCAAAATGTTCCATGAGTACCCTTTTTCCCTGAATCTGATGTTCAGGTCTATTGCCTGTATATTAAAATCTGTGACATTAGAGCAGTACCCTCTCAACCATAAAAATTGGCCCCTGGGTATTCCTCTTTTGATGGAGATGGGTTAGTGGTTATCCCACTTCAATAGTTTATTAGTGCTTGAAGGTTTATGGTAGATGTGTGTTCTTAGGGTCCCATCCCAATCTTTCTTGATTAGTACATCCAAGAACGGCAACTGGTAATAATTAAACTCTGATATAAATCTCAGGCCCACTCTATGGATATTGAGTTCCCTGACAAATTCAAAACATTGTTCACTCGTCCCTGACCAGATGATAAAAATGTAGTCAATATATTTGTATCATACCCCAATATATGGATGTCATCACTTATTATCATTCCTGAATATTGTGGATTCCTCCCACTAGCCCAGGAATAGGTTAGCAGTACCCCTGAGCTTGTGGAAGTACTTCCTGTCAAAAAGCAATATGTAATGAGTAAGAGTGAATTTTAGAAGATTCTCCATGAAGTCATTATGTCTGCTACACTCCATTGATCTCGATTTCAATAAATGTCTTACTCCTCTGATACCATCCTCATGCGGTATATTACTGTACAAAGCCTCGATATCTAGTAAGGCCTGCTCCACTACATGGATGTATATGTGGCGCCCCTGCGAGTTCAGTTGCCACAGAGGTACTGCATCTCACCCAGAGGTGTGGTATCTCACTCTCAGGTAAGGATAGAGTGCTGCCCAGGACCCAAACACTTGCATCCAACACTACACTACTCCAGACCAGCAGGAGGGGCAAGATGCATCGCGCATCCTGCTGAGCCCTGTCCCTGGCTGGAGTGGGGGGGGACCAAAGTAGGGGGAACCATATAGTGGGTGTGGGTGGAAGAAGAAGTTCAGATGAGCACTTGTTAGGACAGTATATAGAGTGAAGCCATCTTGAAAGGACAGGTCAGTCAGTCAGAGCAGTCTGAGAGGAAGAGTTGGGAGCAGGAGCTCTGCAGGTGCTCGGCTCAGGAGGAGGGCCTAGAGAGAGGCCCAGGACAGACTGAGTAGGAGAGGAGCCGGAGGAAGGCTCCAGGAACGAGGAAGGGATCCCAGGGGTACGGGCAGTGCTGGAGGCCACCCGTATGCCCGAATCTGCCAGGAGGTGGAGGGATTGAGCCGCAGAGGGGACCAGCCCCTAACTAGTGACAATTACAAAGTTCAACTAGAAACTGAAGGCTTCTGTACTTTCAGGGTGCAGTTGCCACATCCGCACTCAAGTCGCCAAAAAGGTAACCACATAGGATCCAGGGAACTCCAGGTTGCCCAGAAAGATCCGAGGATACCGGCTTGGGACATTGTTTGGCGAGGCTCAGGGCAAGGAGGGTGAGCGCCAGTGTGGCTCCCCTGAGGGTTCAGTCGCCACAGGTGTACTGCACCTCATGGAAAGAGGTGTGGTACTTCCTCTCCGAGGTAAGGATGGAGCACCACACCGGACCCCACCACACATCCAACACTACACACTCCCATTCTGAAGGGGGTTTAGAGCACAATGTGCTGCCCCGGTCGTGAATGGAGGAGTATGGGGGGGAACCAAAAGTAGGGGGAATCTTAGTGAGGATGGAGGAAGCACTTTATGGTTACACCAATGGATCCATATAAATATGGAGTCCATCTTTAATATAGGGTCTTTGGTCGCAGTTCCCTGGAGGAGCCAGACAGTACAAGCTGCAGATGCCTCAGGAGGCTGCGATGCCCGGTCTCAGGCCTTGAGATTGGGGACTTGGGCAGAATTGAGTTACAGCAAGCTCTGTCCAAGTAAGAGGGCCTAGGAGGGGAGCAGAGGAGAAAAGCTCCGCAGGCAAAAGGATCTCAACGGGTGCTGACGAAGCGGAGTCGCCACCGGCTACCCTTGTTCTGACTGGGTCAGAGAGACTCCTGCCGTAAAAGGGGGTACCGGTCCCCGATTATCTGACTTTGTACTCCATGTCTCTGTCAGAAAAGTCCGGAGGCTGAAGTGGATCCCAGGGGGAATACGGACGGAGCGGAGTCACCACCTGTATTCCTTTAATCTGCGTCTATCCAGAGGGACCCCAGCCTTGAGCCATGTTTACACTCCAGTCACCAATAAAGGACTTAGGCGGTCCGAGTGCTAGAAGTCACCTTCAACGGACATTGCAGTACCTGTACGGGACTTTAATGGGGCACGAGGCGGTTCTAGTACGGTAGGAGAGAGGAACATTCCGGTGCAGGGTTCTTGTCTGGTGCAGCCGAGCTACCCGGAGTGTGCTGAACCCCATCCTGGTGGCCGCAGTATGCCGTGAGGAACAAAGAGAAGCTTTGTGGCTGAAAACAAGTCTACCGTGAGTAAAAACCTGGATGACTTCATACACCGCCTCTTCTCTCTCATTTCTGCGCGGCACCGTGACCACCATTCCTCTGCACTGCACTTCTTCTACCCTGCCCTGAGGCCTAGCTCCACCTGCGGGGAGCTATAACATCCTGGCTGCCAAAACACCGGCCTTAGAGGACTGCTGCAGCGCTGGTGGTCCTCACCAGAAACCACAGGTGGCGTAGTCGACAAATAACCACTCTTCCACTAAAGCCCATATTTTTAATGTGTGCGCCCTGGGCACGGACCGGGCCAAGGCCGCGACTGCATCCACCCCTACAAACACCGGCCTGCCGTCCGAGTACACCTTTTCCCAGGGAGGGCTGACGCTACCGAGTAGTGGGTCACACACCAGCGCAGGAAGACGGCTGAGAAGGACATATAGAACGGGGTCCTGTCAGGCACTCTTGAAATACCTGAGGGATTGCTGAACCCCTGTCCGGTGAACGCAGCACGACGTGGGTGGTTGTAATCTGGAAAGTGTAACCTGAGGAACTTAACAACTGTGAGTAAACCCTGAAGACTGCACCCGCTGTCTCTGAGAAATAATTGCTGCGCCATCACCCCCTGCACTACACCACACCACAATTGCAACATCTATAACATCTCAGCACAGCCCTGGAGCTAAGGTCTACCTGTGGAGAGCTAAACCAACTCTGCTGCATTAACAACAGCTCCAGAGGACCTGCTCCGCAGCGGCGGCTCCCTTTAGCCGCATACCACAGGTGGCGTCATGAACATTTATATAAAAACTATAAATCCCCTGTAAATTATCACCTTTTTATTGACCGCCCTGGGTCACGGACCGGGTCACCGCCACTGTGACATCTCCCCTAGCAACGACCGGCCGGGCACCGAGTACCCCACGACCCAGGGGGCGCGTCATATACATGCTCGAGGGTATACATATAGGGGAGCAGGCAAAGGTAAAATCAATTCCAGAGGGATTATTCCAGCTGTAAAACCTCAGGACCTATTCTAACTGTATGACCTCAGGCAGTACTGTGGATACATTACACTGTGTGGGGGCATCGTACATCCTGCATAAGGGGCATTACACTGTGTGGGGGCATCATACATCCTGCATAAGGGGCATAATGGGGGCATTACACTTTGTGGGGGCATCATACACAATGCATAAGGGGCATATTGGGGGAATTACACTGTGTGGGGGCATCATACATCCTGCATAAGGAGCATAATGGGGGCATCATACATCCTGCATAAGGGGCATAATGGGGGCATTACACTGTGGGGGGCATCATACATCCTGCATAAGGGGCATAATGGGGGCATTACACTGTGTGGGGGCATCATACAGCCTGCATAAGGGGGGCATTACACTGTGGGGGGCATCATGCAGTATTAAGGGGCATTACACTGTGTGGGGGGCATCATACATCCTGCATAAGGGGAAATAATGGGGGCATTACATTGTGGGGGCAGTAAAGGGGTCCTGTACTATGAGAACAATACGTTTCCTCCCTTCCTGTCTCCATAGTTGGGTCGTATGTATCTATTACAGGAAACAGAACAAAAACCTTATGATTCTTATAAAGGGGCAACACAAGACCCCAAAAGAGTCTCCGTGCAGAAGGGGTTAATGCCCCCTGCGCCCAGTAATGGGGTCTCCACATACCTCCACCTGCAGAGCCGCCACCACATATATGGCTGCTCTGTGCGCACAGGAGCTGTTATGACGTCACAGGAGGGGAGGAGTCAGGGGTCACATGATCAGGGGCCTCAGTGGATGCAGGACTCTGCTGTGCTGGTTGTCATGGTGCTGGATGAGCTGAAGTTTATGTGTGGGGTCAGGAGGGGTTTACAGTGTGGATGTAGCAGAGCCGCGTGTGTACGAGGTGTACGGAGCAGAGCCGCGTGTGTACGAGGTGTACGGAGCAGAGCCGTGTGTGTACGAGGCGTACGGAGCAGAGCCGCGTGTGTACGAGGTGTACGGAGCAGAGCCGCGTGTGTACGAGGTGTACGGAGCAGAGCCGTGTGTGTACGAGGTGTACGGAGCAGAGCCGCGTGTGTACGAGGTGTACGGAGCAGAGCCGCGTGTGTATGAGGTGTACGGAGCGGAGCCGCGTGTGTACGAAGTGTACGGAGCGGAGCCGCGTGTGTGCGAGGCGTACGGAGCGGAGCCGCGCGTGTACGAGGCGTACGGAGCGGAGCCGCGCGTGTACGAGGCGTACGGAGCAGAGCCGCGCGTGTACGAGGCGTACGGAGCAGAGCCGCGCGTGTACGAGGCGTACGGAGCAGAGCCGAGCGTGTACGAGGCGTACGGTGCAGAGCCGCGCGTGTACGAGGCGTACGGTGCAGAGCCGCACGTGTACGAGGTGTACGGTGCAGAGCCGCACGTGTACGAGGTGTACGGTGCAGAGCCGCACGTGTACGAGGTGTACGGAGCAGAGCCGAGCGTGTACGAGGTGTACGGTGCAGAGCCGAGCGTGTACGAGGTGTACGGTGCAGAGCCGCGCGTGTACGAGGTGTACGGTGCAGAGCCGCACGTGTACGAGGTGTACGGAGCGGAGCCGCGCGTGTACGAGGTGTACGGAGCGGAGCCGCGCGTGTACGGAGCGGAGCCACGCATGTACGAGGTGTACGGAGCGGAGCCGCGCGTGTACGAGGTGTACGGAGCGGAGCCGCGCGTGTAAGAGGTGTACGGAGCGGAGCCGCGTGTACGGAGAGGAGCCGCGCGTGTACGAGGTGTACGGAGCGGAGCCGCGAGTGTACGAGGTGTACGGAGCGGAGCCGCGAGTGTACGAGGTGTACGGAGCGGAGCCGCGAGTGTACGAGGTGTACGGAGCGGAGCCGTGCGTGTACGAGGTGTACGGAGCGGAGCCGTGCGTGTACGAGGGTACGGAGCGGATCCACGCGTGTACTAGGTGTACGGAGCGGAGCCGCGCGTGTACGGAGCTGAGCCGCGCGTGTACGGGGTGTACGGAGCTGAGCCGCGCGTGTGCGGGACGTACGGAGCTGAGCCGCGCGTGTGCGGGGCGTACGGAGCTGAACCGCGCGTGTGCGGGGCGTACGGAGCTGAGCCGCGCGTGTGCGGAGCGTACGGAGCTGAGCCGCGCGTGTGCGGGGCGTACGGAGCTGAGCCGCGCGTGTACGGGGCGTAAGGAGCTGAGCCGCGCGTGTACGGAGCCTAGCCGCGTGTGTACGGGGCGTACGGAGCTGAGCCGCGCGTGTACGGGGCTGAGCCGCGGGCGTACGGGGCTGAACCGCGCGTGTACGGGGCGTACGGAGCTGAGCCGCGCGTGTACGGGGCGTACGAAGCGGAGCCGTGTGTACGAGGTGTACGGAGCTGAGCCGCGCGTGTACGGAGCGGAGCCGCGTGTGTACGAGGTGTACGGAGCAGAGCCATGTGTACGAGGTGTACGGAGCGGAGCTGTGTGTGTACGAGGTGTACGGAGCAGAGCCATGTGTACGAGGTGTACGGAGCGGAGCCGTGTGTGTACGAGGTATACGGAGCGGAGCCGTGTGTGTACGAGGTATACGGAGAGGAGCCGCACGTGTGCGAGGCGTACGGAGCGGAGCCGCGCGTGTACGAGGCGTACGGAGCAGAGGGCCGTGTGTACGAGGTGTACGGAGCAGAGACGCGTGTGTACGAGGTGTACGGAGCAGAGACGCGTGTGTACGAGGTGTACGGAGCGGAGCCGCGTGTGTACGAGGTGTACGGAGCGGAGCCGCGTGTGTACGAGGTGTACGGAGCGGAGCCGCGTGTGTACGAGGTGTACGGAGCGGAGCCGCGTGTGTACGAGGTGTACGTAGCGGAGCCGCGTGTGTACGAGGTGTACGGAGTGGAGCCGCGTGTACGGAGCGGAGCCGCGCGTGTACGAGGTGTACGGAGCGGAGCAGCGTGTGTACGAGGTGTACGGAGCGGAGCCGCGTGTGTACGAGGTGTACGGAGCGGAGCCGCGTGTGTACGAGGTGTACGGAGCGGAGCCGCGTGTGTACGAGGTGTACGTAGAGGAGCCGCATGTGTACGAGGTGTACGGAGTGGAGCCGCGTGTACGGAGCGGAGCCGCGCGTGTACGAGGTGTACGGAGTGGAGCAGCGAGTGTACGAGGTGTACGGAGCGGAGCCGTGCGTGTACGAGGTGTACGGAGCGGAGCCGCGTGTACTAGGTGTACGGAGCGGAGCCACGCGTGTACTAGGTGTACGGAGCGGAGCCGCGCATGTACAGCGCGTACGGAGCGGAGCCGCGCATGTACGGGGCGTACGGAGCTGAGCCGAGCGTGTACGGGGCGTACGGAGCTGAGCCGAGCGTGTACGGGGCGTACGGAGCTGAGCCGCGCGTGTACGGGGCGTACGGGGCTGAGCCGCGCGTGTACGGGGCTGAGCCGCGCGTGTACGGGGCTGAGCCGCGCGTGTACGGGGCGTACGGAGCTGAGTCGTGTGTGTACGGGGTGTACGGAGCTGAGCCGCGCGTGTACGGGGCGTACGAAGCGGAGCCGTGTGTACGAGGTGTACGGAGCTGAGCCGCGCGTGTACGGGCGTACGGAGCGGAGCAGTGTGTACGAGGTGTACGGAGCGGAGCTGCGTGTGTACGAGGTGTACGGACCGGCCAATAGCAAAGCCCTCGAGGTGTGAAGAACATACGACCCCCCTAAAGTGACCCCATTTCGGACACTGTACCCATGAGGGAAGTCATCTGAGGGTGTAATGGGCGTTCTTACGTTCTTATCCCACAGGTGTCTCACTGATTTCTTTACCACTCGTTTGTGTGTAAATAATATTACATTTGTTCAGAGCCGCAGCGAGGGGTTCAGCCAGGGGTGGACACACCGCCGATGCACCCGGACCCAGAGGTGGAGGGGGGCCCATGCAGGAAGGGGCGCAGTGCTCAGGCAGTAGACCACGCAGCTGCTATGGGGCCCCTTGACTGAGGGATAATGCTGCTTATCCCCGTCCACTCCCACCTGTAATGATTTTTGATACCCTCGGCAGAGTGCGGGTATTGAAAAAGGGGGCATGTCATGCAGGAGAGAGGCCGCTGGCCACTGAACGCTTCCCCATCAGACTGATGAGAGCGCTCATTGGCTGCTGTGTCTGTCCTCCTGCAGGGACTTACAGGGGGTCTTCTGCCTCCTGCTGTTCTTTTGCCAGCATCATTTCCTCAAAGAGGTGAGGGTGGGGGAGGAGAGTCCACAGCATCGGACAGCACGCAGGGGCAGAAAGCTGAAATCAGTCCTGTCTGCTGTGTCTCCTCCTCCACAGTGCGTTCTGCAGCCCTCTCCAGAAGACCTTAATATCATAAAAGATTAATATATGAGTGTATGTATATATGAGCAGGGCTGCCACCAGTAATTTCAGACCCCATACTGGCAAAAAAATTTCGGGCACCCTTGAGGCTCCGCCCAGGCTCCACCCCAGCTCCACCTCGACTCCTCGAACCTTCCACAGTCACACCGCCCACTCTTGGAAAAACTCCATTTCTGCACCACATCCTTATCAATCACACATTAAGGGTATGTGCCCACGCTCAGGAGACGCCTGCAGCCGCGAAGCTGCGGGATAGTCGTGCGGCTTCTGCCCTCATTTTATGCAATTGAGTGGCGCAATTTTTTTTTTTGTACATGCGGAGTTTCCTCATAGATGTTATTCTGTGTAGAAAGTCCACATGTGGACCCGCAAGACAAATTGACATGCTGCGGGTCTGAAAGACGCGACGCATGTCAGTTTCCATAGGTGCACAGAGTTCCATAGTGGACATGGGATTTCTAGAAATCCTATCCACTATGCTGTAACACCTGGCCGCTGCAGGTTTGATTCTGCATAAGCACGCAGTGTCAAACCCGCAGTAGCTCCTGACCATGTGCACATACCGTAACAGTTCCCATAGAACACCATATCACATACATAGCAGCAGCTTTTGTTTGGCCAAAAGATTTTGTAAGCTGCCGCCACGACAAGGTAAACTCTTCTGTCCGGGCCCTACTCTACTCTAACCTATTAAACATTTCTTAAAATATCCAGTACTCTATTTAGGTATATTTTTCTTTATTTTTCTTTAAGGGAATATGTCACATACATTTTTTCAAATAATATCACATACAAAGGGACAAAAACCATCACACCATGGCCGGACTACATATTACCACCACATAGTGACCAAATAATATCACATACAAAGGGATGTGAGCGAAATACGCTCTCTTCTATGCCTTCCGAACTCCAAATATTAAAATTATATTTTCGAGATCTCGAGGAAATCAATACAGCACAGCCTTATAATGGTGTACTAGGAAAGACTTCTGCTTTATTAACACTTTAAATAGGGTCAGAGACAAAGGAATAGTTCTCTCTGACCTATGAACCAATAGTAACCTTAGGGGAGTGAATAGTAATGTGAAACCTCACTGCCCATCAGTGTTACTTGATCACCATTACACAGAAGTTACAAGACAAGATGGATACCACATACTCAAAATGGATTCTTTTCTCTCACATTTCCCCCCTTTTGTGACCAATTATAGCACCTCAGTAGGTATATAGGAGCGCGCTAGTCGTATCCTCGGGAATTTCCTACCTGCTTCACCTCAGTTTCCTACCTAAACACCTATAATTGTATCAGAACAATGGATCTTTTCTTGTCTGGGGTCCATAGTATACAATCAGGGGTTCTGTGACACGGTTTTCCTTACATATAAACCTGAGTAACTTAGATGTAACATAGATCAGCGCTTTTACGGCTACATATATCAACAAGCAGAATAATAATAATTGCATACATGTATATATAATCCCTGAGTGCCCCCCACCTAGACCCTTGAACCAATTAGTGGGATTCAGGAAAGGAAATGTTTCTCCCACCAGGAGTCCTTGTTTGCGTCATGTTGCTGTAATCACTTATCCCTTATCTCGATTATCTTCTGTATATCAGTCCTAACCTGGAGATTTCCCATAATGTCCATGTAATGACAACATGCGGGACCGATGATCTGACACATCCCTCCATAGCGGTCAGGTAGTTCAGCACTATGGTGTGTTGTCAGTGACTACAATCAGCTGCTTCTGTATTATATTAGATGCATTAAGGACATCAAGCACCTGGAAGATCTGGTCATCTAGATAATCAGTCGCCTCTACCAGCTTATCCCATCTGGGTTATGAATGGGTAAATTAATACGCTGCTCACAATCTTATTTGCAACCCCCTTTTCTACATGATGAGATTTACCATTGGGTCTGGGATTGTTGTCTGCAGCTCGTCTGTATAATGTGTGTAGAGGGATTGCTTTAACATTTACTCTGATGTGAGGCACTATAAAGGTTGATGGGGTCAGGAAGGCCGGTGTGCAGACCCCTGCAAAGTTATTAGGTAACCACTTGTAGGCCTGATGTCCACATACACTGTACAAACTCTCATAACAGTGTTATTGAATAGACTAGCAATCCATTTAGACAACAAGGTGGAGCTTAATATGTCCATCATCTCTTCCTGATACAGTGTCATTTGACATAATACCTGATATCAGACTTTCCAAGGTGACATTTACACAGTGAAGCTCAGGATTGAGCGTGGCATCGACCGCTACACACTGTGTGATGTCAGTACAGACCTGTTACACTCAGAATACTCAGCTACACACTGTGTGATGTCAGTACAGACCCGTTACACTCAGAATACTGTAGAGAAAGCGACGTCTCTGGATCTTATCTGGATGCAGCTGCAAGAGGTGAAGTCCGGATAACAGGAGAGGTCATCATTGTAAAACAGACAAAACAAGTATGTACAAAACACTAGTGAGATTACTGTGGAGCATTGCAATGGTGAATCAGATTAGATGGAACGTACAAATCCATGATATCCAAGAGCTGAATGTATAACAGATCAATGGCAATGGGAGACGTCTGCATAGAGTCTGATGGAAAACCTGATCGTGAGGCTATAGGTATAGCAAGCATTTCTATCTGTATCAATGAAAAACAGATTTTCATGGAAATATTGAAAATCTTTTTCTTCTCCCCTGTCATAGATATTAAGAAGTCTCTCTCTCACACTCCTCTTCCCTCCTCCCCTATATTAATTGTCCATGGGAGAACAGCTGACACTTTGGCCAGTGACCTCTATACAAATCAACACACACATGAGAAGGGCCTTGCAAGCAAATGCTGGCCAAAAGCTGCTACCAAACCCAATTAACACAGGCTTGTGATAGATTTACAGGTAACTGAGAAGGTTGTATTCCCAGTGCTTGAAAGGGAATGTAACAAAGGCCTGCAGATGGCCAAAAGCCGATATGAAATAACTAAAGTTCCATATGTCCGATAATAATGGGGCCTATATTTTGGGTGGCAGGGTCCGCTAAGGAACAATATGGATATTTAACCGTCGCTGTAAGCCCCTCTAAGGAGCTGTGGCGCAAAAGTTACAAAATAGAAGACGGCAGCTATACCGTGTGTGGTCTCTGGAGAAAGGTAAAATCATAACGGAAAATATGGGATCACTTTCGGGCCTCTACGATCAACCCACGATAAGTTATTGCAAAAAACAGATATCTAATAAAAATATGAAGGCTGGAGACTAGCCTCCGTGATGTCATCACAGGGGGTATAAGGGCAGGTCTCACTTAGGCATAAAAGAATCCACAGAGGATGGATCAGCACTTATGTTGGAAGTTACATATTTTGTGTAGCACGGGTCACATTCGCTGAACGGCATCGGGAGTGCTTCCCTCCAACTATACTGAGTCATCCCTGCGAACTGTATAGAGTAAGTTGAGAATTGAAAGACACATTACTGTAATGTGTTGCCTGACAAAGGTTTTCTATAGAGTGTGGTGTCCACTTTATGAGATGTTACTATCCCTGTCAGGAAAATATCCAGAAATGGAGTGGAAATCAAAGGTTCACTGACAGTGAATTTTAAATGTAAGGAATAAGAATTCAAATACAAAACAAATTGTGACACTAACTGGGGGTCACCTCTCCATACCAAAAGTATATCATCAACATATCTACCAAACCAAAAAATGTGCTCAAAAAATGGATTATCATCAGAAAAAATGTAGATTTCTTCCCACCACGACATGTACAGATTAGCCAAAGATGGTGAGAATTTGTAGCCCATGGGGGCTCCCAGTACTTGTAAATAATATTTAGAATCAAACATAAAATTGTTGTGGGACAATTAATATTTTATGTTATAATGAACCTTTTTAAATTCACAGAATATCCACTATATTTATTTAAATGGTGTTGAACAGCAATGATGGCCAATGTGTGAGGGATGGATGAATACAGGTTGACAACATTGCTGGTGACAAACCTGTATTCTTCCTGCCACACAAACCTGTCAAAAACCCAGTCAGGACAGACGTAGTATCTTTCACATAGCCTGGTGTTGGAATAACCAGAAGATACAAATGTTCACCAGCCATTGGCTTAAATTCTCATTCAATGAACCCATACCCGAGATAATAGGGCGAAGGGTGGGGGAGAGGAGATACCCTTGTGTGTTTTGGGGAGCCCATAAAAAATGGGTAAAATGGGATAATCAGGTAACAGCCAGTGCTGAATTTTGTTATTAAACACCGACAAATAAATGCCTTCCTCCAGAATAGTGGACAACATTGCTTTATACAAATTGGTAGGATTCATAGAGACCACCGGAGCAGATTTCCAATATCAATAGTTCTAATAGCACATACTCCGGGTCATCAGAACATGTCGTGTCGATACAGAATAATGATCTCACACATTGTTCTTTCTTTGGTCTTGAAAAAGTTAATTATTCTGTAAGGGGTGGAAACAGACAGAAACACCTTAATATGCGTGAAGCCTTCTGGATCTGACGTGTAAATACTAAATACCCTTCGGGTAATGAATTTCCGCAATGACCTGTTTTACATCTATTGATGAAATTCATACCGGTTTATTCCCAGCAGACATCTATATGGTGACATTCCAGGTTTTCTGAATTTATTTTGTGTTTTTCCGGTTATTATTTGCCGGTGTACTTATTTGCCTTTCTGTATATTGCGCTATCATCGCTGATTCATCTTCGCAGAACGCACATAAATGATGCAAATATCTTAAAGATTTTTCAGCAATGACGGAGTATCTCCATTGCAATGTTCTGCAGCTTATTTATCTTCCATTTCTCATATATTTATTTTTGTCTGTTTTTTCGCAATATAATTTAATTATTTGTTTTTCATTGATACAGATAGAAATTCCCGCTACATCCACAGCTTCACGATTTAGTTCTGCATCAGATATTTGTTTTTGTCAGTTTTATTATAATGTAATTACCTGTTTTTCGTTGATACAGATAGAAATGCTTGCTACATCTATAGCCTCACGATCAGGTTCTCCATCAGACTCTATGCAGACGTCTCCCATTGCCATTGATCTGTTATACATTCAGCTCTTGGATATCATGGATTTGTACACTCCATCTAATCTGATTCGTCATTACAATGCTCCACAGTAATCTGATTCGCCATTACAATGCTCCACAGTAATCTGATTCGCCATTACAATGCTCCACAGTAATCTGATTCGCCATTACAATGCTCCACAGTAATCTGATTCGCCATTACAATGCTCCACAGTAATCTGATTCGGCATTACAATGCTCCACAGTAATCTGATTCGCCATTACAATGCTCCACAGTAATCTGATTCGCCATTACAATGCTCCACAGTAATCTCACCAGTGTTCTGTACTTGTTCTCGTCTGTTTTACAATGATGCATCTATTTGCCTCCCGTTGATATGACAGATAATGCTCGGTATATCTGCGGCTCTATGATCCTTTGCCAGGATATTATACTTTGCACCAGATCAGATGCGGGTGGATTTCCTTGTAAATCTTCTACTATGTAATCAATTTTGATTTGCATATTTTTTTCCCCTTTATATGTTCATTGTTATAGGTTTATAGTTTCTTCATATTGGTTATTGTGCATATTTTATATTATATTTTTACGCATGTCAGATTGATAAGAACAATATTTCTATTCACAATTTAGACATTGATGCGTTTTATCTGTTTATTGGACATTGTTATTGCGATGCTCTATACTGAATCTATCATCCATCTCATGCATACATGTACCTGTCCCTCTATAATCAGTATATCCTCCCACCTTCCGTTGCTATAGTTGATGGCATTTGCGATGTTCTGACCCTGTGATCTCACACCTGTACACTTAAACCCGGTGTTGTGTTCCTATATGGGATAATCCCCTGGCAGCTAACACACAAATGTCCTGCAATAAACAGTTTATATACAGAGGGGGATACGGATATGCATGAATAAGAGTATGAGGTCTAATTCTATCTTATTTTTCACCATCATGGTGTTTTGCATTTCTGGCTTGTTGTGTGACGCTTGCAATGATCACCTTGTCTGTATTTGATCTCGTTGCCTTCAATGTGAACTGTGGCTGGGATTTTCTTCACACCTTTTGCATGTCTAATTGATTTCTCATTTCATGTCATGTGACTCCATTGTGCTTGTATATATATGACTTCATTGTCCTTTTCTCATCTGCTATAACTATGGGCACAACCCTAGTGCCAGAAACACATAAGAATTTTACTTTTTTTTTTTTTTAAATGATCCAATACATTTTTCTCATATTTTACCTGTTGGAGTGCTGATTTTCTCCTTTTCTTCATATGTCTGTGCTCACCAGCCGGACCGGCGCCCTTCAGTGGACTATCTTCACCCTGTTAGGATTCAGTGTTGCAGCTCCCTAACCCTCCCTCCTGTTTCTTCACAATATTGTAACACGTATCCTAGGCCTCGATGTTCTCCATACAAACTTGCTGTTAGAATTGTTGAGACGGGAGAAAAAGGTCTGAGGAACGCAGACCGGAACGGTCTGAAATATATAAAGAAGATCTGGTAAAATGTCCATTTTGATCACACTAATACGACCAAACCAGGATAAGGGTTTCAAGTTATAATTCATTTGATTTTTAACCATTTGTTCAAGGACGGGGGATATAATTTAAAAGATACAGATCATCCAAGTTCCCCAGAATTTGTATACCCAGGTACTTAATTGTGTCTTTCTGACACTTAAAGGGGAAGTTAGAAATTAGTTATTGTGTCAGTTCAGGGTTAAAAGTTATGTTCATGGCTTCTGTTTTAGAGTAGTTGACTTTAAAATTGCTTACATGGCCGAGTTATTCGAACTCCTTTATTATAGAGGGAAATGAGATCATTGGGTTTGACACATAGAGCAACAGGTCATCTGCATATAGAGCTAGTTTATAGTGATGTGAGTCTATAGTAACTCCACTAATATCTGGATTTGTATGTAATGCTACCGCTAAATGTTCCATCAGCAATGTGTATAGGAGAGGTGATAAGGGACACCCTTGTCTCGTCCCCTTTTTAATAGAAAATGTGTCATATTGAAGGCCGTTTACCCTATCGCTTTAGGATCAGTGTAGAAGGAGAGAATTTTAGATAACAAGAAAGAGTCCAACCTAATTTGTGGTAAGGTGCTCTTCAAGAAAGTCCAATGCACTGTGTCAAACGCTTTTTTAGCGTAGACAGAAACAAGGCACATTGGGAGCCCCTGTTTTTTGCATGTGAAATTAACAACGTTTTATTTTTATTATCACTAGCTTCTCTGCCCTTAATGAAGCCAACCTGATCGTTGCTGACAATTGAGGGTAGATAGTGGGAGAGCCGTGTTGTAATTACTTTAGAGAATATTTTGACGTCTACATTATTTAATGATATTGGACGAATATTAGGGCAGGTATTTGGTCCTTTTCCAGGCTTTGATGAAACCGTTATATGAGCCTTAAGTGATTGGGGGTCAAAAGGGGGAGTCTTCTGAGATATTATCGAACACTTTGGCTAAAAATGGTAATAACAGAGGTGCAAACATGTTATAAAATCTATTATTGAATCCATCTGGCCCAGGCCTCTTCCCGATAGGGAATGATTTATTGGCCTGTCCTGTCCGTTGTTCAGTGAAAGCTTTGTCTAGTATCTCCTGCTCAAGGGTCTGTAAGGAAGGAACGGCAGTGTCCTTAATATACTTGTCATTTTTAGTTTCAAGAATATTAGGTGGCATGTCGTGGTATTGTCCATGAATATTATATAGCGAACTATAAAAGAAACTAAATTCTTCCGCTAGGTCAATGGGGTTATGAGTTTCTGGCCCGGGTGCCCCTTTTATTTTGGATACATATGTCCTTTACATGTGTGGATGTAACCTCCTTGCCAATAAGCAAACACATTTGTCTGTGAATTCCTAAGAGTACCTTCACATGTGATCTTGGCATTTTGTATACGTTTGATCTAGTAAAGACCTTCGCTCCTTTCTTTTTTTCAATCAGATCATTTTTATTTAACAAAACAAAGAAAAACCAACATTTGTTTTTTTAAATAAACTTTGTGACAAATAAATAAAAAGAAAAACCAGTAAACAATACAAGAACCGGTTTACAATGATATAAATCCCAATATCGCTCTATAGTACAAGGTTTTGGAACAGTAATTTTACATTTGTACATAAATATCTGAATACTTCCTGACGGCTTATTTTTTTTCCTATTGAGACACCAAAAGAAACAGAATATATCTAAGGAGGGGCAATTGTGTGGACTGAGACAATTATTATTTGCTGACACCTTGGGTATAAGGATATACATTCCTGGCTTACTGTAAGGAAATGGACAAACGATCCAATATAGTATTTCTGAGAAGGTTTTCTGAAGCAATACCTGGGGTATTTAACCATTGCTCCCATATTTGTATGAATTTCTTGAGAGCGTTCCTTCAATATAAGATCCCCTTTTTAAGCATAGAGTGTTATTTATCCTGGATTTTAGTTCTGTTATCGTTGGAGGAGAATTGTCTATCCAATGTAGGGCCAACAATTTCCTGGCTTGGAATAATATTCTTGAGCTAGCTACTGCCATATGGGAGTCTGGATCTACGTCCTCTCCCAGGAGTCCTAGGATACAGATTTTAGGTTCCAACTGAAGTTGTATCCCAGATACAGATAGTACAAGAGCGATCACACCCTTCCAGTAGTCGCCAATATTCCCACATCATATGCATCAGGTGGGCATCATTTTGACCACATCTAGGACATGTGTAATCCGTTTGTATTTCAATTTTAAATAAAATACTTGGGGATCTATATACCCTATGAATCAGAAGAATTCGGGACAATCTTTGTGACTCTGACAATGAAAGTGTCGGTGTCAAATCCAGTATTTCCCCCATTGCTCCTCAGATAACGGACCCACATCCTCCTCCCATTTTGTCTTAACTATCAATATTATCCAAATGTAGGGCCAGTAACTGCCTATAAATAAGGGTTAATAGACCTTTTGTATCCACTGATTAAGCAATGGTATCTATTGGGTGATGTCTATCAATCAGTATGACGTTTATTCTAATACCCCTATCCTCCCACTCACTAACATTTTTTAGTTTATGTAGCTCTGGTAAGTTATAGTTGTGCCATAAAGGAGTAGAATTTGTGTACTTTCCAATCCCCAGAATATTTTTACCCCTATCTCACGCCTTATATAACTTTAGTGTACGACATTTTAAATAATTTTCTCGAGGAGTCCCTATATCTAGTACCGAGAATGGAAGCTTCCACTTGGTTCCTTCCATAAGTAGGTGCCCTGAAATACCACAATATTTATCCCATCCATGAAACTACTTTAGCTCCCTTCTAGCGTTAAGCAGGTCTGCGTATACCTGGAGGGAAGCAGATCATTTATGTTGTTTGCCAAGAAGATCAATCCGCTCAAGCAAATGGAGCGACTTTAGCTGTTCTCTCCTTTTTTTAGCTTTTATCTATGTTTTATTATTATACTTCTGAGGACACATGTGAGTGCTTCCCATTTAAATGGTAAGGCAGTTTCATCATGATCATATATTTGAAGGAGTCTATAGTCTCAAGAAGGTCTGAGACACAGAGTGAGTCCTTCAGCAGATTATCATTTAGGTTCCAACATCTGAAGCCTTGGTGGAGTCCGGCATAGTCAGATCTATAATATAACGGGAGATGCGAGTCTCTGTCTGAAGCCTTTATAGACTGCGCAAGCGCGACACGCCTGAGCAGTCCGGCTCCAGACAGAAGCAGGCATGGAGCCGTTACAGGTAAGAGGAGCGTATATAGTGCCAGAGATCACAGTATGCGTAGACACAGAACGCATACTGCGATCTCCCACCGCCATACTTACCTGACCGGAAGGAGCGTTGCCACGTCGCCTCTCTTCACCGGAGACCGGGGCAGGAGTGAAGGATTCGGAATCAGCACATGCACGTAGCGCTATCCGGCGCCATTTTACTGAAGATACATTTGCAGTGTGTCTTCAGCAAAATGGCGCCGGACAGCGCGGTATGGGCATGTGCGTACTCTGGAGCCGCACTCCTTCCCCAGCCTCCAGCAGAACAGAACACTTCAGCGCTGGAGCACAGAGAAGAAAGGTAAGATTAAGTGTTTATTTTTTTGTATGTGTGCAGCATGAAAGGGATGAGGGGTGCCATACATACCAGGATTGGGGGGTGATGGGGCCACACATCAGGATTGGGGGATGAGGGGTACCAAGCATACCAGGATTGGGGGATGAGGGGTACCATGCATACCAGGATGAGGGGTACCACACATACCAGGATTGGGGGGGGTGAGGGGTGCCATACATACCAGTATAGGGATGAGGAGTGCCATGCATACAAGGATTGGTGGGTGAGGGGTGCCATGCATACCAGGATGAGGGGTACCACACATACCAGGATTGGGGGGGGTGAGGGGTACCATACATACCAGGATAGGGATGGGGTACCATGCATACCAGGATAGGGACGAGGGGTACCTTACATACCAGGATAGGAATGCGGGGTACCATGCATACCAGGATAGGGATGAGGGGTACCATACATACCAGGATAGGAATGTGGGGTACCATGCATACCAGGATGAAGGGTACCATGCATACCAGAATAAGGATGAGGGGTACCATGCATACCAGTATAGGGATGAGGGGTGTCATACATACCAGGATAGGGGATAGGGCGCCATGCATACCAGGATAGGGATGAGGGAGCCATATATACCATGATTGGGGATGAGGCGTGCCATGCATACCAGGATGAGGAATTGGGTACCATGCATACCAGGTTTCTGGGATGAGGAGGCCATGCATACCAGAATTGGGATGAGGGGTGCCATGTATACCAGGATGAGGGATGGGGTGTCATGCATACCAGGATAGGGATGAGGGGTACCATACATAACAGGATAGGAATGCGGGGTACCATGCATACCAGGATAGGGATGAGGGGTACCATGCATACCAGTATAGGGATGAGGGGTGCCATACGCACTAGGATAGGGGATTGGGTGCCATATGTACCAGTATTGGGGATGAGGCATGCATTGCATACCAGGATGAGCGATTGGGTGCCATGCATACCAGGTTTCTGAGATGAGGAGGCCATACATACTATAATTGGGATGAGGGGTGCCATGTATACCAGAATGAGGGATGGGGTGCCATGCATACCAGGATGAGTGGTACAATACATACCAGGATAGGGATGAGGGGTACCATGCATACCAGGATGGGAATGAGGAGCACCATGCATACCAGGAAGAGGGATGGGGTGCCATGCATACCAGGATGAGGGATGGGGTGCCATGCATACCAGGAAGAGGGATGGGGTGCCATGCATACCAGGAAGAGGGATGGGGTGCCATGCATACCAGGAAGAGGGATGGGGTGCCATGCATACCAGGAAGAGGGATGGGGTGACATGCATACCAGGATTGGGGGATGAGTGGTGCCATGCATACCAGGATGAGGGATTTGGTAACATACATACCAGGATTGGGATGAGGGGTGCAATGTATACCAGATTTGGAATGAGGGGTGCCATGCATACCAGGATTGGGGGATGAGGAGACCATACATACCAGGATTGGGGGATGAGGGTGCCATACATACCAGGATAGGGATGAGGGGTACCATGCATACCAGGATGAGAGATGGGGTGCCATGCATACCAGGATTGGGGGATGAGTGGTGCCATGCATACCAAGATGAGGGATTTGGTACCATACATACCAGGATTGGGATGAGGGGTGCAATGTATACCAGATTTGGAATGAGAAGTGCCATGCATACCAAGATTGGGGATGAGGGGTGCCATGCATACCAGGATTGGGGATGAGGGGTGCCATGCATACCAGGATTGGGGGTGAGGGGTGCTATGCATACTTGGATTGGGAATGAGGGGTGTCATGCATACCAGGATGGGGGTGAGGGGTGCCATGCATACCGGGATAGGATGGTGGGGGCAGCACATACCAGCATGGGAGACTATATACCAATAAAAATGCTCGCCACCCGGGCATAGAACGGGTTCAATAGCTAGTTACAATATACAGGAGCATGATCTGACCATACAGCAGTTCCTACCTGAGATGTAGGTTGCCATGTAGGCAACTGACGGCTAATTAAGAAAAGGACTATATGGCTATGCATATTGTGTAAAGGAGAATAATAGGTATAATCCTTTACGTCTGGATGTAGTATCCTCCATACATCAACCGGTTGAGACCAAAGCACAATTAGCAAAGCTTTTGTTTGTTTTAGATTGGCGACTCCAGCCCAGGGACGCATCTAAAGAAGGATCCAAGACAAAATTAAAGTTATTTCTAATGATGATAAGGTCCTCCGCAAAATATTTTAGTTTGTTTAAATAATGACGGCATGTCTTAATTTGGTCACAATTAGGGAGATAGAAGTTTGCCAAAGTCAAAATTTTGGAGTAGATGGAGATCTTAACAAACACATACCTCCTCTCCGTGTCAGACAGTGTTTCTACAATAGTATGCGGCAGTGATCTGTGGCGGCCTATACTCAGCACCTTAGACTTCAAAACAGCATTTTTCTGGAACGCCAAGATGAATAATATCTATTAGTAATCTGAGGTACAGTATATGATCGCCTCTAAAGTGTGACTCCTGAAGAAAGAGAAAATGTACGTGCTGTTTATGCCTACGATAAAACACTTGAGCTCCTTTCTCTGGAACATTAAGTCCTCGGACATTCAATGAGCAAGTTTTGAGTTGTGCCATATTATATGAAAAAAAGGGGAATGGAAGAGAGAAAGATTAAGAGAAAAGAAGTATAGACGGTAGATAGTAACGTCTACCTCTCTGTGTCTAAGAAGTATAGATTATGAATATATCAAAACAGTAGGAAATTGCGAAACAAGCAGATCCCAATGCAAGTCCCTAACTGGGGGTTGTCTTTACAGGCGTAAGTCCAACCTTCAGTCCCAGGCTTTCTTTTAGGGGGAACCATGGAATATATAGCGAGTAAAGTAATATAGCCTGATATTACAGTAGTATCATGTGAACTCAACTTCTATGCCGGTCTAAGATCTTATATGAACTTAGACATTCTATATAGTGGAAGAGTGGCACCTAATGCTCTATATAGATATATCTAATTATATGCTTAAAGAAATAAGTAAGCATCTGCAATTATATGCGTTTTCCATTGAAATCACCAGGACCCAACTCCCCTGCTTTCCTCACAATAGCCTCTTTTACATTGAAAAAATGTATGTGACAGATAATGTCCCTTGGACACTCAGGATCTGGGCCATGATTGCCTATTGTACGGTGCGCCTTATAAATCTCCAGCTTCTTATCAATAGGATCACCAAGGATATTATGAATAATGATCGCAGTGTGGGCAGAATCACTTGTGCATTGATGCTTTCAGGTATACCCCTTATCCAGATATTATTGTGATTTTCTTGATCATCAACCATATTAAACAGATGGTTTATTTACTGGCTGTGAAGATCCAGTGTTAGTTTCTGAGCATTATGATGGCCTCTAACTTGGACGACATTATCCTCTAATCTCTGTACCTTGTCAGTAAGCTGTGACAGGATAGAAGTGAGGGGACGTATTTCAGTATTGTATGTGGTCTCCAGCCTCTGAATATATTGCTCCATATCTTCTTTAGTAGGGATAGACGTAATCTGATATACAAATAAGTTATGTTGTTCCCCATATCAGAATAACCTGTGGCTGGGGGGTAAATGTCCCTGTGAAGCAAGCACTGCTCAGCATGGGGGCTTTGGTGAGAGTACAGGGAGATTTGTGGAGCTGTTTTCCTGTGAGGCCTACATTAAGAGAGAAGTTGGTGCAGGACTTACAGCCTGGAGCTGTCTGGCATCATGAGGGTTAAGACTGCTTCTTTTTCCATGCTGAGGTGAGGCAGTAATAGCTCCGGCGCAGGAAGATAAGACCTTCCATAAGAAACGCTGCATACCAGACATGCTGACAGAGGTGGAGGACCTCAGATTAACCTCTGATCTCTTCTTTCTTTCCCATATCGGACAGCATGTTTGAGGCTGTAAATTGCTTATAATTCCCCCAGGAACACAGTCTGAAGAGAGTGCATTCAGTGTGTGCATTCTCTTGGTGCTATGTCCAGGCCATGTCCTTCCTGTTGATGTACAATATGACTGAAGGTGGCGTTGATTGGGAGCAGAATTGTGTGATGTAACAATCTTGTGTGATGTAACATCCTTACGGAAACGTGATGGAAACGGTGCCAGAACAGGAAGTGCGTATGTGTGTTTTTATTTTAACAAGGCCAAACATAAGGAATGAGAAGGAGTTGTCCTGGTAGTGGACAACCCCTTTATGAAGATACAATTTTTGGTTAAAAATGAAAAAGGCTTCTCCCCTGTGTGACTTCACTGAAGTTTGTTAAGAGTTGATTTCCGTGTAAAACATTTCCCACATTAAGAACATGAAAATGGCTCCTCGTCTGTGTGAGTACTTTGCTGATTAAGAAATGATGATTTCTTCACAAAACATTTCTCACATTCTGAACAGGAAAAAGGTTTTTCCCCTGTGTGAGTTCTCTGGTGCTTAATCAAATCTGATTTATCTTTAAAACATTTCCCACATTCTGAACAGGAAAAAGGTTTCTCCCCTGTGTGAGTTCTCTGGTGCTTAACCAAATCTGATTTCTGGATAAAACATTTCCCACATTCTGAACAGGAAAAAGGCTTCTCCCCTGTGTGAGTTCTCTGGTGATTAACCAAATCTGATTTATGGTTAAAACATTTCCCACATTCTGAACAGCAAAACGGCTTCTCCCCTGTGTGAATTCTCTGGTGCTTAACCAAACCTGATTTCTGGTTAAAACATTTCCCACATTCTGAACAGGAAAAAGGCTTCTCCCCTGTGTGAGTTCTGTTGTGGTTAACCAAAACTGATTTATCTTTAAAACATTTCCCACATTCTGAACAGCAAAAAGGTTTCTCCCCTGTGTGAGTTCTCTGGTGCTTAACCAAATCTGATTTCTGGTTAAAACATTTTCCACATTCTGAACAGCAAAAAGGCTTCTCCCCTGTGTGAATTCTCTGGTGCTTAACCAAATCTGATTTCCAGCTAAAACATTTTCCACATTCTGAACAGGAAAAAGGCTTCTCATGTGTGTGAGTTCTCTGGTGCTTAACCAAATCTGATTTCTGGTTAAAACATTTCCCACATTCTGAACAGGAAAAAGGCTTCTCCCCTGTGTGAGTTCTCTTGTGCTTAACCAAACCTGATTTCCGGCTACAACATTTTCCACATTCTGAACAGGAAAAAGGCTTCTCCCCTGTGTGAGTTCTCTTGTGCTTAACCAAATCTGATTTCCGGCTAAAACATTTTCCACATTCTGAACAGGAAAAAGGCTTCTCCGCTGTGTGAGCTATCTGATGTCTGATTAAACTTGATTTCTCTGTAAAACAATTTCCACTTTCTGAACAAGAAAATGGCTTCTCCTCTGTGTGACTTCTCTGGTGATTAACAAGATTTGATTTCTGGTTAAAAAATTTCCCACAGTTGAAACAAAAAAATCTATTCTCTGCTGTGTGAATGTTTTGATGTTTAAGAAAAGACTTTTCGAGGGAAAAACTATTTCCATATTCTGAACATGAAAATGGCTTCTTTGTTTTAGGAGCAATTTCTTTTTTAATGCTTATTTTGTGACTTTGATTTTCCTTAGTAGTCGGTAATGAATCAGAAGACAGGACCTGTTTCAAATGATCAGATGACAGATCTTTGCTGTGAAGGGATGATGGTATATCTGGAGTAATGGCATTCACTTCAATTGTATCCTGCGGGATCTCAAGATCATCTGATTTAAAAATTGAAGATGTCAGCTGTCCCTCTGATCTCCTGGTACAGTCATCTGCCAAGAATAAAACCAATTATTATTTATGAATAACATATCCTTAAAATTTATATTGTTGAATATTTCTAATTAAACTCTACGTAAAAATGTACTTTATTTATTTAAAAGTATCATTATTTACCAAGAAAACATATCACAGAAAAAATCAGCCTTACCAACACCAAATCAGATAACAAATGCATTAGCATTTTAGTGTTGGTTGGGTGTACTGGGGTGTCTGTCCATGTGGGGTGCACTTATATAGTGCTGGGCAGCCTTCCTGATGTAATAGTATGGGCATCATCAGTATCCTAAGCCAGACACTGTGCATCAAGCCTACCTGTGTGACTGGCGTCCTATGCAAGCTTCATCTCTTTGCATCTTTAATACTAGGCAACCACCCCCTCCATGAATTGGTACGATTGTGAGTGGTTGCTCCATAAGTATTTTGCACCTGCGCTGCCCCCACCTTTATCATGGGCGTCTGTGGCATCCTGCTAGTGCATTTGTTATATGATTTGGTGTTGGTAAGGCTGTATCTTTTTCTGTGATTTTTTTTTTTATTTTGCCCTATGTTAGCCGTCATTATTCACCAAGACAATAACAGTTCACAGTCTAATAGAAAACCTCATAGGATGAACCAGTGGAGTGTAGTGTCCAACTGTTTGTTAATTCTGCCTCCCAAATATGGAATAAAAAGCCACCAAACAATGTTATGTAGGTGAAATAATACCAATAAAAACTTCTACTCATCTCACAAAAAACAAGTCCCCACTCAGATCCATCATCTGTCAATGGAAAACCAGAGGTTTCCACATTATTAGTGGCTCAAAGGCTTTTGAAAAGCAACATGACTTCCATAACCCAATCCAGCAATATCCGCTCTCCCAAAGTCAGATCTCCCCCTCACTTCTGAGCCTTGCAGTGCGCTCAAAACACATTTAGCATCCATGTATTTGGCATTACTATAGTGAGAAGAACCCACTTAATTTACGGTGTGTGTCTCCTGGAGCACAATTTGGGCACTATGTGTTGGGTAATGAAATTATATATTTGTAATTTTCACTCTCCATCATCCTGCGTGCTAATTTCCGGAAAGTGCCTGTGGAGTCAAAATAGTCACTACTCCTATAGATTATTTCACTGAGGGTTATAATTTCCAAAATGGAGTCACTTTATGGGGATTTCTACTGCTCTGGTTTTCTGACATTTGGTCACATTAGGGCTTCTGCAAATAGTGGGTCCCATCTCCTCTGGGATCTGCTCCTGCAACGTCTGCTACTCTCACCAGGAGCTGCCTTATTCATCCTGCAGGCGGCGCTGGTGATGGAGGAGACGTCAGAACCAGAAGCTCTGGGCGGCGCAGGCTCTGTCCAGCCACTAAGATTAGGGTGACTGGGACCAGTAGTACCATCCACTCTGCCAGTATGGGTGTGTGTGCTGTCCAGCTGGAGTAATCTGCTCCCTGCTTCAGCCATTTGGAAAGCACCGCACCCTACTAAAGCTGGAAGCATATTGCGGGAAGCTGCCAGATACAGCCTTGTTCTCCTCTGGTTCAGTCCTCTGTGCTCAGCTCCCGGCTTGTGTATTTGTTTCCTGTTGTGGCCTCGGCCCATTTACTGACTACTTTTGTGTGAATTTGTATTTTCTCTGACCTCCATGTTCTGACCCGGCTATCTGACTATTCTTCTTGCCATCTCACACCACAGAACATTAGATAACACTGTGGCCCAAGCCTAGGGGGTCTCTGTCTAAGTCCAAATCCATGTAGAGGGGTTAAAGGATGATGAGCAAGGCAAACCCTGGGATCTGGAAAATGGAGTAGATAGCACCAAGCCTGTTTGTGGTAGCCATCTTTTGAACTGCCAGGTGACAACGAACAGAAGAATTCCAAAGTTATCACCATATAAAGTGACACGCGTCAGATTTGAAAACTGGGCCTAGATAGGAACACAAAACTGGCTGCAGGAAGGGGTTAAATCAGAGTATTTTGGGTACTAACTACTATAGTCAAAACTGTGAGTATAGACAATAACACATCTACTGAAATGATCAAACTCAACAGTCTCCATCAGTAAGTAGTGAGTAACTAGTGGTGAAACCTCTCTGGGGTAATTAGAGTATGGGGCTCGGGGGCTCTTCGTAATCTAAACTATCGTAAGGGACAATATTTTCTGTCAGATGATTTTCAAGAAGAAATATTAGACATTCAAAGAAAACTTTTTATAATAATGCAGAGATGAGGTGTCTTAAATTTATCTTAGAGATATATCGTGGCACAGGTGTAATGTTTTTTTTTGTTTAGTTTATCACAATCTGGTTTGAAGTTAGCCGGTTTTAAAAGAAACTGAAAAGTCAGGATAAAGGGAAACTCTGCTGTTATTGTACAGACATTCACACTTGGCCCTCACTGCAAATTTAATGTTGTAGATCATAAATGTGAAGTTTGGCCAGAAAGACTGGACCTGGTCTTGTAGGGACCATATGAGCACATTCAGCAGCACAGAAGGGAGAGAAGGTAGATTCATCCAATAAGATATCAGGGATCTAGGAAGCCAACAGCATCATTACCCTCTGCTTTCACTTACAGTCCCATCATATTTTTCTTCAAGTGATTTTCTGGCTTTGTGGTTTACAGATCTGGGCAGGTAACATCTCCTAATCACAGGGGGTAGGTGGATCCTCCAGGTTGTAAATTCTATGGAAAAAGCTTTCAATGCCCAAAATCATTTGAACAGTTTTGGGTGGAAGAGAATGTTGTGGTCTAGAGGCAAAATGGTGATCACATGATAGTAATACAGCCGGACTACACAACCGATAAAGCAGCCACAGCCGGTGACTGAGAAGAATCTGTGACTTCTCTGCATTTAGTGGTCACTACTCACCTGGGTAGTCATATGTAGGAATCTCCTCTTTACACCGCTCATCACCCCTCACATATGTCTCTGTAGTATTAATATGGGTCAGATCTTCACCCTGAAACAAATATTGTAAAAGTCACAGACAGATGGAGAAGTCCCATCTATGATCAGCTCTAATCCTGTCATCTCCACCGTTCTCATTACACAAATAGAAAACATATAATACTGGTGGATAAAACAAGACTGAACACAAGACCTTCACAGCCGTCTACACATCATAGGGGAGATCTCATGACACCTTCTCTCCATCTACCTGATGATCCTGAGGAACATTGGGATCTTCTTGTTTACAGTCATGTGGAAGAAAAGGATGGGGACATCTCTCTGGTGTTGTCCTCTTACTGGATAGATCTGGAAGAAACACATACAGAGACTGAATTCACTCTTTACATACAGATAATTATAGGCCGTGTGTATTTAGTCCTGTCTATTACCTGGTGATGTGAGGGGCTGGGGAACCTCCATCATGATGTCCTTGTACAGATCTTTGTGTCCTTCTAAATACTCCCACTCCTCCATGGAGAAATAGACAGCGACATCCTGACATCTTATAGGAACCTAACACATATAATGATACAGTCATCCCCCCGATCCTTTCATAGCGTTACTGTATAATATCCCAGTATTCCCAGCAGTGTCACCTCTCCAGTCAGCAGCTCAATCATCTTGTAGGTGAGATCTAGGATCTTCTGGTCATTGATGTCCTCATGTATCAAGGGGTGAGATGGAGGCCCTGTGATTGGGCTCAGGGGTCTTTCCCATCCCTTAGACACAGGGGCCTGACAGCATACACTAGCGGTCTTCTTCACTAATGTGTAATCCTGGTTATGGAGAGACACATTATTAAATCTCACTACAGACATTTCCAGAGTCCTCACCTCTCCAGTTCTGTCCATCTGTTATTCCCATAGATAAGAATGATGTAATGTGACGTCATCAGAATCTCTCACCTCTCCAGTAAGCCGGAAGAGGATCTCTAGGGTGAGGTGTAATATCCTCTCCGCCATCTTATCTCTGTCCATATCCATCTTTGATGGGTCCATAAGGAAAATTCTCTTAAATAGAAGATCTTCACTGAGAGGATCTGATATTGTAGGGACCTGAATGAGAAGATGATGAGCCGATGTAACATCATAAAAATCCTGTGTAATAATACAATTACTGGAGATAATAAAAGGAAACATATGAGGAGATATATTATTTTACAGTATTTAGTTTTCTTCTTTACATCTAGTAATAAAACCTATATATTTTAGGCCACAGACAGCAAGCAGTTTCTTTCTTGGAGTCTGTAGCTGAACACATTTCTCAAAGACTCATCTTCCTTATTGCTAATTCTCGCCTCATTTACCAACACTAGAATCAGCATTAGCATAGGTGCAGGAGATATTCATTACACGTGACATGAGAAATAACTACTTCATGATGAGGACGACATATTCATCTTCTACTACGGCTCTTGAAACATATTTAGCCAGAGTGCTTCACTGACTACATCTCCACAGGCCGTCTATATCAGGGTTCCCCAACTCCAGTCCTCAAGGCCCACCAACAGGTCATGTTTTCAGGATTTCCTTAGTATTGCACAGGTGATAATTCCATCACCTGCACAGGCAATAATTCCATCACCTGTGCAATACTAAGGAGATCCTGAAAACCTGACCTGTTGGTGGGCCTTGAGGACTGGAGTTGGGGAACACTGGTCTATATGAATGTTTCCCGTCTTCCCCGGACTGTAATCTTCTATCACGTTAGATCTCATGTCTGATTCACACACAGAAGTTTGAGGCTTTGACACATGGTAAGGTTTTTATTATACATAGCAGGCCTATCCTGAATGGGTGCACCTTGCCATGGTGGGATAGCTTTCATGCTATTTTTGATCAAAAACAGTGTTGCTAAGAACCCTATTTTATTTAAATGCACTTTTGCTTTTTATTTATTTATTTATTTACAGCAGGGTTTATGACCATTTTTCTTCTTATAGTTTTTTTTTCTGATTAATGGCCCTAGTAAACATACATTTATGTGCTGCATGGATACCAACTAAAACCAAGCTCAAATTCTGTGTTTTTTCACGGGCACCATAGTGGCCGTGTGGGAAGACGCTATGGATGATACACCCCTAACTATCCAACTATCATTTGGTAAAAATCTCATAGGTCCTGGATTCATTAGTACCTGCACGAAGAATGGGGCTAAGTGAGTATTTATTAAAGGGAATCCACTCAACCGACTATCCCATGGCTGATTAAAGGGAATCTGTCACCCGCTGGGACTTATCTAACCTCTAATATGGGGATACAGGTGATAGAAATGTGAATCTATACTTACCTGTATGCCTCATATTAGAGGTCTGTTTGCTGTGAAATGGCTTTTTATTCAGTGAAGATTCCGATGCTTGCGGGCCGGGAAGAAATTCCCTGTGACGTGCAGTTAGCATGTCCAGGTCCCGCGCACTTCACTTTTTATGGAAGGTGCAGTTGTACTGTGTACTATGCAGTCATAGTACTGCAGGGATCTTGTGTGCAGGTGCCGGTGAGTCACGGTGAATTCCCGGCGCCTTGGCTCAAGATCTCTGCAGTACTATGGCTGCATAGTACAGAGTACAAGTGCGTCACTACCATAAAAAGCGCGCAGGCGCGGGATCTGGACATGGCGACTGCACGTCACAGGGCACTGTGACATGCAGGAAAGGGGGGAAATATTTTAATCAACACAGTAGGCGGGGATTTCTTCCCGTCCCCTGGCCAGCAAGCATAGGAATCTTCACTGAATAAAAAGCCATTTCACAACAAACAGACCTCTAATATGAGGCATAGATGTATAGATTCACATTTCTACCACCTGTATGTCCATATTAGAGGTCAGATAAGTCCCAGGGGGTGACAGATTCCCTTTAATCAGCCGTGGGGAAGTCATAAAACCAGATATGTATCAAGGTATTGTAAGGTGGCTAATGGCCGCGTAGTCGATGAGAGGTATGTGTCACAGAGATGGCTGGTCTCTGTGATGTAACCCGGAGTGTTTCTCTAGGGCACATAAGCACTAAGAGGATCGTTTGGTGCACCTGGGAGCCGGGTTACGGGTAGCTAGGAGAGAATGGGTGGGTCCAGCTACCCACATACCTCACCTCTGGGTGTGGTTAACAGCCTATAAAATGGAGGCAGTTGTTTGGCACATGGTCTGTGTGTTTGGAGGGAGAAGACCTCCTGTGTATGTTTGTCTTCAGACCAAGCCAGGACACTGGACGCTAGTCCAGCTTGTGTGCCACACAGGCCTGGCTGAGCAGAGACCTGATAAGGACATTTACTTTGTTTGCCTGATCTAAAGGCTATTTGCTTTTCTGTTTGGCTTCTGGGTTTATGAAGCAATAAACCCACATGAACTTTTAAAGGAACATGCCTCACGTTTTCCTCCTGTCGCACCCAAGTGAGTAAAACCTCTACAATTGGTGTTAGACGTGCGGGCAGTGTTCCCAGCAGAGATGTGTGACTGCTACAGGAAAACTTGCATGTCCTGGGTGAAGTCTGTTGCAAGCCATCAAGCATCGCCAGATGTAGCAACAGGAGACCAACAGGCTGTTGCTACAGCAGATCCAGCAGCACCAGCAGGAACAATGGCAGCAGATGCAGCTTCTGGCAACCGCCATCCAGGGCAGGAAGAATGCCCCAAACCCAGGTCCGGCTGATGACTCCCACGTCCCGAAGGCAGTAAGACGGGCTTTGCAGAAAATGACCCCTGGGGATGACATTGAAGGTCGTTGAGAGGGAGAAACTTCCGCCAGAGCATTGGGCAGAGGTACTGACGCCATACTTGATGGGAGAGCCCCAGAAGGTGTACTATGATTTAGCTTTGCAGGACGCCAAAGAGTATGGCAAGCTAAAAACTGAGATTCTCTTGCACTTGGGGGTGACAATGACTATCAGGGCACAGCGGGTTCAGTGCTGGGCGTATCACCGGGACAAACCACCTCGCTCCCAAATATTTGAACTGTTGCACCTGGTTCAGAACTGGCTGCAGCCGGAATCCTCTACGCCTGCGCAGATGGTAGAGCGGGTGGTGATGGACCGGTTTGTGCACTCCCTGCCGAGGCCCATACAGACTTGGGTTGCCAAGGGTGATTCCCAGAATGTGGATGAACTGGTCAGACAGGTCGAGAGATACCAGGGAGTTGAAGATTCCTTGGGAAGGCAGCCCACTCCATACTGGGGATCCAAAGTCCCTACGGGTGACGTTGTTTGCTGGAGGTGCCGAGGCCCAGGCCATATAGCCGCCCGTTGTCCCCTGATCCCTGAGCCGATGGATTGCAGCATAGGATGCCGTTGTTCATATTATGCTTATCTGGCCTGCAGTGTAAACTGTTCACCTAGCGAGGGGCCACAAGCATATCACGTGAAGGTGAACGGACGGGAGTTAATGGCACTGCTAGATTCCGGGATTCTGGTGACCCTTATGAGGACCACCCTTCCTCACAAATGATCCCGGGGAAAAAAGTTGGCATTCAGTGCATTCATGGTGAGGCTAAGGATTACTCCATGGCCAGAGTGGACATTGAAACGGCCCACAGTACTGAGTCCCAAGAGGTTGGCGTCGTTCAGAACTTATTGCACCCTATTATTATAGGCTGGGACTTTTGTTTGTTTTGGGATCTGTGGGGGAAGGGTTCCCGGCTTGCTGGCTCAGATAAGAAACCAGTTAACCTTGATGAGGTATCACCACATCCAGAGTCTGACAGGATTCCCTATTGTGTCCTTGTGGAGGATAAGGAGGTAGCGCCCCCAGAGTCTGCCATTCCGGAGTTAGGAGTGACCAGTGAGAATTTTGGGTCTGCCCAGCATAGAGACCTAACTCTGAAGGGAGCCTTTAATAATGTCACTGTCATAAATGGGGTTGCACAGGAGCCAGGGGCTGACACAAGATTTCCCCATTTTATGATGAGTGGGGAGTTGTTGTACCGGGTCAAGAAAGTGAGGGAAGAGCGTGTAGAGCAATTAATAGTGCCGGGCCCCTTTAGATGGAAGGTGTTGGACATGGCCCATTCACATGTCTTGGGGGGGACGGGACATCTGGAAGTGAAAAAAAACGCAGGAACGGATCGTGCAGAGGTTCTATTGTCCCGGATGTCCCCGTGAAATATTTAAGTATTGCAGGTCTTGCCCTATGTGCCAGTTAACCACTCCCACCTCTCACTTTCGAAGTCACCTCGTGCCATTTGGCCATTATTGAAGTGCCGTTCGAGAGAATTGATATAGACTTGGTCGGTCCCCTGGTTGAATCTGCTCGTGGGCATGAATATATATTGGCTATCCTGGACTATGCCACACGCTATCCTGAAAAGATTCCACTGAGAAACTCCTCTGCAAAGAGTATAACCTGCAAGTTGGTCCACGTGTTTTCCCAAACAGGCTTACCAAAAGGAGATACTCACAGACCAGGTAACTCCCTTTATGAGTAAGGTGATGAGGGAGTTATGCAATGTCCTGCAAATCTCCCAAGTGAGGATTTCAGTATACCATCCTCAGACAGATGGCCTTGTCGAACGGTTTAACAAGACTCTGAAGAGTATGCTGAGGAAGGTCATAGAAAGGGACGGCAGAAACTGGGACTGTCTCCTACCATATCTGTTCTCCATCCGAGAGGTTCCACAGGCCTCTACAGGGTTCTCGCCATTCGAACTCCTGCATGTCCGACATCCGCGGGGTCTCCTGGATGTCGCAAAGGAAACCTGGGAAGCAGAGGTCACGCCCCACAAGAGCGTTATCGAGCACGTCGCTCTGATGTAGGAGATGATTGCGAAGGTGATGCCAATCGTAAAATAACATCTCCTCCAGGCACAAGAAGTTCATGCCAGAGTCTACAACTGGTCAGCCAGAGTGAGGCAACTCAATCCGGGAGACCAAGTCCTCGTGCTAATTCCTACGGTGGAAAGTAAGTTCTTGGCTAAGTGGCAAGGGACATATGAGGTGTTGGAAAAAGTGGGTGAAGTGAACTACAAGGTTCATCAACCGGGACGACGTAAACCATACCAGATATACCACGTCAACCTCATCAAGCCGTGGCAAGACAGAGAAGCTGTGGACGCTCCATGCTAGCTGGGCAACCCAGAAGGTGACGTTGGCGCAATAGCGGAAATGCTAATGAAGGCTGAGAAACAGCAGTGTCGGGAGTTGCTGCAGAAGAACCAGGATCTGTTCTCGGAATTGTCAGGCTGCACAAGGTTCATAGAACACGAGATTCTGACGGAGCCACATGTGCGGGTGAACTTGAAGCCCTATCGGATCCTTGAGGCGCAACGAGAGTTAATCTCCAAAAGAGGTGGCTCGTATGCTGAAGCTCGGTATCATTGAAGAATCCAAGAGCGGTTGGTCGAGCCCGATCGTCTAGGTCCCAAAGCCCGATGGTGAGCGGAGATTCTGCAACGACTATCGGAAGTTGAAAGAGGGCTCCAAATTTGACGCATATCCCATGCCACGCGTCAATGAGATGATCGAGAGGCTTGGGCCAGCAAGGTAAATAACCACCTTGGATCTGACGAAGGGATATTGGCAGATCCCCATGGCACAGGGAGCCAAAGAGAAGACTGCGTTTTCTACACCGGACGGATGCTTCCAGTATATCCAGATGCCGTTTGGACTGCAGGGGGCCACTGCAACCTTCCAGAGAGCCATGGATCGCATCCTTGCATCCCATAAGAAATATACCGCAGCATATCTGGACGATATTATTATCTTTAGACCAGACTGGGAGAGTCATCTGGAAGAAGTCCAGGCTGTGTTTGATGCTCTGAGGAAGGCAGGGTTTTCAATAAACCCGAAGAAATGTGCCATGGGGAAAATAAGAAGCTTACTAAAGTGGACCGCTGTAGAAAAAGCAAGTCAGAGCCTTCCTGGGAATCGTGGGATACTACAGAAAATTCATCCCAAACTTAACCATGATGGCCGCACCCCTGACTGACCTCCTTTAAAGGGACAAAATCAGCCATGGACAAGTGGACTGCAGAGGAAGAGATGGCCTTTCAAGAGATGAAACTGGCTCTGTGTAGGCAACCGGTCCTGGTTGCCCCGGACTTCAAGAAGGAGTTTATACTCCAGACAGATGCCTCAGATGTCAGTTTAGGAGCAGTCCTTTCCCAGGAGATACACAGGGAGGAGCACCCTGTCCTCTACCTGAGTAGAAAGCTGTCCTCCTGCGAGAAAAATTATTCAGTCATAGAGTAGGAGTGCTTGGCCATAAAATGGGCAGTGGACACCTTACCGTACTGTTAGGTCGAAAATTTAAATTAGTATCCAACTATGCCCCACTCAGATGGATAAGGGAAACAAAGGGAAAAATGCCAGGGTCACCAGCTGGTTTATAGCCCTACAGGACTTCCACTTCCATGTAGAACATAGAGCAGGGAAGCTACATGGTAAAGCCGATGCCCTCTCCAGAATCCCTTGTCTGGTAGAAGAAGGTCCCAAGCCCCACGGCTTAAGGCAGAGGGGGGATACATGTAAGGTGGCTAATGGTCGCGTAGTCGATGGGAGTTATCACAGAGATGGATAGTCTCTGTGATGTAACCCGGAGTGTTTCTCTAGGGCACATAAGCACTAAGAGGATCGTTTGGTGCACCTGGGAGCCGGGTTACGGGTAGCTAAAAGAGAATGGGTGGGTCCAGCTACCCACATACCTCACCTCTGGGTGTGGTTAACAGCCTATAAAATGGAGGCTGCTGTTTGGCACATTGTCTGTGTGTTTGGAGGGAGAAGACCTCCTGTGTATGTTTGTCTTCAGACCAAGCCAGGACACTGGACGCTACCCCAGCTTGTGTGCCACACAAGCCTGGCTGAGCAGAGACCTGCTAAGAACATTTACTTTGTTTGCCTGATCTAAAGGCTATTTGCTTTTCTGTTTGGCTTCTGGGTTTATGAAGCAATAAACCCACATGAACTTTTAAAGGAACATGCCTCATGTTTTCCTCCCGTCGCACCCAAGTGAGAAAAACCCCTACGATATGTATAAAGGAAAGGGTATGGTACTCAGAGAATGTTTCAATAATCCGCCTCAATGCGTTTCCCCAGTAGATTCATCTGGAGGCTTGATACAGTGATGATAATTCATGATGTTCAGCATAGTGTGCCTAATAGCCAGGTATCCATGTTTAAATAGCCCACTTCATCCAAAACCCCTCCCAGACTAGGAGGCCCATTTCCATTCCTAGAGAATTGTCACAGGATATACAGAATGGAGTCTGTCTACAATAATGTACTGCACCTACGCTACTTCTCATGAGCTAGAGGACCGATAATGTCAATCCCCTAGTGTGCATGTCGGGAAGTGACGTGCTTTACACTGAAACGCCAGATAAACTGATTGCCGCCGCGCCACTCATACCTGTGACTGTGCATGCCCATAGTTATCATTCCACGCAGGAGCGCCTCTAGGATCATTGTCCACAAATGCACATGCCCAGATGTCTGCATTCCACTCCAGAGCGCACATGGTATTGATTGCATTCCACCAACAGAAAAATCCTCTCTCTGAGATCAGTGTCATGGGAGACTAAAAACAAGTATTGCACATCCTCACATCATGCAACAGGCATGTAGATCTACTTTATCATTACAAAAAATATGGGATGGTGGCCCACAGTATATTCCTAAATGGTCATATTTGACCCCTATTGCATAATTAGAGACTAACAAGTGTGGTGATCCTTGTGTATTACTAAACAGTGTTATGCACACGCCCGGGCTGACTGGCGTGTGCGTGATTTAGTGATTCCACTGTGCCATGAACCAGAGAGTGCCTGGAGGGGCATAACTAAGCGTCAACCCGATCCGACCAAGGTAGCACGATGGCTAACGATGCCGTGCACCAGGGAGGAACCGAGCAGAGGGACCAGGTGCTACTCCAGGCCAGACCCCGGACACGGCTGTTGACCCACACCGGGGAATACAGGAACAGGCAGGTTAGGCTGGCACACAGACAGGTGGGTATTGGTAGACACGGCTGGCATGCAGACAGGTGGGCACTGGCAGGCACAGCTGGAGTGCAGACAGGAGGATACTGGCAGGCACGGCTGGTATGCAGACAGGAGGGTACTGACAAGTACGGCTGGCGTGCAGACGGGGAGGTACTAGCAGGTTGGAGCACAGGCGGGATAGGGTCCAGTACAGACTGGGATTCAGGAACAGAACCGCAGATGAGGTAGACAAGCAGAGCAGAGAGGAACCGCTGGAGCGGTGGGCAAGGCGGAGCAGAGAGGTACCGTGGGAGCGGTGAGCAAGCAGGGCAGGGAGAAACCGCCGGAGCGGTGAGCAAGGCAGAGCAGGCAGGAACCGCCGGAGCGGTGAGCAAGGCAGAGCAGGCAGGAACCGCCGGAGCGGTGAGCAAGGCAGAGCAGGCAGGAACCGCCGGAGCGGTGAGCAAGGCAGAGCAGGCAGGAACCGCCGGAGCGGTGAGCAAGGCAGAGCAGGCAGGAACCGCCGGAGCGGTGAGCAAGGCAGAGCAGGAAGGAACCGCCGGAGCGGTGAGCAAGGCAGAGCAGGAAGGAACCGCCGGAGCGGTGAGCAAGAAGGAACAGCCTGAGCGGTGAGCAAGGCAGAGCAGAGAGGACAGGGCTCTGTTCACACTGAACAGACTGGAAGGGTGAAGCAGAACCAGATACACACAAGGTACTTGCAATGAAGTAGCGAGTGGACTCCAAACTCACAACAGAAGTACAGAGACAAAGAGTAGGAGTTAGGTGCAGGTTCAGAGACTGGAGGAAAAGGGAAGATACGGACACAGAGACAAACAGGCTAGGAGAGTGTTCAGACAGGAACTGACACTGCAACAATATACAGGAGCAAGTCTGGGTATACGGCCCCCAGAGAGGCGGTCAAACAGGCTAGGAGTGTTCAGACAGGCCTGGGAAGTTATTGTGGGAGTAGATCCCACAGCACCCTCAGGTCCAGGTCGGTCAGGGTTTTCTGAGTACATTAAAGCTAAGGTCACTCTGATTGTCACAAGTTCCTATTACTGGTGTTATCCCATATTTTTCTTGGTGTCTTGGTTAGGTATGGAGGAGTGTCTGTCTCTCCCGATTTTCTGCAAACAATCGTGTGGAATCCAAAATGTACTGCGGGTACCTTTTTCCATGAATCTGGTGTTCATGTCTATTGCCTGTATATTAAGATCTGTGACATTAGAGCAGTTTCATCTCAACTGTAAAAATTGGCCCTTGGATATTGCTTTTTTTTTTTTTTAAAGGATGATGGGGTGGTGACTATCCCACTTCAATAGTTTATTAGTGCTTGTAGGTTTATGGTAGTGGAGTGTCCTTAGGGTCCCATCTCATACTTTCTTGGTTGGTACATCCAGGAAAAGGAACTGGTAATAATTAAATTTGTTCTCTAACAAATTCAAGAAATTCTTCACTCGTCTCTGACCAGATGATAAAAATAGTGTCAATATATCTATACCACACCCCAATATATGGATGCCACCACATATGATCATCCCAGAATATTGTGGTTTCCTCCCACCAGCCCAGGAATACGTTAGCATACAAGGAGGTACAGAGACTCCCCATCGCAGTACCCCTGAGCTGGTAGAAGTACTTCCTGTCAAAAAGAAAGAAGTTATGAGTAAGAGTGAATTTTAGAAGATCGACCATGAAGTCATTATGTCTGCTACACTCTATTGATCTCGATTTCAAGAAATGTTCAAGAAATCATACCATTCTATGATTCTATGAAATGTCTTACTCCTCTGATACCATCCTCATGCAGAATATTACTGTACAAAGCCTCGATATCTAATAAGGCCTGGTCCCCTACATGCATGTATACATGCTCGAGGGTCTACATGTAGGGGAGCAGGAAAAGGGAAACCAATCCCAGAGGGATTATTCCAACTGCAAAACCTCAGGTGGTACTTTGGGAACATTATACTGTGGAGGGGGGCATCATACATACAGCATAAGGGGGGGCATTACACTGTGTGGGGGCATCATACATCCTGCATTAGGGGCATAATGGGGGCATTACACTGTGTGGGGGCATCATACATCCTGAATAAGGGGCATAATGGGGGCATTACACTGTGGGGGGCATCATACATCCTGCATAAGGGGCATAATGGGGGCATCATACATACTGTATAAGGGGCATAATGGGGGCATTACACTGTGTGGGGGCATCATACATCCTGTATAAGGGGCATAATGGGGGCATTACACTGTGTGGGGGCATAATGGGGGCATTACACTGTGTGGGGGCATCATACATCCTGCATAAGGGGCATAATGGGGGCATTACACTGTGTGGGGGCATCATACATACTGCATAAGGGGCATAATGGGGGCATTACACTGTGTGGGGGCATCATACATCCTGCATAAGGGGCATAATGGGGGCATTACACTGTGTGGGGGCATCATACATCCTGTATAAGGGGCATAATGGGGGCATTACACTGTGTGGGGGCATAATGGGGGCATTACACTGTGTGTGGGCATCATACATCCTGCATAAGGGGCATAATGTGGGCATTACACTGTGTGGGGGCATCATACATCCTGCATAAGGGGCATAATGGGGGCATTACACTGTGTGGGGCATCATACATCCTGCATAAGGGGTATAATGGGGGCATCATACATCCTGCATAAGGGGTATAATGGGGGTATTACACTGTGGGGGCATCATACATACTGCATAAGGGGTATAATGGGGGCATTACACTGTGGGGGTCCTGTACTATGAGAACAATACGTTTCCTCCCTTCCTGTCTCCATAGTTGGGTCGTATGTATCTATTACAGGAAACAGAACAAAAACCTTATGATTCTTATAAAGGGGCAACACAAGACCCCAAAAGAGTCTCCGTGCTGAAGGGGTTAATGCCCTCTGCGCCCAGTAATGGGGGTCTCCACATACCTCCACCTGCAGAGCCGCCACCACATATATGGCTGCTCTGTGCGCACAGGAGCTGTGATGAGGTCACAGGAGGGGAGGAGTCAGGGGTCACATGATCAGGGGCCTCAGTGGATGCAGGACTCTGCTGTGCTGGTTGTCATGGTGCTGGATGAGCTGAAGTTTATGTGTGGGGTCAGGAGGGGTTTACAGTGTGGATGTAGCAGAGCCGCGTGTGTACGAGGTGTACGGAGCGGAGCCGTGTGTGTACGAGGTGTACGGAGCAGAGCCGCGTGTGTACGAGGTGTACGGAGCAGAGCCGCGTGTGTACGAGGTGTACGGAGCGGAGCCGCGTGTGTGCGAGGAGTACGGAGCAGAGCCGTGTGTGTACGAGGTGTACGGAGCGGAGCCGCGCGTGTATGAGGTGTACGGAGCAGAGCCGCGTGTGTACGAGGTGTACGGAGCGGAGCCGCGTGTGTGCGAGGTGTACGGAGCAGAGCCGTGTGTGTACGAGGTGTACGGAGCGGAGCCGCGTGTGTACGAGGTGTACGGAGCAGAGCCGCGCGTGTACGAGACGTACGGAGCGGAGCCGCGTGTGTACGAGGCGTACGGAGCGGAGCCGTGTGTGTACGAGATGTACGGAGCAGAGCCGCGTGTGTACGAGGTGTACGGAGCGGAGCCACGCGTGTACGAGATGTACGGAGCAGAGCCGCGTGTGTACGAGGCGTACGGAGCGGAGCCGTGTGTGTACGAGACGTACGGAGCGGAGCCGCGTGTGTACGAGGCGTACGGAGCGGAGCCGTGTGTGTACGAGATGTACGGAGCAGAGCCGCGTGTGTACGAGGTGTACGGAGCGGAGCCACGCGTGTACGAGATGTACGGAGCAGAGCCGCGTGTGTACGAGGTGTACGGAGCGGAGCCGCGCGTGTACGAGATGTACGGAGCAGAGCCGCGTGTGTACGAGGCGTGCGGAATGGAGCCGGGTGTACGAGGCGTACAGAGCAGAGCTGCGCGTGTACGAGGCGTACGGAGCGGAGCCACGCGTGTACGAGGCGTGCGGAGCCACGCTTGTACGAGGCGTACGGAGCGGAGCCGCGCGTGTACGAGGCGTACGGAGCGGAGCCGCGTGTGTACGAGGCGTACGGAGTGGAGCCGCGCGTGTACGAGGCGTACGGAACGGAGCCGCGCGTGTACGAGGTGTACAGAGCGGAGCAGGCGTATGGAGTGGAGCCGCGCGTGTACGGAGCGGAGCCGTGTATGTACGGAGCTGGGGGTGTACGGAGCCATGTGTGTACAGAGCGGAGCAGGCGTACGGAGTGGAGCCGCGCGTGTACGGAGCGGAGCCGTGTATGTACGGAGCTGGGGGTGTACGGAGCCATGTATGTATGGAGCGGAGCCGTGTATGTACGCTGTATACAGCTGTATACCACCAGGTTCAGTCGGAGACACCGCGGCTCTTTATCAGACTGTAGAAGAACTGACTCTGGACACTCGGTAAAACTGCGCTCGGACGTCTCTTGTTTCTCGCACAGATATTGATAACATAAGATGGAGTCAGACGAAACCTCCTACAAAACCTGATAACAAAGTCATTACTACAGGACTGGATGAGAAAGGGATTTATTCTACAAGAAACGCTGGGGCCACAAATGAGAGAATCTGGGCCCCGTGGCTGGATACTCCGGGCCCCCGGCGTGTTAGGACCAGACGGGGTCTTTGTCCCTGGAGCTTCTCTGCTCGGTATAATGAGACTCTGATCTTGTTCTTATAAAGAGGGTTGGAGTAAAATAGAAGCTGCCTGAATATGAGGACCTTGTCTGATCTCTATGTCCTTGTGTACAGAGCTATGGAGATAGCGCTATTCTCTGTATAATAGATGTGATGTCGCTGGAGCCCATATATTCCTGTACAGGGGTCTCTGTAGAGATAATCTTACCCCAGCATTATGGATTGGGTGAAGGGAAAAGGGATTGGGGGCATTTTATTGTTATTTCCCTGTAATAAAAACTGTAATAAAATATAACGGATTAATAAAAAGTGTTTTGTTTTCCCACCATTTTGTCTGTAGGCGGTAAAGAGCCGAGGCTGAAGATGCTTTATCTACAAAAGGCCCCGGCCCCACTATCAGTATTTGGTCAGTATCTTTTCTCAGAAGTGGGAGCCAAAACCAGGAGTGGGTGATAAATGCAGAATTGGTGACTTGTTTCTATTATACCTTTTCTCTGATTGTTCCTCACCTGTTTTGGCTCCCACTCCTGAGAAAAAATACTGACCAAATACTGATAGTGGGGCCGTGGCCAAAGAGTGAGGATTGGAAACTCCGAATGTCCTTGTCTATTTGGGGATTGGGAGTTAGGAAAAGGGGCAGGAGAACATTTTGGGTTTTGTTTTGGGGGCAAGAGATGCAATATTTGTCCATATAGTGTAAATATATGAATACAGTTCGGTCCAGAAATATTTGGACAGTGAATTTTCGTGGTGATTTCAGCTCTGCAGGCCACTAATCTGGATTTAAAATGAAACTGAGATGTAATTGAAGTGGAGACTTTCAGGTTTAATTAAAAGGATTAAACAAAAATCTCCTGTGAAACGTTTAGAAATTACAACCATTTTTCTACGAAGCCTCCTCATTCCAGGGGTGCAAAAGTAATTGGAGAAATTAACTTTACCATAAATAAAATGCTCATTAATACTTTGTAGAGAATCCTTTGCAGCAATGACGGCCTGAAGTCTGGAAGCCATGGACGTCACCAAACGCTGGGTTTCCTCCTTTGTGAGGCTGTGCCGCCTTTACTGCAGTGACTTCAGTTGTTGGTTGTTTGTGGGTCTTTCTCCCTTATGTTTTGTCTTCAGCCTGTGAAATGCAGCTCGATGGGGTCGAGATCTGGTGACTGACGTGACCATTGCGCCATTACAGAATATTTCACTTCTTTACAGTAAAAAACTCCAGGGTTGCTTTCGCACTATGTTTTGGGTCATTGTTCATCTGTATTGTGAAGAACTGATCATGTGACTGCTGTCCATGTGATCGTCTCTGCCCAGCCACATGACCGTGACTATAATGATGTGATCGTACATCACTTCCCATTCTGCCACCACATTATTCATTATCATGTGATTTTTTTTATGTGCCGAATCCGTCAGCACCTCCAGTATTGGCGCGTCACCGGTGAGATGACTGCTTCCTCTCACGTGTTGGTCGCATCACATGAAAACAGCACCATCAATCATGCGCACAGGCACCTTGTTTTCAGTGGGCGGACCATCTGAAGATAGTGTCTGAAGTCACTACTGCTTCTTGGATGATGTTCCATTGATTTTGTATGTGCAGGAATCCACATGCGTTACAACTTTTTTGATTGGGTCCTACATGTAAATAGCCTGGTTGTTCAGTCCACCATCTCCCCATGACGAAGCCAGATGCAAAACGTGCGTCGGAAGTGTTTTTCCCTTTTGACTGGTGAGGTTACTTTATGCCACTGTGCATTTCTTACACTTTAATATTAATATAATATAATGATGGTCTGTTTCACTTCCATGAGAGCTCTTTTCCGTGTTATGGGTTAACAGCAACAGTTTCCAAATACAAATGCCACACCTGGAATCAGCTCCAGACCTTTTACCTGCTTAATTGATGATGGATTAATGAGGGAAGAGCCCATGCAGTCAATGAAAGAGCTTTTGAGATAATTGTCCAATTACTTTGGTCCCATGAAAAAGATACTGCTCCATATTAAAGAGCTGTAATTCCTAAACCCTTCAATTAGGATGTGAATACCCTCAAATTAAGGCTATGACTCCACTATCAGTTTTTGGTCAGTATTCGGTCAGTATTTTTTCTCAGGAATGGGAGCCAAAACCTGGTCACATGACCATGAATCGCCAATGGGTTGGCATGACAACCTGGGGTCTGGAGGAGACCCCTGCGGTTGTCATTGCCAGGATGCTATGAACGCCGCCTAGCGGTCGGCGCTTATAGCCAGTGAGCATTTCTGCTACACACAGGTGATCTGATGATTGCAGACTATTGAAGGAAGTGAAAAGTAAAAAAAAATGTTTTTAAAAATATTAAAAAAATATAAAAGTTTAAATCGACCCCTTTCACCACATTCAAAATAAAACAACAAAAAAAATAAAATATACACATATTTGGTGTCGCTGCATTTAGAATCATCCAATCTATCAATATATGGGCAGCTGACCAGTGCTCAACAGCCAGTGGCGGCTGCCCCATAGTTAGCCATGCTCCCGAAGTAACAAAGAGGGGTGGCAAGGTAGGGTAGCATGGTGGCTCAGTGGTTAGCACTGCAGCCTTGCAGCGCTGGGGTCCTGGGTTCAAATTCCACCAAGGATAGCATCTGCAAGGAGTTTGTATGTTCTCCCCGTGTTTGTGTGGGTTTCCTCCGGGTTCTCCAGTTTCCTCCCACACTCCAAAGACATACTATAAAATAAGTAGAGGGGAGAGAGCGCAGATTGTAAATGCAGTATCAAGATTCAAATCTATATTAAATAAGTGCTGGTTGCACTCACCTTTATGATGTCATAATAAACTTGTCAATAATTCCAAAATAACCATAAGATAGAAAAATGAGCTGCACTCACCAGTCCTTAACCGCTTCTCGACCGCCCACTGTACATAAACGTCCGCGCTGCCTGGGCTCTGTGCAGCGCGGACGTTTAAAAACGGTGGGTGGTCCCGCAGCGCTCAGGACCCCCAGGGTCCTGCAAGCGCTGTGGGAGCGGTGCAGAGCGATAGCTCTGACAGGGAACATCATCGGGACCTGATTGGATGAGGTCCCAGTGATGTTAACCCTTTGCTGTCTTCTATATGCCGCGATCTATAGTGACCGCGGCATATAGAAGACAGCAGGAGGAGAGGGGGTGGTATACTTACCTCTCAGAAGACCCCTGATACCTTCCAGGACCTTGGGTTGCTATGGCAGCTGGAGGTCACATGACCGCCTCCAGCTCTGCCATATATGGTGTCCTGCCTGGCTCAGCCTGCAGCTGAAGCCTGGCAGGAGACTCTGACTGTGAAACAGTCAGTGAAGATCTCATGTAATGTAATATATGTCTATTACATTACATGAGATCAGTGATCAGAAAAATAAAAATTATTGTCCCATACAGGGACTAAGTAAAAATGTAAAAAAAAGTAAAAAAAAATGTTTTGAAACTGTTAAAAAAAAAATACAAAATAAATTAAAATAAATAAATAAAATATTAAACCGATAAATCCGTATACAGTGCCTACAAGTAGTATTCAACCCCCTGCAGATTTAGCTGGTTTGATAAGATGCAAATAAGTTAGAGCCTTTAAACTGCAAACGAGAGTAGGTTTTATGAACAGAAGCATAAATCTTACAAACCAAAAAGTTATGTTGCTCAGTTGAATTTTATTAAATTTTAAACATAAAAGTGTGGGTCAATTATTATACAACCCCTATGTTTAATATTTTGTGGAATAACCCTTGTTTGCAATTACAGCTAATAATCGTCTTTTATAAGACCTGATCAGGCCGGCACAGGTCTGTGGAGTTATCTTGGCCCACTCCTCCATGCAGATCTTCTCCAAGTTATCTAGGTTCTTTGGGTGTCTCATGTGGACTTTATTCTTGAGCTCCTTCCACAAGTTTTCAATTGGGTTAAGGTCAGGAGACTGACTAGGCCACTCCAACACCTTGACTTTTTCCCTCTTGAACCAGGCCTTGGTTTTCTTGGCTGTGTGCTTTGGGTCGTTGTCTTGTTGGAAGATGAAATTACGACCCATCTTAAGATCCTTGATGGAGGAGCGGAGGTTCTTGGCCAAAATCTCCAGGTAGGCCGTGCTATCCATCTTCCCATGGATGCGGACCAGATGGCCAGGCCCCTTGGCTGAGAAACAGCCCCACAGCATGATGCTGCCACCACCATGCTTGACTGTAGGGATGGTATTCTTGGGGTCGTATGCAGTGCCATCCAGTCTCCAAACGTCACGTGTGTGGTTGGCACCAAAGATCTCGATCTTGGTCTCATCAGACCATAGAACCTTGAACCAGTCTGTCTCAGAGTCCTCCAAGTGATCATGAGCAAACTGTAGACGAGCCTTGACATGACGCTTTGAAAGTAAAGGTACCATACAGGCTCGTCTGGAACGGAGACCATTGCGGTGGAGTACGTTACTTATGGCATTGACTGAAACCAATGTCCCCACTGCCATGAGATCTTCCCGGAGCTCCTTCCTTGTTGTCCTTGGGTTAGCCTTGACTCTTCGGACAAGCCTGGCCTCGGCACGGGAGGGCACTTTCAAAGGCTGTCCAGGCCGTGGAAGGCTAACAGTAGTTCCATAAGCCTTCCACTTACGGATGATGCTCCCAACAGTGGAGACAGGTAGGCCCAACTCCTTGGAAAGGGTTTTGTATCCCTAGCCAGCCTTGTGACCCTCCACGATCTTGTCTCTGATGGCCTTGGAATGCTCCTTTGTCTTTCCCATGTTGACCATGTCTGAGTGCTGTTCACAAGTTTGGGGAGGGTCTTAAATAGTCAGAAAAGGCTGGCAAAAGAGATCTTTAATCCACACATGTGAAGCTCATTATTCTTGGTGCCTGAACTACTTCTTAATACTTTAGGGGGACCAAACAGAATTCTTGTGGTTTGAGGGGTTGAATAATAAATGACACTCTGAATTAACTTTTAACGTTGTAAAAAAAAAAAAGAAAAAAAAAGAAAAAACAAAATTTGCTGCAGTGCATTTCCTACTTCCAGGCTGATCTACAGTAAAAATGTCACAATGCCAAGTTAATTCTGCATGTGTCAACCAGCTAAATCTGCAGGGGGTTGAATACTACTTGTAGGCACTGTATTTATGCAAAAATAAAAAAAGTACACATATTTGGTATCGCCGTGTCCGAAACAACCCGAGCTATAAAACTGTCACACTAATTAACTCCTTCTGTGCACACCGTAATAAAAATAAATAAAAAACGGAGCAAAAAACTATGCTTTTTCCTCATATCGCCAAACAAAAAGTAGAAAAAAATGCGATCAAAATGCAAAATGGAAATAAAAATGGTACCGCTGAAAACGTCATCTTGTTCCGCAAAAAAAAAGCCGCCATACAGCTCCATCAGCCGAAAAATAAAAAAGTTATAGCGTTCAGAATAAAGCAATGCAAAAAAAATATTTTTTCTATAAAATTGTTTTATTGTGTAAAAGCGGCAAAACATAAAAAAAATATACAGTAAGTGTAGTATCGCTGTAAACGTACCGACCCGAAGAATAACGCTGCCTGATCACTTTTACCACACGCAGAACGGCATAAAAAAAAACTCAAAAAACAATTCCTGAATTATTGGTTTTTGTTAATTTTACCTCACAAAAAAACGGAATAGAAAGCGATCAAAAAATGTCACATATCCAAAAATGGTACCAATAAAAATGTCAACTCGTCCCGCAAAAAACAAGCCATCACTCTGACTCTGTCGGACGAAATATGGAAAAATTATAGCTCTCAAAATATGGCGATGCAAAAACTAGATTTTGCAAAAAAAAAGCGTCTCTTAGCGTGTGACAGTTGTCAGTCATAAAAACCCGATATAAATCTGGTATCTCTGTAATCACACCGACCCGAAGAATAAAGTAATCTCATCACTTATACCGCACGAGGAACGGCGTAAAAAATAAATAAAACCAATTCTTCACCTGCTACTGATTTGTTTATTATGTCTTCCAAAGATCGCAGTAAGGCTCTGCTCACACTTATCCTGTTCTCTGCTCTGAGCACTTACACCAGAGTTTCCGTGTAAATCTCTGAAATACGTGATTCAGACGGAACCCATGACGGAAGATTCCCTGTAATGAGGCAGATATAGGCCACTGTGGATGCCGTCTGGCCTGTGATCCCACGGTGTCATTTGTTTTAGGCGTGCATAAAAGTGCAGTTGGCCACAGTTTTGTGCACTTCTGAAAAAAAGGACAACGCTAAACAGAGGCCAGACGGAGTCCAGATTAACTCTGCTGCCTCATTACAGTGAATGGATCCCGCAGGGGTTTCATCTGAATTACATCACTTGGAAATTTAGATGGAAACCCCGATGTAAGTGCTCAGCCTAGAGCGCCGGATAAATGTTACGTAAAATGTTCCCAATAAAAGCTTCAACTCAGTCCTCAAAAAAAGCTAGTCCCCACTCAGGTCCGTCATCTGTTAAAAATATAAGGGACTTCCAAGTTACTGGTAGCAGAAAGGCTCTGGAAAAGCGAAATGGCCCTTGCCCCCCAAAAGAAATTCAGAAAATTTTGTGCTCCCAAATCGAAATGCCTATTCTACAATAATTTGTTCTCCAATTGTCAAATAGCGCTCCGTCCCCCCCAGATCTCGCCGTATGGCTGAGCGGTATGATACAGCCACATATGGGGTATTGCCACTTTTAGAAGAAATTGTGTGACACATTTCGGCACCATTTTTACCCATTGCCCTGTGTGAAAATGTAAAATCTGAGGGTAAAACATTTTTTTGTGGTAAAAATATAATTATGCTTTTTTCACTGCCCAATGGTATAAATTGAAAAATTAAAAAATACTCACTACTTCCCTAGATGATATTCCTTGAGAGGTGTAGTTTACAAAATGGGGTCACTTGTGGGGGTTTCTGCTGTTTCGGCATGTCAGCGACTCTTCAAATGTGACATGGTGTCTGCAACCTATCCCAGCCAACATAGCGCTCCTTTCTCTTCCGAACCCTGCCGTACACCAAAGCAGTGGTTTTCCCCCACATATGGGGTATCGGTGTACTCAGGAGAAATTGCACAACAAATTTCATGGTGCAATTTATCCTATTACCCTTATGATAATGTAAAATTAGGGGATGAAAAACATTTTTTGTGGGAAAAATGTTAAAATTTTATTTTTACGGCTCAATATTATAAACTTCTGTGAAGCAGCTGGGGGTGCAAGGTGCTCACCACACATCTAGATAAGTTCGCTAAGGGGTCTAGTTTCCAAAATGGTGGCACTTGTGGGGAGTTTCCACTGTTTAGGCACATCAGGGGCTCTCCAAACGCAACATGGCATCCGCTAATTATTCAAACAAATTTTACATTCAAAAAGTCAAATGGCGCTCCTTCCCTTTCAAACAGTGCCATGCGCCCAAACAGTAATTTGCCTCCACATATGGGGTATCGGCGTGTTCAGGAGAAATTGCACAACAAATTTCATGGTGCAATTTATCCTATTACCCTTATGATAATACAAAATTAAGGGATGAAAATGGTTTTGTGGGAAAAATGTGAAAATGTTATTTTTACGGCTCAATATTATAATCTTCTGTGAAGCACCTGGGGGTTCAAGGTGCTCACCACACATCTAGATAAGTTCCCTAAGGGGTCTAGTTTCCAAAATGGTGGCACTTGTGGGGGGTTTCCACTGTTTAGGCACATTAGGGGCTCCCCAAATGCGACATGGCGTCTGCTAATTATTCAAACAAATTTTACATTGAAAAAGTCAAATGGCGCTCCTTCCCTTCCAAACCCTGCTGTGCGCCCAAACAGTGGTTTTCCCTCACATATGGGGTATCAGCATGCTCAAGAGAAATTTCACAAAAAAATTTGGGGTCCATTTTTTCCTGTTACCCCTGTGAAAATAAAAAAAATTGGGTCTAAAGTAACATTTTTGTGAAAAAAGTTAAATGTTAATTTTTTTCTTCCACATTCCAAAAATTCCTGTGAAGCACCTGAAGGGTTAATAAAGTTCTTGAATGTGGTTTTGAGCACCTTGAGGGGTGCAATTTTTAGAATGGTGTCACTTTTGGGTATTTTCTGTCATAAAGACCCCTCAAAGTGACTTCAAATATGATGTGGTCCCTAAAAAAATGTTTTTGTAAATTCTGTTGGAAAAATGAGAAATCGCTGGTCAACTTTTAACCCTTATAGCTCCCTAACAAAAAAAAATTTGGGTTCCAAAATTGTGCTGATGTAAAGTAGACATGTGGGAAATGTTATTTATGAACTATTTTGTGTGACATATCTCTCTGATTTAAGGGCATGAAAATTCAAAGTTTGAAAATTGCAAAATTTTCGCCAAATTTCCGATTTTTTCACAAATAAACGCAAGTTATATCGAAGAAATTTTACCACTATCCTGAAGTACAATATGTCACGAAAAAACAGTCTCAGAATCAGGGGGATCCGTTGAAGCGTTCCAGAGTAATTACTTCATAAAGTGACAGTGGCCAGAATTGAAAAAATTGGCCCGGTCACGAAGGCAAAAACAGGCTCTGGTGTGAAGTGGTTAAGAAAAGCGAGTAGAATTGTCTCCAATATAAATCGGAAAGATATACTCCGAAATAAACAGAAAAATAACATTAACACATTGGATACTAGGGTAACGTTTTCTACCACCTATAGTCCTCAGTATAATAAAATTACATCTAGAATTAAAAAGTATAACCCTATTATATATCAGAACAAGAAACTAAGAAACCTACTTTCTAATGACATCCGCTTTGTAGCCAGGAAAGCGCCCGCTCTGGGAACCATCCTTTCTCCTTGTGTAAGGTCCACTATGTGGGTTGTACCACAGGTGCGCTGAAAGTCCGTATCAGAAGACATCTTTCTGATGCGATTCATTTGGAAGCCATAAATACATCAGCAGTATCGAGGCATTTTGCGAGAGTTCATAAAGGTGACACCTCATTCTTTAAATATATGGAGATAGAGAAGGTATATAGATCCACACGAGGGGGGGATCATAAGTGCAAACTTCTGAACCGGGAGTCCCTGTGGATTTTCACATTGGATACCACAGGGGTTAAATTCAAGACAGGATCTGATACTGCAGTATTAAGAAATATAATTCTGCATTTATTTCCATGCATGTACACTGGGTACGGAAAGTATTCAGACCCCTTTAAATTTTTCACTCTTTGTTTCATTGCAGCCATTTGGTAAATTCTAAAAAGTTCATTTTTTTCTCATTAAAGTCCACTCTGCACCCCATCTTGTCTGAAAAAAAACAGAAATGTAGAAATTTTTGCAAATTTAATAAAAAAGAAAAACTGAAATATCACACGGGCATAAGTATTCAGACCCTTTGCTCAGTATTGAGTAGAAACACCCTTTTGGGCTAGTACAGCCATGAGTCTTCTTGGAAATGATGCAACAAGTTTTTCACACCTGCATTTTGGGATCCTCTGCCATTCTTCCTTGCACATCCTCTCCAGTTCCATCAGGATGAATGGTAAACGTTGGTGGACAGCCATTTTCAGGTCTCTCCAAAGATGCTCAATTGGGTTTAGGTCAGGGCTCTGGCTGGGCCAGTCGTCAAGAATGGTCACATAGTTGTTCTGAAGCCACTCCTTTGTTATTTTAGCTGTGTGCTTAGGGTCATTGTCTTGTTGGAAGGTGAACCTTTGGCCAAGTCTGAGGTGCAGAGCACTCTGGAAGAGGTTTTCATCCAGGATATCTCTGTACTTGGCCGCATTCATGTTTCCTTCAATTGCAACCAGTCGTCCTGTCCCTGCAGCTGAAAAACACACCCATAGCATGATACTGCTGTTATGATCTGCTACAAGAACTAAGGAAAGAGAGGAAACCTGTCCATACAATAGGACTAAGCTGATTCCCTACGATGCAGCAGGCAATCTGTTCCTTGTGAACAGACCCGCCTTCGTCCGCGGCTAGTCTGAACGCAGACCTATAGATTAAAGGGAGGGGTGCCTAAAAGAACTAAGGACTGGGACAAAATTGGACACCTCCTGGCAGAAGTAGTAGCAGAAGAAGACAAACAGACAAAAGTACTTAGTGGTCCAAGGACCAAACAAACTAGAGAGATACAGTAGGTACAAAGCACCTGGCTAGATTAAGAGTCAAAGTAACACTGAAGTCCAGCAAAGCCTGAAGGGGGGAGCTGGAATAAATAGGCAGAAGGTCACGTGACCACAAAATAGAAAAAACTAACAGGAGGGTTCTAACAACTGCCGCCACCATGTTTCACTGTTGGGATTGTATTAGGCAGGTGATGAGCAGTGCCTGGTTTTCTCCACACATACCACTTAGAATTATCACCAAAAAGTTCTATCTTTGTCTCATCAGACCAGAGAATCTTATTTCTCATAGTCTGGGAGTCCTTCATGTGTTTTTGAGCAAACTCTATGCGGGCTTTCATATGTCTTGCACTGAGGAGAGGCTTCTGTCTGGCCACTCTGCCATAAAGGCCCAACTGGTGGTTGATAGTTGACTTTGTGGAACTTTCTCCCATCTCCCTACTGCATCTCTGGAGCTCAGCCACAGTGATCTTGGGGTTCTTCTTTACCTCTCTCACCAAGGCTCTTCTCCCACGATTGCTCAGTTTGGCTGGACGGCCAGGACTAGGAAGACTTCTGGTGGTCCCAAACTTCTTCCATTTAAGGATTATGGAGGCCACTGTGCTGTTATGAACCTTGAGTAATGCAGAAATTCTTTTATAACCTTGGCTAGATGTGTGCCTTGCCACAATTCTGTCTCTGAGCTCCTTGGGCAGTTCCTTTGAGCTCATGATTCTCATTTGGTCTGACATGCACTGTGAGCTGTGGGGTCTTATATAGACAGGTGTGTGCCTTTCCAAATCAAGTCCTATCAGTTTAATTAAACACATTTGGACTCCATTGAAGGAGTAGAACCATCTCAAGGAGGATCACAAGGAAATGGACAGCATGTGACTTAAATATGAGTGTCTGAGCAAAGGATCTGAATACTTATGACCATGTGATATTTCAGTTTTTCTTTTTTTATAAATTTGCAAAAAAATTCTACATTGCTGTTTTTTTCAGTCAAGATGGGGTGCAGAGTGTACTTTAATGAGAAAAAAATGAACTTTTTAGAATTTATCAAATGGCTGCAATGAAACAAAGAGTGAAAAATTTAAAGGAGTCTGAATACTTTCCGTACTCACTGTATGTATCTATATACACTGCTCCAAAAATAAAGGGAACACTTAAAACAACAGAGTATAACTCCAAGTAAATCAAACTTCTTTGAAATCAAACTGTCCACTTAGGAAGCAACACTGATTGACAATCAATTTCACATGCTGATGTGCAAATGGACTAGACGATAGATGGAAATTATTGGCAATTATCAAGACACCCTCAATAAAGGAGTGGTTCTGCAGGTGGGGACCACAGACCACATCTCAGTACCAATGCGTTCTGGCTGATGTTTTGGTCACTTTTGAATGCTGGTTGTGCTTTCACACTCGTGGTAGCATGAGACAGACTCTACAACCCACAGAAGTTGCTCAGATAGTGCAGCTCATCCAGGATGGCACATCAATGCGAGCTGTGGCAAGAAGGTTGGCTGTGTCCAGAGGCTGGAGGCGCTACCAGGAGACAGGCTAGTACACCAGGAGATGTGGAGGGCGCCGTAGGAGGGAAACAACCCAGCAGCAGAACCGCTACCTCCGCCTTTGTGCAAGGAGGAACAGGAGGAGCACTGCCTGAGCCCTGCAAAATGACCTCCAGCAGGCCACAAATGTGCATGTGTCTGCACAAACGGTTAGATACCGACTCCATGAGGGTGGTATGAGGGCCCGACGTCCACAGATAGGGGTTGTGCTCACAGCCCAACACCATGCAGGACGCTTGGCATTTGCCACAGAACACCAGGATTGGCAAAATCGCCACTCGCGCCCTGTGCTCTTCACAGATGAAAGCAGGTTCACACTGAGCACATGTGACAGACGTGACAGAGTCTGGAGACACCATGGAGAGCGACATCCTTCAGCATGACCGGTTTGGCAGTGGGTGAGTAATGGTGTGGGGTGGCATTTCTTTGAAGGGCCGCACAGCCCTCCATGTGCTCGCCAGAGGTAGCCTGACTTCCATTAGGTACTGAGATGAGATCCTCAGACCCCTTGTGAGACCATATGCTGGTGGGGTTGGCCCTGGGTTCCTCCTAATGCAGGACAATGCCAGACCTCATGTGGCTGGAGTCAGCAGTTCCTGCAAGATGAAGGCATTGAAGCTAAGGACTGGCCCGCCCGTTCCCCAGACCTGAATCCGATTGAGCACATCTGGGACATCATGTCTCGCTCCATCCGCCAACGTGACGTTGCACCACAGACTGTCCAGGAGTTGGCGGATGCTTTAGTCCAGGTCTGGGAGGAGATCCCACAGGAGACCACCCGTAACCTCATCAGGAGCATGCCCAGGCGTTGTAGGGAGGTCATACAGGCATGTGGATATATATATATATATATACTGTATATATATATATGCCTTTTTGTCATTCTAGTAGTAGGGCCATAATTAAGACATGATTTGTTGAAACGCGTAGGTCTGTAAGCTATGATAGTTGCACATTTGCTGTATTCTTTGTGGAGCAGTGTTTTATATGGCTAATAAAAGCTAAGTTTTAATATTTTTTCTACTAAACAAACCTTTACGCTGGATCATTTGCACTTTTCCCTTGTCTGGCTACACTTACGTTTCGCCCTGGTACCACTTATCTGCATCTCCAGAAGTTTCCCATTTCTCTATTATACTCTTCAAATTACATTTTGAGACTTTCTCCTCCTGTTGTTGCACATATTTTTTTTCTGCACAGGTATCATTAATCTATCAACTATAATGGCCGTACCAGGTTTTGCAGGTCCTGTATCCCGTACACATGACGTGGGCAGTGCACGGCATGCCGCTAGTTTTTATTCTGAGTGCTCTTATATACGGTGGTAGTTTTACACAATGTTGAGCCTGTGATTTGCAGAGTGAAATGTCTGACTGCTAGAACAGAAGTATACGGCATATTCTACAGCATGGATACATAAAGGACGTCCTGGGGGAATATACCTCCCTCCATCACTCGTCCAGTCCCTGCGTCACACTAGAGACATTTATAATAACTCCAGGACTATGGAGCTGGTCATTTTCTCATAATCTGTGGCCATTATTAGTAATCTCGCATTGTACGGTAATATCACCCTGGAGGTTGTGATGTATTTAGTGTAATAGCGCCATCTAGAATATACAGTATATATCAGGCGATACCATGCTTTCTATAGTTAGTCGTCTTATGTGCCCTCTATAGCTATATATTATACTTTATATTTCTTTATAATAATTTAGAATAAATTACTCGATAGTTTTACAGCTTTATGATGTTTATTAATCTGCTGTAATTATAAAAGAAAGTCCAACCTTACAGTGGACACAGGTGGAAGTGTCCTCCATGATGGTGTAGGCTGAGGTGGAGCAAGTATATAGTCAGTGGGGGATCAAGATGACCAGTATTCCCCAGGGTTCCTTGTTATCAGGGAGGAACCCGGTGTATGCAATCAAAAGATCTTATCCTCTGACCTGTGCCATCAACAGGTAATGATCCTCTTTCCGGCTGTGTGCAATCAACAGGTAATGACCATATTGCAGTGCGACATCAACTGGTCATCACCCTCCAGCTGTGTGCCATCAACAGGTAATGACCATCCGGGAGTGCGCCATCAACAGGTAATGACCCTCTGCCTATGGCCATCAATAGGTCATCACCCTCCGGCTGTGTGCCATCAACAGGTAATGACCATCCGGCAGTGCGCCATGAACAGGTAATGACCATCCGGCTGTGTGCCATCAACAGGTAATGATCCTCTGTCCGGCTGTGTGCCATCAACAGGTAATGACCCTCTGGCTATGGCCATCAATAGGTCATCACCCTCCGGCTGTGTGCCATCAAATGTTTTTATCTTCTGTCCAGTTTTGTGCCATCAAGAGGTAATGACCCTCCAGCTGTGGGCCATCAACAGGTCATCGCCCTTCGGCATTTAGGCTTCTTGTCTTCTGTAAGATGCGATTCTTGAGTCTCCTGATGTTAAAAAATATTGAAAAAATCACCGATTAAACTAATAATCTATCTAGTACATAAGCATCACAATTTATAATCTATCTAGTGCATAAGTATGACAATTTAGCTCACAGAACATACACTATGCTAAAACATTAGAACCTACAAGCAGAAATTTGCTAAACTAACATAAATATAACTGACAAATCAGTAGAAAAATCGCTACCAATGGCACAGCTCTCTTCACATCAACCTGTAACCATATTAGATAAGAAATAGAGGACAATGCTCATAGTCAGTTATCAACAATTCGGCATGGGGCATCCCACCAGAGACATTATAATATCTAGTAGATTATAGATGGCAATAGAATTTACCAACAAGCACATAGTATGCCAAACTCAAGTACATAGTATGCCAAACCTCGACACGTTTTCCTAAAATAGGTTCATCAGAAGAGCATACTAGACAGTAATACTTAGCAAAGCGTTCATAGATATATGCGCCATATGATAAGGTGCTAAAGTGCAAGTGTGTGACGAAATATCCATTCGATTTCAGGTGCAATGCTGCATTGTATGTAGTAAGATGGTGCCCATCAGACAGCATGTATAGGACTAACCTGTGATGAAAACACGAGCAATGGGAAAGTTCAAGCAGTTGCCTTCTCAATCTTCCTCGCCTCTAAGACATCTAAGGAAACATCTTCTCCTCTTGATTTTGGGTGGAGGTGTTGTAGGCATTTCAGGCTCTGGCATTCTAGGTTCTGACATACTAGGTTCTGACATGGTAGGTTCTGGTGTTCTAGGTTCTGGTACTCTTGGCTCTGGAATTCTGGGTTGTTGGCTTCTCTGAAAAATCAGTAACCTCTCTTTATGCTCCGTGGAACTTCGAGCTCTTCTTCCTATATTGTTGTGAGGGATCGTTCTGACCCAGACAATATCACTGAACGCCAATTAATAGTTGCAACTAGGAACCTTTTTCGTATCCTGCGGTGCAGGAGCCATGGATGGAGTAGAACATTTGCCATTGGGCAGGACAGGTGTTCTCCTGGAGTCTTGCTCCTGAATCTGAGGGATGCAAATCGGCTCCTTACAAGCACTTTGTTCCTTCAGAATGGTTTTGTTCTCAGGAGTTTTCTGATTGTTTCACCAGGTTCAGACATTGCCCACTTGCTCAGGACAAGACTTAAGGCCAAATACTCTAGTATTGTCAGTAGTGTCATCACCGCAACAAAAACTGCGTCACGGAAGAGCCAAAGAGGAAGATTGATGGAAGCTTGATAGGTGCTTCTCCTGAGATCCACGGGTAGTGGGTCATCCTATAATAAAGAAAAAAACATAATAAAGTCCTGTATATTTATACCCAATCCAGTCAAACAGAGAGCCCTTGTTATTATACAGTGATGGATACATTATCAAGCAACTTTTAGAAATATCCCATTGAGAAGATCAGGAAGAAGTTTGGGATTCACCTCCAGGGTCCATGGAATATTATTTACAGTTGGACTTTCATATGACGGACGGTCACGTGTCCAGTATGAGAAGTCCTGCAAGAGGCGATATTCTCATTAGCTGATCCTTGTGACCTCCATATTGATGAGAACATACTCGCCCTCAGTGTACTGTAATGTGGGGGGTAGAGCAACGTAAAGCACAGAAATGATAGGATGATACTCATCATCTCCAGAGGTCTCTCAGCACCAAGGTATGGTCAATGAGATACAAGCTGCAGATGGGCCGAGGCTTCTAATATACCCAGGGGTGACATCACAAAGCCCTCTGTGACATCATTGCACAGTTCTATCCATCATGTCACTGATACTTTGGACCTAACTAAATGTCTGAAAAAGAGAACCCTTCCACATGATTTCCAATCACGGAGCAGCTTCAGTTTTTCAAAAAAAGTTTAAAAAATATAATCTGTGCTGTGATTGGTCACAATGGCACATGAAGCAGAACGTCTTTAGATCTTTTAAAGGGAAAGTGTCAGCAATTTTTTTACAATTGTAAAATTGTAAAGTATTTATATTTATATATAAATACACATATATATTTAAAAAGGTTTCAGTGGTATAAAATCTGAAAAAAATATTTTAACTGTTTTGATGTTTTCATCTTGTAAACACTAGGGGGAGCAGCTGCTGACATTTCCATGAAAACAGAATACAGCTAGCTCGCATTACGACTGCAGTAAAAGTGGGCGGGATCTGCTCACATGGGTGTGATGTCACTCCTCCCCTTCTGGGCGTTTGCAAAAAGGTAAATGAGACTGTAGTTTAGGATCACAGTGCGGAGCGATCACTGGTGACTGCAAAGTGATATATAAGGGACAACACCAAAGTCATTAATCACTACAAGGACAAGGCAGGAATGTGGGAGTCAGAGGGGTCACCCCACACTTATATCCCCTCTGACTGTCACTTCCTAAGCTCCTTTCCCTGCCATAACCTCTTATTCCCGCAGGTAAATTCTTACAGGACCCCCCTCCCCATCCCCTTCCCCTGCCGCAGCTGATTCTAAACGTCCTCCATATGCAATAATAGACAGGTACTCACCGGCAGCCTATGGTAATTCACAGGGTAGAACAGGGTACAGCACAGAAACAATATGGCGATCCTCATTGTCTCCAGGGGGTATCTCAGCACCAAGATATGGCCAATGAGATATGAGCTCCAGGTGGATGGAGCCCCCTTATATACCCCAAGGGTGACATCACAACTCCGTCTGTGACATCATCACCCACAACATTCCGTCACATGACATCACCCAGCACCAGCATCATGTGACCCATCATAAATAGAAAGTCCTTGTTGCCTATAGCAACTATTCAAAACTAAGTTTAAACTTTTCCAACAGCTAAAGGCGGCTCTGTGATGGCAGTTTCTTCTTGTGGACGGTTGTGATAAATCTGCAGAACATCTACATAACGCGACATGTAGAAAATCCTGTCTTTTCCCCTCTGTTCTTCCTCTGGTGCTACAGAGACGGACAGAAGGAGCTTTTCCAGACCTTACAGTGCACAATATGGGACCTAATCACTGATATCCCAGATCTCCTCAGTACAAGCATACCGCCAACCTATGAGGACTAGAAAGAGGGCGAAACCATGCGGCACGCGTAGTCTGACCACGCCCCTATCCACACCCCAAGCTACGCCCATTTACCATGTCTTTCTCCCCCGGCAGGAAGAGTTATCAGAGGGGCGGTGGCAGTGAGGGACATTCAGCAGAAACTCGGGACTGCAGGGCATAGACCTAAATCCGGGACTGTCTGCTGTATCCAGGACGGCTGGGACTAGAGATGAGAGGATCGACTCATGGGACTCAGGTCCAGCATCCAGGTCAGTGGTAATTGGTGGCTGGACGGGAGGCTCTGTCGCGGCTTTAGATTAGCCCGGGCTGCTGCAATATCATCAGTGCGTCCTGCTCTTCTCTAGTTGGGACCTGTGGATTATTTTTTGTTCCCTCATTCACAGTCGGACCCTTCAGAACTTTCTCATCTCTGTGTAGTTTCAATATATGACATCTGGCTTTTTTGTGTCTGTAAGGCCGTGTTCACACGTAGCATAAATATTGTGCACCAATCTACACAATAACAATCTCCTCTGGTTATTGCATCTTTGGTGCACTATTTTAGGCTTTTTCCCCCTTATTTGATGCATTTTGGTGCAGATGTGAAAACGCGTTTTTAATTGTTTTTTACAGTACAGAAAAGCTTTGATTCTGCACTTAAAAAAGTATCTGCAGTTTCTTACAGACGTTTTTTTATGCTCCACATAGAAGTCTATAGAGGAAAAAAATCACCAAAACCGCACAGGGTGGGGGCAGGGTGAGGGACACTGAGGGCAGAATGGAGGCATGGGGGGGTCGAATGGGAAACATGGAGGCAGAATGGGAGACATTGGGGGCAGAATGGAGTCACATTGGGGGAGAATGGAGTCATATTGGAGGCAGAATGGAAACACATTGAGGGCTGAATGGAGACATGGGGGGCAGAATGGAGACGGGGCAGAATGGAGACAGGGGGGAAGAATGGAGACAGGGGGGCAGAATAGAGACGGGGCAGAATAGAGACCGGGGGGCAGAATGGAGACAGGGGGCAGAATGGAGACAGGGGGGTAGAATGGAGACGGAGCAGAATAGAGACCGGGGGCAGAATGGAGATAGGGGGCAGAATGGAGACATGGGGACAGTATGGAGACATTGGGGGCAGAATAGAAACCAAAGGGCAGTATGGATGGAGACAAGGGTGGCAGAATAGAAACATGGGGGAAGAATGGAGACAGGGGGGCAGAATGGAGACGGGGCAGAATAGAGACCGGGGGGCAGAATGGAGATAGGGGGCAGAATGGAGACAAGGGGGCAGAATGGAGACAAGGGGGCAGAATAGAGACCGGGGGGCAGAATGGAGATAGGGGGCAGAATGGAGACATGGGGACAGTATGGAGACATTGGGGGCAGAATAGAAACCAAAGGGCAGTATGGATGGAGACAAGGGTGGCAGAATAGAAACATGGGGGAAGAATGGAGACAGGGGGGCAGAATGGAGACGGGGCAGAATAGAGACCGGGGAGCAGAATGGAGATAGGGGGCAGAATGGAGACTGGGGGCAAAATGGAGATAGGGGGCAGAATGGAGATAGGGGGCAGAATGGAGACGGGGCAGAATAGAGACCGGGGGGACAGAATGGAGATAGGGGGCAGAATGGAGACATGGGGACAGTATGGAGACATTGGGGGCAGAATAGAAACCAGAGGGCACTATGGATGGAGACAAGGGTGGCAGAATAGAAACATGGGGGCAGAATGGAGACAAGGGGGACAGAATGGAGACATGGAGGGAAGACTAGAAACATGGGGGGCAGAATGGAGACGGGGGCAGAATGGAGACATTGGGGGCAGAATAGAAACCATGGGGTAGTATGGAGACAAGGGGGGCAGAATGGAGACAGGGGTGCAGAATGGAGTCACATTGGGGGAGAATGGAGTCATATTGGAGGCAGAATGGAAACACATTGAGGGCAGAATGGAGACATGGGGGGCAGAATGGAGACGGGGCAGAATGGAGACAGGGGGGCTGAATGGAGACGGGGCAGAATAGAGACCGGGGGGCAGAATGGAGATAGGGGCAGAATGGATACAGGGGGCAGAATGGAGACATGGGGGCAGAATGGAGACGGGGCAGAATAGAGACAGGGGGGCAGAATGGAGATAGGGGGCAGAATGGAGACATGGGGACAGTGTGGAGACATTGGGGGCAGAATAGAAACCAAAGGGCAGTATGGATGGAGACAAGGGTGGCAGAATAGAAACATGGGGGAAGAATGGAGACAGGGGGGCAGAATGGAGACGGGGCAGAATAGAGACCGGGGGGCAGAATGGAGATAGGGGGCAGAATGGAGACGGGGCAGAATAGAGACCGGTGGGGCAGAATGGAGATAGGGGGCAGAATGGAGACATGGGGACAGTATGGAGACATTGGGGGCAGAATAGAAACCAGAGGGCAGTATGGATTGAGACAAGGGTGGCAGAATAGAAACATGTGGGCAGAACGGAGACAAGGGGGACAGAATGGAGACATGGAGGGAAGAATAGAAACATGGGGGGCAGAATAGAAACCAGGGGGTAGTATGGAGACAAGGGGGGCAGAATGTAGACAGGGGGGCAGAATGGAGACAGGGAGGACAGAATGGAGACAAGGGGGGCAGAATGCAGACATTGGGGCAGAATAGAAACATTGGGGCAGAATGGAAGCAAGGGGGGCAGAATGGAGAAAGAGGAGCAGACTGGAGACATTGGGTGCATAATAGAAACATGGAGGCAGAATAGAAACATGGTGGCAGAATGGAGACGTGGCAGAATGGAGACATTAGAGGCAGAATGGAGAGACATTGGGGGCAGAATGGAGACGGGGCAGAATTGAGACTGGGCAGAATGGAGACATTGGAGGCAGAATGGAGAGACATTGCGGGCAGAATGGAGACATGGGGCAAAATAGACACATGGAGGCAGAATGGAGACGCGGGCAGAATGGAGAGACATTGGCAGAATGGAAAGAAATGGGGGCAGAATGGAGAGACATTGGGGCAGAATGGAAAGACATTGGGGCAGAATGGAGAGACATTGGGGGCAGGATGGAGAGACATTGGGGGCAGAATGGAGAGACATTGGGGGCAGAATGGAGACATGGGGCAAAATAGACACATGGAGGCAGAATGGAGACGTGGGCAGAATGGAGAGACATTGGCAGAATGGAAAGAAATGGGGGCAGAATGGAGAGACATTGGGGCAGAATGGAATGACATTGGGGCAGAATGGAGATACATTGGGGACAGGATGGAGAGACATTGGGGGGAGGATGGAGAGACATTGGGGGCAGGATGGAGACAAATGGAAACATGGGGGCAGGATGGAGACATTGGGGGCAGGATGGAGACAATGCGGGCAGGATGAAGACAATGAGGGTTAATTAAAGGATATTATTACTGCTGTAATGTATTTTATTTTTGAGGATACTGTTTTCTGTGGGGGGTTCATGTTACTGTGCAGCGCGGCACTATATCACTTTTTTTCTTCATCTGGTGTAGTGTAGAAGTTGGGGAAATATTGGGGAATGTGCTCTATAAGCTGCTCTAGATAACTGTGTTATTTTATGCAGAGACGAGTCCTGGCGAGAAGAAGTGATGGCGGTCTGCGATGGATGAAGAGGAAAAGTGGAGATGAAGGACTTCAACTAGAGACATCACCAGTGAGTCAGTGTGTTATCTGTACACTGACACTATACACTGTATACTATACACAGAGCTCCTGTGAATAATGGCACTATTAGTAATGGTAATATTAGTATTCTGTTTTTGTATTAATGCTCAGTATGGTAGTATTCGGTCACTATGTGGTGGTAATATGTGATCTGGTCATTGTGTGGCAGTATTTGTCCCTTGTCCACTACAGGATATTGGCCCCTCATGCTGTACACATGGAGTTTGTTTCCGTCCTATTGAGACTGTGCTGCAAGATTTAGCAAACCTTCTTGTGACGGCACGTATGGATGCCGTCCTGGCAGAGCCAGACCACCTGTACAACCTGAATGGGCCGCCTCATGTTACCCACAATTACCAAGACAAAACAGAAATGGAAAACTAGAGAAGTCAGGGAGGAGGAAGAGAGAGGAATTGTCTGTGGCAATGTCATGCTCCAGGATTTGATCCCTTCAGTTTGTGTTCTGTGGTCGGCTTCTCTTTCTGCCGAGCCACAGGACACACACCTTTTCACTGGGTGTTTGGGTTCTGCTTTTCTGGCTGCAGCCTGCTTAGCTTTACACATTTGTATTTTTATTTGGATGCCTATCACATTTTGGGTGCAGCTTTATAGTCTGCGTTTCCTGCTGGTGATAGATTCATTTGGATATTCTGACATTCTTTTGATATTTGGAGCTAGGGTTTTTCGCTTTGCTGTTTATTTGCTATACTTTGCACTTTTCTTCTTTTTATCATTTGAAAATAGGCAGTATATTTGTTAACAATACTTGCTGTATTCTTTGTTTGGTATTTTGTTTCTTCCTTTACTTGCTTTGGGATTATTCCTTTGTTCAGCACACTTCTCTTCTTTTAGATAATTCACACTCTGCTCTGCCCTCTGGTTCTTTAGGAGGAACGTGAAGCAACTTGTCTGCCTTTTAGGCAGTTTAGGCCATAGTTGCCATCTCCTAGTCTGTGGTTAGGTCTATCTCTTCACCCGCAGGTACCGCTGGGGACTGTGTAGTCAAGGTATCTAGTCTGTACAGGAGCAAGCAGGGTCAGTTGTAGTTTTTAGTGTTTAACCTATTTTCCCAAGTAAGTTGCTACACAAGCATAGATAAACTAGGAGTTGTTAGGAGCATTCAGGGTGAGCCACTATTGATAGGGGGTGCCATTGCGTTATCTTAGAGTGCCAACCTCCATCATCATGTAGGGACAGACCAGGGTCAGAGTAGTGCTTCTACCAGTCTGAATTGGGATCTGCCAGGTTCAGGTATTTGTTCCCCTTGTTTGTACGCTACCAATGTACATGGGCTTGTGCAGTCATAATAGGCCACTATCTGCACCATTCCCTCTTTCGAGGTGTCTCGCTGTTCCTCTCCCGGGCTCCTGTTGTCACTTTCATCTGCACCAGAAGAGGTGACATTGATTCACAATCACTTCTCCCCCTAACTAGACAGATCGATGTCCCTGACATTTAAGTGACTCGTGGTTATACAGTAAAAGTGTGTGAAGATGTCGGACACCGTCCCAGAAGACTTTTACAGTTTGTGTCATTATAACATGTATAATGGTTGAGCAATGTTTAATGCTGAATTTAATGTAATATCTCCCATCAGAGCTGTAGTAGATTGGACAACTGGGTAAGGAAGACTTAACAGTCAGCTGGCCCTGCAGATGGGAGGAGTGTTTGGAAGTAAGAAGAGAGTTTCTTCCTGCTTAGAGAAGTCAGCACTGGAATGAGTAGTGAGGTGACGCCAAATACAGAGAGTGTGACAGATGAGGCTGCATAGTGAGGAGTGTGAGACTGGAAGGAAGCAGAACAGAGATAGCAAGATTCTGTAACTGGATCCAGTGACAGAGTAATATGGCCAGAGCAGCCTGTACCCTGTGTGGTGAAGTGGACTATAGACAGAAAGAGGTCAGCTGCACTGGATACGGCCAGGAGCTTAAGGAGGTAGAGCTGTGGGTTAGCGGGTAACCCTGAGACAGCACAGGCAAAGTAACATAGTAACATAGTTTTTAAGGTTGAAGGAAGACTAAGTCCATCTAGTTCAACCCATAGCCTAACATGTTGATCCAGAGGAAGGCAAAAATAAAACATGTGGCAAACACTAAGCTCCACATTGGGGGAAAAAATTCCTTCCCGACTCCATACGACAATCAGACTAGTTCCCTTGATCAACGCCCTATCAAGGAATCTAGTATATATAACCTGTAATATTATACTTTTCAAGAAAGGAATCCATGCCCTTCTTAAATTTTATTAGTGAATCACTCATTACAACATCATGCGGCAGAGAGCTCCATAGTCTCACTGCTCTTACAGTAAAGAATCCCCGTCTGTGATTATGATTAAACCTTCTTTCCTCCAGACGTAGAAGATGCCCCCTTGTCCCCGTCTCTGGCCTCAGAGTAAAAAGATCAGTAGACAGGTCTTTGTACTATCCCCTCATATACTTGTACATAGTAATAAGATCACCCCTAAGCCTTCGTTTTTCCACAGTAAATAACCCCAAGTGCAATAACCTGTCTTGGTATTGCAGACCCCCAGTCCTCTAATAAGCTTTGTCGCTCTTCTCTGCACCCTCTCTAGTTCAGCTATGTCTTTCATATACGCCGGAGACCAGAACTGAACACAGTATTCTAAGTGTGGTTGCACTAGTGACTTGTATAGAGGTAAAATTATGTTCTCCTCATGAGCATCTATGCTTCTTTTAATGCATCCCATTATTTTATTTGCCTTTGCAGCAGCTGGCTGACACTGGCCACTAAACGTGAGCTTGTCGTCCACCAATACACCCAGGTCTTTTTCAGTTACAGTTTTGCCCAGTGTTTTACAATTAAGCATATAATTATACATTTTATTTCCTCTGCCCAAGTGCATTACCTTACATTTATCCCCATTAAAGTTCATTTGCCATTTATCAGCCCAAGCTTCTAGTTTACATAGATCCTCCTGTAATATAAAATTGTCCTCCTCTGTATTGATTACCCTGCAGAGTTTAGTGTCATCTGCAAATATTGAAATATTACTCTGTATGCCCCCTACAAGGTCATTAATAAATATGTTAAAAAGAAGAGGGCACAATACTGACCCCTGTGGTACCCCACTGTTAACTGAGACCCAGTCTGAGTGTTTTCCATTAATAACCATCCTTTGTTTCCTATCACTGAGCCAATTCTTAACCCACATACATATATTTTCCCCTATCCCCATTGTTCTCATTTTATGTATCAACCTTTTGTGTGGAACTGTAGCACCCCGAGGACTCGGCTGCTACAGGGGTATTGCACCTCGATCCAGAGGTGTGGTATTCCACTCCCGGGTAAGGATGGAGTGTGGGACTGAGCTCAGCTAGCTGCATGCACTACACTCATCCCATTTCCGGGGGACAGAACAACGGTACTCCCACCAGATAGATGTGCAGGTACGACAGCGTCTGTCCCTGGCTGGAGTGGGAGGGGGGGAGGAACATCCCAGTAGTGTAGGGGCAGATAGGGGAGGGACTCTGGGCATAGAGGTAGGAGCCCATTGGGTGCTAGTCACCTGGGCTCACACATAGAGGGAGTATATATGGTGGGCACCATCTAGAGACAGGGAGAGCTGAGAGAGTGAGAGGGAGAGTTCAGCCAGGAGGGCTGACAGGGAGCTGTGGCTCCGGCTGGGCCCAGCTCCAGGGCCAGGCCTGCAGTGGAGAGGAGGAGGAAGAGAGGCCCAGAGACGCAGGACAAGAGGGAACCCTGAGATCCCACAAGCTAACGGGTGAAGGGTTGGCAGATCAGGGTACCGGATCCCAAACTGGTGGAGGCTAATGATCCTCAGCCAGGAACCGGAGGTCGTGGTCAAGTTTTGGCGCGACCCTCACCACATCCACCAGGAAGGCACACCACGAATAGGGTCAGGAAAGCCAGAGAAGGTTTTACCACCAAGAGGCCCGAGGGAGCCGGACAAAGGTGGATCCCTGGTGGGAACGGCCAGTAGGAAGGAAGAGAGGGGAGCTCAGGACCACGCTCTGGACTGCCTGGGAGTTGGCCGAGTCCCACACCTGGTGGACGCAGCACGGCTCGGGTGGTCACTCAAGGCCGGAGTGACCGGAACAACACCTGTGAGTAAAAACCCTGAAACTGCATCGCATGTCTCTGAGCTTCCTTGCTGCACCATCACAACCACCATCTTCCACATCTGCTGCCCTGAGGCCATACCCCTCCCGTTGGGGGTTATACCATCCTTGCTGCACAATCCTACCACCGGCCTCAGCGGTCTGCTCTGCAGCGGCGGCCTCCTGGCCGCAATCAACGGGTGGCGTAGTCGACACTTAAACAACATCTACAAAAGACTGCCACACACTTAGTTTGACCACCCTGGGCACGGACTGGGTCACCGCCACAAGGACTACTACCCCTATCCAGATCCGGCTCCGGGTGTCCCTTGAACATAGCCCAGGGGGCGCGTCAACTTTGGCGTAGTCGGCAGGATAACGTGCCCGCAACCACCGGGTACTGCGTGCCTGAAGAAAAGTTCATATTTACCGTAAGAAGAAGTCTCCCGCTGGTCCCGGAGGGTCCCCGCCATCGGACGCCATTTCGGGTCGTTTCCCGCCGTTTGCCCGCCATCTGCAGCCTTTTCCCGCCATCCACGGAGTTTCCCGCCATTAGGAGACGATTCCCGCCATCTGAGACGATTTCCCGCCCTGGCAGAGCGGACGCCATTATGGGCGTGCCAGAGGGTGGCAAGAGACCACCTCCCATCGTGGGCCTGGTCCCAGAAGAGCGCCAAAAGCGGAGACCGCCCCCACCAGCAGAGACTGCAATGATAGAGATGTCCATCAGAGCGAGGGGTCTGCCCCTGAAACTGACAATCACCAAGTTGCCCCAGGACCGCCCTCAGTATGGGCGGATCAAAAACAAAAGAGAGAGGATGGGTGCAGCCTGGAGGAGTCTGGAAAGATCGCACCCGGAGATGGAGGGAGAGTCAGGCAGCACCGACCCTCTGGTCAGGAGCCTGTTGCAGGCCGCCACCCCAGAAGGCCTGATGGAGATCCTGGCACAGCTCCCCAAAGATCGGGAGCATGCACAGACCGCGCTGGAGGGCTTGGCTCGGAAGATGGCCCGAGTGCAGCAAGAAGTGCTGACAGAGTGGAGCAGAGAAATGGCCCTGCAGGCTGGAACCCGCCAGCAAAGGACGCCACCCGGGACGAGGAGTCTGTCTGCCTCTGAGGATGGTGCAGGAGGGACGAAGGCCGGAGACGACGCCGTGGAAGGAGCTGAAGAGATGGAAGCAGGTAAAGGGGACGTTACTACCCCAAGCCTAGAAGCCGTAAGCCTGCCCCAGCTCCCCGTCGCAGAGCCCGAAATCCCACCGACCGTGCCCGTTGCTGCACCGCCACCGCTCCGAACTAGGCCTCAAGCGGCAGGAGCCACGGCCACGCCCCCTGTGACGTCACGCGCCTTAACCCTGAGCGCGGCCAAGCAGGAAACGCCACCGGCCTGGTCGTAAGGCCAAGTGCCCCCGGGCGCCGCCGTCTCCACAGTACCCTTCACCTTTAAAGTGCCACCGGCCTGGTCGCAAGGCCTGGTGAATCCGGGCGCCACTACCACCACCGCGCCCTCGACCTCCACAGTGCTGCCCCTAGGCGAAGACCTATTTGCGCAACATACTTGCCCGGATGGGCAGCCCTTTGAGTGGCCACCGGAATACCTCAATCCCCGATTCCGGAAGGAATGGCCCCTGTGTGAGCCCCTGATCCCGGCTCCGGCACCCGCCAAGATCACCCCACTCCCGTTGGAGGAGGCGCAGTTCGCATGGGACCCCACCGGTGAAAACCTCATGGGGTTCACCCAAGAGACCCGGGCGGCCGCAGCCCAGCGTGCGGAGTGCTGCCGACAACAACTGGAGGTCTTCAACAAAGAACGACGAGAGAGGCGGATCCGCGAGGAGCGGCTGCAGGTCCAGAGCGCGGAGCAGAAAAGCCGGACCCGGAGAAACCCCCGTGCAGCCCACGGTCCCCGCGCCACCGGGAATGTAATCAAGTTCCAACTGGAGCACGGTTGGGGCTTTATCAGGGATCACAAAACCCCCGGCGACGTCTTTGTCACCCGCAGGGATGTCGAAACTCACCTGCCGGAGGGACACCGCGGACGTGACCTTTACCTGGGTGACGAGGTCACCTTCACCCGGCATCAGTGTGCAAAAGGACCATACGCCATTCATGTGCACCGGCTGACGGAGGAAGAACTGCGGTATGAGGAGGAACAAAAGGACCCGGACGGGTTTGAAGATTACCCTCAGGAGGAGATAAGGAGAGGACACCGCTGCTGAAGGGAAGTAGCATAGACTGAAACTGTAGATAGTTACCCGTAGGGGTACTTGATATGATGCAAATCAGAGTGTGGTCCCCGTTGGGACTAGTGTGAACTGTTTGCTGTGTGTCCCTTTTCCCACAGGCTGAGGACTGTGAGCAGCCATCCCTCTTCCCCACAGGCTGAGGACTGTGAGCAGCCATCCCTCTTCCCCACAGGCTGAGGACTGTGAGCAGCCATCCCTTTTCCCCACTGGCCGAGGACTGAGAGCGGCCATACCCTGTAAATAGTTGCGCTTCCTAAGGCGCCCCCTACCGGTTTTATAGGAAGAACTGATTTTCTTCTAGTGACTGTTGCACTTTACCCGGTCATAAGTTGCACCGTGAACGGAGGAACAAGAACGTTTTATATGAAAAAGTTTATATTGCTAGAATAATATATAAGTTACCTGTCATATTATATTCTGATAATGTTTTATAATGTTTTATATGTTAGTGTGTACTTTAAAAATTTTGTATGTTTTGGTATGTTTTATTCTTTTACAGCCCGAGGACGTGCTGTGATTTACCAGGGGGGAATGTAGCACCCCGAGGACTCGGCTGCTACAGGGGTATTGCACCTCGATCCAGAGGTGTGGTATTCCACTCCCGGGTAAGGATGGAGTGTGGGACTGAGCTCAGCTAGCTGCATGCACTACACTCATCCCATTTCCGGGGGACAGAACAACGGTACTCCCACCAGATAGATGTGCAGGTACGACAGCGTCTGTCCCTGGCTGGAGTGGGAGGGGGGGAGGAACATCCCAGTAGTGTAGGGGCAGATAGGGGAGGGACTCTGGGCATAGAGGTAGGAGCCCATTGGGTGCTAGTCACCTGGGCTCACACATAGAGGGAGTATATATGGTGGGCACCATCTAGAGACAGGGAGAGCTGAGAGAGTGAGAGGGAGAGTTCAGCCAGGAGGGCTGACAGGGAGCTGTGGCTCCGGCTGGGCCCAGCTCCAGGGCCAGGCCTGCAGTGGAGAGGAGGAGGAAGAGAGGCCCAGAGACGCAGGACAAGAGGGAACCCTGAGATCCCACAAGCTAACGGGTGAAGGGTTGGCAGATCAGGGTACCGGATCCCAAACTGGTGGAGGCTAATGATCCTCAGCCAGGAACCGGAGGTCGTGGTCAAGTTTTGGCGCGACCCTCACCACATCCACCAGGAAGGCACACCACGAATAGGGTCAGGAAAGCCAGAGAAGGTTTTACCACCAAGAGGCCCGAGGGAGCCGGACAAAGGTGGATCCCTGGTGGGAACGGCCAGTAGGAAGGAAGAGAGGGGAGCTCAGGACCACGCTCTGGACTGCCTGGGAGTTGGCCGAGTCCCACACCTGGTGGACGCAGCACGGCTCGGGTGGTCACTCAAGGCCGGAGTGACCGGAACAACACCTGTGAGTAAAAACCCTGAAACTGCATCGCATGTCTCTGAGCTTCCTTGCTGCACCATCACAACCACCATCTTCCACATCTGCTGCCCTGAGGCCATACCCCTCCCGTTGGGGGTTATACCATCCTTGCTGCACAATCCTACCACCGGCCTCAGCGGTCTGCTCTGCAGCGGCGGCCTCCTGGCCGCAATCAACGGGTGGCGTAGTCGACACTTAAACAACATCTACAAAAGACTGCCACACACTTAGTTTGACCACCCTGGGCACGGACTGGGTCACCGCCACAAGGACTACTACCCCTATCCAGATCCGGCTCCGGGTGTCCCTTGAACATAGCCCAGGGGGCGCGTCAGAACCGTATCAAAAGCTTTTGAAAAGTCCATATACACAACATCCACTACATTTCCTCGGTCCAGTCCGGAACTGGCCTCCTCATAAAAGCTGATCAGATTAGTTTGACAGAAACGGTCCCTCGTAAACCCATGTTGATATTGGGTCATGAGGTTATTCTTCTTCAGATACTCTAGTATAGCATCTCTTAGGAAACCCTCCAGGATTTTACCCACAGTAGAGGTTAAGCTTACTGGCCTATAATTTCCAAGTTCAGTTTTTGTCCCCTTTTTGAATATTGGCACCACATTTGCTATACGCCAGTCCTATGGTACAGACCCTGTTATTATGGAATCTTTAAAGATTAAAAATAATGGTCTATCTATGACGTTACTTAATTCCTGCAGTACTCGCGGGTGTATCCCATTGGGGCCCGGAGATTTGTCAACTTTAGTGATTTTTAGACGCCGCCGTACTTCCTGCTGGGTTAAGCAAGTGACATTTAATGGAGAAGTTTTGTTATCACTGATCATTTTTTCTGTCATGCGCTTTTCTTGTGTAAATACTGTCGAAAAAAAATCATTTAGCATATTGGCTTTTTCCTCATCCTCATCCACCATTTCCCCCAGACTATTTTTAAGGGGGCCAACACTATCATTTTTTAGTTTTTTACTATTTATGTAGCTAAAGAATATTTTGGGGTTATTTTTACTTTCTCTGGCAATGATTCTCTCTGCCTCAATCTTTGCTGCCTTGATTTGGTTTTTCAGAATTTATTTAATTTTCTATATTTATTTAATGCCTCATCACTACCTACTTGCTTTAGTTCTCTAAATGCTTTCTTTTTGTCACATATTGCGCCCCTTACAGCTCTATTTAGCCATAGTGGTTTCCTCCTATTTCTAGCATGTTTATTCCCATAGGGTATATATTGTGTACAGGTCCTATTCAGGATGCTAATAAATGTCTCCCATTTGCTTTGTGTAGCTTTATGTCTCAGGATATCGTCCCAGTTTATTGCACTAAGATCATCTCTCAACCGTTGGAAATTTGCCTTCCTGAAGTTTAGTGTCCTTGAAACCTCTCTACTACACATCTTATTAAAGGTTACATGAAAATGTATTATTTTGTGATCACTATTACGCAAGTGACCCCCAACTCGTATATTTGATATGCGGTCTGGCCTGTTGGTTAATATTAGGTCTTGCAGTGCCCCCCTTCTTGTTGGGTCCTGAACCAGTTGTGAAAGGTAATTGTCTCTCATAGTTGTCAAAAACCTATTACCTTTGCTTGAACTACAGGTTTCTGTCCCCCAATGTATTTCAGGGTAGTTGAAGTCCCCCATAATAATGACTTCTCCTTGAGTCGCTGCTTCATCTATTTGCTTTACGAGGATATTCTCCGCTGCTTCCATTATTTTTGGAGACTTATAACAAACCCCTATCAGTAATTTATTATTTTCTCCCCCTCCCCTTATCTCCACAGGGACTCTGTTAAAAATTATGGGTATTCATTTTATTCTTAAATCTGAGTTCTATACATCAGCCATCGTGTCTAGTTGACATGTGTCATTTGTGTGTGTATTTTTAGTTCACTACCATATGTAGAACAGGTGTGCCATACGACCGGCTATAAAAGCCGATGGTTGGAGAAAGGGGGCTCTCTTGGACTTCACACGACACCAGTCAGAGGATCTACACGCGGAGGAAACAGCTGATGTAGGCCAATGGACTCATGGTCCATCCTGACATGTGCTCAGCAAAGACGGATGGAAACTACCATTCAGGACTCAGGGAAAGATGGACACTCATGATTGAATCTCTTTGTAACTACTTCACCTATTTTATATTCTGTTTCAACTATTCTTTTTAATGGACAATCCAAGAATAAATCAATACATTTTTTATAAGAAAATCTTGATATTGATACTTTGCGAAGTCCTCAGTAGAGAAAAATAATACAGAAAAGAGTAGCATTTAACATTTGGTGAGCCAGCCAGCTTTTTCGTTTTTTTAAGTTAATTTCCTTTTTTGAACAAACGGGGGGGTCCTGACGAGCTGAACATCTGTTGTTCACGTGTCAGTAAATTCACTAATTTGTCACGAGAAGCAGAAAAGACCTACAGACTGAGGAAAGACAGGAAGCAGAGGTATTAACAAGGAACAGAATCAGACGGAATCAGACGAACTGAGGACACGTGCTGATAAAGAGAAGCTAAGGAATCTTAAGGTAAGCAAAATATGGATATAATTTCTTCTTTTGCTAAACAAAGTAAGATTAATTTTAGAGTTAATGAAGAAAATGACTTAGACTGTTTGTGGCTCAGTCTATATAGAGAATGTGAATTGCAGAATTTATAGTTAACTTCTAAATTGGTAAATAGAGAGAAACACAAATTGCGGAATATTCTACATCTTGTACAAGTATTTCATAATTTTGTACTTGAGAGATCTAAGCAGGACAATTGTGTAGAAGAAGTGTCAGATGGTGATATTGATTCTGACTGTAATGTGGAAATTGAACAAGATTTGAGACACGTGTCTGTAACTGAAGGTGACCTTGGGTCTGACCAAGAGGCGGACATACAGAAACCTGACATGGGAGGAGACATGACTGACATACGAGAAACCGACATACTAGGTGATGTGGGAGGAGACAAGAGTGACGTAGGAGAGACGGAAATAGCAGATGATTCAAAAGTAGCTACCGAGGCCCAACTTCAAATTAAAATGAGGAAAAATTTGCTAAAATTATACAAAATCATGCCAAAATATGATGTCAAAATCCATGCCTGTAGAAATTCAGAGACATTTGAGAGCTTTTCTGATAAGTTTGATTTATCCAATGAGGAGAGGAATCAATTATTTTAAATATGGATTCCTGTGACATTGTCCAGATGTTACTCTCCTAATGGATGGGAAAATGATTCGGACAGGTTAAAATATTTGATTTATTGTGTCAGAAAGGATTTTCCCAACATAGAAGATCTGCAGAAACTAAGGATTGGTAGGAAGGAATGTACATATACATTCATGTCCATATTGGAACGGTTGTACAAGGCTCTCATCAAAAATGGAAAAGTACAACAAATGATAACAACTTTTGTACAAAAATTCAAATTCCTAGATCCAGTATCTAGAGTTATAGCGCCACAAAAAGAATCCCTATTCAAATGTGCGCAGTTGCTGGATTCTGTTAGAAAACATGAGAATCGTGAAAAGAAAATAAATCAAGCTAAATTTATAAAACCAGGAAAGGTAAAATCTTACCAAAAGCCAATATCAAACTCTCATAGACTGAGTCATCCCCAAAGTGAACTCTATCGAATACGCAGAAGATTTCATATCTGTTATAAGCCATATCAGATAATTCAAAACTCCATATCTCCACAGAAAGAGTTAAAATGCAAAGCTGTGACTTTTCCCTAGAAAAGAAAATGGCCGAAATAGACGGACAGAGGCAGGTGAGACGACCAGGTGAGAGTGACGTCATGGAATGTGGACAGAAGGACAGGCAGTTCTCTGAGGGTTTGAAGGATAGAAAAATTAATTTTCTAAATAGGGGGTTTATGGAGATATTTGAGAGAGACAGAAGATTTGGTTTAGGGAGTGGCTAAGGAAAAACTGTAATTATAATGTTGTATAAGAATGTTATAAAATGTATCATTATTTATTTATAATCTTATACAGTAAAATTGTAGTTACATAGTTTCTAATAGTTCATATATACATATAATATATATATATATGCATTTGTCTAAGTGGAGATTGTGTATAATTGTATATATATATATATATATATATATTTATAGTAATAATTAAAATATTAATTAATAATTTAGAACTTCATATATAAATTAAAGTAGCAATATTTTGAATTACATTAGAACCAACCAATATATGTATAAGATATTTAAATAATTCTGTTTCTGTATGAATTTGATATTTAATTCTATTTTCTTATATTTCCTTAGAGTTTTCATTCCAAAGCAGGATTTGATCAAACAACTCTAAAATGGATTTATTTCTTTATTCACACAGGAAGTTGAAAAAATTGCATGATTTTATGTGTATGACATTTTAAAATAATAACAATATAACTAGTTAATTAGTATGTGTGTAATATTAATGAATTAATATTTTTCTGTGCATGAAGTGTTCGTTATAACAAGTATCTTTACAGCATGACGTGTGACAGCTGCGGCCTTTGAACTTTGAGTAAATAGTATAGAATCCCATTCATTCTATTTCCAGCTGATGTAACTAAAAACCTGGCAGCCAGTGAGTAAAAAAGAATCTACGTACATTTTTATTTTTTTTTCAAGACAAGAGTTTTTTTTCAAGTGTCTTAAAATTTCAGTGATTTACTCTCATATTATATTATATGTACAGTACAGACCAAAAGTTTGGACACACCTTCTCATTTAAAGATTTTTCAGTATTTTCTTGACTATGAAAATTATACATTCACACTGAAGGCATCAAAACTATGAATTAACACATGTGGAATTATATACTTAACAAAAAAGTGTGAAACAACTGAAAATATGTCTTATATTCTAGGTTCTTCAAAGTAGCCACCTTTTGCTTTGATGACTGTTTTGCACACTCTTGGCATTCTCTTGATGAGCTTCAAGTGGTAGTCACCGGAAATGGTCTTCCAACAATCTTGAAGGAGTTCCCAGAGATGCTTAGCACTTGTTGGCCCTTTTGCCTTCACTCTGCAGTCCAGCTCACCCCAAACCATCTCGATTAGGTTCAGGTCTGGTGACTGTGGAGGCCAGGTCATCTGGCGTAGCACCCCATCACTCTCCACCTTGGTCAAATAGCCCTTACACAGCCTGGAGGTGTGTTTGGGGTCATTGTCCTGTTGAAAAATAAATGATGGTCCAACTAAACGCAAACCGGATGGAATAGCATGCCGCTGCAAGATGCTGTGGTAGCCATGCTGGTTCAGTATGCCTTCAATTTTGAATAAATCCCCAACAGTGTCACCAGCAAAGCACCCCCACACCATCACACCTGCTCCTCCATGCTTCACGGTGGAAACCAGGCATGTAGAGTCCATCCTTTCACCTTTTCTGCGTCGCACAAAGACACGGTGGTTGGAACCAAAGATCTCAAATTTGGACTCATCAGACCAAAGCACAGATTTCCTCTGGTCTAATGTCCATTCCTTGTGTTCTTTAGCCAAACAAGTCTTTTCTGCTTGTTGCCTGTCCTTAGCAGTGTTTTCCTAACAGCTATTTTACCATGAAGGCCTGCTGCACAAAGTCTCCTCTTAACAGTTGTTGAAGAGATGTGTCTGCTGCTAGAACTCTGTGTGACATTGACCTGGTCTCTAATCTGAGCTGCTGTTAACCTGCGATTTCTGAGGCTGGTGACTCGGATAATCTTATCCTCAGAAGCAGAGGTGACTCTTGGTCTTCCTTTCCTGGGGCGGTCCTCATGTGAGCCAGTTTCTTTGTAGCGCTTGATGGTTTTTGCAACTGCACTTGGGGACACTTTCAAAGTTTTCCCAATTTTTCGGACTGACTGACCTTCATTTCTTAATGTAATGATGGCCACTTGCTTTTCTTTACTTAGCTGCTTTTTTCTTTCCATAATAAAAATTCTAACAGTCTATTCAGTAGGACTATCAGCTGTGTATCCACCAGACTTCTGCACAACACAACTGATGGTCCCAATCCCATTTATAAGGCAAGAAATCCCACTTATTAAACCTGACAGGGCACACCTGTGAAGTGAAAACCATTTCCGGTGACTACCTCTTGAAGCTCATAAAGAGAATGCCAAGAGTGTGCAAAGCAGTCATCAAAGCAATAGGTTGCTACTTTGAAGAACCTAGAATATAAGACATATTTTCAGTTGTTTCACACTTTTTTGTTAAGTATATAATTCCACATGTGTTAATTCATAGTTTTGATGCCTTCAGTGTGAATGTACACTTTTCAAAGTCATGAAAATACAGAAAAATCTTTAAATGAGAAGGTGTGTCCAAACTTTTGGTCTGTACTGTACGTGGGGAATATTCAAAGAAATATTAAGATATCAGACTTAATAGTTTATAATGCGCATTAATAATTGGAAAAAATTTGGGGTTAAATATATATATATCTATAACTTCCTATGTGGAACGTATGGGTTGAACAGATCTGTGAATGTCAGAGTGAACATGACAGATGAGTAAATCAGCAGCTGCTAAGTGTGATTGATGTGACAGAGGCCTCGTATGTTTGTAGAGGGAAAAAAAATGTTTCTTTATGTGAAGGTACACAAATATGTTTAATTCTGAGAAAATTATGATACATAATTAAGTATTATCTACATTATATATATATTTCTATATTTCTTTAGTAATTATTATTTCTTGATTTAACTAATAGTGGATAAGAGCAACCACACATCAAAATGGATTATAAAGCAAATTTACATTTAGAATAATTTTTCCACATGATAATATCCTTGAATAACTATGATATTATTATTATTTTTAATGGTTACCTAAATAGGTACACACCTCTCTAGACAAATCTATGCTACTCATCAATATGAAATTTATGCAAAATATTTATAGAAGAATAATTAGTTTTAATTTGGTTCTGATATATACATAAATTTTATAAAATAATATTTTTGGTATTAAGGGGGAAAATGTTTTTGATACTGATTACATAATCACTTTTGATCAATACTTATTTTTCACACATTTTAATAAAGGTAAAATATTAATAAGGTACTATGGTATAATTAAGAAGGGTATTACATGCAAAGTTGCATAATTTAATATTTTTTGGTGATGCAAGGTTATGACAAATATGAAATCATCCAGATAATGGAGATATAAGGGTATTTTTTTATGGAGAATATAATTACTCTGCATTTGTCATTAAAATTTAAAGGCCTTATTTTTGTTTTTATTCTTATTTTTACTCTTAATTTTATTTTTCATTTTTAAAATTATATTCTTACTTATTTTCTTATTTTTCCATTTGTCATTTTTAATTCTCAATTTTTGATTTTAATTCAGTTCAATATTTCAATTGAGAAAACACATTAATATTTAATGGGGTAATGTCAAGTACAAGAATATTGCTTCATTAAATATAATGATGATATAAATTAATATAAGAAAAATGTTTCATTTTTTGAGTAAACACAACAATTCATTCATTCATTCATTCCTTCATTCATTCATATATTTATTCATTTTGGTCCATGAGTATACATTCTTTGGTATTATTGGTTTAATAAAGAAATAAACACTTGTTGTTTCAAAACACACTGACACCTATGGGTTGGAAAAGGTAATTACACTTATGACATAAAAATATTTTATCACATGGAGAACTTGATTGAATTACTATCTATTATTGTTTATTATTCCAAACATAATTTGTTTTAATATTTTGATAATAATTAGATGGATATTATTGATTGCTATGGTACGCTGTGATATTATAGGTAAGGAAAAATTGCCAGATTTGGTATCAGATTAGGGAATGAAGACTTCAATCAAGACATCGCAATTATGAATTCTATCTTAATAAAGACTTTTCATATTTATAAATCAAAGAGACTCTCAAAAGTTACAAGAAGAAGCAACTGATATCCGGAAGTCGCAGAAGGTAACAGGTGTGAATGCTGAGTGATAATAGACTGTGTCAGATACAATTCACACCACTGATCACCAGGACGGCAGAGGACGATGATCCTATATGAACTGGGTTGTGTTCAAGTTTCATCACGTTCCAGTGGTTTCCTATCACCTGCAACGCTTCAATGAAAGCTGGTGAGCAGGTAATACCTGGCATATGTGTCCTGTATATAAAGGACTGAGTACTGGTTATGGTGCTATATAAAGCAGGGAAGTGTCAAGTTAACCCTTGCTTTACTGACCAAAGACGTCACATCTGTTCCAAGAGTGACACGAGACCAGTGCGGACGACACGGAAGATTCCAGAATATCCAACGTAAGTCCAGGTGACATCACACAGATATTAAAGCTACATTTCATCCATGGACTTTGTTTTCTTATCAATTGACACACATGATCTTTCTAATAAAGAGTACAGTTTATGGACTGAACAATAATGAATACAATTATGGACTGTACAATATCTACACGCTATCATTTATTTCAAAGGAGTTTTCATCTAAAGACTGTGTTATAAAAGAACCAAGAAGAAGACGAGACGACGACCCGATGACATCAGATGATCACGATTGGACCCGTGATTACTTCAATTTAGATATAGGGAAGTATAATTATACATATTAAATGAATATTAGTCACGGCTTACCATAACATGAATTCACATCATTATATAACAATAATCCGATATTGATATTATTATTACTATTGTTATTATTATGGAAATGTAATGATATTGCCAAGGAAGAAGGAAAGGAAAAAATGATTGTTATCCTAATGATAAACCTGTCTTCTTTTGAGGATTTTTCAGTCCTTTTTATCCTCAAAAAGGGGGGAATGTTAAATAATTAATAATCGATAATCATTTTTCTTAAATCTGAGTTCTATGCCTCAGCCATCGTGTCTAGTTGACATGCGCTATTTGTGCGTGTATTTTTGGTTCACTACCATATGTAGAACAGGTGTGCCATACGACTGGCTATAAAAGCCCATGGTACAGAAAGGGGGGGCTCTCTTGTTCTTCCCACCCCACAAGAAGAATCTTCATGCTGAGAAGCTGATGACATGTAGGCCTGGACACATGCTGGACAAAGACATGATTTACCAGCCAGGATCCAAGGAAAGATGGGTGAATCTCAACAATTAAGCTAATTATGGACAAATGGACAATTACTTTATAACTAATTATTGTATGTACCTGCTGCAATCTGATTCTTTTTAATGGACAATCCAAGAATAAATCGATACATTTTTTATAAGAATATCGTGATATTGATACTTTGCGAAGTCCTCAGTAGAAAAAATAATACAAAAAGAGTATTATTTTACAAACATCAAAAAATTCACACAGCAGAGAATAGATTTTCTTGTTCCAAGTGTGGGAGATGTTTTAATCAGAAATCAGATCTTGTTAGGCACCAGAGAACTCACACAGGGGAGAATCCATTTTCATGTTCAGATTGTGGGAAATGTTTTGTTCAGAAACCACAACTTAATATACATCAGAGAACTCACACAGGGGAGAAGCCATTTTCCTGTTCAGAATGTAGGAAATCTTTTACAAAGAAATCAGCTCTTATCGCACATCAGAGAACTCACACAGGCGAGAAGCCTTTTTCATGTTCAGAATGTGGGAAATGTTTTACAGAGAAATCAACTCTTATCACACATCAGAGAACTCACACAGGAGAGAAGCCTTTTTCATGTTCAGAATGTGGGAAATGTTTTACAGTGAAATCAACTCTTATCAAACATCAGAGAACTCACACAGGGGAGAAGCCTTTTTCATGTTCAAAATGTGGGAAATGTTTTAACCAGAAAGCGTATCTTGATAGCCACTGGAGAACCCACATAGGGGAGAGTGCCACAACTACACCCAACTAGTCTATGTACCGACTTAAAAGGCACTAGCTGTACAACTAAAAATGCCACCACGGACCTAACTCCCTAATAGGCCGTTGAGTTTATCGTACCTCCTGAGGAACCAGAGGGGAGGCCACAACACACTGTCACCAAGGGGAAAGGAAAGTATGAAGTAAAATATGAAAACCCTGAATGAGAAACAAAAACACATTCATATAGGGCAAAGAAGGCAAGCTAAGGAGAACCAAAAATAAAAGGAACAAGTATAATCTCCCAGAAACCTAACATTGTTAGAATGAAAAGGTACTGGGAGGGAAAGCAAACTGACCGGGAGGATAGTTTCACCTTTGTGGTGAAACTTACAGGATTCATCCTCACCAACTGTAACTGTAAAACCTGTCCATTTATAATGACCACGGACAAGATAAAGATTCCCACCTCACATCAGGACCACAAGATCCCAGGTACTTTCAGCTGCATCAAATCTAATGTAGTGTACTTAATTATATGTACCAAATGTCCAACTGGGGGTCTGTATGTAGGGGAGACAGGGCAAAAACTTAGAACAAGGATGAATTCTCATCGCCACACAATAAAAGAAAAAAGAATAGACCTATTTGTGGCCAAACATTCATGGACATGAAATTACTTGTATTAAAAGGTAACTTCAAATCTCAGAGAGACAAAGTTATGACAACCTTTGACACAATCAGAGCAGGAATGAATGTGTCTCATGGATTTATGTCTTTACATCAACTAAGGAATGTGCTCCTCAGACCGTTTGAGGGCATCACAATCAAGGACCGGACCTCAATCACAGGACAATAAAACTTTCATACTCCTGATATTTGAACTTTTCCAATATTTGCGGCCACAACTGCTTCTCCCTTTCCCATACTGATAGTTCTGCTTCATGTCACTTGTCTTATCTATTGCATTATTCCTGTGCCCTCTTGTGAATAAATATGTGACTCTTCAGATTTTGTGTTATACTATGCCTGATGAACAGACTTGAGTAGTCTCGAAAGCTTGAAATTTCTTACCTTTTAATCGCTAACTGAAAAGATGGTATCAACCACTGATGACTCTCAAATTGTAATATTTTTCTCCAAACAGCAATTTTAAGATCTCTCCACAGGTGTTCAATGGGATTTAGATCCTGGCTCATTGAGGGTCAGAACTCTCCAGCACTTTGCTTCCATCCATTTCTGGGTGCTTCTTGAAGTATGTTTGGGGTCATTGTCATGCTGTAAGACTGATGACCTAGCACACAAACACTGCTTTCTGACACTAGGCACTACATTGTGACCCAAAATCCTTTGCTAATCTTCAGATTTCATGATGCCCTGCACATAGTCAAGGCACCTAGTGCCAGAGGCAGCAAACCAATTCCAAAACATCTTTGAACCTCCACCATATTTGACTGTATAGGTTGTAAATGTATTAATTATGTTGCGCACCATGGACAAAGGAACATCTGGATCTCTGAAGATGGACCTTGAAATTGTTGATATTTTTCAACAATTTTGGTTCTTAACTCCTCAGACAGTTCTCTTCTTTTTCTGTTTTCTCCATGCTTAGTGTGGCACACATATGCACACAATGCAAAGATTGAATCAACTTCTCCCTTTTTTATCTGGTTTTAGGTGTCATCTTCATATTGCCCACACCTGTTACTTGCCACAATTGCATTTGAAGAAGCTTCACATGCTTGAAATTAAGTTATTTACCCACAAGTTTGGCAAGGTGCCAACAATTGTGTCCGGCCCATTTTATGTGGTTTTGTGTGAAATTATGTTCAATTTGCCTTTTTTCTCTATTTTATGGTGTTGTTCCAATACGCACAAAGGAAATAAACAAGTATAACAAAATGTGTAATTGCAATAATTTTCTGGGAGAATTACTTCATTTCTGGAACAATTTCAAGGGATCCAACACTTTTGACCATGACTTGTTTTTGTTGCCTTTTTAATTTGTTGCAGCATATCATCCTCTACGTGTTCAGCTATATTAGGAGGCTTGTAGCAAAGTCCAATTGGCAGCTTTCCATTATTGCCATTTCCATGTACATTTACCCAGACTGACTCTCTACATCAGGGATATAAAACATGCAGAGGGCCAAAATAAAAAACATAGACAAAGTTGTCGGACCACCAGTTTACAGTATAATGGGCCCTACATAGTCCTCCATACAGAATAATGGGCCCCACATAGTCCTCCATACAGTATAATGGGCCCCACATAGCTTTCCATACAGTATAATGGGCCCCACAAAGTACTCCATGCAGAATAATTGCCCCTCATAGGTGTGGTGGTTCTGGTGTCGCGGATTTTCCCTCTCTGCTTTCGTTGGTAAAGCACGCAGTGGATGCTGGGCTGTGACATGCGGTGAAATCCCGTCCACAGCCCATCAATCAAGGGGCAGTGTGTCACTTGCTCACGCCCGACTGCAGCCGGAACTTGACGTGACATCAGCGGATGTCGGAGCCGGCTGCAGCCAGGGTCACGTGATGCCTGGTGATAGCGCCGCCCACAGACAATAAAGAACAAGCAATGTATTTACAAAAAGACTTGTTGCCACTATATAAATCCATAGTGCCAATGTTAACAGTAATGGACAACCTTTAATTAATAGGGAACAAAATCTCTCCTCCTCTGGCATGGAGGACTGTAATCTTGAAATATTCCCAAACACCGGATGAAAACTACTGCAGCTAAAAAAAAAGGCAAAGTCCCGATAACCTTAGAGGAATGATTATTTAGAGCACGCTCGGTAAGGGGCAGAAACTCCACCCGGTCTTCCTGATTGGAGGAGACAAAACATCCCTAATACTGCTCTATTTCCTGGTTCATTCTTTCCGTTTGACCATTAGACTCGGCATGATAGACTGAGAGAAAAGACAATGGATAGGGAAGGAGGGGAGGTGGAGGCTTACCATGTTGAGAGAAGGAATGACTTCAGCTGGAGAAATCCTGCGGGCGCCGCACCTATCGGTGATTACAGACCATGAATGGAGAAAAAAAAAGTAGAACCGGCACATCCAACCAGGACTTATAAAAGGGAAAAAATTTATTTGAAGAAAAAAGTTAAATCATGGAAATAAATTCAGAAATCTCAGGAAATCTGATGCGTTTCAGGTGCAGAACGCACCCTTAGTCATAGGATGTCAGAGGTAACACATAAATGCAGCTATATATCTTAAAGAACAATGTCCATTGACTGGATAATGAATTAATTAATCAATACTGAGGTATCAGGTGTTCGCATACACATAATGTGAGTACATGGCGTTATAAGCTGACATGAGTGACATAGATATATTGAATAAAAACAAAAAGACTACCGCAGGGAAACACAGCACCATGTAACACCAGCCCAAAAACCACACAACTGGATATCAAACACCCTGCCACACTCAAAAATGGACTAAAGAAACCAGCGATCTTGGGAAAGAAAAAGGGCAGATTGTATTAACATCAGAAGTATGGATCCTAGCTGACTAACTCACAACTACCAAGAGAAGCAGCGCGGCTCAAAGAGGCACATAGCACCGCACACGAAACCACCGATATCCCGCCGGAGACACCAAGGACCAACATGTCCCAGCAATCCCGGAAAGCCGTCTACAAATACGAGCACAGCAGACACGGCCAACACTGCAACACAAGTGCCAAACGCCATGTTACACTCCAAGAATGAACTAGAAGAACCAGCAATCTTAGAAGAAAAGACTACATGGTATTGACATCAGTGGTATAGATCAGGGTAACTAACTGGAAGCCAACGAGGAATAAAGTGCGGTTTATAGGGGCGCATGATACTACATCCAAATACACCGACTCTGCGATGGAAACATTAAAGGACAACATGTCCCAGCAAAACGTCCACCAATGCGGACACGACGAGCATGGCCAGCGATGCAACTCAGATACCACAACGTCACCACCAGTAAGTAAAATGATTATAGTAATCTATACCGGCGGCCTGGATGAACAGATCTGCCGGCACCATACTGGAACCTCGGAGGAACAACTGGTCCCAGGAGTCCTGACTGACGAACCATTGCTACCAATGCAGCAGACATGGCTGACAATGAAACTTAATGCTGCAACTTGGCCGCAGGTGAGTGGAATGAATGTGAACAATTGTAAAACAGCAAAAGCCAACGACCCAATGGACCGGCCGTCTACACTACTGCGATAGACACAGATGGAAATATATACAAAGTCCATAAGGGAGTTTTATCGTCTCTTACTAAACGCATTGCCAGATAATTATTAGGAGAAAAAACAAGTGTGAATGGTGAATCAGATAGTGATTCACAGGAAGCAGACACATCATTTACAAAAGAAAACTGAACGTGTGCACAGGGTCCGACTGTGAGATACATATAGTGAATCACAGCTGATCATTAGACATTATATAGATTAAATGTCCACATTCCTGAATAAGTAAACACAGTATTTTGATGTAAAATTGAAGTTAAATATACATCGCCGAGCCGAAAAACGAGGAAAATGTTCATAGATGAAAAACAAATCATTTTTGAAGTCCACGCCATGGTGGTACATTGTGTTTAAAGTCAGGATCCAATACGCTTCCCTCAGGGCCGGCTGCTTTTTCCAGCTGCCACCACAGGCCACAAGATTGACCTTTTCGAGTCCGAAAAATGATGAACACGAGGAGACCCCTTTATGTATTAAGGTAAAATGTTTGGCGGCACCAGAATACCCGGAGTTGTTGGTGATATTGTTGATGTGTTCGGCGATCCTCTTCTTCAGTTCACGTGTGGTATAGCCAATATACTGAAGCTGACGGCTACTGCAGAATATACCGTATACCATGTGGCTGGACTCACAATTTATAAAGGATTTGATTGGATAGGATAAATGAGATGAAGTGCACATAGAGGGGAATTCCTGTTCTCTATTGTCAGTAAAGCCACATACGCTGCATCGATTTAATGCACAACCGGAAGCCGAGAGCCATGTAGAAGGTGTTCTGGTATTACGCAGCATACTGGGGGACAACATATTCCCAAGTGTTTGTCCTCTCTTATCAACTACCTGACACCCCCCTTCCAAAATAGTACTGAGACATTTGCCCTGGTTACATACATTTGCAAGTATTTCAGAATAATATTCTTTATAGTGTTAAACTGTCTACTGTACGGAGTGGAAAATACAATATTCTGAGGAGAGGACCGTTCCAAATTATTATTGGTGCCATACAATAAATCCCTGCGTGGAGTGTTCCTCACCTGTATGACGGATGTTAGATTTATCATCGCCTCTATCTAATAACCTGTCAGTTATGATTTTTCCTTCACTGGTAAAAGTGTCATCATTGGAGCAGATTCTCCTGGCCCTGGTATATTCGCCTCTGGGGATTGCATTGGTCGTGTGCTTGGGTTGAGAACTGGATGCCAACAGAATGGTGTTACCACCAGTGTCTTTACGGTGTAAAGAAGTATCAACCCTACCGGTGACTGTGTTACCATGCAATTCAATATCCAAAAACGAGACATGGATGGACAGCTGGCTAGAAGGAAAACGGATGTTACAATTGTTTGAATTGATGTAAGAAACAAACTCAGAATATGTGGATGTGTCTCCCTGGTAGACAAGGAGTACATCATCCACATATATGGAAAACCAAACCAAATGAGTAGAGAATGTATTATTAATAGAAATAAAATGTAAATTTCTTCCCACCAGGCTATAAAAAGTATTGCTAAAGATGGGGAGAACTTGGGACCCATCGGTGCCCCCTATGTCTGTAAATAAAATTTAGTACCAAATATGAAAAAAATATGTTTTTAACAGGTAATCCAATGATAATAAAATAAAATGTTTGAGGACTGGCGAATAGGCACTATACCTCTCCCAATGGTATGCAATAGCCACCATAGCTGTATTGTGAGGTATGGATGAGTATCAGTTGACCATATCACATGTAGCAAACGAATAGTTAGGATGGCATTTGAAATGATCGAAAACCTTAAGGACAGTAGAAGTGTCCTTCAAAAAACTGGAGTTTTAATAATGAGTAGTTGGAGATGACCATCCAACCACTCACCAAGGTTCTCGTTCAGGGATCCAATACCAGAAACTATTGGTCTGAGCGGAGGGAGGAAAACCCTTTGTAAACCTTAGGGAGCCCGTGGAAAATAGGAATAATAGGGTATTCAGGAATCAACCGTTTTCGTAATTTAGGGTTCAAAATACCGAGTCTGCTATATCCAGACTGTCAGGAAATATTAAAAATCTCTCAAATCTCTCCCTCCAAACTGTTCAGGCGCCCCACCTCCCCTATCCCATTTGGAGTAAGAAGAGCTTGCAATCTAAAAAGCTGCTTCTATGCAAAATAGTAGTGTACAAAAGAAGTGACAAACTTAATTATCCAAGCTAATTACCATACTAAATGGAGCTCCTGGTAAAGGAGACGTGTGACAAAAAGACACCTTTGAACATATGGGCCAGAGACTGAATGAGTTGTGCATTTGATCAGAAATAACAAGTATGACACCTGAAAGAGATAATAAATATCTCGTTAAGGCTTCAAAGGGAATCTATCACACTCCTTACAATAGCCGGGACAGTCCCAGCTGCACATGAGTTCGATCTCCAGACTCTGAGGCACTGAAATGAAATATGGAATAGCGGCATTTCTATATTTCCGATTGTGATAGGACATATATTTTTAGTGGCGGGGCTAAATAAGGAACAGTATGCACATTTTTCCATATCTGTGAGCCCTGCCGGTGAGCTGTAACTCAACAGTGCATAGATAACCAACAGCATCATGTTTGATCTCTAAGGAAAGGTAAAATTGCAATAAAAAAGATGGCATCATTCGCTAACTTCTGCGATCATGGAGCGAGGCGATATCACAGAAATTAGAGATTTAATAAAACCATGAAGGGCGGCAACCAGCCCACATGATGTCATCACAGGGAGTGTGTGGGCAGGGCCTACTTCGACATAAAAGATCAAGCTGATTATTGATCTATGCTCATGCTGGGAGATACATACTTTCATGTAAGCAGGGATCACGTTCACTGAAATGGCCAAATCAATCAAAGTGCTCTCCTTCAGCTAAACTGAATCGTCTCTGTGATTGGTATAATAAGTTCTTCTATTAATCCCTTTTATTTTGTGTAACTGTATATGCTGTATGGTATTGTCCCCCTTTGTAAAATATTTTGTAGATTTTTTTCATAAACATTGCCTCCCTTTGGTTTAAAGGGGTTGTCCACTACTTTCACATTGAAGCTCTATCCTTAGAATAGGGCATCAATGTATGATCAGCAGGGGTCCCGCACCCGGCACCCCCGCCAATCAGCTGTGATCGGTGCCAGGGGCAGGAAGTGCTTACCTGCGGTGCTTGGCCTTCAAGCTGTAGTGGCTGGCGCTTGTTACTGCACATCCGCCTCCTATTCAATTCAATGGGAGGTGGATGTGCAGTACCCTGCGGCGGCCACTACAGATGGACGGCCAAGCACCACAGGCAAGCACTGACAGCCGCCGTCACCACAGTCGATTGGCAAGGGTGCCGGGTGCGGGTAGTGGACAACTTCTTTAAATATAACATTTAATAGTTCTGTTTCTTTTGCTCTGTACTTGTTCCTCCTCTGAAGCTACACGCTACCTATAAGGCGTCCAATCGTCCGGAAAAACAGATTGGTGGTGGTAAAGAATAATCTTTCTTGGGTTATTGTGAAGCGACAGCGATCGTACAAGGGTGCATACATATATTCCATGTGTTGGAAGGTGGTGTGTACGCCGTACGCTCACTGCTAGCTTGCCAATACCTACGTAGTGAGAACAGCCTGCAGCAGCCTATATTGATTGTCGGCCAATCGTGCAATTGTCCAGACAATAGGGGGCTGCAGAGAACTGTTCACTCCAGAGATCACAGTGGGTGGTCTCTATGAGTAAACGGGATCGTGTGGAATCCTTGACACAGACATTCTGGTAACTCAGATTTAAATGCATTAGTAGGATCACATCTTAAGGTGGTGTAGGTGTTTGTGTCACTGAGGATGGAAAGAGCCATGTTACAATACAATTCAGTGTCCAATACCACAACATATCCACCTTTGTCTGATTGCTGGATGGTTATACTAACATTTTGTTGAAGTTCTCTAACCGCTGGAGCATATCAAAATTACTATTATACTTCATATTACAGATGCCACCATGTAATTTTTTTAAGGTTGTTTTCAACTAGCATTTGAAATAAAACTAAAGATAGAACCCTGGATTGCAGAGGATAGTATGCAGGGTTAGATGGGATGATGTTAATTCCTCGATCTTGTGGTTTATTCAAAGAAAAATCTGGATCCTGTAACGAAGACAAAGTTAGTAAGACAGTCTGTTCAACGACTAAGTGTAGCATCATTATGCTCCATAATCTCTGCCGTCATGTTACTAGGAGTGGAAGACTCTTCAGACTCATTGAAGAAATGTTTTGTAACTGTTAATAACCGTGTAAAGCGATTTACATCTCTTATTGTTTGAAAAAGGTCAAAATCTTGCGAGGAGACATAAATTGTGAGACTAGTCACGTGGTATACGGTATATTCTGCAGTAGCCGTCAGCTTCAGTATATTGGCTATACCACACGTAAACTGAAGAAGAGGATCGCCGAACACATCAACAATATCATCAACAACAAAGCAGGGTATTCTGGTGCGGCCAAACATGTTACCATAATATATAAACAGAATACTTCATGTTAATCATTTTTCGGACTCGAAAAGGTTGATCTTGTGGCCCGTGGTGACAGCTGGCAAAAGCAGCCGGCCCTGATGGAAGCCTATTGGATCCTGACTCTAAACACAAAGTACCACCATGGCGTGAACTTCAAAAATGATGTTTTTCATCTACTAATATTTCATTGTTTTTCGGCTTGGCGATGCAGGTTTAACTTCAATTTTACATCAAAACAATGTGTTTCCTTACTCAGGAATGTGGACATACAATTTACATAATGTCTAATGATCAGTTGTGATTCACTATATGTATCTCCCAGTCGCACCCTGTGCACACGTTCAGTTTTCTTTTGTAATTGATGCATCTGCTTCCTGTGAATCACTATCTGATTCACCATTCGCACTTGTATTTTCTCCTAATAATTATCTGGCAATGCGTTTAGTAAGAGACGATAAAACTCCTTTATGAAAGCTTTATATATTTCTATCTGTTCTTTCCAATTGTATATATTTCCATCTGTATCTATCGCAGTAGTGTAGACGGCGGGTCCATTGGATCGTTGGCTTTTGTTGTTTTACAATTCTTTCCATTCATTCCACTCACCTGCCATGTCTGCTGCATTGGTAGCAATGGTTCGTCAGCTGGGACTCCTGGGACCAGTTGTTCCAGTATGGTGCCGGCAGATCCGTTCATCCAGGCCGCCCGTATAGTTTGCTTTTTAGGCAGATATAATCATTTCTTACTTATGGTGACGTTGTGGTACTTGAGTTACATTGCTGGCCATGTTTGCTGTGTCCTCATTGGTGGACGTTTTTTGGGACTGCTGGGACATATTGTCCTTTAGCAGAGTCGGTGTATTTACAGTTGAAACCAGAAGTTTACATACATTATATAAAAAGACATATGATATTTTTCTCAATATCTGACATGAAATCAGAATAAACCTTTCCCGTTTTAGGTCAATTAGGATTACCATAATTACCATAATTTTTAATATTTGCCAAATGCCAGAATAATGAGAGAGAATGTTTTAAGGCATTTTTATTACTTACTGCAAAGTCAAAAGTTTACATACACTAAGATTACTATCCCTTTAAACAATTCTGGACTGCCTATATGATGATGTCATGTGTTTGGAAGCTTCTGAGACACACCTGTGGATGTATTTTAATGCACACCTGAAACACACTGCGTCTTTGTGCAGCATCATGGGAAAGTCTAAAGAAATCAGCCAAGATATCAGAAAGAGAATTGTGGACTTTCACAAGTCTGGCTCATCCTTGGGTACAATTTCAAGATATCTGAAGGTGCTTCGTTCATCTGTACAAATAATTATACGCAAGTACAAACAAGATGGGAATGTCCAGCCATCATACCACTCAGGAAGGAGACCGGTTCTGTTTCCCAGCGATGAACGTGCTTTCGTTCGACATGTGCAATGCAACCCAAGAACAAAAGCAAAAGACCTTGTGAAGAGGATGGCAGAAGCTGGTAAGATTGTGTCAATTATCACAGTGAAACGAGTACTATATCAACATGGGCTGAAAGGCCACTCTGCCAGGAAGAAGCCATTACTCCAAAAGAAACATTAAAAAGTCAGTTTAATGTTTGCAAATGCACACAGGAACACAGACCTTAATTTCTGGAGACGTTCTGTGGTCTGATGAAACTAAAATTCAACTTTTTGGGCATAATGACTATTGTTACGTTGGGAGGAAAAAGGGAGAAGCTTGGAAGCCTAAGAACTAGTGTTGAGAGAGTATGTTCTGTCCGAGTATGCTCGGGCCGAGCTCCGAGTATTTATAGCTGCTCGGTGATATGGTTGAATCGCTCCCGTGTGCATGATTTGCAACTGTTTGACAGTTTTATTACATGTGAGGAATGTGTAAGAAATAGTCATTCCTCATATGTAATAAAACTATTAAACAGTTGCAAATCATGCACACGGGAGCGATTCAACCATATCACCGAGCAGCTATAAATACTCGGAGCTTGGCCCGAGCATATTCGGCAAAAGGGTTAATAGAACATACTCGCTCAACACTACTAAGAACACCATCCCAACTGTGAAACATAGGGGGGGCAGCATCATGTTGTGGGGTTGTTTTGCTGCAGGAGGGACTGGTGCACTTCACAAAATAGATGGCTTCATTAGCAAACAAGATTATGTGGCAATACTGAAGCAACATCTCAAGACATCAGCCAAGAAGTTAAAGCTTGGGTGGAAATGGGTCTTCCAAAAGGACAATGACCCGAAGCATACTGCCAAAATGGTAACAAAGTGGCTTAAGGATAACAAGTCAATGTTTTGGAGTGGCCATCACAAAGCCCTGATCTCAATCCTATTGAAATTTTATGGGCAATGCTGAAAAGGCAGGTGCGAGCAAGGCGACCTACACTCCTGGATCAGTTACATCAGTTTTGTCAGCAGGTATGGGCCCAAATTCCAACCAACTATTGTGAGAAGCTTGTGGAAGGATACCCCAAACGTTTGACCCAAGTCATTCAGTTTAAGGTCTATGGTACCAAATACTAATGAAATGTATGGAAATTTTTGACTTTGCAGTAAATAATAAAAATGCCTTAAAACATTCTCTCTCTCTCATTATTCTGGCATTTGGCAAATATAAAAAATGATGGTAATTCTAAATGACCTAAAGCGGGAAAGATTTATTCTGATTTCATGTCAGATATTGAGAAAAACATGTAGATGTGTCTTTTTATATAGTGTATGTAAACTTCTGGTTTCAACTGTATATATTGTATTATGTGCCCCCAAAAATCTGCACTTTATTCCTCGTTGGTTTTGAGTTAGTTACTCAAATCTATACCCCTCATGTCAATACAATGCAGTTTTTTATTCTAACGCCCCGGCCCCACTATCAGTATTCGGTCAGTAATTTTTATCAGGAATGGGGGATAAATGCAGGAATTGGTGACTTGTTTCCATTATACCTTTTCTCTGATTGTTCCTCACCTGGTTTTGGCTCCCACTCCTGAGAAAAAATACTGACCGAATACTGACCAAATACTGATAGTGGGACGGTGGCCTAAGATCGCTAGTGTTTCTAGTTAGGTAAGGATGAGGTTGCTTTATTAGTTAACTTTCGTTGCAGGGGACATTGGCTTCAGCTGGAATGGGCATTATGGTAAGTAGGGTTTAATTTAGAACAATAGAAGGTCTCTGTGTTTATTCCAAATAAAATATTTTATGCATGGTGTTGTAGTTATTTCACATATCACTTTCACCATGGTGTTAGTAATGGGGGCATCTTATAGACGCCTCTCCATTACTAACCTGGGCTTGATGTCAGCTGGCCTTATAAGCTGACATCAACCCCAGCCCTATTACCCCACTGCCACCGCTACAGAGCAGTGGGCAGAGCGGAGGCTAAGTGCCACTTCTGCAGCGGCTGAGGGCTGCTGTTAATAGCCTAGGAAGGGGCCATGAATATTGGCCCCCTCCAAGGCTAGAAATATCAGTCCCCAACAGTCTGCCTAGCCTTTGCTAGCTGTTAAATAGGGGGACCCCAAATCATTTTTTGGGGATCCACCATTTTAATAGCTAGTAAAGGCTAAGTATTCAGCTGGGGGGCTGATATTAGTAGCCTGGGAAGCTCCGTGGGCATTACCCCCTTCCCAGGCTTCAAAAATCTGTCCCAGCCGTCTGCTTAACCTCTGTTAGACTATAAAATTACGGGGGACGACACACCAATTTTTTTTTAAATAAATCCTTTAATATAACAATAAATGACAAGTACAGTAACCAACACTGTCATTGTACTAATTATATACATGACTGACACCTTTCTATCTATTCTATGTGTATAGCTATTCTTTCTGTTCTAAATTGTCAGGTACCGATGTATTGTAACTGTATGCGGCTGATGAATTGGCGGCTTTTAAAGAGACGGGTGAGTGAAAATCGGAGGGCACTCGCATGGTCTGAGCGCTGTGCGATTTTTTCTCGTCCGAGATACGTGGCAAATCGCAGCATGCTGTGAAATTTTTCTCAGCCCGATTTCAGCTGAGAAAAAACGAATCGCAGATGAGATGTCATTCATTCACTAACATTGGTCCGAGTGCAATTCAATTTTTTATTGCTCTTTCCCAACTAAAGCAGAGAAGGAAAGCACGCGGTGGATGCTGGGCTGTGATGTGCGGTGAAACCCCGACCACGGCCCATCAATCAATGGGGAGGGCGTAACTTGCTCACGTCCGACTGCAGCCGGAAGTTGATGTGACATCAGCGAATGTCGGAGCCGGCGGCAGCCGGGGTCACGTGATGCCTGGTGAGCGGCCAGCAATAGCGCCGCTCACAGGCAATAAAGAACAAGCAAGGTATTTACAAAAAGACTTGTTGGCACAGTTTAAATCCATAGAGTCATTGTTAATAGTAGTGGACAACCTTTTGCAGGTCCTTATAAAATTATTAAAATTTTAAATCCTGTAAGTTAAGTTGCAACTTCTTATTGCCTGGAAATCAATAATTCTTTCCATTCTTCTCTTTTAAAAAAAAATTGAGGGGACCTCAAGACATAATTGAGGTGGATTTGGAAGGGTATTGGGAGTATGAAGTAAGGCGAATTCTTGATTCCAGGTGGGTCAGGTCTGCATTATCTCGTCAAGTGGAAAGATTATGGTTCTTAAGATAATTCCTAAGTTAATTTGGGGTGTTATGGATAAATATATGTATGATTATGGAAGTTATATGAAAATAGTATGTATTAAGAATTGTAGATAATACAAAATTCCCTCCTCCTGCCCGAACCACATTGTACCAACAACCTCATATTGATCAAAGATCCACATACTACGTGGAACATGGAATTATGGAAAATCCCTAATGATTATCGACTAACATATTAATCTGATAATAGCAGCTTTCTAATGATCTTTATTACTTTTAGGGAAATTACAGAATAATAAAAGATAAGTGACTATACTGATTGACCTTTGAACCTTATGTGCAAGACGGACTTAATTGATTTAATTGAGAGTCAGCTTGACTTAATTTACATATTATGTTTACATATTAAAATAATGACCCATTAGCGACAGATGTCAGCCAGAATTATGAGATAAGGCAATGAGGTAATGTGTGGAAAGGTCCCTGATTTTTCCTATAAAAAGCCTATTTGAGACACTACTCAGTGTTCATTTGTGATTTCTCCGACCGTATAGATCCTATATACAATTTGGCGGCAGACAACTAAGACGAGAACACACACATTTTTTGTGCCCCTAACAAGGGGCTCTTCAGGCGATCAGATAGACAGATTATTGGGTGGGGCTGGGGAAAACCCAGCAGTCATGGTACACGTTGGTACCAATGACTAAGTTAGAGAGAGGTGAAAGGTCTTTAAAAATGATTACAGGGAATTAGGAGAGAAGCTGAAGTACAGGTGGTGTTTTCAGATATACTGCTGATTCCACTACGTTACTAGAAAGTCAGCGGGAACTTAAGGAGATAATTGTCAGGGTTTTGGTTCATGGAGAACTGGGCTGACTTCTCTGTTGGCTACTATCTTTACGATAGGGACAGGCTGCACCTCAAGAGGAGAATGCAGATGTGCTGGGGGGAAAATGGTCAGATAGATGGAGGAGCTTTCAAACTAGGATATGGGGGGAGGGAGGGTAGCTGTGCAAATAAGGGGGTAGAGTAGGCAGAGAGATTGAGATATTCAAGGAAAGTAAGGAGGCGAGTAGCCGTAATAAATGTGCTAATAGTATTAAATGTCTGCAGGCAAATGCAAGAAATCTTGAAAACAAAATGAATGAATCAGAGACTCTTAGGTCAGCCACAGATTACGATGTGGTGGGTATTACAGAAACCTGGTTGGATGAAAGCCATGACTGGGTGTCAAACAGAGGGTTACACCACATTCAAACGGATAGGAAAGAAAAATAGGTAGAGGGGTGGGTATTTTAGTTAAAACCAATTTAAGACCTCAAGCTCAATGACGACATGGGGGGCAGCTTCGACAATGTACTGCACACATGGCCAACTTTTGGTGATTATATTTGACCCACGACACCAGAACCACCACATCTATGTGGGGCCATTATTCTGCATGGAAGACTTTGTGGGGCCCATTATACTGGATGGAAAGTTATGTGGGGCCAATCATACTGTATGGAGGACTATGTGGGGCCCATTATTCTGTATGGAGGACTATGTTGGGCCCATTATACTATATACTGGTTGGTCCACGACTTTGTCCCACTTTTTCATTTTGGCCCTCTGCATGTTTTGAGCTTTACATCCCTGATGTAAAATCAGTATGGGTAAATGTACATGGAAATGGCAATAATGGAAAGCTGCTAATTGGACTTTGCTACAAGCCTCCTAATATAGCTGAACACGTAGAGGATGATATGCTGCAACAAATTAAAAAGGCAACAAAAACAAGTCATGGTCAAAAGTGTTGGCTCCCTTGAAATTGTTCCAGAAAATGAAGTAATTCTCCCAGAAAATTATTGTAATTACATGTTTTGTTTTAGACGTTTATTTCCTTTGGATGTATTGGAACAACACAAGAAAACACAGAAAAAAGGAAACTTGAACATAATTTCACACAAAACCACATAAAATAGGTCGGACAAAATTGTTGACACCTTGCCAAAATTGTGGCTAAACAACTTTGTTTCAAGCATGTGAAGCTTGTTCAAACGCAATTGTCGCAAATAACAGATGTGGGCAATATGAAAATCACAACTAAAACCAGATAAAAAAGGGAGAAGTTGATTCAATCTTTTCATTGTGTGCATATGTGTGGCACACTAAGCATGGAGAAAACAGAAAAAGGAGAACTGTCTGAGGACTTGAGAACCAAAATTGTTGAAAAATATCAATAATTTCAAGGTTATAAGTCCATCTTTAGAGATCCTCATGTTCCTCTGTCCAAGGTGCGCAACATAATCAATAAATTTACAACACATACAGTCAAATATGGTGGAGCTTCAAAGATGTTTTGGGGTTGTTTTGCTGCCTCTGGTCAGGTACCTTGACTGTGTGCAAGGCATCATGAAATCTGAAGATTAGCAAAGGATTTTGGGGCACAATGTAGTGCCTAGTGTCAGAAAGTTGGGTTTGCTTGCTAGGTCATGGGTCTTCCAGCATGACAATGACCCCAAACATATTTAAAGAAGCACCCAGAAAATGGATGGAAACAAAGTGCTGGACAGTTATGACCAGCAATGAATCTGGATGTAAATCCCATTGAACACCTGTGGAGAAATCTTAAAATTGCTGTTTGGAGAAAAATATAAAAATCTAAAAGTCCTCAGTGGTTGATACCATCTTTTCAGTTAGCCATTAGTCAGTAAGCTTTCGAGACTACTCAGGTCTCTTCATCAGACATAGTATAACACAAAATCTGAATAGTCACATATTAATACACAACAGGGCACAGTAAAGGGAAGGGGGGGGGTGTTCCTCTGTGAAGCAGAGAAACAAAAAGATGGCCACACAAGTTCAAAATAGTAAAGAAGTAAGAAAACTCCTTTATTAACACATGTAGTAAACACAAATTACAAAAATAATTGCGGACGACAGAGTGGACACAGAGTGCTGGATCAACATGAATAAAACAATGTTAAAAACTGTGACACAGCGCCCGAAAGGTCAGCCTATATAGCAAGTGGAAATATAAGGGGGACAGCAACAGGGTCACATGTATTAATAAATATATACCACCCATAAAGAATACCTTTTCCAAATTGTACGCCCAAAACAATAATATCCCATCACAATCCAACTACCCAGAAACAAAAGGGTTAAAACCCTTATACAGATAGAAATAATATAAACAATTGGTCATAAATAAGCTGAAATAGCTGTGTACCTGGGTAAGGCCACCAGACAGGCTCTGCTACCGTCACCCCGACGTACGTTTCGGTAGGAAAACCTTTTTCAAGGGGCACAGGAATAATGCAATAGATAAGACAAGTGACGTGAAGCAGAACTATCAGTATGGGAGAGGGAGAAGCAGTTGTGGCCGTAAAAATGTTTGGCCACAAGTAGAGCTATTCTTTTTTTCTTTTATTGTGTGGCGATGAGAATTCATCCTTGTTCTAAGTTTTTGCCTTGTCTCCCCTACATACAGACCCCCAGTTGGACATTTGTTACATATAATTAAGTTCATTGTGATGCAGCTGAAAGTACCTGGGGTCTTGTGGTCCTGATGTGAGTTGGGAATCTTTATCTTATCCATGGTCATTATAAACGGACAGGTTTTACATATACAGTTGGTGAGGATAAATTTTATAAGTTTCACCTCAAAGGTGAAACTATCCTCCCGGTCAGTTTTCTTTCCCTCCCAGTACCTTTTCATTCTAACAATGATAGGTTTCTAGGAGATTATACTTGTTCCTTTTATTTGTGGTTCTCCTTAGCTTGCCTTCTTTGCCCTATAAGAATGTGTTTTTGTTTCTCACTCAGTTTTCGTATTTTACTTCATACTTTCCTTTCCCCTTGTTGAGAGTGTGTTGCAGCCTCCCCTCTGGTTCCTCAGGAGGTATGAGAAACTCCTCAATGGCTTATTAGTTAGTTGGGTGTGTGGTGGCATTTTTAGTTGTGCAGCTAGGGCCTTTCCAATCTCTACAGAGAGTAATTGGGTGTAGTTGTGACATTCTCCCCTGTGTGGGTTCTCCGGTGGTTATCAAGATGCGCTTTCTGGTTAAAACATTTCCCACATTTTGAACATGAAAAAGGCTTCTCCCTTGTGTGAGTTCTCTGGTGCTTATCAAGATCCGATTTCTAGTTAAAACATTTCCCACATTCTGGACATGAAAAAGGCTTCTCCCCTGTGTGAGTTCTCTGATGTTTCATAAGATTTGATTTCTCTGTAAAACATTTCTGTAAAGGGAAGTGTCCTAGGTTGTACATGTATATATGTATCTACATACTAGCCATGCTTGCAGATAAGTATACATGTATATATTGGCCCCCATCTCCTTATGTGTTTCAGCCTGCTTGCTGCTGTTGGGGGCAGGATCAACAAAATGTCCAGCCATGTACTAAAACAGGTTTTGCGAGCATGGCTGGACATGAACAAAGACCTTAGCCAGTGGGCGGGGAATAATACATCATTTCCGGTGCAGGACTTAAAACCCCAGAGCACTCATGTGCTAGCCCTCTTTTCTCTTTGGACTGTTAGAGATGGACATAACACATGGCTGAGTATCTCTCTTCCCCTGTAACTCTTTACTTGCTAGCCCTACATACCCTGTACTAACCCTATCCTTGTATCTGTATATATATATAGGGAAAGTTAGTATAGTTGGGTGGGCTGATATTGCATGAGTGATTAGGAAACATGGGTGGAAAATAGGTAATTGGGAATTGTATATTGTTATTATTATTGTGTACTGTGTTAGTGGGATAAATAGTAGTATATTATCTGTAGACTTTTGTGTAATAAATACCTTTTATTAGCACACGGTTTTGTCTCAGTTGGTATATAGTATAATGCACAGATAACGTTAGTGGATATTAATTATTAATAATCAAGTTTGATGTTAATAGTTAATATCGGACCTCAATAGAGGAGTAGGAGAGTTCCCCCATTAATTACTGATATTTTTGGAGGGAAACCTCGTCTTTTAACAATGGCGAGCCAGCCAGGAGTACTCATAACCCTGCAGAAGCAAGCTGCGGGAGAGGAATAGAAAGACTGGCAGGGTGAGGGGTGTACACAGGATAGTGACTCGGGCAAACCTATACACTGAGGGTAAAGCCATTCCAGAGTCTGACCAGCAAGACGACTTTGGGGTAGGCAGATACCTGAAGACTGGCAACGACAGGACCACAGCAAAAAGACTTTAACAACAAAAAGAGTTTGATTAAAGATCCAAGAAAGAAGCAGAGTGTATTCTGTGGAGGGATGCGTTGGATTACGGTGAAAGGCAGGGAAGAGTTGATGGCCGTAATGGCTGATGTCTAGGTACCTAAGTGCAGTATTATACTTCATTCCATCCTGAACTGTCACAACTTATAAATGGGGCTGGAGTAGGCAAATATATCCCAGTACAACACTTCCCTCAAATTTCATTGTCGTGTTCTCGACAACAAGGGGATTGTAAAGGGAAGTGTCCTAGGTTGTACATGTATATATGTATCTACATACTAGCCATGCTTGCAGATAAGTATACATATAAATTGGCCCCCATCTCCTTATGTGTTTCAGTCTACTTGCTGCTGTTGGGGTCAGGATCAACAAAATGTCCAGCCATGTACTAAAACAGGTTTTGCGAGTATGGCTGGACATGAACAAAGACCTTAGCCAGTGGGCGGGGAATAATACATAATTTCCGATGCAGGACTTAAAACCCCAGAGCACTCATGTGCTAGCCCTCTTTGCTCTTTGGACTGTTAGAGATGGACATAACACATGGCTGAGTATCTCTCTTCCCCTGTAACTCTTTACTTGCTAGCCCTACATACCCTGTACTAACCCTATCCTTGTATCTGTATATATATATAGGGAAAGTTAGTATAGTTGGGTGGGCTGATATTGCACGAGTGATTAGGAAACATGGGTGGAAAATAGGTAATTGGGAATTGTATATTGTTATTATTATTGTGTACTGTGTTAGTGGGATAAATAGTAGTATATTAACTGTAGACTTTTGTGTAATAAATACCTTTTATTAGCACACGGTTTTGTCTCAGTTGGTATATAGTATAAGGCACAGATAACATTAGTGGATATTAATTATTAATAATCAAGTTTGATGTTAATAGTTAATATCGGACCTCAATAGAGGAGTAGGAGAGTTCCCCCATTAATTACTGATATTTTTGGAGGGAAACCTCGTCCTTTAACAATTTCCCACATTCTGAACAGGAAAATGGCTTTTCTCCTGTGTGAGTTCTCTGATGGTTGATAAGAGTTGATTTCACTGTAAAACATTTCCCACATTCTGAACAGGAAAATGGATTCTCCTCTGTGTGAGTTCTCTGATGTTTATAAAGATATGATTTGTGTCCAAAACATTTTCCACAATCTGAGCATGAAAAAAGCTTCTCCTCTGTGTGAGTTCTCTGATGTTTGATAAGATTTGATTTCTTTGCAAAAGATTTCCCACATTCTGAACATGAAAATGGCTTCTCCCCTGTGTGAGTTCTCTGGTGCTTATCAAGATCCGATTTCTGGTTAAAACATTTCCCACATTCTGGACATGAAAAAGGCTTCTCTCCTGTGTGAGTTCTCTGATGTTTGATAAGATTTGATTTCTCTGTAAAACATTTCCCACATTCTTGACAGGAAAATGGCTTTTCTCCTGTGTGAGTTCTCTGATGGTTGATAAGAGTTGATTTCACTGTAAAACATTTCCCACATTCTGAACAGGAAAATGGCTTCTCCTCTGTGTGAGTTCTCTGATGTTTATAAAGATATGATTTGTGTCCAAAACATTTTCCACAATCTGAGCATGAAAAAGGCTTCTCCTCTGTGTGAGTTCTCTGATGTTTGATAAGATTTGATTTCTTTGCAAAAGATTTCCCACATTCTGAACATGAAAATGGCTTCTCCCCTGTGTGAGTTCTATGATGTCTGATAAGATTTGATTTCACTGTAAAACATTTCCCACATTCTGAACAGGAAAATGGCTTCTCCTCTGTGTGGGTTCTCTGGTGCTTAAGAAAACTAGATTTATGGTTAAAACATTTTCCACATTCTGAACATGGAAAAGGCTTCTCACCTGTGTGAGTTCTCTGATGTATATTAAGATATGATTTCTGGTTAAAACATTTCCCACATTCTGAACAGGAAAATTGCTTCTCCCCTGTGTGAGTTCTCTGATGTGTGATAAGAGTTGATTTCTCTGTAAAACATTTCCCACATTCTGAACATGAAAATGGCTTTTCCCCTGTGTGAGTTATCTGGTGCCTAACAAGATCTAATTTCTGATTAAAACATTTCCCACACTTGGCACAAGAAAATCTATTCTCTGCTGTGTGAATTTTTTGAGGTTTAAGAAAAGACTTTTTGGGAGGAAAACTATTTCTATATTCTGAACGTGAAAATGGCTTCTTTGCATTAGAAGCATTTTGCTTTTTAATGCTTATTTTGTGACTTTGATTTTCCTTAGTAGTCAGTAATGAATCAGAAGACAGGACCTGTTTCAAAGGATCAGATGACAGATCTTTGCTGTGAAGGGATGATGGTAAATCTGGAGAAATGTCATTCATTTCAATTGTATTCTGTTGGATCTGAAAATAATCTGATTTGAAAATTGAAGATATCAGCTGTCCCTCTGATCTCCTGGTACAGACATCTGCCAAGAAGAAAACCAATTATTATTTTTTAATAAAAATTCCTTGAATTTTATATTTTTGAACATTTCTACTTAAACTGTCCATAAAAAAGGCAAGTTATATATAAAAAAAAAATCACTTATTCACCAGGACAATGACTGTCTAATAGAAAACCTCATAGGATGGAGCAGTAGAGCGTGGTGTTCAACTGATTTTTCATTCTGCCTCCAAATATGGAATAAAAAGCCACCAAACAATGTTATGTAGCCGAAAATAATACCAATAAAAACTTCTACTCCTCTCACAAAAAACAAGTCCCCACTCAGGTCCATCATTTGTCAATGTAATAACAGAGGTTTCCACATTACTAGTGGCTCAAAGGCTCTTGAAAAGCAACATGGCTTCCATAAACCAATCCAGCAATATCTGCTCTCCCAAAGTCAGATCGCCCCCTCGCTTATGAGCCTTACAGTAGTTTATGTGCCTAAATCACATTTAGCATCTATGTATTTGGCATTACTATAATGAGAAGAACCCACTTAATTTATGGTGTGTGTCTCCTGGAGCACAATCTGGGCACTATGTGTTGGGTAATAAAATAGCATATTTGCAATTTTCACTCTCCAACATCCACTGCGTGCTAATTTCTGGAGAGTGACTGTGGAGTCAAAATAGTCACTACTCCTATAGATTAATTCACTGAGGGTTATAATTTCCAAAATGGGGATTTCTACTGTTCTGGTTTTCTGCCATTTTGTCATATTAGGGCTTCTGCAAAAGGTGTGTCCCATCTCCTCTGGGACATCTACTTCTCCTCGTGCTTCGACTTATGTGACGTTTGCTTTTGTCACCAGGAGCCGCCTTATTCATCCTGCAGGCAGCGCTAGTGATGGAGGAGACGTCCGAACCAGAAGCTCTGGACGGCGCAGGTTCTGTCCAGCCACTAAGATTAGGGTTGCTTGGACCAGTAGTACCATCCAGTCTGGCAGTATGGGTGTGTGTGTTATCCAGCTGGAGTAATCTGCTCCCTGCTTCAGCCAACTGGAAAGCACCACACCCTACTAAAGCCGGAAGCATATTGCCGGAAGCAGCCAGGTACAGCCTTGTTCTCCTCTGGTTCAGTCCTCTGTGCTCAGCTCCCGGCTTGTGTATTTGTTTTCTGTTGTGACCTCGGCCCGTTTACTGACTACTCTTGTGTCTTCTGATTTTGTATTTTCTCTGCTCTCCTGTTCTGACCTGGCTACCTGACTATTCTTCTTCCCATCTCACTCACTTGGTTCAGTGAGCTATTGTGTAGGGAACTCAAGGGTTCCTGCTTTTTTTAACATTTTTTTATTGTTTGTCTACTTTTTATATGTATACCTCAATAAAATTATATTTTTAATTATGAGTTTTATGCTTTCCGGTTATAGCTGCACCTATTTGCGGCAGTTTTTGTGTCTTTACTATAAAGTGACACACGTCAGATTTGAAAAATGGGGCCTGATCATCTGCACATTCTACGCACTCTGTCATTTAGCTTTGTAGTTTACAGACCTGGGCAGGTAACGGTCAGCATCATCTAATCACAGGGGGTAGGTGGATCCTCCAGGTTGTAAGTGCTATAGAAAAGGGCTTTCCCAATTTCCCAAAGTAATCTGAACATTTTCGGACGGAGGAGATTGTTGTGGTCTAGCGGCAAAATGGTGACCACAAGATTGTGATACGGCCGGACTACACCACCGATAAAGCAGCCACAGCCGGTGACTGAGAAGAATCTGTGACTTCTCTGCATTTAGTGGTCACTACTCACCTGGGTAGTCATATGTAGGAATCTCCTCTTTACACCGCTCATCACCCCTCACATATGTCTCTGTGGTATTAATATGGGTCAGACCTTCACCCTGAAACAAATATTATAAAAGTCACAGACAGATGGAGAAGTCCCATCTATGATCAGCTCTAATCCTGCCATCTCCACTGTTTTCATTACACAAATATAAAACATAATAATGGTGGATAAAACAAGACTGAATACAAGACCTTCACAGCCGTCTACACATCATAGGGGAGATCTCATGACACCTTCTCTCTATCTACCTGATGATCCTGAGGAACATTGGGATCTTCTTGTTTACAGTCCTGTGGAAGAAGAGGACGGGGACATCTCTCTGGTGTTGTCCTCTTACTGGATAGATCTGGAGGAAACACATACAGGGACTGAATTCATTCTTTACATACAGATAATTATAGGTCGTGTGTATTTAGTCCTGTCTATTACCTGGTGATGTGAGGGGCTGGGGAACCTCCATCATGACGCCCTTGTACAGATCTTTGTGTCCTTCTAAATACTCCCACTCTTCCATGGAGAAATAGACAGCGACATCCTGACACCTTATAGGAACCTGACATATACAATGATACCGTCATCCCCCCGATCCCTTCATAGCGTTACTGTAAAATGTCCCAGCATTCCCAGCAGTGTCACCTCTCCAGTCAGCAGCTCAATCATCTTGTAGGTGAGTTCTAAGATATTCTGGTCATTGATGTCCTCATGTATCAGGGGGTGAGGTGGAGGCCCTGTGATTGGGCTCAGATGTCTTCTCCATCTCTCAGACACAGGGTCCTGACAGCGCTCACTAGAGGTTTTCTTCACTACTGTGTAATCCTGGTTATGGAGAGACACATTAATAAATCTCATTACAGACATTTCCAGAGTCCTCACCTCTCCAGTTCTGTCCATCTGTTATTCCCATAGATAAGAATGATGTAATGTGACGTCATCAGAATCTCTCACCTCTCCAGTAAGCCGGAAGAGGATCTCTAGGGTGAGGTTTAATATCCTCTCCACCATCTTGTCTCTGTCCATAGCCACCTTTGATGGGTAAATCAGAAAAATTTTCTTATATCGAAGATCGTCACTGAGAGGATCCGAAGAGAGACCTGAAGGAGAAAAAGATAAGTTGATGGCACATCATAATACATCTATTGGAGATAATGAGGGAAAACATATAAGGAGATTTATTATTTTACAGTATTTCGTTTTTTTCTTTATATCTAGTAATAAAACCGTTATATTTTAGGACACAGACAACAAGCAGTTTCTTCCTTGGAGTCTGCAGCTGAATACGTTTCTCATAGACTCACTGTCAGGGAAATTTTGTGAAAATATTAACAATTTCTCCCAAACCCCTCTTAAACAGTGTATAATATTTTGTCAAACCCCATTAATGTGGATACAACATCATAGTATAGAGCAAGTATATATACAAATTGAAGAGAGGTGACACCTACTAGACTGCTGGATGGTATTCAAAGGTAGGAATTCAAAAGTGTGGAGATATGGTGACTCTGGTTGCTTGGGTCTGCAGAAAAGAGCAGAGAGTGGCAGACTCAGAGTTATCAGCTGAGAGGGACTGTGGAGGCAGAGATAGACCGAATAGAGCTGGACGTAGCATACCTGTGACCCCTAGTTCCTGGTTATAAGTTGGTACTGCACGTAGTGGCTTAGAGGAACGCGGTGTCCACCGCTAGTTCCTGGTGCTGTGAGAGTTGTCAGGGGCAGGATGGTATCGGCTGACCAATCGCCGCCAATCCCGCAGTGCTGTGAACTCCGGAAGTGCATGTGTGACGTCACCGGAAGTGACGCACTGCTCCCAGGAAGCTGTGCATTCTGCAGGCTGGTGTAAATGCGTTCCAGTGAGCCGGAAGTTTGAGTGCCAGGGAGAGAGAATGTGCGTTCCACCAGTATAGAGCATAAGACCCAATGGGCATGAGCCAGAGCCTTTGTTGGAGTGGACAAGGATCTAGGAGAGGGGACAAGAGTGTGCCAGAGAGGAATAATCTGCAATAAAGGAGACAATATATGAGTAGGATATGGAGATCAAAACATGTATATTATTGACCTATTCAATTTGAAGACCACATATCCAAACGTAAAATACATTTCAGCATAGGGTCACATAAGATCCCTGGGTGACAAATTTCTCTATACCAATTGTTCAATGAGAACCAAACTCCAAACATAAAAAAAAATTATATAAAAAGCCAGCAGGTCATAGTCCCTATTAAGGCCTTTCGGCTCTAAGGACTGTAATTCATGAATTCAATAGGCTTCTCTACGTTTGAGAAGGCTCACTCTGTCGCTCCCCCGATGTGGTGTCAAAACTTGTTCCAATACCTGGTATTTGAATTGAGAAATACTATGTCCTGCCATGATAAACTGTTGGGGAATGGGTAACATTAGGTTTTTGCACAGAATTGTGGACTTGTGCTTTGAAATCCTATCCCTTATGGGCTGTGCCGCCTCCCCCACACAGATTCGGCCGAATGGACATTTAATAAGATATACCACATATGAACTGTCACATGTAAAGTACCCTTTGATGTTGTATATTTTTTCAGTTTGTGGGTGATGAACAATGCTACCCCTGAGGACATTGTTGCATTGACGACATTGGAGACATGGGAATGTGCCCATTTTGGGATTCTGCAAAAACCATAGTCTCTAATATTGGTTCTTAAAACACGGTAGGAAGGGTTGTTGGAACGCAGGGATCGTGGGATAGCCGGTTTGTAAGATGTTCCTGTGTTTCCTAATGGTTTTATTTAAGATGTAGGCGAAGGGGTGGAACGTGTGAACGAAGGGAATTCTGTCCTTAGTGTTTGGAAGATCAGTTCTGGAATTCGACGCCTGGGGATTCAAGAAGCTAGGTGGATAGCCTCGTTCAGTGAATTTGGTCGACATTTCTTGTAACCTCTGATTGCGGATAGTTTCACTGGACACTATCCGTTTGACCCTCTGAAATCGTAATGTAGGTATAGATTTCTTCATCGACCTTGGATGATTGCTAGAAAAGTGTAATAGGTCATTGCGATCGGTGGGCTTGGAATAGAGATCAGTTGTTAGGTGGCCCTTTGTATCCTTGATCACCATGGTATCAAGGAAACTAACATGGCTTGAATCATATGTCATGGTGAAGCGTCTTTAAACCAAAGACGTTTAATGTTGTGGGATTGATTGTATTAGATAAATGTCTTCTAATACATTTTTTTAGCGACTCTGAAGTGCATCCCACATATTGTAGTTTACTCTCTATACATTCTATTAAATGCACTGCTCAAAAAAATAAAGGGAACACTCAAATAACACATCCTAGATCTGAATGAATGAAATATTCTCAATGAATACTTTGTTCTGTACAAAGTTGAATGTGCTGACTACAAAATCACACAAAAATTATCAAAGGAAATCAAATTTATTAACCAATGGAGGCCTGGATTTGGAGTCACCCCCAAAATTAAAAGTGGAAAAACACACTACAGGCTGATCCAACTTTGATGTAATGTCCTTAAAACAAGTCAAAATGAGGCTCAGTATTATGTGTGGCCTCCACGTGCCTGTATGACCTCCCTACAACGCCTGGGAATTCTCCTGATGAGGTTCCGCAAACTTCTGGACAGTCTGTGTTGTAACGTGACGTTGGTGGATGGAGCAAGACATGACCCAGCTTTCGTCCTTCTCCATCACAGCAACACCCCTTTAAAAACATATAAAAACTCGATACTGAGACTCTTGATCACGTCTGCTAGAGCATGTATTCCCTCACTATGGAAAAGTAACACTATCCCGACAATCTCACTATGGTTCTCCAAAATAAAAGAGATTAGGTTAATGGAGGAGCTCACCTACACGATCAATAACTCCCATGATAAATTTTATAAAACATGGCTCTACTGGAGTTTAAATCTTCCGCTGATTACCTGGCCCTCATAGGGGAAAGTTAAGTCTATACTTCAGGAGCCTCTCTGACGTTACCCTAACCCTCTTACCCATACATCCCTTCCCCCACTTCCCTTTGTCTTTGTGTATATTTGTGTTTTGGGCTTTAACTACTCATTTTTTCTTTTATAACCCTTATTTGTTAATCAACATGAATATGTAATGACTTAATGTTTAAGTCTGAGTCACCACGCTGGTATATCCTAAAACACATTGAACCAATGTTCTACCAGCGACTCTACTTTGGATTGTGTTTACTTATTTAATTTTCAAATGTTTTGGAAATACTGGTTATTGTTATGGTTATGTGGTCATGTTTGACCTACTACTTGTTGCACAACTAGTACCCGGTGTTTGTATTTGTATTTCCTTTTCAAAACTTAATAAAGATAAATTTGTAAAAGGATAATCAAGTCACATTGCATTTGATATTTGTTTCTTGAAAAAAAACTCGGTGAAAGTATTCCGCCCAGTGTAGAAGCCTTTTTGGATACAAAACTCAAACAAAATATGCAAACGAATTTACAAAGTCTGGAGGATGGATCTCAGACATCAAAAAAAATAAGCTTGAAAGAGATATCAAAGACTACGATTCAAATTCAATTTACACATGGAAATGAAACAAACCAAGAGCTACTGTTCTGAAATACAGGTCACACAATAAATTCTAAGCAAATAGAGGAGAGCGGAGGTCAGCTTCACAAATCCTAATGTGTCCATGGGTTCCTCTAATTATAATTCTCTGAGGACTAATCTGATGCATCAGTGGGATCAACTAAAGACAGATGGAACAAAAATAAATTCTCAAGTATTCCCCACAATTCAGCACAAAACAACAGGCCGGAAGAAAGCTCAGATGTGCCCGGAAGCATGCGTTCCACGCCGGATCGCATAATGGTTTTGGATTGCATACCACCAACATAGAAAAGTCCTATCTCTGAGATGAGCGTCATTGGAGACTAAAAACAAGTATTGCACATCCTCCCATCATGCAATAGGCATGTAGATCTACTTTATCACTACAGAAAATATGGGATGATGGCCCACAGTATATTCGTAAATGATCAAATTTGTCCCCTATTGCATAATTAGAGATACACAAGGATCATCACACTTGTTAGTTACTAAATAGTATATGTAGGATATAACTGATAAGAAATAATTCTGATATAGAAGCTCAGATATCTCGATGAAGTACAACAATATGTGAACCTCATTCACAGGGAACTGAGTAGCAATGGGTAGAATATACAATCCAAAAATGTAATACAGAATGGGTCTGTATTCACACAAAACAAGCACAGGAAATTAGCTCATTCAGTCCCTTAGGGGCTCGTGAATCCAGTCTGGAAATCCACTCACTTTCCTTTTTGAGGATACATCTATTGTGATCACCTCCTATCACATTGGGTTTAACCACCTCAATGATGAAAAAGGAGATGTCTCTGGTTTCACCTCGATGTACACTATTCATATGTCTCGCTAATCGGGTGTCCTGACCATGGCATATATCACCCTAATGCCCCCCACCCTCCTCCTAGACTCCCTCTTGGTCTTGCCTACATAATCTGTCCAAACACAAAAAAGAAAACAAGAACCGGCAACTTTGTACGGGGATGACAATTGATCCAGGAATAGTGTACCGCTGTCTAGCCCACATGTTGCTTTTAAAGTGATACAATAAAGGAGCACGTTTTAGGGACCGGTGAGTGCTATCCTTTCTTCTTATTTGCTTACATGTTACCTACATAATCTAGGGGGCAGGTGCATGTGGCCATATATACAAGTCCTGAGGTTTTACAGTTGGAATAACCCCTCTGAAAAAAGTTTTTACTCGTGGAGGAACTCGAGAAAGATTTACATGGTCTCATCCAATTACATGTACAACATTCTCCACATCTAAAGAAACTGCAGATTCTTCCAAGCCCCCTTGGGTGCAGTTTTTTTGTAGAAACTATGCACTAAATGGTCCCTAATTGACCAACCCTTTCTGAAAGTTATTGTGGGAGTAGATCACACAGCACCTTCCGAGCCGGGTCGGCCACAAGTATATCCCAGGTCACTCTGATTGTCATAAGTTTTTCTTACTCGTGCTATCCCATCTTTTTCTTGGTCTCTTGGTTAGGTATGGAGGAGTGTCTGTCTCTCCCATTTTTCTGCAAACGATGATGTGGAATCCAAAATGTACCATGAGTACCCTATAATCCCTTAATCTGATATAAAAGGTCTATTGCCTGTATATTAAAATCTGAGACAATATGGCAGTACCTTCTCAACCATAAAAATTGACCCTTGGGTATTCCTCTTTTTATTGGGATGGGGTGGTGGCTATCCCACTTCAATAGTTTATTAGTGCTTGTAGGTTTATGGTAGATGAGTGTCCCTAGGGTCTCATCCCGTTCTTTCTTGATTAGTACATCCAGGAAAGGCAACTGGTAATAATTAAACTCTGATATAAATCTCAGGCCCACTGTATAGATATTGAGTTCCCTGATAAATTCAAGAGATTGTTCACTCGTCTCTGACCAGATGATTAAAATGTAGTCAATATATTTGTATCATACCCCAATATATGGATGGCACCACTTATGATCATCCCTGAATATTGTGGATTCCTCCCACCAGCCCAGGAATAGTTTAGCATACGAGGGGGCACAGAGGCTTCCCATCGCAGTACCCCTGAGCTGGTGGAAGTACTTCCTGTCAAAAATAAATAAGTTATGTGTAAGAGTGAATTTTAGAAGATCCTCCATGAAGTCATTATGTCTGCTACACTCTATTGATCTCGATTTCAAGAAATGTCTTACTCCTCTGATACCATCCTCATGCGATATATTACTGTACAAAGCCTCAATATCTAGTAAGGCCTGCTCCCCTACATGAGTGTATACATGCTCGAGGGTATACATGTAGGGGAGCAGGCAAAGGGAAAACCAATCCCAGAGGGATTATTCCAACTGTAAAACCTCAGGACTTATTCCAACTACAGGACCTCAGGTGGTACTGTGGGGGCATCATACATACTACATAAGGGGCATAATGGGGGCATTACACTGTGTGGGGGGCATCATACATCCTGTATAAGGGGCATAATGGGGGCATTACACTGTGTGGGGGGCATCATACATCCTGCATAAGGGGCATAATGGGGGCATTACACTGTGTGGGGGCATCATACATACTGCATAAGGGGCATAATGGGGGCATTACACTGTGTGGCCAGTAAAGGGGTCCTGTACTATGAGAACAATAAGTTTCCTCCCTTCCTGTCTCCATAGTTGGGTCGTATGTATCTATTACAGGAAACAGAACAAAAACCTTATGATTCTTATAAAGGGGCAACACAAGACCCCAAAAGAGTCTCCGTGCTGAAGGGGTTAATGCCCCCTGCGCCCAGTAATGGGGTCTCCACATACCTCCACCTGGTGCATACTAAAACCCTATGTGCCACATTTATCTATACCTATGCCTATGGTAGTTTTTTTTTACAGTTTCATTTTCTTAATTAAGTTTTCCTTTCCACTTCACTCTATTTGAAGCAGAATAACCAATTTATTTACTTATGTATTTATTTGACATAAAGTTGCTATACATGAATGTAGGGGTTAACTTTTTTGGAAACTGAATAACGGTTTTAAGCTCCGTTTTTTTTTATTGGAATAAGTTCATATTAGTACAACAAGGTTATCTTCCAAGTTTCATTAAGATCTTTTTAGGGATTCAGTCTTTATGCGCCGCCATATTCTTCCATACCTATGCCTAGTGTGTTATCATGGTTGGAAACTGAATAACGGTTTTAAGCTCCGTTTTTTTATGGGAATAAGTTCATATTAGTACAACAAGGTTATCTTCCAAGTTTCATTAAGATCTTTTTAGGGATTCAGTCTTTATGCGCCGCCATATTCTTCCATACCTATGTCTAGTGTGTTATCATGGTTGGAAACTGAATAACGGTTTTAAGCTCCGTTTTTTTATTGAAATAAGTTCATATTAGTACAACAAGGTTATCTTCCAAGTTTCATTAAGATCTTTTTAGGGATTCAGTCTTTATGCGCCGCCATATTCTTCCATACCTATGCCTAGTGTGTTATCATGGTTGGAAACTGAATAACGGTTTTAAGCTCCGGTGTTTTTATTGGAATAAGTTCATATTAGTACAACAAGGTTATCTTCGAAGTTTCATTAAGATCTTTTTAGGGATTCAGTCTTTATGCGCCACCATATTCTTCCATACCTATGCCTAGTGTGTTATCATGGTTGGAAACTGAATAAGGGTTTTAAGCTCCGTTTTTTTATTGGAATAAGTTCATATTAGTACAACAAGGTTATCTTCCAAGTTTCATTAACATATTTTTAGGGATTCAGTCTTTATGCGCCGCCATATTCTTCCATACCTATGCCTAGTGTGTTATCATGGTTGGAAACAGAATAACGGTTTTAAGCTCCGTTTTTTTTATTGGAATAAATTCATATTAGTACAACAAGGTTATCTTCCCAGTTTCATTAACATATTTTTAGGGATTCAGTCTTTATGCGCCGCCATATTCTTCCATACCTATGCCTAGTGTGTTATCATGGTTGGAAACTGAATAACGGTTTTAAGCTCTGTTTTTTTTATTGGAATAAATTAATATTAGTACAACAAGGTTATCTTCCAAGTTTCATTAAGATCTTTTTAGGGATTCAGTCTTTATGCGCCGCCATATTCTGCCATACCTATGCCTAGTGTGTTATCATGGTTGGAAACAGAATAACGGTTTTAAGCTCTGGTTTTTTTATTGGAATAAGTTCATATTAGTACAACAAGGTTATCTTCCAAGTTTCATTAAGATCTTTTTAGGGATTCAGTCTTTATGCACCGCCATATTCTTCTATACCTAGGCCTATGGTAGTTTTTTTTTACAGTTGAATTTTTTTAATGTATTTTTCCTTTCCACTTCACTCTATTTAAAAATAAATTAGCAGAGGTTAAAACTGTAATTGTGTTTTCAACAAGGCAAACCCATACATTTCTATATAGTAACTTTAAATTTCAAATAAGCACTGAATCCCTAATAAGATCTTGATGCAACTCTGAAAATAAGTTTGTCATTAATATGAACTTATTCCAACAAGAAAAACAGAGCTTAAAAATGTAATTCTGTTTTCAACAATGTTAATTCATGCATTCCTATATAATAACTTTACATTTCAAATAAACAGTGAATCCTTAAGTAGATCTTTATCGAAAAATTTTGCCTTAAAGCCCTTGTTTTTGTTTGTTTGATTTTCACACAAGACTATGGCAATGGCACAGTTTTTTTAAATGGTTTTCTTAATCTCTCTGATCTCAGTTTACTGATAAAATAAAATATACAGTTTACTTTATTTAAAAAAAAATTAAGGGCTCACTCACACTGGCCGTTTCGGCTCCGTTATGTGCATGCGCTTTTTATGCGCACAAGCATAAGAAGCGCATGCTGAATTACTGTGTCGCTGGTTTTTAGCGCACACAGTCATTCAAATAGGCGGCGGCAGTCCGTTCTGCGCGGCAAAAACGGACATGCTGTCGCTTTTTTCTGCGCATCCGTTCGATGCGCAGAAAAAGCGGAGTGTCTGCACTAGCCCATTGACAACAATAGGCTCGTTTTTTCAGCGCAGAATGGATGCGCTGAAAAAACGCGAAAACGCTGCCTGTGTGAACAAGCCCTTATGAGGCGAAATTAAGCTGTCTGTTGTAAACACAAGTCACATATATGTTACTGTAGATTTGAAATGAATGCTGAATCCTAGATTAGATGATGAAGTATAAGTTACATAAAAGTATTTTCATTACAGAAAAATAATTAAGTTAACACTTACATGACTGAATGGATTACGAATATTGACATAACCTTATTTAAAACAAATCAAAACATAGCATCTAGGTTACATAAAACTATTTTATTTGGGAGAAATATTTAAGTTAACATTTACACAACTGAATGGATTACGAATACTTGACAAAACCATATTAAAGGGTAACTATCATGTTTGAAGGTTTTTTTTCTAGAACCCCCTTACCCCCTTAACCCATTAGGACCTGTTTAAAATAAGAAAACTTCTTACTTACCCTCCTGCTGGCCCACGAAGCTCCTGTTCTGGGCCAAAGTGCAACTGAACAGTTGCCGGAATGCGCGTGCACGCACATCCTCGGGCATTCATTCTCCTAAAACGACTTCAATCTGAATATTCTTTAGGAGAATAGTTTAGCGAGGGACAGTTAGTTGCATGTTTTCAAATTAGTGATTTAGGGACAGATTATTGTAGGATGTGTGAAAAATGTAAGAATAAAAAAAAAAAAGACTTATTCAAAATTTTTTTTTTTTATATAATAAATGTTAACAAAAAATTTATAGTTACTCTTTAAAAAGAAATCAAACATATTCTGTTTACACTTAAACCATAAGTTGCTTAATAATGTTACATACTAACAAGGAAAAGGTACTTTACACCTCCTATTCAGCATTTTGACATTTTCTGCATTTGTACATAGATGGTAATTGTTTATCAGATAGTCCTTCACTAGTGCTTTGTGGTACCAATCTTGGCATGCAAAGTCACAGAAAACCATTTTCATATCTTCCTCTGTTGCACACACATTTCTATTAGGCTGGCAACAATTCACTCCTGCATAACAGATGCTTGAATTGGCTTCCCAAATTGTATTACATAAATTAGTCATCCAATTAACAGTACAAAAGTTTTGAGGTCCTGGTTGCACTGTTGGTGTAAAATCTGCATCTGACCACCACTGACTGCTTACTTCTGGGAGTGTCACAGTTGTATCACCAGTAACTGTGGTAACTTTTACCGTGCCTGGAACCACTGCTTGTAATTCAGAACAACCTTTTTTGTGGTTATGACATGAAGTTTAGGCATACCTACGGATGGTTCAGGTGGTGATATTTTAACAATTTTTGCAGTTCGTGCACTGTATCCTGGCATAACTTGTGTTGTAAGTGTTGCCTCCTCGTCTCCATTATTTCGATTCATGCTTTGGATTGAGTCATCAGCTGGAGATGTCAATGATGGTTTAGAAGTGAACTTCTGTCCACTTTTTCCTTTTCCCCTTTGTTTTTTGTACAACCTGCTTAGATTTCCTTCATCTGTCTCTTCCCTTGGATCCAATCCCACTGATAGCAGAACTGCCATAATGTGGTGACACTGTCTGGATTGTGGACATGAACAAGAAGTCTTTGGGAAAAGTTGCACAATGTAAGATTCATTTTTAAAACCTTTAACGAGGAATACTTTCTGCTGTGGCACCAACACAATACCACCTGGTGTATTGAGAATTCCTTCTGCCATTGTTCTTCTTGGCAGATGGCTTCCTGTTTTACATGCATTTTCTTTTGTGATCACAAGTTTTTGTTCCTTTACAAATTCCACCAAGCTTTCGGGTGTTACCAGTACTTCAGGAAATGATACATCTGCTGGGTTTAGAGCTCAGAACTCTCCTTTCAGGTTGAAGTTACCCAGTCCACATCTCCCTCTCAGAACTTCCTTCGTGTAGTAAGAAGTTAAGTAAAACATAGACAGAACAAAACCTTCCATGTTTATTTCTTTCCCATCATGATGTCTTCTTAGCACAGAATTAAAACTCTCACTTTGATTTGTTGTTATTCCTGAAGGTTCTATGAACATGTTGTGTTCTTCTAAAAGCCACCTTGCACAGTAATTGAGGATATCTGATTCCAGGTGCTTCTTATAGTAAGTGAGGAATTCTTCTGTCCAATGTTGGCTAAGTTCTTCTAACTTACTTACATATTCGTTTGGTGTCTTGCTGTTCATTTAACTGTAAATACAGCTTTCATATGTTAATTTGTCCATTTGTTGTCAACCATGCCTTTGCGTCCAGTATTGCACATCTTTCCTCATGTGGTTCCAACACAGGAATCATTTAACCTGGGGAAGCTGTGCATCTATACTGTTTGTAATTGCCTTTTCACGGTCAGTAATGATTTTCACCATGTTGCTGTTAAATGCTGGACACTTTTCAGAAATAAAATTGAAGAACTTTCTGTGTGTACCTTCATCTTTCTTTTGGTGCATCAATATGAAAATTGGAATTACACATGCATTTTGAAAAGCAGGGTGGTTCACAGTAGTCACATAAAAATGACCAAACTCGAAAGTTGTGTCACAACTGAAGTTGCTGTCCTTGTGTTTTGCAAATGTATTCGCTTCTTCTATTAGTTCTTCTTTTGCAAGGATACAATAGAAATCATGTAGGACATCTAGCTGCTTTACAAAACCACCAAACAAGCGCTCCAATTCAACTATGGAATAAACATCATCTTGGCACAAACAACGCTTTACACACTCTCTCATAGCACTGTTTTGTGCCTGCTTTAGATCACGCGGTCCTAAAGCAGCTTCATATTGTGGAGGTATGAAACGTGTACACTGTGCTTTATAAACTTTCATGGGTGGCTGTGATAAGTTTTCCCTCTGTTCTTTAATGATTGGTGGTGCAGTAGTAAAAAATATCTTGTTCTTGTAGTGTTTGCGATTACCATGGGCTTTAAGGTGCATTGTATTTGGATTTCCAAAGTACTGAGTTAGCCTGCAACTGTTATCAGTTTGACCGAGGCTAAAAATGTACTTTTCAAGAAGTTCACATACCTCTTCTGGTGGGTGTCTTGGCTTGTATATAACCTTGAAGCATGTTTCCCCTTTAAAGGTATACTTGTTCCTGGAGATGTAATCAAACTGCAATTGGTCTGCTATGCAATCCCTTGCTTTTCCTTCTTTGTAAAAGTAAAACATCACCATGCTGTGGATTAAGTGGTGGCAAATTGGTCACCCTACACTTATCACCTTTCTTCAGAATCTCAAATGCTTCAGTTGGTGTTATTTTGTCAGTATTTTTGTGTAAACATTGTTATTGGTAATATTTTTGGGCTCATAAATCACAAATTCATCCTTACCAGTTGAATTACTTTCATGTAGCCCTTTCTCTGAACAGTAACTGTTGTCTCCAGTGAATGATTCCATGTCATCAGACACTGCTTCAATCTTGTTGTATTTACCAAGAGCACTGTCATCATAATCCTTCTTCATTTCATTCTCCAGTTCTGGTTTTTGTACTTTTAATGTAGGCAGACTTTGTTCACTGATAGTTCGAGAAAAAAGAGGTTGCCGTGGGATTCCTTGTTTTTCACATTTTTCTTTGTTGGTGACTTTCATAATACATTCTCTAAAGTTGAAATCTGTGTCCCAGAGGTTTCTACATGCTAAGCTATAATTTTGGATAAGTTTTTTTCTGTGTGTTTTGGTTTTTGGCGCTACTTCTTCGCCAAGCTTGCACCAGAAGCTCACACTACTAACGCTTGAATTCACTTCAGTGTTTGGACTTCTTTCAAACAGTCTAGTAGCAGCTTTCAATAAGTCTTCAGTGCATATACATTTCTTTACATTTCCACCACTTTTTGGTTTCTTCTTATTGTGAAATGGAAGATACAATGCTAAAAATCTTGATGTTGAATGTGAATTAGTTGTCTCTGAAACTGTTTGTTCTGAACTTAATTTTGTCACATCCTTATTTTTGCCTGGGGTTCCTTGTATTTCTTTATTCTCTGGTACTGTAGATTCTCTTTTATTTTTCTTTACTAAAGATTTGATGCCCATTGTTCAAAATTCCTTTAAAGAACTTTTTTTTTTTAATTATGAAAAAAAGATACAAAAATTCAAACAATATAAAAACCTAAACAAGAAGTCATTTAAAGATTAACTATCATTTACCTTTTTTTTCTTTTTTTTTTTTTTTTGGGGTCCCCCCTCCCCCCTGAACCCATTTGGACCGGTTTAAAAATAAAAAACTTCTTAATTACCCTCCTGTCGGCCCACGAAGCTCCTCTTCTGGGCCGTCCCGCAACTGAACAAATGCCGGGATGCACGTGCACGCCGGCTGATGGCGTGTGCGCGTCCTCGCCGGCGTGCCCGCACATCGCGGTATACAGAGCGATGCTGCGCAGGCAGTATCGGTCTGTATATAGAGCATATATACGCTGAAGCCTCGGGAGATGTTTCTCGGGGTTGCAGCGCAGTAGATTACATGGCGCCGTGCCTGGGATGGCACAGCTGCCATGCATTCAGTACAGCTGAGCGCTGGCTCGCTTCCCATGAGAAGCGAGCTAAGCACTCATGTGATGCCCGGGGACACGCGTGCACGCGCATTCATTCTACTAAAGCGTCTTCAATGTGAAAACGGTTTAGGAGGATAGCTTAGCAAGGGACAGTCGGTTGCGTTTTTGCAACTGAGTGATTTAGGCTAAGTTCACATGGTGCGTTTTGCTGCGTTTTTTATGCTAATTAGGTAGTAGCAAAAATCGTAGGAAAAACCATGAACTTTTGACCTGCTTGCAAAATGTTGGTTTGCTGCGTTTTTTGCCTTATCATTGCTTCCTATGGAGCAAAGCAGCAAAAAACGCAGCAGAGAATTGACATGTTCATTCTTTGAAAAAAGCAGCTAATAAACAAGAAATGCAGGTAAAAAAGAACAAGCGTGTGAACAGCAATTCTGCAAATCTCATAGACTTTGCTGGTACTATACTTTGATGCTTTAAATTAGCATAAAAAAACGCAGGAGAAAAAACGCAGCAAAAAACGCAGCGTGTGAACATAGCCTTAGGAACAGTTTAGTGTAGGAAAAGTTACAAAAACTAAAAAAAATAATATTAAAGACCTATTCAAATTTTTTTATATAATAAAAATATTAATTTAAAACAATTGATAGTTCCTCTTTAAATAAAAATATTTATATATTTTAATTTAATTATTTAATGCAAAATTAAAAATCTTAAATTATTCAAAACTACTTGAAGCCAAAGCTGATTCAATAAAATAAAATTTAGTCTGAAATGAAAAGCAATTTTAAAATTTAAGTAAATGTACACTAAAGATTAGTATCAAAAGAAGCTAAGCCATAAATCACACAAAACTTCATACTACCTTTTTGTTAGTTCTTGAATGTAAGCATACTGAAGAGAAATATCCTATGTAGCATGGTTGTCCAGTGGACCTTTGCTCCAAATTAGTGAAATTGTATCCTCTGAAATGTCATAAAAGTTGGTAACTTTTACACCATATCCACAAATACTTTGTATGAGACAGTAACAAGGTATATCCTTTAAAATAGAAGCACTTTAGATAACAGTTATGATACTGTATATTCCTACATTTTAACTGTAAATAGTAATAGACAACGTATAAGACAGTAGGGTGAGTATGGTAAGGTCAACAACCATGCCGGCTTAAAGCACTTTCCTACTGGTGGCGTGAAGAAAATTTGACAGACCGTGCAGAGGTCCAACGTTTGCAGCTACCAGTACAGTACTCCAAGTTTTATCCCCAACAAACCCAAACCGAAGAATTATCATCCATCCTGGAAGTGAAAACTTGACTTCAGCAGGGGCAGCTACATTGTATGGAGCCATTTATTATATGGCAAGCTAGATCGAGGACAGATAACATTTACTGTGCTATATTTAGATGGAAGATCTGGTTACCATTAGCAGAGATTATTTTGGGAAGAAAGTTGAACACCCATACATTCCTATATAGCAACTTTATAATTCAAATAAAGACTGAATCCCTAAAAAGATCTTGATGAAACTGGAAAAATAACCTTGTTGTACTAATATGAACTTATTCCAATAAAAAAAACGGAGCTTAAAACTGTTATTCAGTTTCCAACCATGATAACACACTAGGCATAGGTATGAAAGAATATGGCGGCACAAAAAGACTGAATCCCTAAAAAGATCTTGATGAAACTGGGAAAGTAACTTTCTGTCACTAATATGAACTTATTCCAATAAAAAAACGGAGCTTAAAACTGTTATTCGTAATACTTGCCAAAGTGATGATGGGAGAGCCTGGTGTTGCAGCTTGACTTCTGTAAGATATGCCCCAGCTAGCATGTCCACTTACTCTGCATTCTGTGGTTGCTAGGGTCCTGGATGTGTGAGAGGAGGGTTTATAAACTATCTCAAGGTAGACAATATTAACCACTTCGCGCCAGAGCCTGTTTTTGCCTTCGTGACCAGGCCAATTTTTTCAATTCTGACCACTGCCAGTTTATGAAGTAATTACCCTGGAACGCTTCAACGTATTCCCCTGATTCTGAGATTGTTTTTTCGTGACATATGGTACTTCATGATAGTGGTAAAATTTCTTCGATATCACTTGCGTTTATTTGTGAAAAAATCGGAAATTTGGCGAAAATTTTGAAAATTTTGCAATTTTCAAACTTTGAATTTTCATGCCCTTAAATCAGAGAGATATGTCACACAAAATAGTTAATAAATAACATTTCCCACATGTCTACTTTACATCAGCACAATTTTGGAACCCAATTTTTTTTTTGTTAGGGAGCTATAAGGGTTAAAAGTTGACCAGCGATTTCTCATTTTTCCAACAAAATTTACAAAAACATTTTTTTAGGGACCACATCATATTTGAAGTCACTTTGAGGGGTCTTTATGACAGAAAATACCCAAAAGTGACACCATTCTAAAAACTGCACCCCTCAAGGTGCTCAAAACCACATTCAAGAACTTTATTAACCCTTCAGGTGCTTCACAGGAATTTTTGGAATGTGGAAGAAAAAAATTAACATTTAACTTTTTTCACAAAAATGTTACTTTAGACCCAATTTTTTTATTTTCACAGGGGTAACATGAAAAAATGGACCCCAAATTTTTTTGTGCAATTTCTCTTGAGCGTGCTGATACCCAATATGTGAGGGAAAACCACTGTTTGGGCGCACGGCAGGGTTCGGAAGGGAAGGAGCGCCATTAGACTTTTTGAATATAAAATTTGTCTGAATAATTAGCGGACGCCATGTTGCGTTTGGAGAGCTCCTGATGTGCCTAAGCAGTGGAAACCCCCCACAAGTGACACCATTTTGGAAACTAGACCCCTTAGGGAACTTATCTAGATGTGTGGTGAGCACCTTGAACCCCAAGGTGCTTCACAGAAGTTTATAATATTGAGCTGTAAAAATAAAATTTTCACATTTTTCCCACAAAACCGTTTTTCATCCCTTAATTTTGCATTATCATAAGGGTAATAGGATAAATTGCACCATGAAATTTGTTATGCAATTTCTCCTGAACACGCTGATACCCCATATGTGGAGGCAAATTACTGTTTGGGCACATGGCAGGGTTTGAAAGGGAAGGAGCGCCATTTGACTTTTTGAATGTAAAATTTGTTTGAATAATTAGCGGACGCCATGTCACATTTGGGGAGCCCCTAATGTGCCTAAACAGTGGAAACCCCCCACAAGTGCCACCATTTTGGAAACTAGACCCCTTAGGGAACTTATCTAGATGTGTGGTGAGCACCTTGCACCCCCAGCTGCTTCACAGAAGTTTATAATATTGAGCCGTAAAAATAAAATTTTCACATTTTTCCCTCAAAAAATGTTTTTCATTCCCTAATTTTGTATTATCATAAGGGTAACAGGATAAATTGCACCATGAAATTTGTTGTGCAATTTCTCCTGAACACGCCGATACCCCATATGTGGAGGCAAATTACTGTTTGGGCACATGCCAGGGTTTGAAAGGGAAGGAGCGCCATTTGACTTTTTGAATGTAAAATTTGTTTGAATAATTAGCGGACGCCATGTTGCGTTTGGAGAGCTCCTGATGTGCCTAAACAGTGGAAACCCCCCACAAGTGACACCATTTTGGAAACTAGACCCCTTAGGGAACTTATCTAGATGTGTGGTGAGCACCTTGCACCCCCAGCTGCTTCACAGAAGTTTATAATATTGAGCCGTAAAAATAAAATTTTCACATTTTTCCCATAAAAAATGTTTTTCATTCCCTAATTTTGCATTATCATAAGGGTAACAGGATAAAATGCACCATGAAATTTGTTGTACAATTTCTCCTGAGTACGCCGATACCCCATATGTGGGGGAAAACCACTGCTTTGGTGTACGGCAGGGTTCGGAAGAGAAAGAAGCGCTATGTTGGCTGGGATAGGCAGCAGACACCATGTCACATTTGAAGAGTCGCTGACATGCCAAAACAGCAGAAACCCCCACAAGTGACCCCATTTTGTAAACTACACCTCTCAAGGAATTCATCTAGGGAAGTAGTGAGCATTTTTTAATTTTTAAATTTATACCATTGGGCAGTGAAAAAAGCATAATTATATTTTTACCACAAAAAAATGTTTTACCCTCAGATTTTACATTTTCACACAGGGCAATGGGTAAAAATGGTGCCGAAATGTGTCACACAATTTCTTCTAAAAGTGTCAATACCCCATATGTGGCTGTATCGTACCACTTAGCCATACGGTGAGATTTGAGTGGGAAGGAGCGCTATTTGACAATTGGAGAACAAATTATTGTAGAATAGGCATTTGGATTTGGGAGCACAAAATTTTCTGAATTTCTTTTGGGGGGCAAGGACCATTTTGCTTTTCCAGAGCCTTTCTGCTACCAGTAACTTGGAAGTCCCTTATATTTTTAACAGATGATGGACCTGAGTGGGGACTAGCTTTTTTTGAGGACTGAGTTGAAGCTTTTATTGGGAACATTTTACGTAACATTTATCCGGCGCTCTAGGCTGAGCACTTACATCGGGGTTTCCATCTAATTTTCCAAGTGATGTAATTCAGATGAAACCCCTGCAGGATCCATTCACTGTAATGAGGCAGCAGAGTTACTCTGGACTCCGTCTGGCCTCTGTTTAGTGGTGTCCTTTTTTTCAGAAGTGCACAAAACTGTGGCCAACCGCACTTTTATGCACGCCTAAAACAAATGACACCGTGGGATCCCAGGCTAGACGGCATCCACAGTGGCCTATATCTGCCTCATTACAGGGAATCTTCCATCATGGGTTCTGGCTGAATCACGTATTTCAGAGATTTACACGGAAACTCTGGCGTAAGTGCTCAGCGCAGAGCACAGGATAAATGTGAGCAGAGCCTTAGTGGGATCTTTGGGAGACATAATAAACAAATCAGTAGCAGGTGAATAATATTTGTTTTATTTATTTTTTATGCCGTTCCTAGTGTGATATAACTGATTAGATTACTTTATTCTTCGGGTCGGTGCGATTACAGAGATACCAGATTTATATCGGGTTTTTATGACTGACAGCTGTCACACACTAAAATACGCTTTTTTTGCAAAATCTAGTTTTTGCATCACCATATTTTGAGAGCTATAATTTTTCCATATTTCGGCCGATAGAGTCATGTAATGGCTTGTTTTTTGCGGGACGAGTTGAAATTTTTATTGGAACCATTTTTGGGCACGTGACATTTTTTGATCGCTTTCTATTCCGTTTTTTGGGAGGTAAAGTTAACAAAAACAAACACTTCAGGAATTGTTTTTTGAGTTTTTTTTTATGCCGTTCTGCGTGTGGTAAAAGTGATCAGGCAGCGTTATTCTTCGGGTCAGTACGTTTACAGCGATACTACACTTACTGTATTTTTTTTATGTTTTGGTGCTTTTACACAATAAAACAATTTTATAGAAAAAAAAATATTTTTTTTGCATTGCTTTATTCTGAGCGCTATAACTTTTTTATTTTTTGGCTGATGGAGCTGTATGGCGGCTTTTTTTTGCGGAACAAGATGACGTTTTCAGTGGTACCATTTTTATTTCTATTCTGCTTTTTGATCGCATTTTTTTCCACTTTTTGTTTGGCGATATGATGAAAAAGCATATTTTTTTGCTCCGTTTTTTATTTATTTTTATTACGGTGTGCACAGAAGGAGTTAATTAGTGTGACAGTTTTATAGCTCGGGTTGTTTCGGACGCAGCGATACCAAATATGTGTACTTTTTTTGGTTTTGTAATAATTTACGGATTTATTGGTTTAATATTTTATTTATTTATTTTTATTTATTTTGTGATTTTTTTTTTTAATAGTTTAAAAACTTTTTTTTTACTTTTTTTTACATTTTTACTTAGTCCCTGTATGGGACATTAATTTTTATTTTTCTGATCACTGATCTCATGTAATGTAATACACATATATTACATTATATGAGATCTTCACTGACTGTTTCAGTCAGAGTCTCCTGTCTGACTTCAGCTACATACAGGCTGAAGTCAGACAGGAAGGACACCATATATGGCAGAGCTGGAGGCGGTCATGTGACCTCCAGCTGCCATAGCAACCACAGGTCCTCAAACGAAACGGAGGTCTTCGGAGGTAAGTAAGACGACCCCCTCTCTTCCTGCTGTCTCCTATATGCCGTGATCACTATAAATCACAGCATATAGCAGACAGCAAAGGGTTAACATCACTGGGACCTGATCTAATCAGGTCCCGATGATGTACCCTGTCAGAGCTAACGCTCTGCACCGGAATCGCAGTGCTTGCAGGACCCTGGGGGTCCTGAGCACTGCGAGACCACCCACCGTTTTTAAACGTCGGCGCTGCACAGAGCCCGGCAAGCGCCGACGTTTATCTACAGTGGGCGGTCGGGAACCGGTTAAAATTAGCTTCCAGCCTTATCTCACTCTCAAAACATCCCCCTGCCTCTCTCAGCTCAGGAACACAGAGAAGCGAGTTGTAACTGTAAAAAATCTACCATAGGCATAGGTACAGACAAATATGACTAAAAAATCTACCATAGGCACAAAAATCTACCATAGGCATAGCTACAGACAAATATGACTAAAAAATCTACCATAGGCACAAAAATCTACCATAGGCATAGCTACAGACAAATATGACTAAAAAATCTACCATAGGCATAGGTACAAAAATCTACCATAGACATAGGTACAGACAAATATGACTAAAAAATCTACCATAGGCACAAAAATCTACTATAGGCATAGGTACAGACAAATATGACTAAAAAATCTACCATAGGCATAGGTACAAAAATCTACCATAGGCATAGCTACAGACAAATATGACTAAAAATCTACCATAGGCACAAAAATCTACCATAGGCATAGCTACAGACAAATATGACTAAAAAATCTACCATAGGCATAGGTACAGACAAATATGACTACAAAATCTATCATAGACATAGGTACAGACAAATATGACTAAAAAATCTACCATAGGCACAAAAATCTACCATAGGCATAGCTACAGACAAATATGACTAAAAATCTACCATAGGCATAAGTACAGACAAATATGACTACAAAATCTATCATAGACATAGGTACAGACAAATATGACTAAAAATCTACCATAGGCACAAAAATCTACCATAGGCATAGCTACAGACAAATATGACTAAAAATCTACCATAGGCATAGGTACAAAAATCTACCATAGGCATAGGTACAGACAAATATGACTACAAAATCTATCATAGACATAGGTACAGACAAATATGACTAAAAAATCTACCATAGGTACAAAAATCTACCATAGGCATAGCTACAGACAAATATGACTAAAAAATCTACCATAGGCATAGGTACAAAAATCTACCATAGGCATAGCTACAGACAAATATGACTACAAAATCTATCATAGACATAGGTACAGACAAATATGACTAAAAAATCTACCATAGGCACAAAAATCTACTATAGGCATAGCTACAGACAAATATGACTAAAAAGTCTACCATAGGCATAGGTACAGACAAATATGACTAAAAATCTACCATAGGCATAGGTATAGACAAATATGACAAAAAAATCTACCATAGGCATAGCTACAGACAAATATGACTAAAAAGTCTACCATAGGCATAGCTACAGACATATCTACCATAGGCATAGGTACAGACAAATATGACTAAACAATCTACCATAGGCATAGGTATAGACAAATATGACTACAAAATCTATCATAGACATAGGTACAGACAAATATGACTACAAAATCTATCATAGACATAGGTACAGACAAATATGACTAAAAAATCTACCATAGGCACAGAAATCTACTATAGGCATAGCTACAGACAAATATGACTAAAAATCTACCATAGGCATAGGTATAGACAAATATGACTACAAAATCTATCATAGACATAGGTACAGACAAATATGACTAAAAAGTCTACCATAGGCATAGGTACAAAAATCTACCATAGGCATAGCTACAGACAAATATGACTAAACAATCTACCATACACATAGGCACAGACAAATATGACTAAAAGGTCTACCATAGGCATAGGTAAAAAAAATCTACTATAGGCATAGGTACAGACAAATATGACTAAACAATCTACCATAGGCATAGGTACAAAAATCTACCATAGGCATAGGTACAAAAATCTACCATAGGCATAGGTACAGACAAATATGACTACAAAATCTATCATAGACATAGGTACAAAAATCTACCATAGGCATAGCTACAGACAAATATGACTAAAAAATCTACCATAGGCACAAAAATCTACCATAGGCATAGGTACAGACAAATGACTAAAAAATCTACCATAGGCATAGGTACAAAAATCTACCATAGGCATAGCTACAGACAAATATGACTAAACAATCTACCATAGGCATAGGTACAAAAATCTACCATAGGCATAGCTACAGACAAATATGACTAAAAAATCTACCATAGGCACAAAAATCTACCATAGGCATAGGTACAGACAAATATGACTACAAAATCTATCATAGACATAGGTACAAAAATCTACCATAGACATAGGTGCAGACAAATATGACTAAAAAATCTACCATAGGCATAGGTACATGTATTGCTAATAAAAATATGGACATCTTCTAGCCTACATATTGTAACATATTGTTTATATGCTTTGATAAAGTGTGGTCATTGGACCAAGTGTGGAATATATTGCAATATACTGCAGTATAATTTCATTGATATACTCTGATACTGATAAAGTAGTTCTTTCACATGAACTGTCCTTGATGCATGCTATCCACAAAGTGTTTGCTAGGTGTCAATGCAGTAAGACAATGTTAATTGTTCTATGGTCTATGAAGTTGTGTGTTTCAAAGATTCATTATCCTGATTTGTACACAAGTGACCAGTGTTATATTTGCTTTGACAAATAGTGTTATTGTAACCAAAATACTGATTCAGATAATGTATGTACACTTACCATTATGTTCCATAAGAAATACACAGATCTATTGTCTAAAACAATGTTTATAGGTAAACTTCTCGAGATTACAGAACCTGGCCAATTCTGTATTATCGACGACTCATACTTATAAACATTAACCAGCTTTATGCTTCCATTGTCTAAACCTTATAAAAGTCACTGGAATCATGATACAGACAGAAGCCATAAGTTATACCTGCACTGATGTGTAGTGTTGTATGTACCGGCCCATGCAGTGTTGTGAAGACTTCCAGGGGTTTCTCTGTCTTGGTGAAATTGCTTCTCTGATGTTCCAGACGGATGATGTTTAAAAGCTCCTTGGTGATGAAGTGAGTATATATATATATATATATATATATATATATATATATATATATATATATATATATATATATATATATATATATATATATATATATGTACTTAACCTTTGTATTATAACATATACAAAAGTGTTTGCAATATCATCATATCATACTATTCCTTTAATTATGTATTTTACCTTTTAAATCAACTATTATAAATAAAATTGCATTATAGGTATAGACAAATATGACTAAAAAATCTACCATAGGCATAGGTACAAAAATCTACCATAGGCATAGCTACAGACAAATATGACTAAAAATCTACCATAGGCATAGGTACAGACAAATATGACTAAAAATCTACCATAGGCATAGGTACAGACAAATATGACTAAAAATCTACCATAGGCATAGACAAATATGACTAAAAATCTACCATAGGCATAGTTACAGACAAATATGACTAAAAATCTACCATAGGCATAGGTATAGACAAATATGACTAAAAATCTACCATAGGCATAGCTACAGACAAATATGACTAAAAATCTACCATAGGCATAGTTACAGACATATATCTACCATAGGCATAGGTATAGACAAATATGACTAAAAATCTACCATAGGCATAGGTACAGACAAATATGACTAAAAAATCTACCATAGGTATAGACAAATATGACTAAAAATCTACCATAGGCATAGGTACAAAAATCTACCATAGGCATAGCTACAGACAAATATGACTAAAAATCTACCATAGGCACAAAAATTTACCATAGGCATAGCTACAGACAAATATGACTAAAAATCTACCATAGGCACAAAAATCTACCATAGGCATAGGTACAGACATATATCTACCATAGGCATAGTTACAGACATATATCTACCATAGGCATAGATATAGACAAATATGACTAAAAATCTACCATAGGCATAGGTATAGACAAATATGACACATAGGGTTTTAGTAATGTCGCCTCCACCTGCAGAGCCGCCACCACATATATGGCTGCTCTGTGCGCACAGGAGCTGTGATGAGGTCACAGGAGGGGAGGAGTCAGGGGTCACATGATCAGGGGCCTCAGTGGATGCAGGACTCTGCTGTGCTGGTTGTCATGGTGCTGGATGAGCTGAAGTTTATGTGTGGGGTCAGGAGGGGTTTACAGTGTGGATGTAGCAGAGCCGCGTTTGTACGAGGTGTACGGAGCAGAGCTGCGTGTGTACGAGGTGTACGGAGCGGAGCCGCGTGTGTACGAGGTGTACGGAGCAGAGCCGCGTGTGTACGAGGTGTACGGAGCGGAGCCGCGCGTGTACGAGGCGTACGGAGCAGAGCCGTGTGTGTACGAGGTGTACGGAGCAGAGCCGCGTGTGTACGAGGTGTACGGAGCGGAGCCGCGCGTGTACGAGGTGTACGGAGCGGAGCCGCGCATGTACGAGGTGTACGGAGCAGAGCCGCGCGTGTACGAGGTGTACGGAACAGAGCCGCGTGTGTACGAGGTGTACGGAGCAGAGCCGTGTGTGTACGAGGTGTACGGAGCGGAGCCGCGCGTGTACGAGGTGTACGGAGCGGAGCCGCACGTGTACGAGGTGTACGGAGCGGAGCCGCACGTGTACGAGGTGTACGGAGCAGAGCCGCGCGTGTACGAGGTGTACGGAACAGAGCCGCGCGTGTACGAGGTGTACGGAACATAGCCGCGTGTGTACGAGGTGTACGGAGCGGAGCCGCGCGTGTACGAGGTGTACGGAGCGGAGCCGCGTGTGTACGAGGTGTACGGAGCGGAGCCGCGTGTGTACGAGGTGTACGGAGCAGAGCCGCGTGTGAAGGAGGTGTACGGAGCAGAGCTGCGTGTGTACGAGGTGTACGGAGCGGAGCCACGTGTACGAGATGTATGGAGCGGAGCCGTGTGTGTACAAGGTGTACGGAGCGGAGCCGCGTGTGTACGAGGTGTACGGAGCGGAGCCGCGTGTGTACGAGGTGTACGGAGCGGAGCCACGTGTACGAGATGTATGGAGCGGAGCCGTGTGTGTACGAGGTGTACGGAGCGGAGCCGCGTGTGTACGAGGTGTACGGAGCGGAGCCGCGTGTGTACGAGGTGTACGGAGCGGAGCCGCGTGTGTACGAGGTGTACGGAGCGGAGCCGCGTGTGTACGAGGTGTACGGAGCGGAGCCGCGTGTGTACGAGGGGTACGGAGCGGAGCCGCGTGTGTGCGAGGGGTACGGAGCGGAGCCGCGCGTGTACGGAGCGGAGCCACGTGTACGGAGCGGAGCCACGTGTACGAGGCGTACGGAGCGGAGCCATGCGTGTACGAGGCGTACGGAGCGGAGCCGCGTGTGTACGAGGGTATGGTGCAGAGTCGCGTGTGTACGAGGCGTACGGAGCGGAGCCGCGTGTACGAGGCGTACGGAGCGTAGCCGCGCGTGTACGAGGCATACGGAGCGTAGCCGCGCGTGTACGAGGCGTACGGAGCGTAGCCGCGCGTGTACGAGGCGTGCGGACCGTAGCCGCGCGTGTACGAGGCGTGCGGAGCGGAGCCGCGCGTGTACGAGGCGTGCGGAGCGGAACCGAGCGTGTACGAGGCGTGTGGAACGGAGCCGGGCTTGTACGAGGCGAGCGGAGCCGGGCGTGTACGAGGCGAGCGGAGCCGCGCGCGTGTACGAGGCGTGCGGAGCAGAGCCGCGCGTGTACGGAGCGTAGCCGTGCGTGTACGAGGCGTACGGAGCGTAGCCGCGCGTGTACGAGGCGTACGGAGCGTAGCCGCGCGTGTACGAGGCGTGCGGACCGGAGCCGCGCGTGTACAAGGTGTGCGGAGCGGAGCCGCGCGTGTACGAGGCGTGCGGAGCGGAACCGCGCGTGTACGAGGCGTGTGGAACGGAGCCGGGCTTGTACGAGGCGAGCGGAGCGGAGCCGGGCGTGTACGAGGCGAGCGGAGCCGCGCGCGTGTACGAGGCGTGCGGAGCGGAGCCGCGCGCGTGTACGAGGCGTGCTGAGCGGAGCCGCGCGTGTACGAGGCGTGCGGAGCCGGGCTTGTACGAGGCGTGCGGAGCCGGGCATGTACGAGGCGTGCGGAGCGGAGCTGGGCGTGTACGAGGCGTGTGGAGCGGAGCCGGGCGTGTACGAGGCGTGCGGAGCGGATGCTGCCCCTCTCCAGGAGCAATCACAGCAGCACGGCATGAGACATTCTTGTGCTACACAGACTGTCCTGACAGAACACAGCTCGTCAGGACATAGCCCCGACCTCCAGCGACAGCCAGACAGTCCCATTGGATCGGGGACGGTTGGGCGGTTTCTGTATATAAGTTGTGTGTGATAATTGTAGAATTATTAATGTCTTAACATAAAAGGATGTACCGGAGTGTTTGTGCCGGGGTCCACATGCATGGAGGGGGTTGAGGCGCTGCTGGCTGTATTATGCAGACGGCATCTGCCTGTAACAGTAGTAACCAGAAACTACTAGAAACTCTGCACCAAAATGAAGCAAATCCTTATTCTGGGAGCTTCGCCTTGTACGTAACACCCCCGGATCCGGTACAAGCCGGGCAGATGTTCTCATTCATGTCATTTTCTGCTTAAGGTTCTGCGGTTTTCTGGCCAACTATAAAAAAGAAAAAGCGTAAAACAATATTTGTTTCTGCTGCATTGACATAAGTGCAATCTTTCATTATATGTAAATCTATTACACGTCGGGTCAATGCTGTAAAGGACAGTAAAGTGCCAGGGTTGTGGTTGTGGTTTTTGGGTCACTCTACTTCCCTCCCAAAAATGCAATCAGAAACTTGTAACTACTGATCTCTCCACAGGAAGAAGCCGACAACTCCATCAATGGGATCATTTTATAAAATTAGGTCTTCGCAAGATGAAAATGGTCTCACAAACCACATTTTTTAAAATGTTCATAAAAAACCCCAAACAAACAAAAATAATAACCTTACTTTTTTCCCCATTTTTCAATACTTTATGTGCTAAATTGAATGTTGTCATTCCAAACAACAACTAGTCCCACAAAACACAAGCCCTCCGTCTATGTGAATGGAAAAACAAAGTTATATTTTTTGGGAAAAAGGGGAGGAAAAAAACAAAAAATTGGTCTTGTCAGAATAATGTAATTGCTATATATATATTTTTAAAATTGAATAATTTTACCCCAAAATTGTGATCTGTTATAATATTATCATTCTTCATGCGAGATTAATCATTAGTCTGTAGATAAATCCAAACATCTGGGAGATGTAGAACAATATATCTGTGATTCTCTTCTGCCAGGATAAGCGCCTCCTTTCTGTCCTTTCTGTGATGGAGAAAACGCTTGAAAGATTCAGAAAGTCCGATGAGTTTTTGGAGCTTATTGTAAAGGGCCTTAATGACGACCTGGGAAAGAAACCACCAGAAACAAAGGATCCAACCAGGTAAGTTCTAATTATCCCATCTGATAAAATGATCGGCTTTATTTCCATGGGATTGTTCTGTAGAAGAGATGGGACCTGCAGCATTTTGATCTTGAACTTCACTATGTATTGATGTAGCAAAGCTTAATGTGACAATTCACACACCGCAGTGATAAACTGTCTCAGAAGGTTAGCTCTCATAACAGAATTAACATCACTTATAGTAGAACTAAACTTACAATTTATTTTCAGAATTGTGAAATTATGGCACTTTGCAAAGCACTTCATTAGTTTCTTTGGCGTCATATCCGTAAAATGATGATATTAAAGTGGCCTCCAGACCCTGCTTTTCCCCAGTGCAGGAGCGTTGCTGGGGTCCTAAGAGATCAGGGACCCCAGCCCCAAAGTACATGTTTCCCCATATAACCTCTCTGCCACTTAAAAGAGGATTTATACATATATAATTACAGTATACCACTGTTACTAATCTAAAATACACTATACAAAGACCAATATTCCCAAAATTACTACTATACAAGGCCAAAATGATCCTGCTACACAATGTCCTCTACCATCACCACCACACAGTGAGTCCATATATGAGAGAAAACCCCGCAGGGTAAAAGACCATCAAAGGAGTCCAGGGAGTATAAAATCTATCATATTTATTCAGCAATAGAAGAATAGGATGATGGGGGAAGGGACACAACACATATGTGATTGTTAGACATGTAAGCCAAAAAAAGCCAGGCACGCAAGGAAGGGGCCATTCCAGGTATAATGACTGTCTATAGTATCATCATGGGTGTACTAAAATATCCCAAAATAGACACCGCATATATTCCACTGGGGGCAACAGTCATCATATGCAGGTGCATCTCACTAAATTACAATATCATCAAAAAGTTAATTTATTTCAGTTCTTCAATACAAAAAGTGAAACTCATATATTATATAGAGTCATTACAAACAGAGAGATCTATTTCAAGTGTTTATTTCTGTTAATGTTGACGATTATGGCTTACAGCCAATGAAAACACAAAAGTCATTATCTCAGTAAATTAGAATAATTAACAAAAAACACCTGCAACTGCTTCCTAAGTGTTTAAAAATGTCCCATAGTCTGTTTCAGCAGGCTCCACAATCATGGGGAAGACTGCTGACTTGACAGATGTCCAGAAGGCAGTCATTGACACCATCCACAAGGTCCCAGAGTTCCAATTTTCCTTTGTAAATCAATGTCCCAGAGTCTGGAGGAAGAGTGGAGAGGCCACAATCCAAGCTGCTTGAGGTCTAGTGTGAAGTGTCCACAATCAGTGATGGTTTGGGGAGCCATGTCATCTGCTGGTGTAGGTCCACTGTGTTTTATCAACACCAAAGTCAGCGCAGCCGTCTACCAGGACATTTTAAAGCGCTTCATGCTTCCCTCTGATGACAAGCTTCATGGAGATGGAAATGTCATTCTCCAGCAGGACTTGGCGCCTGTCCACACTGCCAAAAGTACCAATACCTGGTTTACACACAACAGTATCACTGTGCTTAATTGGTCAGCAAACTCACATGACCTTAACCCCATAGAGAATCTATTATAGAGAATCTATGGGGTATTGTCAAGAGGAAAATAAGAGACACCAAACCCAACAAAGCAGGTGAGCTGAAGGCTGCTATCAAAGCCACCTGGGCTTCCATAACACCTCAGCAGGGCCACAGGCTGATCCCTCCATGCCACATTGCCGCATTGATGCAGTAATTGATGCAAAAGGAGCCCCGACCAAGTATTGAGGGCATTTACTGAACATACATTTCAATAGGCCAACATTTCGGATTTTAAAAACATTTTTCAAGCTGTTGTTATAAAGTATTCTAATTTACTGAGATAATGACTTTTGTGATTGCATTGGCTTTAAGCCATAATCAGTGGCGTACCGCCAATGGTGGCAGGCCACACCACTGCTATGGGGCCCGTGAGCCTCGGGGGAGCGAGGAGGATAGGTGAGTATTGGGGGGGTGGGAGGTTGTGGTAAAATTAGGGGCCTCGGCTTATACTCGGGTCGTCTTATTTAAAACATACGGTATTTTAAAATCAGTGAGTACGTGGTGCCCATAATACTGCAGGACTGTGTGGTGCATTATACTATATGGGGGCTGCATTTTACCCTTTGGGGTGTGAAATATACTGTATGGAGGACTATGGGAGTGCATTATATTCTATTGAGGACCATGGGAAGTTCATTATACTATATGGAGGATTATGGGGTGTGCATTATACTATATGGAGGATTTTGGAGGGTGTATTATGCTATATGGAGGATTACGGGTGGCATATTATACTATATGGAAGTCTATGTGGGGCCATTATGATATTTTGAGGGCTATGTGGGGGGCCGTTCTACTGTATGAAAGCAATTATACAGTGTGAAGGTTTGTGTGGGGTCCATCATACTGTTTGGAGGGCTGTGTGGGGCCATTATACTGTTTGGAGGGCTAGTGTGGTCCATTATACTGTATGTAGGCCCATTATACTGTATGGAGGGCTGTGTGGGGCCATTATACTGTTTGGAGGGCTAGTGTGGGCCATTATACTGTATGTAGGCCCATTATACTGTATGGAGGGCTGTGTGGGAGTCACAGTTGGGGGAATCATACTGTGTTAGGGTCACCATACTTTGCCTTGGGAGTTGAAGTGGGGTACAATAAGGTCATTATACTGTTCATGTAGAGGCTAATGTGGAGGAGTGCACCATGGGGGTATCATACTGTGTTTGGGGGGCACTTTTATTGGCATCATACTTCATGGGGCAATGAAAGAGGGATCTAGGACTTCAGTAGGAGGAAAATTAGAAAAATGAAGTAAAGGCTGGAAAGTTGTGAGATTGGCTCTTCTGTGACACAGACAAATATTTCTTTATTTTTTTGGTGGGGGGGTCCAATTAGAGCTTCAGCTATGGGGCCCCATGATTTCTATGTGCACCCCTGGCCATAATCATCAACATTAACAGAAATAAACACTTGAAATAGATCACTTTGATTGTAATGACTTTATATAATATATGAGTTTCACTTTCAGCATTGAAGAACTAAAATAAATAAACTTTTTGATGATATTCTAATTTAGTGAGATGCACCTGTATATATAAGGGGTGTGGGTGCCATCATACTATAAGGGGCTATGGGAGTCATCATGCTATATATAAGGGGCAGTGGGGCCATCATATTATATAAAATGGGGAGTGGGTGCCAGAATACAGTTTATAAGGGGCCGTGGGGCCATCATACAGTATAAAGGGAGCTGTAGGGGCCATAATATAGTGTACAAGTGGGTGTGGGGGCCATCATACAGTATATATTGGGATGTGGGGGCCATCATACAGTACTGTATATATGGGGCTGTGAGGGCCATTATACAGGATATAGGGAGTTGTAGGGACCATCATGCCAGTTATAAGGAGTTGTAGAGACCATCATACACTGCATAGGGAGCTGTGGAGACCATCATACAGTGCATAGGGAGCTGTGGAGACCATCATACAGTGCATAGGGAGCTGTGGGGACCATTATGCAGTGCATAGGGAGCTGTGGGGACCATCAGACAATGCATAGGGAGCTGTGGAGACCATCATACAGGGCCTAGGGAGCTGTGGGGACCATCAGACAATGCATAGGGAGCTGTGGAGACCTTCATACAGTGCATTGGGAGCTGTGGGGACCATTATGCATTGCATAGGGAGCTGTGGGGATCATTATGCAGTGCATAGGGAGCTGTGGGGACCATCATACAGTTCATAGGGAGCTGTGGGGACCATCAGACAATGCATAGTGAGCTGTGGAGACCATCATACAGTGCATAGGGAGCTGTGGGGACCATCATACAGGGCATAGGGAGCTGTGGGGACCATCATACAGGGCATAGGGATCTGTGGGGACCATTATGCAGTACATAGGGAGCTGTGGGGTCCATTAGGCAGTGTATAGGGAGCTGTGGAGACCATTATGCAGTGCATAGAGAGCTGTGGGGGCCATTATGCAGTGCATAGGGAGCTGTGGGGACCATCAGACAATGCATAGGGAGATGTGGGGACCATCATACAGGGCATAGGGAGCTGTGGGGACCATTATACAGTGCATAGGGAGCTGTGGGGACCATTATGCAGTGCATAGGGAGTTGTGGGGACCATCATACAGAGTTTAGGGAGCTGTGGGGACTATCATACAGTACATAAGGTGCTGTGGGGACCATCATACAGTGTATAAGGAGCTGTGGGGACCATCATAAAGTGTATAAGGAGCTGTGGGGACCATCATACAGTGCATAAGGAGCTGCAGGGACCATCATACAGTGCGTAGAGAGCTGTGGGGACCATCAGACAATGCATAGGGAGCTGTGGAGACCATCATACAATGCCTAAGGAGCTTTGGGGACCATCATACAGTGCATAGGGAGATGTGGGGACCATCATACAGGGCATAGGGAGCTGTGGGGACCATTATGCAGTGCATAGAGAGCTGTGGGAACCATTATGCAGTGCATAGGGAGCTGTGGGGACCATCAGACAATACATAGGGAGATGTGGGGACCATCATACAGGGCATAGGGAGCTGTGGGGACCATTATGCAGTGCGTAGGGAGCTGTGGAGACCATTATGCAGTGCATAGGGAGTTGTGGAGACCATCATACAGAGCGTAGGGAGCTGTGGGGACTGTCATACAGTACATAAGGTGCTGTGGGGACCATCATACAGTGTATAAGGAGCCGTGGGGACCATCATACAGTGTATAAGGAGCCGTGGGGACCATCATACAGTGCATAAGGAGCTGCAGGGACCATCATACAGTGCGTAGAGAGCTGTGGGGACCATCAGACAATGCATAGGGAGGTGTGGAGACCATCATACAGTGCCTAAGGAGCTGTGGGGACCATCATACAGTGCATAGGGAGATGTGGAGACCATCATACAGGGCATAGGGAGCTGTGGGGACCATTATGCAGTGCATAGGGAGCTGTAAGGACCATCATACCGAGCGTAGGGAGCTGCGGGGACCATCATACAGTACATAAGGAGCCATGGGGACCATCATACAGTGTATAAGTAGCCGTGGGGACCATCATTCAGTGCATAGTGAGCTGTGGGGACCATCATACAGAGCGTAGATAGCTGTGGGTTCCATCATACAGGGCATAGGGAGCTGTGGGGACCATGATACAGTGCATATGGAACTGTGGGTACAATCATACAGGGCATAGGGAGCTGTGGGGACCATCATACAGTGCATAGGGAGCTGCAGGGACCATCATACAGTGCGTAGAGAGCTGTGGGGACCATCAGACAATGCATAGGGAGCTGTGGAGACCATCATACAATGCCTAAGGAGCTTTGGGGACCATCATACAGTGCATAGAGAGATGTGGGGACCATCATGCAGGGCATAGGGAGCTGTGGGGACCATTATGCAGTGCATAGAGAGCAGTGGGAACCATTATGCAGTGCATAGGGAGCTGTGGGGACCATCAGACAATGCATAGGGAGATGTGGGGACCATCATACAGGGCATAGGGAGCTGTGGGGACCATTATGCAGTGCGTAGGGAGCTGTGGGGACCATTATGCAGTGCATAGGGAGCTGCAGGGACCATTATGCAATGCATAGGGATCTGTGGGGACCATCATAGAGTGCATGGGGGAGCTGTGGGGATAATCATACAGTGTCTAGGGAGCTGTGGGGACCCTCATACAGTATCTAAGGAGCTGTGGGGAAAATCATACAGTGTGTAGGAAGCTGTGGGGACCATCATACAGTGTCTAGGGAGCTGTGGGGACCATCATACAGTGTGTAGGGAGCTGTGGGGACCATGACACCAGTGCATATGGAGCTGTGGGTACCATCATACAGTGCATAGGGAGCTGTGGGGACCATCATACAGTGCATAGGGAGCTGTGGGGACCATCATACAGAGCGTAGGGAGCTGTGGGGACCATGATACAGTGCATATGGAACTGTGGGTACAATCATACAGGGCATAGGGAGCTGTGGGGACCATCATACAGTGCATAGGGAGCTGTGGGGACCATCATACAGGGCATAGGGAGCTGTGGAGACCATTATGCAGTGCATAGAGAGCTGTGGGGACCATCATACAGGGTATAGGGAGCTATGGGGTTCATCATACAGTGCGTAGGGAGCTGTGGGGATCATCATACAGTGCGTAGGGAGCTGTGGGGACCATCATACAGTGTCTAGGGAGCTGTGGGGACCATCATGCAGTGTATAGGGATCTGTGGGGACCATCATACGGTGCATAGGGAGCTGTGGGGACCATCATACAGTGTGTAGTGAGCTGTGGGACTATTATACAATATACAGGGTGCTATGGGGGCACTCAGGACATTATTTCTTTTAAATGGGTGCATCATCAGAAATTTCTTCTTTCACCACCCCAAAATCATCGTCCATAGACTTGAAGAAGAACTTTGTAGTTGGGTGTAGTTTGATTGTGGCTTTAAGGGGGCATTATTACTTAAAGCGGATACTCAACGGTATTTGTTGCTTGGAGGGAACACTTCAGATATTGAAACTTTCATAAGAGCATATCTGGCATTATTACTTGCTAGGTAGCACAGTGGGGTCTTTACTACTTTCTATGGGACGCTATTATTTTTATAGGTCCCCTCTATCTGGCACACAGTCTTTGTAGCATTAATTGGTGGAGGGTAATCATAGTAATGACATAATTTTTGAAGTATTGAGGTTCCTATTCCACGTTGGAGGAGCAGGCAGCATGGGGAGGTTGTGCAGGGTGGGAATAGATGGGGACGGTGCTGGAAATGTGAGAAGTCAGAGGGTCTTTGTACAGTGTGTTTTTTATGTAGAGGCAATGGTCATATCATAATACTATGTACTCACTGTGTAGTGTTGATGGTAGAGGGCATTGTGTAGCGGGATTATTATTGCCTTGTATAGAAGTAATTTTGGGAATATTGGTCTTTCAGTTGTGTATTTTAGGTTAGCAACAATGGTGTACTGTAATTGTATATGTATAGGTCCTCTTTTAAGTGGCGGGGAGGTTGTATGGGGAAACACCTACTTTGGGGCTTTGGCCCCTGATCTTTTAGGACCCTAGCAACGTCCCGGCATACAAGGGATATCGGGGGGCACAAAGTGTTCTGGACGTTTCCTTTACAGTATGAAGCGTTTTCCACACAGTATCCTTCCTCTGTAATATACTCCAGGACTGGTGAGGCGCACTGTCGCTCCCTATTTCACCATAACTCGGCCTCAGCACTGCAGTGCTGATCAGCAGGTCTGCTTACTTGTTCTTCGGTTTCGCGCACTATGTCTTCCACTACTGGCGCCCTTGAACCCTTGCACTCGTGACTCCCACTAGTACATCATATTCAGTGCTGCTTTGGGGTCCGTAACTCGGCGTCCAATCCAAGGACCCTTCTCTGTAAGGCCACTCTGTCTCATCGGTCCAAAAAAGTCGGGCGCACTTCATGGCCGCCTCATATAGAATGAATGGAGCAGCATTTTAACATGCGGACCACCGTTCCAATCTAAAGGGGATGAAGGTTCCTGTAGATTGGAGCTTGTTTTCATTGGACAACCCCTTTAATTTTTCACACACTGTTTCTGCATTTAAGTCTATTTTTTGGTAAATATTCGATGACCTGGTGTAATTTGTGATGTGCTGTTCTTCACCTGAGGTTGTATTGACCTCATTTTATAACTTCTAAGGACCAGACTTTGTTTTAATATATCCTGAATAGAACACAATAGAATTGTATGGAAAACATTATTGTGTTCTTCACAATTCAAGGCGACGTGTCCTTATGAGATCTTTTTCTTGAAGGTATATGGCCCTCAGGTTCTTTATCACCATGCAATCTGAAGAGCCAACTTAGACTAAGAGTGGCCACCACTGGGCATACACCATGGTGCAGCAAGGGCTAGCAATCTGTCCCTCCAATTGTGTGGGTACTTATTGCTTAGGGAATGTCAGTCCAATTCTTCTTTTTAAGAGGGTTCACTGTCTGTGCATCTCTGTGCCCGAAGAATATTAACCTGGTGTTACTGTATTACTGCTGTTCCAAGTGGCAAGCACATGGTTCTCTTAGAGACAGGACCCTTGTTTAAACCCAAGTAGACTTGAATTGGAAAGGCCACTGGTCTGGACCAGGACTCTGGTTGTGGACGGTGATGGCGGCATGCACGGTTTCTATGTAGGTGTCTGTGTGTAGTCAGAAAAGCATTTCAGTGGTGGCCTAATAACTGCAAGGAGCGACGGAGGTGTTGGAGAAAGGTAAACGAGTGGCTGCAGAACGGTTGGTAAATGTGGCCACTTCATGGGAATATTGGCCACTGATGACTGAGGCCTCCCTCCTGGTTTGGTCCTGGAGCCCCCCGGCCACTTGTTGAACATCTTTCCTGTTTTTTACTGTTACACAAGACCCTGTGTCTCCTGTATTCTGCGGCTGCGTCCCGTTCTTCAGTCTTCTTTCTGTAGCATGGTGTGTACGACGTCCTGGATACAATGTTACTGCTCCATCACAGACTGAACCCCAGAACAATTGTCATGGAATTTGGTACCAGAGTTCTCTCTGTGTATGGAGCCCCCATATTTTGTGATTACTCTTATCATTCTCACTGTGTAAGGTGAAATCCAGGAAAAAAAACACACAAAACAATATATATATATATAATTAATTTTTTTATTGAAATAGCAATAAGCAACATTGTAATGAAAATATTACTGGTCCTTTAAGAAATTAAACTATGGTCACAGTCACTCTCAGATGGGCCCCGGTGGAGACCACAAAACGAGCTGCTGTCATTGGGGACCACCTGAGAGTCATTGGGACCCAAAGATCCAGAAGAAGGCAAAGAAACCCCCCCAAAAGAATTCTGATTCAAGGGGGAAAAAAATTCCTTCCTGACCCCATTTCTGGCGATTGGATATTTCCCTGGATCTCGTGTATCCTGCTGCATATTGCTGTATATAACATAGGCTTACGTCATGTGAACAATGGCCAAATAGCTGTTGGCTGAGAACTCGTCCTGTATGATAAAATCTGCGATGGAGGTTCCTAATACGGCTTCCAACGAAGATGTGACATCATCCAAATGTGTATAAGAACTAGCGAGTGATAAAGGAGACAATGGCTGGTAGGTAATAAGTCATTACCTGTCTGCCAATATCTTCTTCTGGAAGACTTCAAGATATCATGTATTACATATTACATATTATTCTGAAAGAGCACCATGTAATACCACATGTGTCCTGGAGAGGCCGCTACGTCCAGCAAAACACAGCTGATTGCTGAGGGGGTTCACTGCCGGACCCCCGACTATCAACTGATCGCCTGCAAGTCCTCATTTGGGGACAGGAGTTGTTCACACTTGGCATATTTTGTGATTCATGAGGGGAGGACAGTAGCCGGATATAGACTTTTTCTATAAAGTCAGATTAAAGGGGTTTTCAGGAATGTTTTTATGTAATATATAGGAGGTTCCCAGTGGTAGAGAAAACACACAGAGCTTTACTTTCTCCTGCTGCTCCAGCTCTGGATCTTCAGCGCTTCCTGTGCTCTATTGTGACAGGCTGCAGCGGTGATGGCTCAACTTCAGCACCCATCATTGCTGCAGTCAATCACTGAGCTTAGAAGCTCTGTCAGCATGGCCCACTGAGCCAAGTGATTGGCTGCAGAGCTGCAGTCATGATGTCACCCTTGAAGCCAGTGACTAAAGATCAGCTGCAGCGGTGAAGTGCTGGAACTGGAGCAGGAGGTAGAAAAGCTTCATCTGTTCTACTTAAGTGACGATTTATATCATTTATATTTAAGTGATGAAAAATAATTTGCTTGTGTCGCCACTTTCCGAGATCTGAAAGCCGCGGCGTTTTCATGTTTCGGGAATGGGGCTGCGTGAGGGCTGGTTTTTTGCACCACAAACTGATGGTTATATTGATATCATTTTGGGGTATATACAATGTTTTGATTGTCTGTTATTATTTATTTTTTTCTTGTTGCAACAAATTAAAATCTGTAATTCTGGCATTTTATTTAATGTTCTAGTTACGCCGTTTACTAAATGGATTAATTTATTTTATATTTTGATGGATCTGACTTTTACAAACGCAGCGATACCAAATATGTGTATTTTTTAAATGTTTTATATTTCTTAATTTTTAATGGGGGGAAAACTGGGATGATTTGAACTTTTATACTTTTTTCATTTTTTTTTACTTTTCACTGTATTTGTTCGTCTCTTTAGGGGGCTTGAACCTGCAATCATCTGATTGCTTGTGCTATATACAGCATTGCTATATATAGCAGAAATCACGGTCTCCTATGAACACTAGCAACAGGCTGGCTGTCACAGGAATCCAGTGATGACAGACACAGGGATCTTCAGTGATCAAGTCACGGGTGCGCCAATGAAGAGATGGAATGGTGCACCCCCTGCTGGCGCACATTAAATGCCGCTGTCACACACTGATAGCAAGATTTAATAGGCTAACTGTCGTGGGCAGAGCTCAGCTCAACCTGCGACTGTTAGAGGCATATGATTGCTGAATAACACAGCCATCATCTGCCGAGAAAGATGCAGACTCGGCGTGTGAGCCTGCAAGAAATGCGGGGAGCAGAATTATGACGGATATAGTCCTTCATAAGTTAAGATGCATTTCTTAGTTAAAGAGTGACCGTCATTAACTGTATTTTCTAGACTATATGACGCACTTTTTAACAATAAAAAATCTTGCTCAGTATTGTGTGCGTCCTATAGACCAGAAGCAGCGTCCTATCAAGTATGCTTATCACGTGTCTGGCACCTGCCGGAGCAGATTTCAGCTGATCGTGGGGGTGCCAGGTGTCAGACCCTCCGATCTCATACTGATCAGCTATCTTACAGATAGGTCATCAATTCTTAAGTCCCAAATAACCCTTTAAGGGGACTGGAAATGAAATCACCACCAAGGCACCAACAGAATAATAAATATGTCCTTGTATAAACTGTTGGTTCATTATAAGCTCATTGTCTACACAGTGCAGAAATGAATGATTTATACAGGGGCATCTTTATAAACTCATTACACAGTGGTATTTCACAATGGTGGTGGTTTAGGGGCCTGAAATGAAGTGATGGGTTACCTTTAATACATCCATGAACATTCACACACATACACACTCACCTCAACACACACATACATACACACAGACACATACACACACACACATACACACACACATACACACACACATACACACACACACACACCTCTATACACATACAATAAACACACGTGCACACACCCCTTCAGTGCTGCAGTGCTCGGTAGACAAACACATAGACCAGGGACACACAAACCATCACACAGCCTCCCCGTTACTAATGGGGTCACAGACACACACATCTTCAGTGCTGGGGTCACAGACACACATCCGTTTGGTGCTGAGGTCACACAAACAGACACAGACACACACCTTCAGTGCTGGAGCCACACACACAGCCCTTCAGTGCTGCATTTCAGGGGACATGTACACGTGTGCCAAACACACGTGCACACACCCCTTCAGTGTTGCAGTGATGAGAAAACAAGCACACACCCCATTAGTGCAGGGACACTCAAACCATCACACAGCCTCCCCGTTATTGATGGGGCCATAGAGACACACATCTTTATTGCTGGGGTCACAGACACATATCCCTTTGGTGCTGAGGTCACACAAACAGACACAGACACACACCTTCAGTGCTGGAGCCACACACACAGCCCTTCATTGCTGCATTTCAGGGAACAAGTACACGTGTGCCAAACACACGTGCACACACCCCTTCAGTGTTGCAGTGATGAGGAAACAAGCACACACCCCATTAGTGCAGGGACACGCAAACCATCACACAGCCTCCCCGTTATTGATGGGGCCATAGAGACACACATCTTTATTGCTGGGGTCACAGACACACATCCCTTTGGTGCTGAGGTCACACAAACTGACACACACCTTCAGTGCTGGGGCACACACACAGCCCTTCAGTGTTGCATTTCAGGGGAAATGTACACATGTGCCAAACACACGTGCACACACCCCTTCAGTGCTGCAGTGTTGAGGACACAAACACACACCCCATTAGTGCAGGGACACGCAAACCATCACACAGCCTCCCCGATATTGATGGGGCCATAGAGACAGACATCTTTACTGCTGGGGTCACAGACACACATTCCTTTGGTGCTGAGGTCACACAAACAGACACAGACACACACCTTCAGTGTTGGGGCCACACACACAGCCCTTCAGTGCTGCATTTCAGGGGAAATGTACACGTGTGCCAAACACACGTGCACACACCCCTTCAGTGCTGCAGTGTTGAGGACACAAACACACACCCCATTAGTGCAGGGACACACAAACCATCACACATCCACCCCTTTATTGATGTGGTCACAGAGACACCCTTTCATTTCTGGGGTCACAGACACACATCCCTTTGGTGCTGAGGTCACACAAACAGACACAGACACACACTTTCAGTGCTGGGGCCACACACACAGCCCTTCAGTGCTGCATTTCTGGAGACATGTACATGTGTGCCAAACACACGTGCACACACCCCTTCAGTGCTGCAGTGTTGAGGACACAAACACACACCCCATTAGTGCAGGGACACACAAACCATCACACAGCCACCCCTTTATTGATGGGGTCATAGAGACACAGCCCTTCATTGCTGGGGTCACAGACACACATCCCTTTGGTGCTGAGGTCACACAAACAGACACAGACACACACCTTCAGTGCTGAGGCCACACACACAGCCCTTCAGTGCTGCATTTCAGGGGACATGAACACGTGTACCAAACACACGTGTACACACCCCTTCAGTGTTGCAGTGCTGAGGACACAAACACACACCCCATTAGTGCAGGGACACGCAAACCATCACACAGCCTCCCCGATATTGATGGGGCCATAGAGACACACATCTTTACTGCTGGGGTCACAGACACACATCCCTTTGGTGCTGAGGTCACACAAACAGACACAGACACACACCTTCAGTGCTGGGGCCACACACACAGCCCTTCAGCGCTGCATTTCATGAGACATGTACACTTGTGCCAAACACACGTACACACACCCCTTCAGTGCTGCTGTGTTGAGGACACAAACACACACCCCACTAGTGCAGGGACACGCAAACCATCACACATCCACCCCTTTATTGATGGGGTCACATAGACACCCCTTCATTTCTGGGGTCACAGACACAGATCCCTTTGGTGCTTAGGTCACACAAACAGACACAGACACACGCCTTCAGTGCTGGAGCCACACACACAGCCCTTCAGTGTTACGTTTCAGGGGACATGTAGACGTGTGCCAAACACACGTGCACACACCCCTTCAGTGTTGCAGTGATGAGGAAACAAGCACACACCCCATTAGTGCAGGGACACGCAAACCATCACACAGCCTCCCCGATATTGATGGGGCCATAGAGACACACATCTTTACTGCTGGGGTCACAGACACACATCCCTTTGGTGCTGAGGTCACACAAACAGACACAGACACACACCTTCAGTGCTGGGGCCACACACACAGCCCTTCAGCGCTGCATTTCATGAGACATGTACACTTGTGCCAAACACATGTGCACACACCCCTTCAGTGCTGCAGTGTTGAGGACACAAACACCCACCCCATTAGTGCAGGGACACACAAACCATCACACAACCACCCCTTTATTGATGGGGCCATAGAGACACACCCCTTCATTGCTGGGGTCACAGACACACATCCCTTTGGTGCTGAGGTAACACAAACAGACACACACCTTCAGTGCTGGGGCCACACACACACCCCTTCAGTGCTGCATTTCAGGGGACATGTACACGTGTGCCAAACACACGTGCACACACCCCTTCAGTGCTGCAGTGTTGAGGACACAAACACACACCCCATTAGTGCAGGGACACGCAAACCATCACACATCCACCCCTTTATTGATGGGGTCACATAGACACCCCTTCATTTCTGGGGTCACAGACACACATCCCTTTGGTGCTGAGGTCACACAAACAGACACAGACACACACCTTCAGTGCTGGGGCCTCACACACAGCCCTTCAGTGCTGCGTTTCAGGGGACATGTAGACGTGTGCCAAACACACGTGCACACACCCCTTCAGTGCTGCAGTGATGAGGAAACAAGCACACACCCCATTAGTGCAGGGACACGCAAACCATCACACTGCCTCCCCGTAATTGATGGGGCCATAGAGACACACATCTTTATTGGTGGGGTCACAGACACACATCCCTTTGGTGCTGAGGTCACACAAACAGACACAGACACACACCTTCAGTGCTGGGGCCACACACACAGCCCTTCAGCGCTGCATTTCATGAGACATGTACACTTGTGCCAAACACACGTGCACACACCCCTTCAGTGCTGCAGTGTTGAGGACACAAACACCCACCCCATTAGTGCAGGGACATACAAACCATCACACAACCATCCCTTTTATTGATGGGGCCATAGAGACACATCCCTTCATTGCTGGGGTCACAGACACACATCCCTTTGGTGCTGAGGTCACACAAACAGACACACACCTTCAGTGCTGGGGCCACACACACAGCCCTTCAGTGCTGCATTTCATGGGACATGTACACGTGTGCCAAACACACGTTCACACACCCCTTCTGTGCTGCAGTGTTGAGGAAACAAGCACACACCCCATTAGTGCAGGGACACGCTAACCATCACACATCCACCCCTTTATTGATGGGGTCACAGAGACACCCCTTCATTTCTGGGATCACAGACACACATCCCTTTGGTGCTGAGGTCACACAAACAGACACAGACACACACCTTCAGTGCTGGGGCCACACACACAGCCCTTCAGCGCTGCATTTCATGAGACATGTACACTTGTGCCAAACACACGTGCACACACCCCTTCAGTGCTGCAGTGTTGAGGACACAAACACCCACCCCATTAGTGTAGGGACACACAAACCATCACACAACCATCCCTTTTATTGATGGGGCCATAGAGACACACCCCTTCATTGCTGGGGTCACAGACACACATCCCTTTGGTGCTGAGGTCACACAAACAGACACAGACACACACCTTCAGTGCTGGAGCCACACACACAGCCCTTCAGTGCTGCATTTCAGGGGACATGTACACTTGTGCCAAACACACGTGCACACACCCCTTCAGTGCTGCAGTGTTGAGGACACAAACACACACCCCATTAGTGCAGGGACACACAAATCATCACACAACCACCCCTTTTATTGATGGGGTCATAGAGACACACCCCTTCATTGCTGGGGTCACAGACACACATCCCTTTGGTGCTGAGGTCACACAAACAGACACAGACACACACCTTCAGTGCTGGGCCATACACACAGCCCTTCAGTGCTGCATTTCTGGAGACATGTACACGTGTGCCAAACACACGTGCACACACCCCTTCAGTGCTGCAGTGTTGAGGAAACAAGCACACACCCCATTAGTGCAGGGACAAGCAAACCATCACACAGCCACCCCGTTATTGATGGGGTCACAGACACACACATCTTCAGTGCTGGGGTCACAGGCACACATCCCTTTGGTGCTGAGGTCACACAAACAGACACGGACACACACCTTCAGTGCTGGGGCCACACACATAGCCCTTCAGTGCTGCATTTCAGGGGAAATGTACACTTGTGCCAAACACACGTGCACACACCTCTTCAGTGCTGCAGTGTTGAGGACACAAACACACACCCCATTAGTGCAGGGACACACAAATCATCACACAACGACCCCTTTTATTGATGGGGTCATAGAGACACACCCCTTCATTGCTGGGGTCACAGACACACATCCCTTTGGTGCTGAGGTCACACAAACAGACACAGACACACACCTTCAGTGCTGGGCCATACACACAGCCCTTCAGTGCTGCATTTCTGGAGACATGTACACGTGTGCCAAACACACGTGCACACACCCCTTCAGTGCTGCAGTGTTGAGGAAACAAGCACACACCCCATTAGTGCAGGAACACGCAAACCATCACACAGCCACCCCGTTATTGATGGGGTCACAAACACACACATCTTCAGTGCTGGGGTCACAGGCACACATCCCTTTGGTGCTGAGGTCACACAAACAGACACAGACACACACCTTCAGTGCTGGGGCCACACACACAGCCCTTCAGTGCTGCATTTCAGGGGACATGTACACGTGTGCCAAACACACGTGCACACACCCCTTCAGTGCTGCAGTGTTGAGGACACAAACACACACCCCATTAGTGCAGGGACACGCAAACCATCACACATCCACCCCTTTATTGATTGGGTCACAGAGACACCCCTTCATTTCTGGGGTCACAGACACACATCCCTTTGGTGCTGAGGTCACACAAACAGACACAGACACACACTTTCAGTGCTGGGGCTACACACATAGCCCTTCAGTGCTGCATTTCTGGAGACATGTACATGTGTACCAAGCACACGTGCACACACCCCTTCAGTGCTGCAGTGTTGAGGACACAAACACACACCCCATTAGTGCAGGGACACACAAACCATCACACAGCCACCCCTTTATTGATGGGGCCATAGAGACACAGCCCTTCATTGCTGGGGTCACAGACACACATCCCTTTGGTGCTGAGGTCACACAAACAGACACAGACACACACCTTCAGTGCTGGAGCCACACACACAGCCCTTCAGTGCTGCATTTCAGAGGATATTTACACGTGTGCCAAACACACATGCACACACCCCTTCAGTGCTGCAGTGTTTAGGAAACAAGCACACACCCCATTAGTGCAGGGACACGCAAACCATCACACAGCCACCCCGTTATTGATGGGGTCACAGAGACACCCCTTCATTTCTGGGATCACAGACAGACATCCCTTTGGTGCTGAGGTCACACAAACAGACACAGACACACACTTTCAGTGCTGGAGCCACACACACAGCCCTTCAGTGCTGCATTTCAGAGGATATTTACACGTGTGCCAAACACACGTGCACACACCCCTTCAGTGCTGCAGTGTTGAGGACACAAACACACACCCCATTAGTGCAGGGACACACAAACCATCACACTGCCACCCCTTTATTGGTGGGGTCACAGGCACACATCCCTTTATTGGTGGGGTCACAGACACACATCCCTTTATTGGTGGGGTCACAGACACACATCCCTTTATTGGTGGGGTCACAGACACACATCCCTTTATTGGTGGGGTCACAGACACACTTCCCTTTAGATCTGGTGTCACACAAACCTTCAATGCTGTGCCTACACACACACTCACATGCACGCACACCTACCTTCTTGCTGAATCCCAAAAAGTCTTCTCAGTTGATAATTGCCGGACGTATGATAGTTACTCCACAGATCTCAGAACAGCCTTGAGGAAGGTCAGGAAGAAAGAAAACAATGCAGCTAATAATCATCTGGAAATATCATGGGGATGAGGACACAGTCCATACAGCACACACTGCAGATCTCTTCCTGATCCTACTCTGCTGTTTGTGCTGTGACACAATGCTGTGCAGCCAGTCCTCCTCCCTTTCCGATGTGACCCGATCCCCAGCGTTCAGTGATGAGCTACTTACCTGGACTGGTCCTCTTCAAGCTGTGACACAAGATGGCTCAGGAATAGAACTTTGTACATTCTGTAGCAGTTATGATGTCATGTGAGGTCTATGATATCATGTTCTCGGTGCTGTCATGTGCTTTGTGATGTCATTATAACGGACACTGCTGTTTTATGTATCAAGTTTACACTTCAGGAAATAAATTACTAAACAAAAAAGTCACAGACTGCAAATATCCCACAGCCCCATGTTATAATTCATGACAGCTATTTAAATGAACCTTTATTTTAATCCATATAACCTACTGCTATATGAAAAAAACCTCGAGACATGAACTGGAATTTAAATTGTCGTGCATGCAGCATGTAAGAGCATGTTCACACATGGCCACTAACCAGAAAAAAACTAAGACAGAAATACAATACACAAACACCCTGCAGTAAATAAATAAATCGCAATAGTGCATGAAAATAATAAAGCGTACTTAGTTAACATAATTTTTGATAATTTTGCTGTTTATTTCCTGCAGGGAATTTGTGTATTGTGTTTCTGTCTTTGTCTTCTACTGCAATGTGAGTTACAGGAAAACACTGGACTAAAATCACTGACTGCGGTGGATTCCCCAATAAAATGTACATTTTATTTCCTTAAATAACATTTTCCTATACACACCTTACCTAATAATCGTGACATTTTGTGGAGCGTGCCAAATATTACCCTCCATTTAAAGTCTGCCAGCTGTGTTTTGTTGAACCTATTCATACTTGGTCGCAGACCAATACCACACTGCCGTCACTTGCCGTGACCACCTGCCTGTCCAGAGACTCTTGCCCGCTCACCTGGGAGCGCTCACCTGCTACCTGCCTGCTAGCCTACCTGGAGGCTCTGCCGTCACTTGCCGTGACCACCTGCCTGTCCAGAGACTCCTGCCCGCTCACCTGGGAACGCTCACCTGCTACCTGCCTGCTAGCCTACCTGGAGGCTCTGCCGTCACTTGCCGTGACCACCTGCCTGTCCAGAGACTCTTGCCCGCTCACCTGGGAACGCTCACCTGCTACCTGCCTGCTAGCCTACCTGGAGGCTCTGCCGTCACTTGCTGTGACCACCTGCCTGTCCAGAGACTCCTGCCCGCTCACCTGGGAACGCTCACCTGCTACCTGCCTGCTAGCCTACCTGGAGGCTCTGCCGTCACTTGCCGTGACCACCTGCCTGTCCAGAGACTCTTGCCCGCTCACCTGGGAACGCTCACCTGCTACCTGCCTGCTAGCCTACCTGGAGGCTCTGCCGTCACTTGCCGTGACCACCTGCCTGTCCAGAGACTCTTGCCCGCTCACCTGGGAACGCTCACCTGCTACCTGCCTGCTAGCCTATCTGGAGGCTCTGCCGTCACTTGCCGTGACCACCTGCCTGTCCAGAGACTCCTGCCCGCTCACCTGGGAGCGCTCACCTGCTACCTGCCTGCTAGCGTACCTGGAGGCTTTGCCGTCACTTGCCGTGACCACCTGCCTGTCCAGAGACTCTTGCCCGCTCACCTGGGAGCGCTCACCTGCTACCTGCCTGCTAGCCTATCTAGAGACTCTTATCCTGCTGTCACTTGCCGTGACCACCTGCCTGTCTAGAGACTCTTACCCTGCTGCCACTTGCCGTGACCATCCGCCTGTCAAGAGACTGTCCCCGTCACTTGCCGTGACCTCCTGCCCTTCTACCCAGAGACTCTCCCTGTCACTTGCCGTGACTACCTGCCCGCCTTCCCTGGGAGCCACCCGCTTCCTTACAAGGACTGCCCCTTAGTATAGTTGCTCTGAGGTTCCACCTCCCAGACCCGTTACACTGTCAATCTCTGACAGCGGCATTTAACAGCGCCGCGCCGGAAGCGCGTCACTTACCCCGCCCATCTGTGACCCCGTCACGTAATCGTGATGGGTGGGCATGACAACCCTGGGTCTGCAGCAGACCCCAGTGATTGTCATGTACTGACTCTATGAGCGCCACCTAGTGGTCGGCGCTCATAGCACAGGAGCATTTCTGCTACATAGAGCTGATCTGCTCATCCCCTGTATGTAGCAGAGGTGATTGGACAGTTGCTGCTTCTAGCCTCCTAATGAGACTATAGAAGCAAGCAAAAAGTGTAAAAAAAAAAAAAAAATTTTTAAAAATATAAAAAAAATTAAAAATATATAAAAGTTTAAATCACCCCCCTTTCGCCCCATTCCAAATAAAATTCTAAAAATACCACCCACATACACATATTTGGTATTGCCGTGCTCAGAATGGCCCGATGTATCAATATAAAAAAATAATTAATCCAATCGGTAAACGGCGTAACGAGAAAAAAATTCTAAACGCCAGAATTACGTTTTTTGGTCGCCGCAACATTGCAATAAAATGCAATAACTGGCGATCAAAACATCGGATCTACCCCAAAATGGTATCAATAAAAACTTCAGCTCGGCGTGCAAAAAATAAACCCGGCCCCAGATCCCGAAAAATGGAGACGCTACGGGTCTTGTAAAATGGTTCCATTTTATTTTTTAATTATGGCACTTTGCAAAGCACTTCATTAGTTTCTTTGGCGTCATATCCGTAAAATGATCATATTAAAGTGGCCTCCAGACCCTGCTTTTCCCCAGTGCAGGAGCGTTGCTGGGGTCCTAAGAGATCAGGGACCCCAGCCCCTAAGTACATGTTTCCCCATATAACCTCCCTGTCACTTAAAAGAGGATTTATACATATATAATTACAGTATACCACTGTTACTAATCTAAAATACACTATACAAAGACCAATATTCCCAAAATTACTACTATACAAGGCCAAAATGATCCTGCTACACAATGTCCTCTACCATCACCACCACACAGTGAGTCCATATATGAAAGAAAACCCCGCAGGGTAAAAGACCATCAAAGGAGTCCAGGGAGTATAAAATCTATCATATTTATTCAGCAATAGAAGAATAGGATGATGGGGGAAGGGACACAACACATATGTGATTGTTAGACATGTAAGCGAAAAAAAGCAAGGCACGCAAGAATGGGGCCATTCCAGGTATAATGGCTGTCTATAGTATCATCATGGGTATACTAAAATATCCCAATATAGACACCGCATATATTCCACTGGGGGCAACAGTCATCATATGCAGGTGCATCTCACTAAATTAGAATATCATCAAAAAGTTAATTTATTTGAGTTCTTCAATACAAAAAGTGAAACTCCTATATTATATAGAGTCATTACAGACAGAGAGATCTATTTCAAGTGTTTATTTCTGTTAATGTTGACGATTATGGCTTACAGCCAATGAAAACACTAAAGTCAATATCTCAGTAAATTAGAATAATTAACAAAAAGCACCTGCAACGGCTTCCTAAGTGTTTAAAAATGTCCCATAGTCTGTTTCAGTAGGCTCCACAATCATGGGGAAGACTGCTGACTTTACAAATGCCAAGAAGGCAGTCATTGACACCATCCACAAGGTCCCAGAGTTCCAATTTTCCTTTGGAAATCAAGGTCCCAGAGTCTGGAGGAAGAGTGGAGAGGCCACAGTCCAAGCTGCTGGAGGTCTAGTGTGAAGTCTCCACAATCAGTGATGGTTTGGGGGGCCATGTCATCTGCTGGTGGAGGTCCACTGTGTTTTATCAAGACCAAAGTCAGCGCAGCCGTCTACCAGGACATTTTACAGCACTTCATGCTTCCCTCTGCCGGCAAGCTTTTTGGAGATGGAAATATCATTCTCCAGCAGGACTTGGCCCCTGTCCACACTGCCAAAAGTACCAATACCTGGTTTAAAGACAACAGCATCACTTTGCTTAATTGGCCAGCAAATTCACCTGAACTTAACCCCATATAGAAACTATGGGGTATTGTCAAGAGGAAGATGAGACACCAAACCCAACAATGCTGTCGAGCTGAAGGCTGCTATCAAAGCCACCTAATTGATGCAAAAGGAGCCTGACCAAGTATTGAGTGCATTTACTGAACATACATTTCAGTAGGCCAACATTTCGGATTTTAAAAACATTTTTCAAGCTGATGTTATGAAGTATTCTAATTTACTGAGATAATGACTTTTGTGATTTCATTGGCTGTAAGCCATAATCAGTGGCATACCGCCAATGGTGGCAGGCCACACCACTGCTATGGGGCCCGTGAGCCTCGGGGGAGCGAGGAGGATAGGTGAGTATTGGGGGGGTGGGAGGTTGCGGCGGGGAGGAGCGGGCACACGCAGTAGCGGCTGCTGTAGCTACCACGTGTGCCTGCTGCTAAAGGGACATGAATATTCCCTCTTCTCCACTTCCATGGGCGTGGAGAAGAGGGAATATTCATTCTCTTTAGTAGCGGGCACGGAGGAGCGCTGAGCCGTGGCTCCTGCTTACAGTGCCCGCTACCAAAGAGAATGCATATTCACTCTTGTCAACGCTCATAGTCCCGGCGTGGAGAGGAGTGAATATGCCGGCAGCAGCAGCAGCTCACCTCGGCAACTGAGAGTGCGCGCTGCTCAGATACCAACATGAGCTGCTGGCAGACAGAACACAGCAGCTCTGGAGCAGAGGTGAGGAAGAAAGGTGAGTATAAGTGTTTATTTTTTGTGTGTGCAGTGATGGGGCCACACATACCAGGATTGGGGAGTGAGGAGGCCATACATACCAAGATTGGGGGATGAGGGGGCTATGCATACCAGGATTGGGGGATGAGGGGGCCATGCATACCAGGATTGGGGGGATGAGGAGGCCACACATACCATTCCTGACCCCATTTCTGGCGATCGGATATTTCCCTGGATCTCGTGTATCCTGCTGCATTTTGCTGTATATAACATAGGTTTACTTTATGTGAACAATGGCCAAATAGCTGTTGGTTGAAAACTCGTCCTGTATGATAAAATCTGCGATGGAGGTTCCTAATACGGCTTCCAACGAAGATGTGAAATCATCTAAATGTGTATAAGAACTAGCGAGTGATAAAGGAGACAATGGCTGGTAGGTAATAAGTCATTACCTGTCTGCCAATATCTTCTTCTGGAAGACTTCAAGATATCATGTATTACATATTACATATTATTCTGAAAGAGCACCATGTAATACCACATGTGTCCTGGAGAGGCCGCTACGTCCAGCAAAACACAGCTGATTGCTGAGGGTGGTCACTGCCGGACCCCCGACTATCAACTGATCGCCTGCAAGTCCTCATTTGGGGACAGGAGTTGTTCACACTTGGCATATTTTGTGATTCATGAGGGGAGGACAGTAGCCGGATATAGACTTTTTCTATAAAGTCAGATTAAAGGGGTTTTCAGGAATGTTTTTATGTAATATATAGGAGGTTCCCAGTGGTAGAGAAAACACCCAGAGCTTTACTTTCTCCTGCTGCTCCAGCTCTGGATCTTCAGCGCTTCCTGTGCTCTATTGTGACAGGCTGCAGGGGTGATGGCTCAACTTCAGCACACATCATTGCTGCAGCCAATCACTGAGCTTAGAAGCTCTGTCGGCATGGCCCACTGAGCCAAGTGATTGGCTACAGAGCTGCAGTCATGATGTCACCCTTGAAGCCAGTGACTAAAGATCAGCGGCAGCGGTGAAGTGCTGGAGCTGGAGCAGGAGGTAGTAAAGCTTCATCTGTTCTACTTAAGTGACGATTTATAGGATTTATATTTAAGTGATGAAAAAAAATTCTGAAATTTGTAAAAAAAATAATAAAAATAATTTGCTTGTGTCGCCACTTTCCGAGATCCGAAAGCCGCGGCGTTTTCATGTTTCGGGAATGGGGCTGCGTGAGGGCTAGTTTTTTGCACCACAAACTGATGGTTATATTGATATCATTTTGGGGTATATACAATGTTTTGATTGTCTGTTATTATATATTTTTTTCTTGTTGCAACGACTGAAAATCTGTAATTCTGTCATTTTATTTAATGTTCTAGTTACGCCGTTTACTAAATGGATTAATTTATTTTATATTTTGATGGATCTGACTTTTACAAACGCAGCGATACTAAATATGTGTATTTTTTAAAATGTTTTATAATTCTTAATTTTTAATGGGGGGAAAACTGGGATGATTTGAACTTTTATACTTTTTTGATTTTTTTTTTTACTTTTCACTGTATTTGTTTGTCTCTTTAGGGGGCTTGAACCTGCGATAATCTGATTGCTTGTGCTATATACAGCATTGCTATATATAGCAGAAATCACGGTCTCCTATGAACACTAGCAACAGGCTGGCTGTCACAGGAATACAGTGATGACAGACAGTGTGCAGTGATGGGGCCACACATACCAGGATTGGGGGGGTGAGGAGGCCCCACATACCAGGATTGGGGGATGAGGGGGCCATGCATACCAGGATTGAGGGTTGAGGGGTCCACACACACCAGGGGATTGGGGGATGAGAAGGCCACACATACCAGGATTGGGGGATGAGGAGGCCACACATTCCAGGATTGGAGGATGAGGAGGCCACACATACCGGGATTGGGGGATGAAGAGGCCACACATACCAAGATTGGGGGATGAGGAAGCCACACATACCAGGATTGGGGGATGAGGAGGCCACACATACCAGGATTGGGGGATGAGGGGGCCACGCATACCAGGATTGGGGGATGAGGGGTGCCATATGTACCAGGATTGGGGGATGAGGGGTGCCATATATACCAGGATTGGGGGATGAGGGGTGCCATATGTACCAGGATTGGGGGATGAAGGGTTCCATACATACCAGGATTGGTGATGAGGGGTGCCATACATACCAGGATGATGAAATTTTCCAGTAGCTGCTGCCTTTCCTACCCTAGGCTTATACTCAACTCAATACTTTTTCCCAGTTTTTTTGTGGTAAAATTAGGGGCCTCGGCTTATACTCGGGTCGTCTTATTTAAAACATACAGTATTTTAAAATCAGTGAGTACGTGGTGCCCATAATACTGCAGGACTGTGTGGTGCATTATACTATATGGGGGCTGCATTTTACCCTTTGGGGTGTGAAATATACTGTATGGAGGACTATGGGGAGTGCATTATATTCTATCGAGGACCATGGGAAGTTCATTATACTATATGGAGGATTATGGGGGGTGCATTATACTATATGGAGGATTTTGGAGGGTGCATTATACTATATGGAGGATTATGGGTGGCATATTATACTATATGGAAGTCTATGTGGGGTCATTATGATATTTTGAGGGCTATGTGGGGGGCCGTTATACTGTATGAAAGCAATTATACGGTGTGAAGGTTTGTGTGGGGTCCATCATACTGTTTGGAGGGCTGTGTGGGGCCATTATACTGTTTGGAGGGCTAGTGTGGGCCATTATACTGTATGTAGGCCCATTATACTGTATGGAGGGCTGTGTGGGAGTCACAGTTGGGGGAATCATACTGTGTTAGGGTCACCATACTTTGCCTTGGGAGTTGAAGTGGGGTACAATAAGGTCATTATACTGTTCATGTAGAGGCTAATGTGGAGGAATGCACCATGGGGGTATCATACTGTGTTTGGGGGGCACTTTTATTGGTATCATACTTCATGGGGGCAATGAAAGAGGGATCTAGGACTTCAGTAGGAGGAACATTAGAAAAGCGAAGTAAAGGCTGGAAAGTTGTGAGATCGGCTCTTCTGTGACACAGACAAATATTTCTTTATTTTTTTGGTGGGGGGGGTCCAATTAGAGCTTCTGCTATGGGGCCTCATGATTTCTATGTGCGCCCCTGGCCATAATCATCAACATTAACAGAAATAAACACGTGAAATAGATCACTTTGATTGTAATGACTTTATATAATATATGAGTTTCATTTTCAGCATTGAAGAACTAAAATAAATAAACCTTTTGATGATATTCTAATTTAGTGAGATGCACCTGTATATATAAGGGGTGTGGGTGCCATCATACTATAAGGGGCTATGAGAGTCATCATGCTATATATAAGGGGCAGTGGGGCCATCATATTATATAAAATGGGGAGTGGGTGCCAGAATACAGTTTATAAGGGGCTGTGGGGCCATCATACAGTATAAAGGGAGCTGTAGGGGCCATAATATAGTGTACAAGTGGGTGTGGGGGCCATCATACAGTATATATTGGGCTGCGGGGGCCATCATACAGTACTGTATATATGGGGCTGTGAGGGCCATTATACAGGATATAGGGAGTTGTAGGGACCATCATGCCAGTTATAAGGAGTTGTAGAGACCATCATACAGTGCATAAGGAGCTGTGGGGACCATCAGACTATTTATAGGGAGCTGTGGAGACCATCATACAGTGCATAGGGAGCTGTGGGGACCATCATACAGGGCATAGGGAGCTGTGGGGACCATCAGACAATGCATAGGGAGCTGTGGAGACCATCATACAGGGCATAGGGAGCTGTGGGGACCATCAGACAATGCATAGGGAGCTGTGAAGACCGTCATACAGTGCATAGGGAGCTGTTGGGACCATTATGCAGTGCATAGGGAGATGTGGGGACCATCATACAGGGCATAGGGAGCTGTAGGGACCATTATACAGTGCATAGGGAGATGTGGGGACCATCATACAGGGCATAGGGAGCTGTAGGGACCATTATGCAGTGCATAGGGAGATGTGGGGACCATCATACAGGGCATAGGGAGCTATGGGGACCATTATGCAATGCATAGAGAGCTGTGGGGACCATTATGCAGTACATAGGGAGATGTGGGGAACATCATACAGGGCATAGGGAGCTGTGGGGACCATTATGCAGTGCATAGGGAGCTGTGGGGACCATTATGCAGTGCATAGATAGCTGTGGGGACCATCATACAGTGCCTAAGGAGCTGTGGGGACCATCATACAGTGCATTGGGAGATGTGGGGACCATCATACAGGGCATAGGGAGGTGTGGGGACCATTATGCAGTGCATGGGGAGCTGTGGGGACCATCATACCGAGCGTAGGGAGCTGCAGGGACCATCATACAGTACATAAAGAGCCGTGGGGACCATCATACAGTGTATAAGGAGCCGTGGGTACCATCATACAGTGCTTAAGGAGCTGCAGGGACCATCATACAGTGCGTAGAGAGCTATGAGGACCATCATACAATGCATAGGGAGCTGTGGAGACCATCATACAATGCTTAGGGAGCTGTGAAGACCATCATACAGTGCATAGGGCACTGTGGGGACCATCATACAGAGCATAGGGAGCTGTGGGGACCATCATACAGAGCATAGGGAGCTGTGGGGACCACCATACAGTGTCTAGGGAGCTGTGGGGACCATCATACAGTGTCTAGGGAGCTGTGGGGACCTCATACAGTATCTAAGGAGCTGTGGGGACCATCATACAGTGTGTAGGGAGCTGTGGGGACCATCATACAGTGTATAGGGAAGTATGAGGACCATCATACAGTATCTAAGGAGCTGTGGGGACCATCATACAGTGCATAGTGAGCTGTGGGGACCATTATACAGAGCGTAGATAGCTGTGGGGACCATCATACAGTGCATAGGGAGCTGTGGGTTCCATCATGCAGAGCGTAGATAGCTGTGGGGACCATCATACAGTGCATAGGGAGCTGTGGGGACCATGATACAGTGCATATGGAACTGTGGGTACCATCATACAGGGCATAGGTAGCTGTGGGGACCATTATGCAGTGCATACGGAGCTGTGGGGACCATCATACAGGGTATAGGGAGCTATGGGGATTATCATACAGTGTATAGGGATCTGTGGGGACCATCATATAGTGCGTAGGGAGCTGTGGGGACCATCATACAGTGCATACGGAGCTGTGGGGAACATCATACAGTACGTAGGGAGCTGTGGAGACCATCATGTAGTGTATAGGGAGCTGTGGGGACCATCATACAGTGTATAGGGATCTGTGGGGACCATCATATAGTGCGTAGGGAGCTGTGGGGACCATAATACAGTGCATACGGAGCTGTGGGGAACATCATACAGTACGTAGGGAGCTGTGGGGACCATCATGTAGTGTATAGGGATCTGTGGGGACCATCATACAGTGTGTAGTGAGCTGTGTGACTATCATACAATATACAGGGTGCTATGGGGGCACTCAGGACATTATTTCTTTTAAATGGGTGCATCATCAGAAATTTCTTCTTTCACCACCCCGAAATCATCGTCCATAGACTTGAAGAAGAACTTTGTAGTTGGGTGTAGTTTGATTGTGGCTTTAAGGGGGCATTATTACTTAAAAGGGATGCTCAACGGTATTTGTTGCTTGGAGGTAACACTTCAGATATTGAAACTTTCATAAGAGCATATCTGGCATTATTACTTGCTAGGTAGCACAGTGGGGTCTTTACTACTTTCTATGGGACCCTATTATTTTTATAGGTCCCCTCTATCTGGCACACAGTCTTTGTAGCATTAATTGGTGGAGGGTAATCATAGTAATGACATAATTTTTGAAGTATTGAGGTTCCTATTCCACGTCGGATGAGCAGGCAGCATGGGGAGGTTGTGCAGGGTGGGAATAGATGGGGACGGTGCTGGAAATGTGAGAAGTCAGATGGTCTTTGTACAGTGTGTTTTTTATGTAGAGGCAATGGTCATATCATAATACTATGTACTCACTGTGTAGTGTTGATGGTAGAGGGCATTGTGTAGCGGGATTATTATTGCCTTGTATAGAAGTAATTTTGGGAATATTGGTCTTTCAGTTGTGTATTTTAGGTTAGCAACAATGGTGTACTGTAATTATATATGTATAGGTCCTCTTTTAAGTGGCGGGGAGGTTGTATGGGGAAACACCTACTTTGGGGCTTTGGCCCCTGATCTTTTAGGACCCTAGCAACGTCCCGGCATACAAGGGATATCGGGGGGCACAAAGTGTTCTGGACGTTTCCTTTGCAGTATGAAGCCTTCTCCACACAGTATCCTTCCTCTGTAATATACTCCAGGACTGGTGAGGCGCACTGTCGCTCCCTATTTCGCCATAACTCGGCCTCAGCACTGCAGTGCTGATCAGCAGGTCTGCTTACTTGTTCTTCGGTTTTGCGCACTATGTCTTCCACTACTGGCGTCCTTGAACCCTTGCACTCGTGACTCCCACTAGTACATCATATTCAGTGCTGCTTTGGGGTCATTAACTCGGCGTCCAATCCAAGGACCCTTCTCTGTAAGGCCACTCTGTCTCATCGGTCCAAAGAAGTCAGGCGCACTTCATGGCCGCCTCATATAGAATGAATGGAGCAGCATTTTAGCATGCGGACCACCGTTCCAATCTAAAGGGGATGAAGGTTCCTGTAGGTTGGAGCTTGTTTTCATTGGACAACTCCTTTAATTTTTCACACACTGTTTCTGCATTAAGTCTATTTTTTGGTAAATATTCGATGACCTGGTGTAATTTGTGATGTGTTGTTGTTCACCTGAGGTTGTATTGACCTCATTTTATAACTTCTAAGGACCGGACTTTTTTTTATTATATCCTGAATAGAACACAATAGAATTGTATGGAAAACATTATTGTGTTCTTCACTATTCAAGGCAACGTGTCCTTATGAGATCTTTTTCTTGAAGGTATATGGCCCTCAGGTTCTTTATCATCATGCAATCTGAAGAGCCAACTTAGACTAAGAGTGGCCACCACTGGGCGTACACCATGGTGCAGCAGGGCTAGCAATCTGTCCCTCCAATTGTGTGGGTACTTATTGCTTAGGGAATGTCAGTCCAATTCTTTTAAGAGGGTTCACTGTCTGGGCATCTCTGTGCCCGAAGAATATTAACCTGGTGTTACTGTATTACTGCTGTTCCAAGTGGCAAGCGCATGGTTCTCTTAGAGACAGGACCCTTGGTTAAACCCAAGTAGACTTGAATTGGAAAGGCCACTGGTCTGGAGCAGGACTCTGGTTGTGTCCGGTGATGGCGGCATGCACGGTTTCTATGTACGTGTCTGTGTGTAGTCAGAAAAGCATTTCAGTGGTGGCCTAATAACTGCAAGGAGCGACGGAGGTGTTGGAGAAAGGTAAACGAGTGGCTGCAGAACGGTTGGTAAATGTGGCCACTTCATGGGAATATTGGCCACTGATGACTGAGGCCTCCCTCCTGGTTTGGTCCTGGAGCCCCCCGGCCACTTGTTGAACATCTTTCCTGTTTTTTACTGTTACACAAGACCCTGTGTCTCCTGTATTCTGCGGCTGCGTCCCGTTCTTCAGTCTTCTTTCTGTAGCATGGTGTGTACGACGTCCTGGATACAATGTTACTGCTCCATCACAGACTGAACCCCAGAACAATTGTCATGGAATTTGGTACCAGAGTTCTCTCTGTGTATGGAGCCCCCATATTTTGTGATTACTCTTATAATTCTCACTGTGTAAGGTGAAATCCAGGAAAAAAAACCACACCAAGCAATATATATATATATATAATTAATTTTTTTATTGAAATAGCAATAAGCAACATTGTAATGAAAATATTACTGGTCCTTTAAGAAATTAAACTATGGTCACAGTCACTCTCAGATTGGCCCCGGTGGAGACCACAAAACGAGCTGCGGTCATTGGGGACCACCTGAGAGTCATTGGGACCCAAAGATCCAGAAGAAGGCAAAGAAACCCCCCCAAAAGAATTCTGATTCAGGGGGGAAAAAAATTCCTTCCTGACCCCATTTCTGGCGATCGGATATTTCCCTGGATCTCGTGTATCCTGCTGCATATTGCTGTATATAACATAGGCTTACGTGATGTGAACAATGGTCAAATAGCTGTTGGCTGAGAACTCGTCCTGTATGATAAAATCTGCGATGGAGGTTCCTAATACGGCTTCCAACGAAGATGTGACATCATCCAAATGTGTATAAGAACTAGCGAGTGATAAAGGAGACAATGGCTGGTAGGTAATAAGTCATTACCTGTCTGCCAATATCTTCTTCTGGAAGACTTCAAGATATCATGTATTACATATTACATATTATTCTGAAAGAGCACCATGTAATACCACATGTGTCCTGGAGAGGCCACTACATCCAGCAAAACACAGCTGATTGCTGAGGGGGTTCACTGCCGGACCCCCGACTATCAACTGATCGCCTGCAAGTCCTCATTTGGGGACAGGAGTTGTTCACACTTGGCATATTTTGTGATTCATGAGGGGAGGACAGTAGCCGGATATAGACTTTTTCTATAAAGTCAGATTAAAGGGGTTTTCAGGAATGTTTTTATGTAATATATAGGAGGTTCCCAGTGGTGGAGAAAACACACAGAGCTTTACTTTCTCCTGCTGCTCCAGCTCTGGATCTTCAGCGCTTCCTGTGCTCTATTGTGACAGGCTGCAGGGGTGATGGCTCAACTTCAGCACACATCATTGCTGCAGCCAATCACTGAGCTTAGAAGCTCTGTCAGCGTGGCCCACTGAGCCAAGTGATTGGCTGCAGAGCTGCAGTCATGATGTCACCCTTGAAGCCTGTGACTAAAGATCAGCTGCAGCGTTGAAGTGCTGGAACTGGAGCAGGAGGTAGTAAAGCTTCATCTGTTCTACTTAAGTGACGATTTATAGGATTTATATTTAAGTGATGAAAAATAATTTGCTTGTGTCGCCACTTTCCGAGATCTGAAAGCCGCGGCGTTTTCATGTTTCGGGAATGGGGCTGCGTGAGGGCTGTTTTTTTGCACCACAAACTGATGGTTATATTGATATCATTTTGGGGTATATACAATGTTTTGATTGTCTGTTATTATATATTTTTTTCTTGTTGCAACGACTGAAAATCTGTAATTCTGGCATTTTATGTAATGTTCTAGTTACGCCGTTTACTAAATGGATTAATTTATTTTATATTTTGATGGATCTGACTTTTACAAACGCAGCGATACCAAATATGTGTATTTTTTAAATGTTTTATATTTCTTAATTTTTATTGGGGGGAAAACTGGGATGATTTGAACTTTTATACTTTTTTAATTTTTTTTTTTTACTTTTCACTGTATTTGTTCGTCTCTTTAGGGGGCTTGAACCTGCAATCATCTGATTGCTTGTGCTATATACAGCATTGCTATATATAGGAGAGATCACGGTCTCCTATGAACACTAGCAACAGGCTGGCTGTCACAGGAATCCAGTGATGACAAACAGTGTGCAGTGATGGGGCCACACATACCAGGATTGGGGGGTGAGGAGGCCCCACATACCAGGATTGGGGGTTGAGGGGGCCATGCATACCAGGATTGGGGGTTGAGGGGGCCACACATACCAGGGGATTGGGGGATGAGAAGGCAACACATACCAGGATTGGGGAATGAGGAGGCCACACATACCAGGATTGGGGGATGAGGAGGCCACACATACCAGGATTGGGGGATGAGGAGGCCACACATACCAAGATTGGGGGATGAGGAGGCCACAGATACCAAGATTGGGGGATGAGGAGGCCATACATACCAGGATTTGGCGATGAGGAGGCCACACATACCAGGATTGGGGGATGAGGAGGCCACACATACCAGGATTGGGGGATGAGGGGGCCATGCATACCAGGATTGGGGGATGAGGGGTGCGATATGTACCAGGATTGGGGGATGAGGGGTGCCATACATACCAGGATTGGTGATGAGGGAGCCATACATACCAGAATGGTGAAATTTTCCAGTAGCTGCTGCATTTCCCACCCTAGGCTTATACTCAACTCAATACGTTTTCCCAGTTTTTTTGTGGTAAAATTAGGGGCCTCGGCTTATACTCGGGTCGTCTTATTTAAAACATATGGTATTTTAAGATCAGTGAGTACGTGGTGCCCATAATACTGCAGGACTGTGTGGTGCATTATACTATATGGGGGCTGCATTTTACCCTTTGGGGTGTGAAATATACTGTATGGAGGACTATGGGGAGTGCATTATATTCTATCGAGGACCATGGGAAGTTCATTATACTATATGGAGGATTATGGGGGGTGCATTATACTATATGGAGGATTATGGGGGGTGCATTATACTATATGGAGGATTATGGGTGGCATATTATACTATATGGAAGTCTATGTGGGGCCATTATGATTTTTTGAGGGCTATGTGGGGGGCCGTTATACTGTATGAAAGCAATTATACGGTGTGAAGGTTTGTATGGGGTCCATCATACTGTTTGGAGGGCTGTGTAGGGCCATTATACTGTTTGGAGGGCTAGTGTGGGCCATTATACTGTATGTAGGCCCATTATACTGTATGGAGGGCTTTGTGGGGCCATTATACTGTTTGGAGGGCTAGTGTGGGCCATTATACTGTATGTAGGCCCATTATACTGTATGGAGGGCTGTGTGGGAGTCACAGTTGGGGGAATCATACTGTGTTAGGGTCACCATACTTTGCCTTGGGAGTTGAAGTGGGGTACAATAAGGTCATTATACTGTTCATGTAGAGGCTAATGTGGAGGCATGCATCATGGGGGTATCATACTGTGTTTGGGGGGCACTTTTATTGGCATCATACTTCATGGTGGCAATGAAAGAGGGATCTAGGACTTCAGTAGGAGGAAAATTAGAAAAATGAAGTAAAGGCTGGAAAGTTGTGAGATCGGCTCTTCTGTGACACAGACAAATATGTATTTATTTTTTTGGTGGGGGGGGTCCAATTAGAGCTTCTGCTATGGGGCCTCATGATTTCTATGTGCGCCCCTGGCCATAATCATCAACATTAACAGAAATAACCACTTGAAATAGATCACTTTGATTGTAATGACTTTATATAATATATGAGTTTCATTTTCAGCATTGAATAACTAAAATAAATAAACTTTTTGATGATATTCTAATTTAGTGAGATGCACCTGTATATATAAGGGGTGTGGGTGCCATCATACTATAAGGGGCTATGGGAGTCATCATGCTATATATAAGGGTCAGTGGGGCCATCATATTATATAAAATGGGGAGTGGGTGCCAGAATACAGTTTAGAAGGGTCTGTGGGGCCATCATACAGTATAAAGGGAGCTGTAGGGGCCATAATATAGTGTACAAATGGGTGTGGGGGCCATCATACAGTATATATTGGGCTGCGGGGGCCATCATAAAGTACTGTATGTATGGGGCTGTGAGGGCCATTATACAGGATATAGGGAGTTGTAGGGACCATCATGCCAGTTATAAGGAGTTGTAGAGACCATCATACAGTGCATAGGGAGCTGTGGGGACCATCAGACAATGCATAGGGAGCTGTGGAGACCATCATATGACGCGCCCCCTGGGCCGTGTGTGTGTGGGGTTACCCGGAACCGGATCTTTTGTGGATGCTGGGGGTTGTAGTCCTTGCGTGACGGGGGTCTGTTCCCGTGGCTAAGGGTGGTCAACCCAAATGGCAGTCTATATGCTGAATGTCCGACTACGCCACCCGTGGATTGCGGTCAGAGTGAGCCGCGGCTGCAGGGCAGACCGCTGAGGCTGGTGTTGTGGTTGCAGCAGGGGGTAGTATAACTCCCCACGGGAGGAGTATAGCCTCAGGGCAGTAAATAGGGATGTTGGTGGTGATGGTGCGTGGGAGCAGCAGTAACCACACGGAGTCTGTCATGCAATTCAGAGTCTTTACTGTTGGTGGTATTAAGGGACCCGTCCGGAATACAGGTTAACAATGGAGGCCTGGTCAGTCTGAGAGCAACTGGGAAATCCCGCTGGTCAGGGGGAGTTTGTAGGCCTACCTTGCTGACTTCATTCTTTCTTGGCTATCCCGCTGTAGTGTGGTGGTAGCCCACGTCTCTGAGTGTACCGTGTTGCTCTCGCCCGTATGACTGGCGACTCGGGCCTTCCGTACTTCTCACCCCTCCGGGGAAGTGGTGGTCCCTCTCGTGTGGCTGAGCCTCCGGGCTTCCTTGGGCCAGAGGACTTGAAGTCCCCTGCGTGGTGGTTTTCTGCTGCTGGGCTTATAACCCTCACAGCCTCGGACTCCAGTGTCCGGCTTTCTAAGTCTCTAGCCAGGATGAGCTCTTCTAGCTCCCCTCCTGGCCTCGTGTTCCTCCTCTGCCTACAGGGACTCCTCAGCCTGCTGCTGACCCGTCCCTATCTGCAACTTCACTGGAACTTGTCCCTCACTAGACTCTCTAACCCCGCCACAGATCCAGTTTATAAAGGGCAGGTTTCTCCTCTCCCTGGACTGAGGCAGGAGGTGCTGCATGCTAATTGTCCCCAACCAGGGAACCTCCCACCTACTCTCAGACATGACATTGCGGTCACTGTGGCGACCAGACCTGGGGTGCCACATTCCCCCCTAGTGAAATTTAGTACTCCGGGGCTAAACACATTTTGCAAAAACACAACAGGTAACAACAATACAGTAACATATATAGAAGAAGTTTAGTCTTTTTAGGTCACGGCGCTCCCGTAACCAGGTTTCCTTGTCACCCACGATGCACTTTGAGGAACCCGTCCCAAACCCTCCACGTAGGCCCTAGGGTGGCTACAGGGCATAGTTGATCCGGCGTTGGACCACATCTTCAGCCACCTCCACGGGTTTTGTGTTCTGTGGTCGTCTTCACAAGAGGGCACCTTACCAGGTGCAACTATGTACAAGATACAGTTCCGGTTATTCACTGTCCATAACCTGTTAGTCCATGAACCCTGTCGGGTAACTAGAAAAACATAATTAGTACGCAGGCAACATAACACATTTGAAATATACAAGTATTTATATTACATTTTAAATTTTCCAGCGACCGGGCATTTGACCCCTAGTGCTCCTGGTGGACCTACGTTACCCGCTCTTTGGTGGTACTCTATTCGTGTCCCCTGTTTCCTCCCCCTGTGTAATGGGTGTGCTCGTGTCTGCACTAGAGGTGTTTGCAGATGTTACGGGTAGGTTGGGCAGCTTTCTGCGTACTCTTTGGCTCACCACGGGCATGGCAGGTTCACTACCAGCAGAGGGTTGATTCTCCTGAGCTGCTGGTATGTACTCTTCTGCCTCCGGGGCCACTTGCTCTTCCAACACTACTTGCTCTTCTGCCCTTGAGGGGCTGGCTGGAGAAAGGTAAGGACGGGTACCACTATAGCGTTGTTGATTTGTGTCCAGGACCGGGGAAATTCCCCGAGCACTGTACTGACCATTTCTTCCCTTTCCTCTGCGGGTTGAGGGCTATCCTGGTCTTCATCAGCACTTTGCAGCTGCTCTGGACACTTCTTCAGGTGGTCTCTGGAGACAGTGGCTGTGGTCTCTCCTCCATCCTTACTGATAACACATACCTTTGGGTTTTCATGGCTTGAGGGCAGTACGGTGTACGGGTCTTTCTCCCACTGGTCATCCAACTTGTGGAGCCGTCTCTTCCTCTTCAAGACTTGCTCTCCAGGTGCCAGGGGAGCAGCAGGAGCGTACTGGTTGTAATTCCTCTCTTGCCTCTCTCTTGCTTGAGACAGACTTCGCTCCACACTCTCCTGTACTTTCCGGTACTGCTGCTGTCGTTCTGTGTCCCAGTCTGCTTCTGGTGAGTGGTCCTCGGGTGTCAGGACTCCCATCTCCAGGTCAATTGGCAGCTTACCAGGTCTTGCTCTCATTAGGTAAGCCGGGGTGCAGTTGGTAGAACCCACTGGGATATGGTTATACAAGTCCACCAGATCTGGCAGTTTCTCAGGCCACAGGCTGCGTTCCTCCAGGGGCAACGTCTTGAGCAGGTCTAGTACTACCTGGTTCATTTTCTCACACATCCCGTTGGTTTGGGGATGATAAGGCATTGTCCTTATCTTCTTGCAGCCATACAGGTTGCAGAATTCCTGGAAGAGTTCAGCCTCGAACGCTGGACCTTGATCAGTCAACACTTGCTCTGGATACCCATGTGGGCGGCAGAAATGCTGCTGAAAGGCTCTGGCGGCCGTCTGAGCTGTTAAGTCTTTGACAGGGACCACCACTAGGAACCGGGAGTAGTGATCTACGATTGTGAGAGCGTAGACGTATCCCAATCTGCTTGGAGCCAGCTTTACGTGGTCCAGAGCCACCAGCTCAAGGGGCTGCTTTGTGATGATGGGCTGCAGGGGAGTCTTCTGGCTGGCGCGGTCCTTCCTCCTTAGATTGCACGGGCCACAGTCTCTGCACCATCTCTCTATAGCCCCTCTCATGCCTACCCAAAAGAACCGCTCACGCAACAGGAACTCCAGCTTCTTCCATCCAAAGTGCCCTGCTCCGTCATGGTATGCTTCTAGGACCATAGCCGCATCCCGCCTTGGGACCACTACCTGCCAGGTCAGCTCGTGTGTTCGAGAGTTGACGATCCTGCGGCACAGCCTCCCCTTGTAGAGAAACAGCTTGCTCCTCTCCACAGCTGTTTGGCCTCTTCTGGAGCATCCGGATCAAGGTGGGCATCGGCCTGGGTCAGCATCTCTTTTACCAGGCGGACTGCGGGGTCACTATCTTGTGTCTCTGCCCAGCCGTGGTGGGGTAAGGGATGGAACGTAGCGGTGGCAGAGCACCTCTCCTTTACGCAGTGGGAACACTGGGTGATCCCATGACGGTGGAATGCAGGGAGTTCAATTTCTTCCAGTTCTTCTGGATCTTCTCCCCCATCCTGCAAGTGAGGCATTCTGGACAATGCATCTGCGTTGGCATTTGCGCGCCCTGTCTGGTATTTGATAGTAAATTCATAATTGGACACTCGGGTCATCCATCTCTGCTCTAGGGCACCAAGTCTTGCAGTGTCTAGGTGTGTCAACGGGTTGTTGTCCATGTACACAGTGAACTTAGAAGAAGCCAGGTAATGCTTGAAGCGTTTGGTGACCGCCCACACCACTGCCAGGAACTATAGCTTGAAGGAGCTGTAATTCTCAGGGTTTTTCTTAGTGGGTCTCAGCTTTCTGCTGGCATAAGCAATTACCCGTTCTCTGCCCTGCTGGATCTGGGACAGTACGGCTCCTAGCCCCACGTTACTGGCGTCGGTGTGGAGGATAAAAGGCTGGCCGTAATCAGGGTAGGCCAGGATCTCATCCCCCGTGAGGGCCATCTTCAGCTGGCGGAAAGACTCCTCCTCCAGCTTGTCCCACTTAAAAGGCGGCTTCTGACTTTTAGTCTTTGACTGACCTAACAGGAGGTCCTGCATAGGGGCTGCCATTTTGGTGAACCCGGAGATGAATCTTCGGTAGTAGCCCACCAACCCGAGGAACTGCCGCACTTCCTTTATGCTGGAGGGTCTTGGCCAGTCCTTAATCACCGTGATCTTGTCAGGGTCTGGGGCTACTCCGTCAGCACTCACCACGTGTCCCAGGTACTGTACTTTTGGCTTCAGTAGATGACACTTGGAGGGTTTTACCTTTAGGCCGAAGCCTGCCAGGGCATCGAACACCTCCGCCAGGTGCTTTAGATGGTCCTCACAGGTCTTGGAATACACGATGACATCGTCCAGGTAGAGTAGGACCGTCTCGAAATTTCTGTGCCCCAGACAACGCTCCATCAGCCTCTGGAAGGTCCCTGGTGCGTTGCAGAGTCCGAACGGCATACAGTTGAATTCACTGAAACCCATCGGGGTGGTGAAGGCGGTCTTCTCCTTGTCTGACTCTGCTACAGGAACCTGCCAGTACCCGCTAGTAGAGATGAGCGTTGTTCTACTCGAACTGTTCGCCAATCTCAAATTCGAGCTGTTTTGGGCGGTGTTCGAGCCGTTCGGCGAACACGAACAATTTGAGAAAAATTCGGCAGTTCAAGGTTATGTTCGATAACTGTTCGTGCACCAAAATCATAACTGGATTTTTTCTCAGTAATGATGAAAATTAATGTTAATACGCAGTTTGAGTGTACAGCGGGGTGGGGGGAGGGGCAGGGGATGGATCTCTGCAGGAACAATGAAGATCTCCATTTTTTTTTCTCTTTCCCGCATTTGCAGTGGGGAGGTGCAATCTGTCAGCCTATCAGCAGCGCACACACGGAGCGAAGTGCTTTTTTTCACACAAGCAAGGGCATGTGTCATTGGCAGTGTATGTCACATGTCCTTGCCCTATAAGACCAAGCCATTTTCCCCGTCGCCACCATTTTCTCACTGCTGCAGCTGCGTGTTAGACGGCACCGCTGTTGCTGTGTGCGCTATACCTTGTTAATTTCAAGCCAATTTTCGCACAAATATACAGATAGCTTGGGAGTAGGGAATAGTTGTGATTGCAGTCCTTTTAAGGACTAGGTTACAGCATTTCCTACAACTTTTATCAGGCAGGTCTGTGCTCTTAAATAGATAGGTTGTGGGAGTAAAGACTAATTGTAATTGGAGTCTTTTTCAGGACTAGGTTACATCAGTTCCTATCAGTTTTTGCCAGGCAGGTCTGTGCCAGTGCTGTGCAAGTTTTTTTCACAGCATTTGGCTGAATCTAGCAAAGCTAATCCTTTCTGGCCTATTGCAGAGTGTGTTAGTCAGTGGAGTAGCCTATCTGTGTTGCAAGATATACCACCTGTGTATAGAATACCAATTTTTTTACTGCACCTAGTGAAGTAAAATCTTTTGGGCATAGCATCATTCTATTAGTCCATCTATACTGACCTCCATCAGGTTGCAAACTGAATCTAATTTTTTTCTGCATCTAGCTCTGAAAAAATATTGGGCTTCTAGCTGTGTGTGGGTCTTGTTCTATTAATCCATCTATACTGACCTCCATCAGGTTGCAAACTGAATCTAATTTTTTTCTGCATCTAGCTCTGAAAAAATATTGGGCTTCTAGCTGTGTGTGGGTCTTGTTCTATTAATCCATCTATACTGACCTCCATCAGGTTGCAAACTGAATATAATTTTTTTCTGCATCTAGCTCTGAAAAAATATTGGGCCTTCTAGCAGTGTGTGGGACTTGTTCTATTAGTTCATCTATACTGACCTCCATCAGGTTGCAAACTGAATATAATTTTTTTCTGCATCTAGCTCTGAAAAAATATTGGGCCTTCTAGCTGTGTGTGGGACTTGTTGTATTAGTCCACCTATACTGACCTCCATCAGGTTGCAAACTGAATATATTTTTTTCTGCATCTACCTCTGAAAAAATATTGGGCTTCTAGCTGTGTGTGGGACTTGTTGTATTAGTCCATCTATACTGACCTCCATCAGGTTGCAAACTGAATCTAATTTTTTTCTGCATCTAGCTCTGAAAAAATATTGGGCTTCTAGCTGTGTGTGGGTCTTGTTCTATTAATCCATCTATACTGACCTCCATCAGGTTGCAAACTGAATCCAATTTTTTTCTGCATCTAGCTCTGAAAAAATATTGGGCTTCTAGCTGTGTGTGGGTCTTGTTCTATTAATCCATCTATACTGACCTCCATCAGGTTGCAAACTGAATATAATTTTTTCTGCATCTAGCTCTGAAAAAATATTGGGCTTCTAGCTGTGTGTGGGTCTTGTTCTATTAATCCATCTATACTGACCTCCATCAGGTTGCAAACTGAATCTAATTTTTTTCTGCATCTAGCTCTGAAAAAATATTGGGCTTCTAGCTGTGTGTGGGTCTTGTTCTATTAATCCATCTATACTGACCTCCATCAGGTTGCAAACTGAATATAATTTTTTTCTGCATCTAGCTCTGAAAAAATATTGGGCCTTCTAGCAGTGTGTGGGACTTGTTCTATTAGTTCATCTATACTGACCTCCATCAGGTTGCAAACTGAATATAATTTTTTTCTGCATCTAGCTCTGAAAAAATATTGGGCCTTCTAGCTGTGTGTGGGACTTGTTGTATTAGTCCACCTATACTGACCTCCATCAGGTTGCAAACTGAATATATTTTTTTCTGCATCTACCTCTGAAAAAATATTGGGCTTCTAGCTGTGTGTGGGACTTGTTGTATTAGTCCATCTATACTGACCTCCATCAGGTTGCAAACTGAATCTAATTTTTTTCTGCATCTAGCTCTGAAAAAATTTTGGGCTTCTAGCTGTGTGTGGGTCTTGTTCTATTAATCCATCTATACTGACCTCCATCAGGTTGCAAATTGAATATAATTTTTTTCTGCATCTAACCCAGCCAATAGTTTTGGCCTAATACCACAGTTTGGCCACTCAGCTCTGCTCTGTTACCATCCATTGTTTTTTTGTGCAAACAACTCCAGAGTTGTGAATTAGTTAACCACCAAAATGAGTGGAAAAAGGCCTGCTGCTGGTGGAAAGGGGAATAGGCGTGTTGGGAAGGGGAAAAAAGGTTGTGTCCGTGGGGTAGGTGTTAAAGCAACAGTAACATCTGCAGAAGAAAGACCATCTTCCAGCCAAACTAAAATGTCTACTTCTTTTAGCGGACAATGTGATAAGATCCCTTTCTTACGGCCACGCCAATCGCTACAAATTCCAGATGAGGCACAAAAACAGCAGGTGCTTCAACGGATATCAAGTGCTCCTTTAAGTGTGCTCTCCTCCACATCAACTTCAACATCACAAATACTCCAGTCCTCAAAGGTGTCACCCAAATCGCACTTGCTTCCTCACAGCTCCCAAATCTCCAGCTGCCCGTCTGAGTATGAGGTAGAACAGATGGTTGAGTCTGCAGAGCTGTTTACTCATACTATAGCCTGGGAATCAGAGGTCGACTCCAGCGCTTCTGTGAATCCAGACGAGGAAATGATCTGCACTGATGCCCAGAATCTTTATGAGTCAGATCCAGGACCAGACGCAGAAGGTTCTGACCATAATGTAGACCCTCATTCCCAAACTGTAACTCCTGTTGATGGAGACAATGAGGAAGATGATGATAAGACTCAAATACCTGATTGGAGCGACAACTTTAGTTTTTTGTCAGGGCAGGAACAGGTTGGCTCTGAGGACGACGGGTGTGATAACGCACAGGGTGATGATGATGAGGTTGGAGATCCCACTTACTGTCAACCCACAGTCAGCCAAGAGATGAGGTCAGCAGAGGAGGTGGAGGAAGATGCTAGTGACGACGACGTCAGGTTGCACCTTCCTGGACAGAGACGTAGTACTGGAAGCACGTCAACAACTGCATCCTCAAACACAACTCTGCCTCTCACCACAAGTCGTGGTGGCTCTTCAGGTCGCATGGGTGCTAAGCCTTGCATAGCCTGGGCATTTTTTCAGATCGATAAAGATGACCCAACTCGTGTTATCTGTAACATTTGTCAGCAAAAGCTAAGTAGAGGCCAAAAAATACAGAGTTTGAGTACTTCATGCATGAACCGGCACATGGACATGAAGCATAAGTTGCAGTGGGAAGCTCAGTGTGCTACAATGCGGCCTAGCCGGCCGGGCCAACCACCGTCTGCCATATCTTGTGCATCCGCGGCCTCTTCATCCTCTGTGACTGGGGGGACAGCAGTCACACCTGTTTTGGGGCGCAGACCTGCCACCTCTTTACCCGCAACAGCCAGCGTGATTGGCAGGTCATCATTTTCTTTGGAGGTGGTAACACCAGCTGGTGTTGAGCGCTGTCCGACATCGATAGCACCACCTTTGGATCAAGGCAACCTAACATGTCCGCCTGCATCTTCCTCACAGACCGGCAGTTTGCCGGGGACACCCTTATCAACCCCGTCTAAGCACAATAGCCAGCCCTCGGTCCCTCAGATGTGGACAAGTAAAAGACCATTTCCTTCTAGCCATGAGAAAGCTAAGAGGTTGAATTTCACCATCTGCAAGCTCTTGGCTACAGAAATGCTGCCTTTCCGCCTGGTGGACACAGAGGATTTTCGAGACCTTATGTCCGTCGCAGTGCCCCAGTACCAGATGCCCAGTCGGCAGTACTTCTCAAAGAAAGGTGTGCCTGCGCTCCACCAGCATGTCGCACACAACATCACCGCTTCTTTGAGAAACTCTGTGTGTGACAGGGTGCATTTCACCACAGACACTTGGACGAGTAGGCATGGACAGGGGCGTTACATGTCGCTGACTGGGCACTGGGTAACTATGGTGACAGCAGGACAAGGGGCTGCTGTCCAAGTCTTGCCGTCCCCACGAGTTGTGCGTCAATCCTCTTTATGTTAAAGTTCCTCCACTGCTTCTGCCTCCTCAACCTCCTCTCGGTCTTCCACCTGCACCCAAAGCCTGTCTGGTCATGCCACAAGCTTTCTAACTGCGCAGAAGGGATCCTGCACACCTCCTTACTATGCTGGCAGTAGGGCTCAACGTCATCAGGCGGTTTTTACATTGAAATGTCTGTGAAATGTGAGTCACACAGCTGAGGAGTTGTGGTCAGCTCTAGAGAACCAATTTCATGAATGGTTGTCTCCACTGGACCTGAAACCAGGGAAGGCCGTGTGCGACAATGCTGCAAACCTGGGTGCGGCCCTTCGCCGGGGCAATGTCACACACGTGCCTTGTATGGCTCACGTGTTGAACCTGGTTGTCCAGCAATTTTTAGCCCACTATCCCAGACTAGATGGCCTTCTGCAGAGGGCACGGTCGCTGTGTGCTCACTTCCGCCGTTCGCATCCCGCAGCTCAGCGACTTACATCTCTACAGAAGTCGTTGGGCCTGCCACTTCACCGGCTAAAATGCGATGTGCCTACCCGGTGGAATTCAACTCTGCACATGTTGCAGCGACTGTGGCAGCACCGACAAGCCCTGGTGCAATACGTTCTGACGTATAGCCTGGGCCAACGAGATTCAGAGGTGGGGCAAATCACGCTGGAGGAGTGGTCTCAGATCAGGGACCTATGCACCCTTCTGCACAGTTTTGAAATGGCGACGAAGATGTTTAGTGCTGACGATGCCATTATCAGCATGACTATTCCGGTGATTTACATGCTGGAGCACATGTTAAACAGAATTCGGAGTCAGGTGGTGGCACAAGAGGAGGTGGAGGAAGTAGAGGAGGAGGAGTTGTATGCGGAAGGGCTAACATCTGCAAGGTCCAGACGGTCGGCAGCACCAAGGCGGCAGGCATGTGAGGACAGAGGAAGGAAGCATGATTGTTACCTCGCCACCAACACAACAGGGACTTGGTGCTCCTGGATGCGCAACACACATGAGTGCCTTCTTGCTGCACTACCTGCAACATGACCCTCGAATTGTGAGAATTAGAAATAATCCTGACTACTGGGTTGCCACACTGTTAGATCCCCGGTACAAAAGTAAATTTGCAGAAATTATTCCTGCCATAGAAAGGGATGCACGCATGCAGGAGTATCAGCAGAGACTGTTGCAGAATCTTACATGTGCTTTTCCACAAAATACCAGTGGTGCACGTAGTGAATCTCACAGTTCCAACTTGCCAACCGTGGGACCGTCAAGTGTTCAGCACTCAAACCGTAACAGAACCACAGTATCTGCTGGTAACATCAATTTTGCGGAATCATTTCACCACTTTTTTAGCCCATCCTTTGCAAGGCCACAGGAGACAAGAAGTCTGACACATAGTCAACGCCTAGAGACGATGGTACAGGAGTATCTCCAAGTAAACATTGAAGCCACGACTCTGTCACTGGACCCTTGCTCTTTTTGGGCTTCCAATCTGGATAAATGGCCGGAGCTAGCCACTTACACCTTGGAGATCTTGTCATGCCCCGCAGCCAACGTGTGTTCAGCGCTGCTGGTGGTGTGCTGACAGATAAGCGCACGCGGCTCTCCACTGATAATGTAGACAGACTCACGTTCATAAAGATGAACAAATCATGGATCCGAAACGACTTTTCTACCCCTGTGTCATCCTGGGGAGAGTAAAAGCTTGATGATTGGTTAAAATCACCCTACCAACCGTTTTAAGCTTTCAAATTACTAATCATGTTTATCTGTATCTTGACTGGAAAATAATTTGGGCTTTGTAGCAGTGTGCAGCACTGATCCTATTAGGCCATCTATACTAAAGCTTCACCAGATTTAAAATTAAAAATAATTTTTAGCTGCATCTAGCCCGGAAAATAATTTTGGGGCTCCGAGATGCGCAAGACACATAAGTGCCTTCTTGCTGCACTACCTGCAGCATGATCCTCATATTGTCAGAATTCGAAGTAATCATGACTACTGGGTTGCCACACTCTTAGATCCCCCAAACTTTTCGATCAACCTTTTCATTTTAATAAAGACCAAAAAAATGGTCATTTTTGAAATTATAAGCATTAGCAGGTTGTTAGAAACTGAAATCAAACAGTTTTCAACTCAAAACTTTATTCTAGGTGATGTTACATTTTCACATAGGACCCCTTGTTCGAAAGGAGCTTCTGAACTCTCTCGTCCATTGAATTTGTCAGGTTTTGGATGGTTTCTGCTTCAATTGTTTTGCATGAGGACAGAATACCCTCCCAGAGCTGTTGCTTAGATGTGAACTGCCTCCCGCCATCATAGACACTCCTTTTAATGATGCTCCAAAGGTTCTGAATGGGGTAGAGGTCAGGGGAGCATGGGGGTCACACCATAAGTTTGTCCCCTTTTATGCCCATATCAGCCAGAGATGCAGATGTTTTATGTGCAGCATGAGATGGTGCATTATCATGCAGAAAAATGATCTTGCTGTGAAATACACGGTTCTTCTTCTTGAACCATGGCAGGAAGTGCTGTTTGAGAAAATCCACATACATTATGGAGTTCATCTTTAGCGCCTTCAGGGATCCTAAAGGGGCCGACAATCTCTCTCCCCATGATTCCATCCCAAAACATTACTCCACCTCCTCCTTGTTGGCGCTGTAGCCGTGTTTGCGTGGGGTGTCCATCAACCAGCCATCCTCCACTCCATCCATCTGGACCATCGAGCGCTGCACGGCACTCATCCGTGAACAAAACTGTTTTGAAATCAGTCTTCATGTAATGTTTGGCCCACTGGAGCCGTTTCTGCTTGTGTGAAGTGGATAGAGGAGGTCGACAGGATGGCGTATGCACAGCTGCAAACCTCTGAAGGACCCTGCATCTTGTTGTTCGGGGGACGTTGGAGGCACAAGCAGCTTCAAAAACTTGTCTGCTGCTATGACAAGGCGTTTTGGCCGCTGCTCTTTCAACCTGACATAATTGCCTGTAGGAAAGAGTCCTCAATTTGCCCTTATCAGCACGCACACGTGTGTACTGTGAATCAGCTACATACTTCTTGATTGCCAAGACACTTCATCCTGATCATCGCACAATGTTGATTGTAGTCATGCCTTGACCTAAACACTCCACAATTTGTTGCTTCTCAGCAGCCGACACATCCTTTTTCTTTCCCATTTTGGCAGAAAATGTAGGCTGCTTAATAATGTGAGAGAGCCTTCTTAAGTAGTCTTGCCTTTCATTGGACACACCTGCCAAACTAATTAGCACAGGTGTCTGCAATTGCTTACAGTGATATAAAGAGCCCTGACACACATCACCATCAATGAGTTTAACTGACAAACAAACAAATTCTTCCCTTATCACTCCTAAACACTTTTTGCATAATAATTTGGAACGCAGTGTACATGTGCTTTTCCACAAAACACCAGTGGTTCACGTAGTGAATCTTACAGTTCTAACTTGCCAACCGTGGTCTGTATGGAATTGTTCAATAAAGGGCCCAAAATTAAGATAACATAGATGGGAGAGGTCTCTATGAATAGGAATTCCTAAGTATTTGATACCCTGTGAGGGCCAGGCAAAGGGAAAGTTGGACTGGATGGAATCCTATATGGATTTGGGGAGGGAGACATCGAGGGCCTCAGACTTCGCTGCATTGATTTTAAAATTTTACCATGTAACAAAGTGATCTATTTCAGCCATAACAGCATGGATGGATATATGTGATTGAGTGATATATACTAGGACATCATCAGCAAATAGAGAGCACTTGTACTCGGTGCCTCCCACCTCAATCCACCTAATATTGGGGTTATGGCGAATTGATGAGAGCAGGTGCTCCGTCACTAGGATGTATAAGAGAGGGGACAGAGGACATCCCTGCCTTGTCCCATTGGTGATTGTGAAAGGTGATGAAAATGTTCTGACGCACCCCCTGGGCCTTGGGACACCCGGAGCCGGACCCTTTTTGGTGGATGCTGGTGGTTGTAGTCTTCGTGGCGGCGACCCGGTTCCGTGGCTCAGGGCGGTCAAACCAGTGGCGGAACTATTTATGTGGTTTTGATGTTTAAATGTCCGACTACGCCACCCGTGGATTGCGGTCAGAGTGAACCGCCGCTACAGGGCAGACCGCTGAGGCTGGTGTTGTGGGTGCAGCAGAGCGTAGCATAACTCCCCACGGGAGGAGTATAGCCTCAGGGCAGTGTATGCGGAGGATGGGGGTGATGGTGCAGGGCAGCAGCAGTAACGACACGGAGTCAGTGATGCAGTCCAGGGCCTTTACTCACAGTTCTTATTATCCAGACCACGTCTGCAGGTAACGGCTGCCCACGTCGTACTGTGCTCACCAGGTGAGGGGCTCAGACAACTCCCAGATAACTTTGGAGCACTTCACAGGACCCCCTTTGTGTGTCCTTTGTCTGGCCTTTCTTACCAACACTTCTGTCCGGCTGCCTCGGGCCTCCTCTTGGTAAACTTGGCGCCAGTTTCCCTGACCCTATGTGGTGCCTTCCTAGCGGGTGTAGCGAGGGGCTGCGCCACATAAAATGTCAGAGCCTCCGGTTTCTAGCTGAGGGTCATTTCCTGCCTCCACTAGTTCGGGGACCGGTCTCCCCCTTTGGCCTGACCCCTCCACGCAGGTGGATTCGGGCGTGCGGTGGCGACTCGCCCGTCCGCACCCCTGGGATCCCTTCATTCCTCGTTCCTGGAGCCTTCTCCGCTCCTCTTCCTTCCTTCTCCCTCTTCCAGGCCTGGGCCTCTGTTACTAGGCCCGCCTCCGGAGCAGAGCTCATGCAGAGCCCCTGCTCCCTGCCACTTCTGCTCAGACTTCTCTGCACTGAACTAAGATGGTGCCCACCTTTTATACTCCCTTCTCAATGCACCCAGGAACTGCTTCCTCCCTGCTCCTGCACTACAGGGTTCCCCTTCCTCAGTGTTCCCTCCAGCCAGGGACAGGGACTGTCGTGCCCATCTCAGGGGCATATTGGTCGCCCTGCCCCACGGCAATGTGGTGTAATGCATGCAGGTGTCGGGTCCTGATCCACACTCCATCCTTACCTGAGAGTGAGATATCACACCTCTGGGTGAGGTGCAATACGTCTGTAGCAACCGAGCCCTCAGGGTGCTACAGTTCCATTTATCTTCAGCCTAGGTGACGTATTGCGATACAGGGCCGTGATTTTGGCTATAAAAGGGTCCCCTAGACCCCTACCCCAAGCTTTTTAAGAGAATCATATATGGCGTGCCAGGAGACTCTATGGAATGCTTTCTCAGCATCCAACGAGAGTATCTAATTACAAATTTTTAACTGCATCTAGCCCAGGAAATACTTTGTGCCTAGTAGCAGTGTCTGCTAGTCAGCGAATTATCCCGGCTGTTAAGCAAGCTGCACCACCTGTAGTTTAGACACTTAATTTTTTCAAAGGAAATGCTTCGGGACCATGGGATACTTAGTGAAGAGCATCAGGAGGCACCCCAAGGCATAGGGGCTGGGACTGGCAGTAGGATGCCTTGCGGTGGACAGCCGAGCTCGATCCTTATAAAAGCTTTTTAACTGCAGCAGCTTTAGTGGACGCTACTGGAGCTGGAATTACCGCGGCTGCTGGCATGAGACTTGCCCTCCAATAGATCCTTGTAAATGGATTTAAAGTGTATTCATTCAAATTAGAGAGACAATTTAAATTAAAAAGCTTAGAGCTGCCTCCACCACAGGGGGGCTCGCTCGACCCACCAGCGGACAGGCACCAGTATTGGGAGAGGGGGGCTGGCCGTCAGGGTTCACCGCGGCTCTGGCACAAACCCGGCGACACGGAGGTGGCACGGGCAGGAGCGGACTGGCCGTGTCGGCTTCTCACTTTTTGGATTTTAGAAGGGCCTGACATGCCTATATCTGTTTCTCCCCCTCCTTTTACTCCTCCACCTCTTTTATTTTCGCATGACTATATGTACTTGTCACTTTTCCATGTGTTAGTTATGTCTTCTGAGCAGTTTGTCAGCTTTTGGACACCTTTGAAGGTGTTTTCTATGTGTTTCTATGTGTTTTTGTTTGCCTGCCATTGTTTTTAACGGTGTTCGAAGGTGTTCGACGAACAGTTCGACGAACAGTTCGGCGAACACACGGGTGTTCGACGAACCGAACCGAACTCGAACACTACGGGGGTGGCTCAACACTACCCGCTAGTGAGATCCAAAGTAGAGAAGAAGTTAGCAGATTTTAATACAGCCAAAGACTCCTCTATCCTAGGTAATGGGTACGCATCTTTGTGTGTTATTCTGTTGACCTTTCTATAATCTACACACATCCTCATCGTGCCATCTTTCTTTTTTACCAGAACTAGAAGAGCTGCCCAGGGGCTACAGCTATCCCTGATCACCCCAGCCTCCTTCATTTCTCGTAACATACCCTTGGCATTCTGATAGTGTGCAGGGGGTACAGGCCGGTATCTCTCTTTTATGGGTGGATGGTCTCCTGTGGGGATTTGGTGTTCTACCCCCTTTACTTGCCCAAAGTCTAGCGGGTGTTTGCTAAAGACTCTTTCGTACTCCTGAACCACCTGGTAGACTCCCTGTTTTTGGTGTGAGGGAGTGGAGTCGGTGCCCACATGCAGTTTCTGACACCAGTCCTCCATTTGTTTCTTGGAGCCATTACCCTCCTCTGGTTGAGATAGAGGCAAGGGTTCCACGGCCTTTACAGAGTTCTGGTTAACGGTGAACAATTTGGCTAGAGTGGCATACCGGGGCAGGTATACTTCTCTGTCCCCAATGTTTAGGATGCGGACGGGTACCCTCCCATGGCGTACATCGACCACCCTCCGTGCTGTCAAAATGGTGGGCCTACTGTCCGAGTAAACGGGTTCTACCATAGCTTGGTAGTCTCTACCTCTTAACCCGATTGCAGTCTGGCACCAGATCATCATTTCACTTTTTGGGGGCATGGCGATAGGGAACGGGTCACTCATCCTAACGCTACCAATCTCACCACCAGACAGTTCTACCTGTTGCCGCTTCATCAGGGCTCTGATCTCTTTTTGTAAGACACGCTGCTGGCTGGAGCTGGCATTCACTGCAACCTGCTGTAATATAACAATTATCTCTGAAAGACAATTTTCAATAACGTTAGTACCCAAGGTTATTTTAGGGTGACTTTCACGACGGTCAATGTCCACAATAATCAGTCCTTGCGCCGGCAGTTCAACTTTACCAATTTTGATGGTCACCTCCTTGAACCCCACCTGCTGACCATTGCTGGCGATGATGCTCAAGTCATTATCTGGGTAGCGGGTAATATCCATGTCATCCCAGTACCGCTTGAAAAGTACATAGGGGATGGTGGTTACCTGTGACCCGGTGTCCATCAGTGCACTCATGGGAATGCCATCCAGTACTACAGGCAAGACCGGTCGTCTCCCCACATACTTGTCACGCCAGTTTGACGGGCCTGATGATCTTACGCCTGGGGGTTGGCCCTCTTCCCCAGGTTGGGCTTATTTAAATTACAGTACCTCGCAATGTGTCCTGGCTGGCTGCAGCGGCGGCAGATGGATTGTCCATCCTGGTCGTAGCGGTCCGTTGGCTTCCCTCAGGACGGTGGGATCCTCTTCTGTCGGCGCCACGGGACGTCCTTCGGACTGGTAGCCAGCTGGATCTTTCCTGGAGAGGATACCTGTAACGACTGCTCAGTCCTGGTTAGTGCGGCAACGCTTTTGGTCAGTTCTTGGACCTGATGGTGCAGGTCTGTAGACGGGGTACTATTCATATTTTACCGAGAGAAAAGCAGAGTCATCATGGTTTAGAAAAGAATACATATTTTATTGAAACATTCATTTAAAAATATAACCCAAAAAGAACCAAAGTGAAAAGCAAGGTAGACAATGGAATATCCGATCTAGCCAAAACAAAGCCTGCCTGAGTACTGGATATTTAATCAAATTAGCATAAATTTACAAGTAGGAAAAAGTTAGGGCAATATACCATAAAGATGCAAATACATGAGAAAACATGAAAAAACACTGTACCCAAAATTCCTGACCAATAAAATAAAGATTAGAAAGAGTTTTTTTGTAATAAATTTTAAAATTTAATAAAGTGCATGATAATGTCAAGATTAACAGGCTGTTCTTAGACTGACCATGTGGTGGCGCACTTTATAGTGCAATGCTGACAAGCAGTCAGACCAAGCCTGTCAAATAAGGTGCAGTGTGCATGTTTTCAATGGTAGAAAGTTTTGCAAGTAACAAAACATTTTGAACAAAATTCCCCAAAGACAGAGGGAAAATAACCTCTTTTTACTTAGTATCTTGGTAACAGGGGAAATCCATCATGAATAATTTACCTAAGAAAACTGGTATTCTTACCAAGAGTGGCAGGCTGAGGTAGGTGACCGGACAAGGATCAGGGTGCATCCCCCGATGCGCGTTTCGCGGCAGCTGGGGCCGCTTTCTCAAGGGGCAGTGATATTGCTGGGGATGGAGGACCTTTTTAAACCATTCGCGCCGATCACGTGAGTGCTCACGTGACCGGTGACGCGTGTAGAGGGGGCGTGTACGGGTGTCCCAGAGACGTCAAGACGGCGCATGCGCTCTCCAAGTCCCGCGTCGGGCGCCGCCCCCAGGCCGTCAAGAGCTACCGTGCACGCGCGGGCAAGCCGCAGGAAATGCGGAAGTGCCCGACTGCTGGGGGCGCGCCCAACAACAGGAGGGCCGGCGCATGCGCACCACATCGAGGGACAGCAGCACTAGCTCCAAAGAGACTCATTATGTGGGAAAGAGGAAGCAGCACGGATGTCATCAAGTGTATAGTGCAGGTCAAACAAGAGAAGAGCAGGGAAGTGCACCTATAATATAATATCCAATATAATTCATCCATCAGAAGTCCTTTTCTTTTACTTTTCCCCTCAATTTCTCATTCCATCCTTCATATGAGACATCCGTCATCACGCGATCATTTTAGATGGATAAAGGATGATCCAAAAAGGTGCAGAAGGAAAATTTGTTACTTTATCTACAGAAGAACTGAAAAGATAACCAAATTAAAAACCATAAAATCAAAATGTTATTTAAAAACAAAAAATAGACCCCAGAATAGACAAATGTGTCCCTCGGGCGCAATGAGGGTGGGTGAGGGGGGGTCACCATATCATATAGGATCAACTACAGATATCGTCATATTATAAAAAGGAAGAGAAGGAGAGAGACTTATTTAGACCATGGGGTGACATTGTCCCAAGCGTCACTATCCACTTGGCTTCCACTTGCGCCAGAATCTTTCTGACATTGCCACCCCGCGCACCCAAATGTATCACATCTATCCCCCGCACTTTGAGACAGCTAGGATCGCAGTTGTGGACAGCCCTGAAGTGCCTGGGGATGCTTTTAAGTTCATTTATGTCGGTTTCCATCTTGGCCGCACCAATGTCGCGCACATGCTCACGCACACGTATTCTCAGCTCCCTAGATGTTAAACCGATGTAAATTAGAGGGCAGTCACACATGGCATAATAAATGACGTTGTTAGTGCCACACGAAATATAGTGTTAAATTTTAAATTGTTTTTTGCCATCTGAGGACGTGAACGTGTTGCAGAGCGCGACATTGGCGCAGGCAAGACACCGAGGGAAATGTCTCAAGAGTGGGTCCATGAGAACCAAAAGGATTCGACCGCATCGGAGTGTAGTGACTTGAGACTAGGAGATCTTTTAGGTTTTTGGCCCGTCTTGGGGTCATAAGAGGGCGGTCTCCAAGAATTGGTCCCAGGGAAGCACCAGTTGCCAAGATGTCCCAATGCTTAGTCATGATTTTCCTCATGTTCTCCCACTCATGGTTGTAATTTGAGATATACCGAATTTTTACTTGTCCTGTTTACAAACCTTAGGTGGTATTAGAATATAATAGATTGTTACGTGGAGTCCGCCTTGCTCTGTCATATCCATGCCTGATACACCTGTTACTGTACCCACGTTGCTGAATCTGTCCTTCAGATCCACGGCCTGGCGTTCAAATTTAAGGTCAGCTTAATGGATGCGCCTTGCCCTCAGGAATTGCCCGACTGGGACGGCCCTTATAGTTGCGGGATGGTGTGCCGTATCGGAATGTATTAGGGCATTGACCGACGTGGATTTTCTAAAGATGTCGGTCTGGAGGTGACGCACCCCCTGGGCCATGTTGTGCAGCGTTGCGCACGCGGGGAATACCCGGAGCCGGATCTGATAGGGGTAGTAGTCCTCGTGGCGGTGACCCGGTCCGTGCCCAGGGTGTCAAACCAAGTGGCAGAACTTAGAATAAGATGTTATATTGTTCGACTACGCCACCCGTTGATTGCGGCTATGAAGCCGCCGCTGCAGGGCAGACCGCTGAGGCCGGTGGTACGGGTGTGCAGCGTGGATAGTATAACCCCCAACGGGAGGGGTATGGCCCCAGGGCAGCAGGCGAAGAGGGGATGATGGTAGTGATGTTATAGTAGTCCCCGTCCTAATAGTGCTAATGCGACAAGGAATCAGTGAGACGTACAGCTGCAGTTTTCAATGCTTTACTCACAGTTCTTTATCAGGTCCCTTGTGCGCAGTCAAGACCGCCCGAGTCATGCTGCGTCCACCAGGTCAGGGACTCTGCAAACTCCCAGGCAATTCCAGAGCGTGGTCCAGGGCTCCCCTCTCTTCCTTCCTACTGGCCGTCCCCACCAGGGACCCACCTTTGTCCGGCTCCCTCGGGCCTTCTGGTGGCGAAGCCTTTCCCGGTTTCCCTGACCCTATACGGTATGCCTTCCTGGTGGATATGGTGAGGGGTCGCGCCAAGACTTGACCACGACCTCCGGTTCCTGGCTAAGGATAATTGGCCTCCACCAGTTTGGGATCCGGTACCCTGTTCTGCCAACCCTTCACCCGTTATTCCGTGGGATCTTAGGGTTCCCTCTTTTCTTGCGTCTCTGGGCCTTTCCTGGTGTTTATGTTCCTTCTTCCTCTTACTTCTCTCTCTCTCTCTGCTTCAGGCCTCCACTTCAGGCCTGGCTCTGGAGCTGGGCCCGGACTGAGCCACAGCTCCCTGTCAGCCCTCTCTGGCTGAACTCTCTCAGACTGCACTCCTCTGCACCTCTTCCCCGTTCTATCATGGTGCCCACCTTTCATACTCCCTTCTGACACCCGAGCCCAGGTGACCAGCACCCAATGGGCTCCTACCTATGCCCAGAGTCCCTCCCCTGTCTGCTCCTACACCACTGGGATATTCCTCCCCCCTCCCCACTCCAGCCAGGGACAGACGCTGTCGTACCTGCACATCTATCTGGTGGGAGTACCGTTGATCTGTCCCCCGGAAATGGGGTGAGTGTAGTGTATGCAGCTAACTGAGCCCCGTTCCACACTCCATCCTTACCCGGGAGTGGAATACCGCACCTCTGGTTCGAGGTGCAATACCCCTGTAGCAGCCGAGTCCTCGGGGTGCTACAGAGGCACCTCCCGTCATCAACCTCCAGCGCGACATCCAAGAAATCAATTTTTGTGGTGTTAAATTTATATGTCAGCCTAATGCCCCATGTATTCCGATTTAATTGGACCATGAATTCCTCGAGCTGCTGCACCGTCCCACGCCAAAAAAACAAAACATCATCAATATAACGGAGCCAGCATAGAATTTGGTCCGTGGCCCTGATGGTGCAGGTCTGTAGACGGGGTACTATTCATAGTCTGTGCATTGGCTCCTGCAGGTTCCGCTTCCTGGTAATAAGTGATAGTAGGGGGCCTGGAGGCCGCAACGCCACCGGGTGCGGGTTGTCGGAGTACACGGATGGCTCTGTCCTTAAACTGTGCAAAGTCTAACTCAGGGTTCTGCAGGGCCATCAGGCGTAACTGGGTTCGGTGGGCGCTGGACAGCAGACCCTCAATGAATTGTTCAGTCAGCAGTTTATCTGCTTTCCTCACACTGTCAGGGTCTGCCTGCTTAATGGCTCTCAGGGCCTCTTGCAAATTCAAAGCATAGTCTCTTATACTGTCTTATACTGTCTTGGGCCCGCTGCTTGCACCCATAAAATCTCATTTTGATCTCTGCTAAGGTGCGGGTATCAAAAGTGTCCTTTAGACGGGCTAAAATCTCCTTCACGGTCCCCTTGTCCCTGACTGACCAGGAGTTTTTACTTCTCGTTGGGCCGCGCCGGTTAACTGGCCTATCAGTATGGTCACTTTTTGTTCCTCCGTCAGGGGCTATACTTTGAATAGGCTTTACAGTCTCTCTTTAAAGTCGCTCAGGGTATGCGACTCGCCTGAGTACTGGGGCAACCAGGCCGCTCCGGGGATATAAGGCATCGTGAACGGCATCACTGCGGCAGCGGCCGCGCTGGCGGTGACAGTTCCCTCCGCTTCCGTCATCCTTTTCCCCCCTAGTCAACCGTGGCCTACCTTCTGTTGCTTTTCTTCTGTAGGCCGCGGCTCCGCAGGCGACCGTCGGGGTTGAGGACCTTGCGTCGCGTCCTGGTGACGTCAGCGTCCGCTCGGCTCCATTCAGGACCTTGCGCAGCGTCCGTGCGCAAGGCGGGGCTCCAGTTCTCGCGCGCTTTCGTCGTCCACGCCCCTCTTCTTCCCGCGCGGCGTCCCAAAGATGGCGCCCGATGGCGGGAAAATGGCTGCGGATGGCGGGAAACGGCTGCGGATGGCGGGAAACTCCTCCAAGGTAAGTATTACAGTCTTTCTTCAGGCACGCAGTACCCGTTGGTGGTGGGCACGAAATCCTGCCGACTATGCCAGAAAGTTGACGCGCCCCCTGGGCCGTGTGTGTGTGGGGATACCGGGAACCGGATCTTTTGTGGATGCTGGGGGTTGTAGTCCTTGCGTGGTGGGGGTACGGTCCCGTGGCTAAGGGTGGTCAACCCAAATGGCAGTCTATATGCTGAATGTCCGACTACGCCACCCGTGGATTGCGGTCAGAGTGAACCGCCGCTGCAGGGCAGACCGCTGAGGCTGGTGTTGTGGGTGCAGCAGAGGGTAGTATAACTCCCCACGGGAGGAGTATAGCCTCAGGGCAGTAAATAGGGATGTTGGTGGTGATGGTGTGTGGGAGCAGCAGTAACCACACGGAGTCTGTCATGCAATTCAGGGTCTTTACTGTTGGTGGTATTAAGGGACCCGTCCGGAATACAGGTTAACAATGGAGGCCTGGTCAGTCTGAGAGCAACTGGGAAATCCCGCTGGTCAGGGGGAGTTTGTAGGCCTACCTTGCTGACTTCACTCTTTCTTGGCTATCCCGCTGTAGTGTGGGGGTAGCCCACGTCTCTGAGTGTACCGTGTTGTTCTCGCCCGTATGACTGGCGACTTGGACCTTCCGTACTTCTCACCCCTCCGGGGCTGTAGTGGTCCCTCTCGTGTGGCTGAGCCTCCGGGCTTTCTTGGGCCAGAGGACTTGAAGTCCCCTGCGTGGTGGTTTTCTGCTGCTGGTTTATAACCCTCACAGCCTCGGACTTCAGTGTCCGGCTTTCTAAGTCTCTAGCCAGGATGAGCTCTTTTAGCTCCCCTCCTGGCCTCATGTTCCTCCTCTGCCTACAGGGACTCCTCAGCCTGCTGCTGACCTGTCCCTATCTGCAACTTCCACTGGAACTTGTCCCTCACTAGACTCTCTAACCCCGCCCCAGATCCAGGTTATAAAGGGCAGGTTTCTCCCCTCCCTGGACTGAGGCAGGAGGTGCTGCATGCTAATTGTCCCCAACCAGGTAACCTCCCACCTGCTCTCAGACATGACATTGCTGCCACTGTGGCGACCAGACCTGGGGTGCCACACATACAGTGCGTAGAGAGCTGTGGGGACCATCAGACAATGCATAGGGAGCTGTGAAGACCATCATACAGTGCCTCAGGAGCTGTGGGGACCATCATACAGTGCATAGGGAGATGTGGGGAACCATCATACAGGGCATAGGGAGCTGTGGGGACCATTATGCAGTGCATAGGGAGCTGTGGGGACCATCATACTGAGCGTAGGGAGCTGCTGGGACCATCATACAATACATAAGGAGCCGTGGGGACCATCATACAGTGTATAAGGAGCCGTGGGGACCATCATTCAGTGCATAAGGAGCTGCGGGGACCATCATTCAGTGCATAAGGAACTGCGGGGACCATCATACAGTGCGTAGAGAGCTATGAGGACCATCATACAATGCATAGGGAGCTGTGCAGACCATCATACAGTGCATAGGGCACTTTGGGGACCATCATACAGAGCGTAGGGAGCTGTGGGGACCATCATACAGAGCATAGGGAGCTGTGTGGACTATCATACAGAGCATAGGGAACTGTGGGGACCATCATACAGTGTCTAGGGAGCTGTGGGGACCCTAATACAGTATCTATGGAGCTGTGGGGACAATCATACAGTGTGTAAGAAGCTGTGGGGACCATCATACAGTGTGTACGAAGCTGTGGGGACCATCATACAGTGTGTAGGAAGCTGTGGGGACCATCATACAGTGTGTAGGGAGCTGTGGGGACCATCATACAGTGTATAGGGAGCTGTGGGGACCATCATACAGAGCGTAGGGAGCTGTGGGGACCATGATACCAGTGCATATGGAGCTGTGGGGACCATCATACAGTGCATAGGAAGCTGTGGGGACCATCATACAGTGCATAGCGAGCTGTGGGGACCATGATACAGAGCGTAGGGAGCTGTGGGGACCATGATACAGTGCATATGGAACTGTGGGGACCATGATACAGTGCATATGGAACTGTGGGGACCATGATACAGTGCATATGGAACTGTGGGTACCATCATACAGGGCATAGGGAGCTGTGGGGACCATCATACAGGGTGTATGGGAGCTATGGGGATCATAAAACAGTGCGTAGGGAGCTGTGGGGATCATCATACAGTGTCTAGGGAGCTGTGGGGACCATCATACAGTGCATAGGGAGCTGTGGGGACCATCATACAGTGTGTAGTGAGCTGTGGGACTATCATACAATATACAGGGTGCTATGGGGGCACTCAGGACATTATTTCTTTTAAATGGGTGCATCATCAGAAATTTCTTCTTTCACCACCCCGAAATCATCGTCCATAGACTTGAAGAAGAACTTTGTAGTTGGGTGTAGTTTGATTGTGGCTTTAAGGGGACATTATTACTTAAAGGGGATACTCAACGGTATTTGTTGCTTGGAGGGAACACTTCAGATATTGAAACTTTCATAAGAGCATATCTGGCATTATTACTTGCTAGGTAGCACAGTGGGGTCTTTACTACCTTCTATGGGACGCTATTATTTTTATAGGTCCCCTCTATCTGGCACACAGTCTTTGTAGCATTAATTGGTGGAGGGTAATCATAGTAATGACATAATTTTTGAAGTATTGAGGTTCCTATTCCACGTCGGAAGAGCAGGCAGCATGGGGAGGTTGTGCAGGGTGGGAATAGATGGGGACGGTGCTGGAAATGTGAGAAGTCAGATGGTCTTTGTACAGGGTGTTTTTTATGTAGAGGCAATGGTCATATCATAATACTATGTACTCACTGTGTAGTGTTGATGGTAGAGGGCATTGTGTAGCGGGATTATTATTGCCTTGTATAGAAGTAATTTTGGGAATATTGGTCTTTCAGTTGTGTATTTTAGGTTAGCAACAATGGTGTACTGTAATTATATATGTATAGGTCCTCTTTTAAGTGGCGGGGAGGTTGTATGGGGAAACACCTACTTTGGGGCTTTGGCCCCTGATCTTTTAGGACCCTAGCAACGTCCCGGCATACAAGGGATATCGGGGGGCACAAAGTGTTCTGGAGGTTTCCTTTACAGTATGAAGCATTTTCCGCACAGTATCCTTCCTCTGTAATATACTCCAGGACTGGTGAGGCGCACTGTCGCTCCCTATTTCTCCATAACTCGGCCTCGGCACTGCAGTGCTGATCAGCAGGTCTGCTTACTTGTTCTTCGGTTTCGCGCACTATGTCTTCCACTACTGGCGCCCTTGAACCCTTGCACTCGTGACTCCCACTAGTACATCATATTCAGTGCTGCTTTGGGGTCATTAACTCGGCGTCCAATCCAAGGACCCTTCTCTGTAAGGCCACTCTGTCTCATCGGTCCAAAAAAGTCGGGCGCACTTCATGGCCGCCTCATATAGAATGAATGGAGCAGCATTTTAGCATGCGGACCACCGTTCCAATCTAAAAGGGATGAAGGTTCCTGTAGATTGGAGCTTGTTTTCATTGGACAACCCCTGTAATTTTTCACACCCTGTTTCTGCATTTAAGTCTATTTTTTGGTAAATATTCGATGACTTGGTGTAATTTGTGATGTGTTGTTCTTCACCTGAGGTTGTATTGACCTCATTTTATAACTTCTAAGGACCAGACTTTTTTTTAATATATCCTGAATAGAACACAATAGAATTGTATGGAAAACATTATTGTGTTCTTCACAATTCAAGGCAACGTGTCCTTATGAGATCTTTTTCTTGAAGGTATATGGCCCTCAGGTTCTTTATCACCATGCAATCTGAAGAGCCAACTTAGACTAAGAGTGGCCACCACTGGGCATACACCATGGTGCAGCAAGGGCTAGCAATCTGTACCTCCAATTGTGTGGGTACTTATTGCTTAGGGAATGTCAGTCCAATTCTTCTTTTTAAGAGGGTTCACTGTATGTGCATCTCTGTGCCCGAAGAATATTAACCTGGTGTTACTGTATTACTGCTGTTCCAAGTGGCAAGCACATGGTTCTCTTAGAGACAGGACCCTTGTTTAAACCCAAGTAGACTTGAATTGGAAAGGCCACTGGTCTGGACCAGGACTCTGGTTGTGGACGGTGATGGCGGCATGCACGGTTTCTATGTACGTGTCTGTGTGTAGTCAGAAAAGCATTTCAGTGGTGGCCTAATAACTGCAAGGAGCGACGGAGGTGTTGGAGAAAGGTAAACGAGTGGCTGCAGAACGGTTGGTAAATGTGGCCACTTCATGCTTATATTGGCCACTGATGACTGAGGCCTCCCTCCTGGTTTGGTCCTGGAGCCCCCCGGCCACTTGTTGAACATCTTTCCTGTTTTTTACTGTTACACAAGACCCTGTGTCTCCTGTATTCTGCGGCTGCGTCCCGTTCTTCAGTCTTCTTTCTGTAGCATGGTGTGTACGACGTCCTGGATACAATGTTACTGCTCCATCACAGACTGAACCCCAGAACAATTGTCATGGAATTTGGTACCAGAGTTCTCTCTGTGTATGGAGCCCCCATATTTTGTGATTACTCTTATCATTCTCACTGTGTAAGGTGAAATCCAGGAAAAAAACACACAAAACAATATATATATATAAAATTAATTTTTTATTGAAATAGCAATAAGCAACATTGTAATGAAAATATTACTGGTCCTTTAAGAAATTAAACTATGGTCACAGTCACTCTCAGATTGGCCCCGGTGGAGACCACAAAACGAGCTGCGGTCATTGGGGACCACCTGAGAGTCATTGGGACCCAAAGATCCAGAAGAAGGCAAAGAAACCCCCCCAAAAGAATTCTGATTCAGGGGGGAAAAAAATTCCTTCCTGACCCCATTTCTGGCGATCGGATATTTCCCTGGATCTCGTGTGTCCTGCTGCATATTGCTGTATATAACATAGGCTTACGTGATGTGAACAATGGCCAAATAGCGAGAACTCGTCCTGTATGATAAAATCTGCGATGGAGGTTCCTAATACGGCTTCCAACGAAGATGTGACATCATCCAGATGTGTATAAGAACTAGCGAGTGATAAAGGAGACAATGGCTGGTAGGTAATAAGTCATTACCTGTCTGCCAATATCTTCTTCTGGAAGACTTCAAGATATCATGTATTACATATTACATATTATTCTGAAAGAGCACCATGTAATACCACATGTGTCCTGGAGAGGCCGCTGCGTCCAGCAAAACACAGCTGATTGCTGAGGGTGTTCACTGCCGGACCCCCGACTATCAACTGATCGCCTGCAAGTCCTCATTTGGGGACAGGAGTTGTTCACACTTGGCATATTTTGAGGTTCATGAGGGGAGGACAGTAGCCGGATATAGACTTTTTCTATAAAGTCAGGTTAAAGGGGTTTTCAGGAATGTTTTTATGTAATATATAGGAGGTTCCCAGTGGTGGAGAAAACACACAGAGCTTTACTTTCTCCTGCTGCTCCAGCTCTGGATCTTCAGCGCTTCCTGTGCTCTATTGTGACAGGCTGCAGGGGTGATGGCTCAACTTCAGCACCCATCATTGCTGCAGCCAATCACTGATCTTAGAAGCTCTGTCAGCGTGGCCCACTGAGCCAAGTGATTGGCTGCAGAGCTGCAGTCATGATGTCACCCTTGAAGCCAGTGACTAAAGATCAGCGGCAGCGGTGAAGTGCTGGAGCTGGAGCAGGAGGTAGTAAAGCTTCATCTCTTCTACTTAAGTGACGATTTATATCATTTATATTTAAGTGATGAAAAATATTTCAGAAATTTGTAAAAATGATTTGCTTGTGTCGCCACTTTCCGAGATCTGAAAGCCGCTGCGTTTTCATGTTTCGGGAATGGGGCTGCGTGAGGGCTGTTTTTTTGCACCACAAACTGATGGTTATATTGATATCATTTTGGGGTATATACAATGTTTTGATTGTCTGTTATTATATATTTTTTTCTTGTTGCAACGACTGAAAATCTGTAATTCTGGCATTTTATGTAATGTTCTAGTTATGCCGTTTACTAAATGGATTAATTTATTTTATATTTTGATGGATCTGACTTTTACAAACGCAGCGATACCAAATATGTGTATTTTTTAAATGTTTTATATTTCTTAATTTTTAATGGGGGGAAAACTGGGATGATTTGAACTTTTATACTTTTTTCATTTTTTTTTACTTTTCACTGTATTTGTTCGTCTCTTTAGGGGGCTTGAACCTGCGATCATCTGATTGCTTGTGCTATATACAGCATTGCTATATATAGCAGAGATCACGGTCTCCTATGAACACTAGCAACAGGCTGGCTGTCACAGGAATCCAGTGATGACAGACACAGGGATCTTCAGTGATCAAGTCACGGGTGCGCCAATGAGGAGATGGAATGGTGCACCCCCTGCTGGCGCACATTAAATGCCGCTGTCACACACTGATAGCAAGATTTAATAGGCTAACTGTCGTGGGCAGAGCTCCGCTCAACCTGCGACTGTTAGAGGCATATGATTGCTGAATAACACAGCCATCATCTGCCGAGAAAGATGCAGACTCGGCGTGTGAGCCTGCAAGAAATGCGGGGAGCAGAATTATGACGGATATAGTCCTTCATAAGTTAAGATGCATTTCTTAGTTAAAGAGTGACCGTCATTAACTGTATTTTCTAGACTATATGACGCACTTTTTAACAACAAAAAATCTTGCTCAGTATTGTGTGCGTCCTATAGACCAGAAGCAGCGTCCTATCAAGTATGCTTATCATGTGTCTGGCACCTGCCGGAGCAGATTTCAGCTGATCGTGGGGGTGCCCGGTGTCAGACCCTCCGATCTCATACTGATCAGCTATCTTACAGATAGGTCATCAATTCTTAAGTCCCAAATAACCCTTTAAGGGGACTGGAAATGAAATCACCACCAAGGCACCAACAGAATAATAAATATGTCCTTGTATAAACTGTTGGTTCATTATAAGCTCATTGTCTACACAGTGCAGAAATGAATGATTTATACAGGGGCATCTTTATAAACTCATTACACAGTGGTATTTCACAATGGTGGTGGTTTAGGGGCCTGAAATGAAGTGATGGGTTACCTTTAATACATCCATGAACATTCACAGACATACACACTCACCTCAACACACACATACATACACACACAGACACAAATACACACACAAACTCACACATACACACACACACACACATATACACACACACCTGCCCACACAGACACACACACACACCTGTCCACACAGACACACACACACACACACCTGCCCCCCCACACACACACCTGCCCACACACATACACACCTGCCCACACACACACACACACCTGCCCACACACACACACCTGCCCACGCACAAACACACCTGCCCACACACACACATCTGCCCACACACACACACACACACACATACACACACCTGCCCACACACACACACATACACACCTGCCCCCACACACACACAAACACCTGCCCACACACACACACACCTGCCCACACACACACACACCTGCCCACACACACACACACACACCTGCCCACACACACACCTGCCCACACAGACACCTGCCCACAAACACACACACACACCCATATACACACACCTGCCCACACACACACCTGCCCACACACACACACCTGCCCACACACACACACACACACACCTGCCCACACAGACACCTGCCCACACAGACACCTGCCCACACACACACACACATATACACACACACACATATACACACACACACCTGCCCACACAGACACCTGCCCCCACAGACACCTGCCCACAAACACACACACACCTGCCCACACACACACACACACACACATATACACACACACATATACACACACACACACACCTGCCCACACAGACACCTTCCCCCACAGACACCTGCCCACAAACACACACACACCTGCCCACACACACATCTGCCCACACACACACACACACTCACCATTCCCCGGCTCAATTCCTCCTGCCTGCTCTCTCTCTTTTCCGGTGCAGCACTGCAGGCCGGGGCGCACTGCGTGACGTCACAGCTAAGAGACATAGACGCGCACAGGGCCATGTCTCCTAGCAGTGACGCGGCCGGGCCAGCACAGGGAAGTTAACTGCTGCAGTGCTGGCCCGGCCGATGAAGAAGTAGCAGCGGCCGCTGCTGGGGGAGCGGTCCGGGCCCCCCCTCCCGCCACTGCTACCGCTATGTGCTGCGGCGGCCCGCACATATAATGAGGGCAATCCGGCATTAGACACCCCGCCTGGAGCCGCGGGCCCCCTGCAGTCTCGGGGCCCTGGGCGGTCGCCCGGATTGCCCTCATTATAATCCGCCTATGGATATAGGGCATGGAAAACGGCATCACAGCTGCAGCGGCTACGCTGGTGGTAGAGGGTCCCTCCGCGTCCGACATCTTCCTCCCCCCTAGTTAACCGTGGCCTACCTTCTGGCGATCCTCTTCTGTAGGCCGCGGCTCCGCTCGCGATGCTCTGGGTGAGGACCTTGCGTTGCTCGGTGATGACGTCGGCATCCGCTGGATCTCCTTCCAGGACCTTGCGCAGCGTCTCAGCGTAGGGCGGGGCTTCAGGTCTCGCGCGTTTTTGGACGTCCACGCCCCTCTTCTTCCCGCGCGGCGTCCCGAAGATGGCGCCCGATGGCGGGAAACGGCTCCGATTGGCGGGAAATGGCCCCGAATGTCGGGAAACTTCACTCAGATATGTGTAGAGTCTTTTCCAGGCACGCAATACCCGTTTGTGGCGGGTTGGTCACAATTCTGCCGACTACGCCAAAGCTGACTTGGCCCCTGGGCCGTGGGGTACAAGGCCTTCTAGTGTACGGTGCTGATGGGGGTAGTAGTGGCAACCCAATCCCGTGGCAACCCGATCCAGTGATGACAGACACAGGGATCTTCAGTGATCAAGTCACGGGTGCGCCAATGAAGAGATGGAATGGTGCACCCCCTGCTGGCGCACATTAAATGCCGCTGTCACACTCTGATAGCAAGATTTAATAGGCTAACTGTCGTGGGCAGAGCTCCGCTCAACCTGCGACTGTTACAGGCATATGATTGCTGAATAACACAGCCATCATCTGCCGAGGAAGATGCAGATTCGGCGTGTGAGCCTGCAAGAAATGCGGGGAGCAGAGTTATGACGGATATAGTCCTTCATAAGTTAAGATGCATTTCTTAGTTAAAGAGTGACCGTCATTAACTGTATTTTCTAGACTATATGACGCACTTTTTAACAACAAAAAATCTTGCTCAGTATTGTGTGCGTCCTATAGACCAGAAGCAGCGTCCTATCAAGTATGCTTATCATGTGTCTGGCACCTGCCGGAGCAGATTTCAGCTGATCGTGGGGGTGCCAGGTGTCAGACCCTCCGATCTCATACTGATCAGCTATCTTACAGATAGGTCATCAATTCTTAAGTCCCAAATAACCCTTTAAGGGGACTGGGAATGACATCACCACCAAGGCACCAACAGAATAATAAATATGTCCTTGTATAAACTGTTGGTTCATTATAAGCTCATTGTCTACACAATGCAGAAATGAATGATTTATACAGGGGCATCTTTATAAACTCATTACACAGTGGTATTTCACAATGGTGGTGGTTTAGGGGCCTGAAATGAAGTGATGGGTTACCTTTAATACATCCATGAACATTCACACACATACACACTCACCTCAACACACACATACATACACACACACACACAAATACACACTCACCTCAACACACACACACATACACACACACACACATACACACTCACCTCAACACACACACACATACACACACACACACATACACACTCACCTCTATACACATACACACATACACACACACACACACACACACACTCACACATACACACACACATACACACACATACACACACAAACTCACACACACACATACATACACACACCCCTGGCTCAGGGTGGTCAGACCAAATGGTGGCAGTCTATTTATCAGTGTTTTGAATGTCCGACTACGCCACCCGTGGATTGCGGTCAGGGATAACCGCCGCTGCGAGGCAGACTGCTGAGGCTGGTGTTGGTGTGCAGCACAGGTGTAGGATAACTCCCCACGGGAAGAGTGTAGCCTCAGGGCATTGTAGGTGGATGTTGGGGGTGATAGTGCAGGCCGCAATAGTAAGAGTTCAGAGTCCGCTTCAAACAGTTCAGGGTCTTTATTGTAGATATTATTAATGACCCAACAGTACCGGTTAGGAATGGGCCTGGGTGTCTGAGAGCATTCGGGCGAGCCCCACTGGTCAGGGTGAGTGTGTAGGCCTACCGTTCTCTCTATGCTCTTTCTGACTATCCCCCTTTTTGTGGTGTAATAGCCCACGTCCCTGAGCTGGCCGTGTACTTCTCTCCTGTATGGCTTGCGACTCAGGCCTTGGGTACCTGTTGCTTGCTCCTCGATGTACTGGTCCCTCTGTGTGGCGGAGCCTCCAGGCTTCTTAGGCCAAGGGACCTGAAATCCCTCGCAGGTTGGTTCTCTGCTGCTGGGCTTGTAACCCTGACAGCCTCGGACCCCAATGTCCGGTAGATTGGTTCTCTTCCAGGACCGGCTCTCGTCACCTCTGTCCCTGGCTTGCAGTTTCTCCTCTGTCTCACGGACTCCTCAGCTACAGCTGAACTGTCCCTTCTTCTCTGGGACTAGTCTCACTCCTGAGCTAGGTCGTCCAGTTTTCTCTAACCCTGCCCCCAGTTCCAGCTTTTATAGGGGCAGCCAGCTCCCGCTGCTGGCCTGGGACAGGAGGTGCTGTATGCTAATAGTCCCTAACCAGGGGACCTCCCTCCTGCTCTCAGAAACAGAGTATTGTTTGTGGCATCCAGGCCTGGGGTGACACACACACACTGCTCTATATTTAGTATGATGCCCCCACTCCTCCATATATATAGCATGATGGTCCCACTGCTCCATATACAGGTGCATCTCACTAAATTAGAATATCATCAAAAAGTTAATTTATTTCAGTTCTTCAATACAAAAAGCTGTCTTTCAGCTCATCTGCATTGTTGGGTCTGGTGTCTCTCATCTTCCTCTTAACAATACCCCATAGATTCTCTATAATAGATTCTCTATGGGGTTAAGGTCAGGCGAGTTTTCTGCCAATCAAGCACAGTGATACTGTTGTGTGTAAACCAGGTATTGGTACTTTTGGCCGTGTGGAAAGGGGCCAAGTCCTGCTGGAGAATGACATTTCCATCTCCAAAAAGCTTTTCGGCAGAGGGAAGCATGAAGTGCTGTAAAATGTCCTGGTAGCCGGCTGTGCTGACTTTGGTCTTGATAAAACACAGTGGACCTACACCAGCAGATGACATGGCCCCCCAAACCATCACTGATTGTGGAGCCTTCACACTAGACCTCAAGCAGCTTGGATTGTGGACTCTCCACTCTTCCTCCAGACTCTGGGACCTTGATTTCCAAATGAAAATTGGAACTCTAGGACCTTGTGGAGTGTGTCAATGACTGCCTTCTGGACATCTGTCAAGTCAGCAGTCTTCCTCATGATTGTGGAGCCTACTGAAACAGTATTGAAGAACTGGAATAAATTAACTTTTTGAAGATATTCTAATTTAGTGAGATGCACCTGTATATACTATGATGGTCCCACTGCCCCACATACATATAGTATAATGGCCCCACTACTCCATATGTAGTATGATGGACCCACTACTCCAGATATATAGTAGGATGGCTCCACTGCCCGATCATTTAAAAAAATAAAGTTTATTCTCACTTAATCCTGATTCCCTACATCACGGCCTCTGTCTCCTCTTCCATGGCGGGACTGCAGAGCAGAGCGATGCAATGATGTCACCGAGCCACCTGCGTGAGTATGCTGACATCTCGTTAACCGCAGGCCTATGGCATTCTGTGGCATATGAAAGAGACAGTGATAGGGCAGGGAGCTTGTGTCCCACTGCTTTATCATGCGACGCCTCTGCATAAGAGACATTAGGGCTACATTAGCTACGTCACAGAAGACACTGGAGCTGGAGTATATAGAATAGGAGACACTGGGGCTGGCGTATATTCATCACGGGATACAATAGGGCTAGAGCATATACATCACAGAAGAAGCTGGAGTATATAGAATAGGAGACACTGGGGCTGGAGTATATAGAATAGGAGACTCTGGGGCTGGCGTATATTCATCACAGGATACATTGGGGCTAGAGCATATACATCACAGAAGAAGCTGGAGTATATAGAATAGGAGACACTGGAGCTGGAGTATATAGAATAGGAGACACTGGGGCTGGCGTATATTCATCACAGGATACATTGGGGCTAGAGCATATACATCACAGAAGAAGCTGGAGTATATAGAATAGGAGACACTGGGGCTGGCGCATATACAGTTCTGCTCAAAAGTTTACATACCCCGGCAGAATTTTTCCTTTCTTGGCCTTGTTTCAGAGAAAATGAATAATAACAAAAACACTTTTTCTCCACTCATGGTTATTGGTTGGGGGAAGCCATTTACTGTCACATTTCTGTGTTTTCTCTTTTTAAATCTTAATGACAACTAGTGATGAGCGAGCATGCTCGCTACTGCTCGGTGCTTGCCCGAGTATCTCACTGCTCGAGATGCTCTGCGCTCACCGAGTATTTCCGGGTTGGTCGGGCGGGAAGTCGGGTCCCCTCCCTGCATGTTTGGCGCTCTTTACAGAGCCAATGAACATGCAGGGATTGCCTGCCATGCACTGTAATGCCATAGCCATGTTGGTTGTGGGCATTACAGTGGTTGGCTGGCCGCACAGCGTCATCAGGTGTATATCAGACCTGGCGCCGCCATGCTCATCACAGTCACTCCGGATCAGACAGTGTAGGGAGAGCTGATGCTGCGTTAGGGAGAGATTTGATTGTGTATTAGGTAGTGTAGGGAGAAAAAACGCACATTACACATATCCATCTCAACAAACAGTCCTTCTGAGGACTAATCCATCTGCAGAGATATCAGGCAGGCAGTGTATATAGGCAGGCAGGCGGTGTATATAGCAGACTGCAGTGCATATAGCACAAGAGGCTCCATTCCAATTCTGCCTTCTGCTGCTGTTAGATATTTCTATACAAAGGCCCAGGTCTCAGGGGCCAGGAATACTTTTCTTTGGATCTTAATCCTCATTATTTGCTTATAAAGCAATCCAGAGAACACCGTTTTTCTGCGCCATTTGCTTGTTGGCACTGCAGAATACAGCCAGGTCCTTTCCATATTAGAGCGCTAGAAATCCAGCTATTTAAAACTGTGTTTTCTCCGTCACATGGATCACATATACGTTGTCAGAAAATACTGCCATTTCTGGCCTCCATTTTTTCAGTGTGTCAGTGAAGCAATTCACAGTAGTTTGCTGTTCACACTACTTACCTACAGGCCAGGTATTTAAAACTCTGTTTTCTCCATCACACCGATCACATATAACTTCGCTTCAAACTCAGTCATTTGTAGTGAGCGTGGAAGATACTATCCTCCATTTAAAATGGGCAAGGCACGTGGCAAGGGACGGGGAACTGGACGTGATGGTAATGGTGCATGCAGAGGCCGAGGACAAGGCCGTGGGCAAGCCGAAATTGTGCCACAACAAACACCCACATCTTCTCGCCTGACCTTCCTGTCCCAATTTCTAGGGGACCGCAGCACACCACTATTGAACCCAGATCAGTGTCAAAAGGTTGTTGGTTGGATAGCGGATAATGCTTCCAGTCACTTAGCCACCACCACCACAACCCTGTCTTCCACACGGTCAAGTCTCAGTAGCCGTGAGTCTGGACCGCATATTCCTCACCCTGATCCTCCTTCCTCCCACCATGCCGAGTACCCAGAGACAACTGATCCCACACTTGGACAATCTGAAGAGCTGTTCACTTTTCCATTTATAGATTCGGGCCTCTCGCCCGGTCCACTTGAAGCGGGGCAAGAGGAGATCACGTGTAGCGATGCCCAAATATTTTGAGCAGCCACGGTCACACGAAGGCGCCGGTGGAAAACTGTCACAAGAGGTGGTCGATGATGAGACACAATTGGCAGAAAGTCAGGAATAGTACCAGGGTGCAGAAGTGGGAGACGAGGTGGTGGATGATCTAGTAACTGACCCAACCTGGCAGGAGGACATGCAGAGCAAGGACAGCAGCACACAGGGGGAGGGAGGCAGAGCACCCCAACAGGCAGGAAGAAGCAGTGTGGTGGCCACAGACAGAAGGCAGGCTACCGTTTCCCGTAACACAAACACAAAGGAAGTTGCCACTACAACTGTTAGGTCTTCCCGAGTCTGGTTGTTTTTTAAAGACTCTGCCGATAGCTCCAAAAAGGCCATTTGCATCACGAGCCAGACCAGCATCAGCAGGGGTGGCAAAACGACCAGCCTGACCACCACCAGCATGATCAGGCACATGGCAGCAAAGCACTCGACTTTGTGGACCGAACACCAGGGTCCAGGAACAGTGTCTACAGGTGGCACCATTGCTTCTTCTGCTGTTGTGCATGCAAGTCAATCCCCTGTCCATAGTGCATGCAAAGATGCCTCCTGCCCTGCACCTGTCATTGCACACTCTCTCTGCGAGCTCAAAGAACACTGGATTTTGGCTGTTGGAGCTGAAAAGAGGACATCGGTAAACCAGGGGAGGAGTCCTGAGGAGATAATTTGCATATTCCCACTGCATTTTGGGGTAAGTGAAGAGTCTCCGTGAGCTCAAAGAACACTGGATTTTGGCTGTTGTAGCTGAAAAGAGGACATCGGTAAACCGCGCGCCGGTTGAAGCTTTTTTTTTAAGCTTTTTTCACTGTTTTCAGAACATTAACAATAAGAACATGGAAGAGTCCAGGAGCCATTTGGTGAGCTGCATATCCTGCTACATGTTCACAGACTTGCCAGTGGAAAAGCCAAACTTCACATGCCAGAAATGCAAGCTTGTGTCCCTGTTGGAGGAAAAGTTGCGAAATCTAGAAGAGAGGTTAACTACCTTGAAAATCATTAAGGAAGGTGAAGAGTTCTTAGACAGAGCAGAATTATCTCTTCATGATTCAGAAAGAGAATAAATTTGAACTGCACCTGACGAAACAGAGGAATGGAAGCATGTGACCCACAGAAGCAGGAGGATCGAGAGGCAGTCAGCACCCATACTGCTCAGGAACCAGTACCAGGCTCTCACGCAGGAGAACCATGAAGAAATACAGCAAAATAAGACTTTGCCAGCAATGAATAACCTTGTAAGCCCTCAGAATCCTCCTGGATGGAGAAAGAAGAATGTTGTGAAGAAAGAACGGAGAGTGGTGGTCATGGGGGATTCCCTGTTAAGAGGAACAGAGGCTGCTATCTGCAGACCAGACATAACCTCAAGAGAAATGTGCTGTCTTCCAGGAGCAAAAATTAAAGATGTGTCTGACAGGATATCAAGACTCTTCAGACCTACAGATCACTACCCATTCCTGCTAATACATGTGGGGACAAATGACACCGCAGGAAAGGACCTGGAAACCATCTGCAGTGACTTTGAAGACTTAGGCAAGAAAGTGAAAGAATTGGGAGCGCAGGTGGTCTTCTCATCCATCCTCCCAGTGGATGGCCATGGAACAATGAGGTGGAATAAGATTCTACAGGTGAACAACTGGCTACGTCGATGGTGCCGTCAACAAGGATTTGGATTTCTGGATCACGGAATGAATTACCTATACGATGGACTACTTGCTAGAGATGGGATGCACCTTACGAAGACTGGAAAACATGTATTTGGAAGTCGCCTTGCTACACTCATCAGAAGAGCTTTAAACTAGAACAATGTGGGAAGGGAAGCAAAAGGCCAGAAAAAGCCATACAGCTGACAAATACTATTGAGATCTCTGCTACTGGAAGTGGAAAAGAAGAACAAAGACAAAAAAATCTAAATAATAAAAATATGGGAGGAAGAGAAACCAATCACAAACTAAAATGTTTTTATACAAATGCACAAAGCATGGGCAACAAACAAGGAGAATTGGAACTACTAATGCAGGAAAAGGAATATGATGTCATTGGAATCACTGAAACTTGGTGGGACGATACACATGATTGGAATAAAAGGCTAAAAGGATACAACTTATTTGCAAGAAACAGACTTGATAAACGAGGAGGAGGTGTTGCATTGTATGTTAGAAAAGCATATATCTGCACAGAGATTGAAGCTTCAGAGACTGGGAGTTCTGTGGAAACTGTTTGGGTAAGAATACAAGGAGAGAACAACGGAAAGGACACCATTGTAGGCATTTACTACAGGCCACCTGGGCAAGCTGAAGATATGGATGAACTCTTTATGTATCAAATGACCAAGTTCTCCAAAAAATATGACGTAGTGGTCATGGGAGATTTCAACTATCCAGACATTTGTTGGGAATCTCTCTCAAGTAAAACTAACAGGTCAAGCAAATTCTTATCCTCTCTTGCTGACAACTTTATCTTCCAAAAGGTAGGGGAGAAAACAAGGGGATCTGCTACTTTGGATCTAATCCTTATAAACAGGGAGGAAATGGTTGAGGAGGTAAAGGTGGCTGGTAGTGTTGAGCCACCCCCGTAGTGTTCGAGTTCGGTTCGGTTCGTCGAACACCCGTGTGTTCGCCGAACTGTTCGTCGAACTGTTCGTCGAACACCTTCGAACACCGTTAAAACCAATGGCAGGCAAACAAAAACACATAGAAACACATAGAAAACACCTTCAAAGGTGTCCAAAAGCTGACAAACTGCTCAGAAGACACAACTAACACATGGAAAAGTGACAAGTACATATAGTCATGCGAAAAGAAAAGAGGTGGAGGAGTAAAAGGAGGGGGAGACACAGATATAGGCATGTCATGCCCTTCTAAAATCCAAAAAGTGAGAAGCCGAGACGGCCAGTCCGCTCCTGCCCGTGCCACCTCCGTGTCGCCGGGTTTGTGCCAGAGCCGCGGTGAACCCTGACGGCCAGCCCCCCTCTCCCAATACTGGTGCCTGTCCGCTGGTGGTTCGAGAGAGCCCCCCTGTGGTGGAGGCAGCTCTAAGCTTTTTAATTTAAATTGTCCCTCTAATTTGAATGAATACACTTTAAATCCATTTACAAGGATCTATTGGAGGGCAAGTCTCATGCCAGCAGCCGCGTAATTCCAGCTCCAGTAGCGTCCACTAAAGCTGCTGCAGTTAAAAAGCTTTTATAAGGATCGAGCTCGGCTGTCCACCGCAAGGCATCCTAGTGCCAGTCCCAGCCCCTATGCCTTGGGGTGCCTCCTGATGCTCTTCACTAAGTATCCCGTGGTCCCGAAGCATTTCCTTTGAAAAAATTAAGTGTCCAAACTACAGGTGGTGTAGCTTGCTTAACAGCCGGGATAATCCGCTGACTAGCAGACACTGCTACTAGGCACAAAGTATTTCCTGGGCTAGATGCAGTTAAAAATTTGTAAGTAGATACTCTCGTTGGATGCCGAGAAAGCATTCCATAGAGTCTCCTGGCACGCCATATATGATTCTCTTAAAAAGTTTGGGGTAGGGGTCTAGGGGACCCTTTTATAGCCAAAATCACGGCCCTGTATCACAATACGTCACCTAGGCTGAAGATAAATGGAACTGTAGCACCGAGGGCTCGGTTGCTACAGACGTATTGCACCTCACCCAGAGGTGTGATATCTCACTCTCAGATAAGGATGGAGTGTGGATCAGGACCCGACACCTGCATGCATTACACCACATTGCCGTGGGGCAGGGCGACCAATATGCCCCTGAGATGGGCACGACAGTCCCTGTCCCTGGCTGGAGTGGGGGGAGGGAACACTGAGGAAGTGGAACCCTGCAGTGCAGGAGCAGGGAGGAAGCAGTTCCTGGGTGCATTGAGAAGGGAGTATAAAAGGTGGGCACCATCTTAGTTCAGTGCAGAGAAGTCTGAGCAGAAGTGGCAGGGAGCAGGGGCTCTGCATGAGCTCTGCTCCGGAGGCGGGCCTAGTAACAGAGGCCCAGGCCTGCAAGAGGGAGAAGGAAGGAAGAGGAGCGGAGAAGGCTCCAGGAACGAGGAATGAAGGGATCCCAGGGGTGCGGACGGGCGAGTCGCCACCGCACGCCCGAATCCACCTGCGTGGAGGGGTCAGGCCAAAGGGGGAGACCGGTCCCCGAACTAGTGGAGGCAGGAAACGACCCTCAGCTAGAAACCGGAGGCTCTGACATTTTATGTGGCGCAGCCCCTTGCTCCACCCGCTAGGAAGGCACCACATAGGGTCAGGGAAACTGGCGCCAAGTTTACCAAGAGGAGGCCCGAGGCAGCCGGACAGAAGTGTTGGTAAGAAAGGCCAGACAAAGGACACACAAAGGGGGTCCTGTGAAGCGCTCCAAAGTTATCTGGGAGTTGTCTGAGCCCCTCACCTGGTGAGCACAGTACGACGTGGGCAGCCGTTACCTGCAGACGTGGTCTGGATAATAAGAACTGTGAGTAAAGGCCCTGAACTGCATCACTGACTCCGTGTCGTTACTGCTGCTGCCCTGCACCATCACCCCCATCCTCCGCATACACTGCCCTGAGGCTATACTCCTCCCGTGGGGAGTTATGCTACGCTCTGCTGCACCCACAACACCAGCCTTAGCGGTCTGCCCTGTAGCGGCGGTTCACTCTGACCGCAATCCACGGGTGGCGTAGTCGGACATTTAAACATCAAAACCACATAAATAGTTCCGCCACTGGTTTGACCGCCCTGAGCCACGGAACCGGATCGCCGCCACGAAGACTACAACCACCAGCATCCACCAAAAAGGGTCCGGCTCCGGGTGTCCCAAGGCCCAGGGGGTGCGTCAGAACATTTTCATCACCTTTCACAATCACCAATGGGACAAGGCAGGGATGTCCTCTGTCCCCTCTCTTATACATCCTAGTGACGGAGCACCTGCTCTCATCAATTCGCCATAACCCCAATATTAGGTGGATTGAGGTGGGAGGCACCGAGTACAAGTGCTCTCTATTTGCTGATGATGTCCTAGTATATATCACTCAATCACATATATCCATCCCTGCTGTTATGGCTGAAATAGATCACTTTGTTACATGGTAAAATTTTAAAATCAATGCAGCGAAGTCTGAGGCCCTCGATGTCTCCCTCCCTAAATCCATATAGGATTCCATCCAGTCCAACTTTCCCTTTGCCTGGCCCTCACAGGGTATCAAATACTTAGGAATTCCTATTCATAGAGACCTCTCCCATCTATGTTATCTTAATTTTGGGCCCTTTATTGAACAATTCCATACAGACCACGGTTGGCAAGTTGGAACTGTGAGATTCACTACGTGCACCACTGGTATTTTGTGGAAAAGCACATGTAAGATTCTGCAACAGTCTCTGCTGATACTCCTGCATGCGTGCATCCCTTTCTATGGCAGGAATAATTTCTGCAAATTTACTTTTGTACCGGGGATCTAACAGTGTGGCAACCCAGTAGTCAGGATTATTTCTAATTCTCACAATTCGAGGGTCATGTTGCAGGTAGTGCAGCAAGAAGGCACTCATGTGTGTTGCGCATCCAGGAGCACCAAGTCCCTGTTGTGTTGGTGGCGAGGTAACAATCATGCTTCCTTCCTCTGTCCTCTCCCCCCAACCTCGCACAACAGAAATGTGATCAAGGTCTCCCTCATCTGATGAGTCTTCCATCAGTTCGTCCTCCACTTCTTCCTGGGCTCCTGCACCTTCCTCACTAGTTTGGCTGCTACCATGCGCCCTGGTAAAATCATCTCCCCCACCCTCACATGCCTGCCGCCCTGGTGCTGCCGACCGTCTGGACCTTGCAGATGTTAGCCCTTCCGCATACAACTCCTCCTCCTCTACTTCCTCCACCTCCTCTTGTGCCACCACCTGACTCCGAATTCTGTTTAACATGTGCTCCAGCATGTAAATCACCGGAATAGTCATGCTGATAATGGCATCGTCAGCACTAAACATCTTCGTCGCCATTTCAAAACTGTGCAGAAGGGTGCATAGGTCCCTGATCTGAGACCACTCCTCCAGCGTGATTTGCCCCACCTCTGAATCTCGTTGGCCCAGGCTATACGTCAGAACGTATTGCACCAGGGCTTGTCGGTGCTGCCACAGTCGCTGCAACATGTGCAGAGTTGAATTCCACCGGGTAGGCACATCGCATTTTAGCCGGTGAAGTGGCAGGCCCAACGACTTCTGTAGAGATGTAAGTCGCTGAGCTGCGGGATGCGAACGGCGGAAGTGAGCACACAGCGACCGTGCCCTCTGCAGAAGGCCATCTAGTCTGGGATAGTGGGCTAAAAATTGCTGGACAACCAGGTTCAACACGTGAGCCATACAAGGCACGTGTGTGACATTGCCCCGGCGAAGGGCCGCACCCAGGTTTGCAGCATTGTCGCACACGGCCTTCCCTGGTTTCAGGTCCAGTGGAGACAACCATTCATGAAATTGGTTCTCCAGAGCTGACCACAACTCCTCAGCTGTGTGACTCACATTTCCCAGACATTTCAATGTAAAAACCGCCTGATGACGTTGAGCCCTACTGCCAGCATAGTAAGGAGGTGTGCAGGATCCCTTCTGCGCAGTTAGAAAGCTTGTGGCATGACCAGACAGGCTTTGGGTGCAGGTGGAAGACCGAGAGGAGGTTGAGGAGGCAGAAGCAGTGGAGGAAAAATGACATAAAGAGGATTGACGCACAACTCGTGGGGACGGCAAGACTTGGACAGCAGCCCCTTGTCCTGCTGTCACCATAGTTACCCAGTGCCCAGTCAGCGACATGTAACGCCCCTGTCCATGCCTACTCGTCCAAGTGTCTGTGGTGAAATGCACCCTGTCACACACAGAGTTTCTCAAAGAAGCGGTGATGTTGTGTGCGACATGCTGGTGGAGCGCAGGCACACGTTTCTTTGAGAAGTAGTGCCGACTGGGCATCTGGTACTGGGGCACTGCGACGGACATAAGGTCTCGAAAATCCTCTGTGTCCACCAGGCGGAAAGGCAGCATTTCTGTAGCCAAGAGCTTGCAGCTGGTGAAATTCAACCTCTTAGCTTTCTCATGGCTAGGAGGAAATGGTCTTTTACTTGTCCACATCTGAGGGACCGAGGGCTGGCTATTGTGCTTAGACGGGGTTGATAAGGGTGTCCCCGGCAAACTGCCGGTCTGTGAGGAAGATGCAGGCGGACATGTTAGGTTGCCTTGATCCAAAGGTGGTGCTATCGATGTCGGACAGCGCTCAACACCAGCTGGTGTTACCACCTCCAAAGAAAATGATGACCTGCCAATCACGCTGGCTGTTGCGGGTAAAGAGGTGGCAGGTCTGCGCCCCAAAACAGGTGTGACTGCTGTCCCCCCAGTCACAGAGGATGAAGAGGCCGCGGATGCACAAGATATGGCAGACGGTGATTGGCCCGGCCGGCTAGGCCGCATTGTAGCACACTGAGCTTCCCACTGCAACTTATGCTTCATGTCCATGTGCCGGTTCATGCATGAAGTACTCAAACTATGTATTTTTTGGCCTCTACTTAGCTTTTGCTGACAAATGTTACAGATAACACGAGTTGGGTCATCTTTATCGATCTGAAAAAATGCCCAGGCTATGCAAGGCTTAGCACCCATGCGACCTGAAGAGCCACCACGACTTGTGGTGAGAGGCAGAGTTGTGTTTGAGGATGCAGTTGTTGACGTGCTTCCAGTACTACGTCTCTGTCCAGGAAGGCGCAACCTGACCTCGTCGTCACTAGCATCTTCCTCCACCTCCTCTGCTGACCTCATCTCTTGGCTGACTGTGGGTTGACAGTAAGTGGGATCTCCGACCTCATCATCATCACCCTGTGCGTTATCACACCCGTCGTCCTCAGAGCCAACCTGTTCCTGCCCTGACAAAAAACTAAAGTTGTCGCTCCAATCAGGTATTTGAGTCTTATCATCGTCTTCCTCATTGTCTCCACCAACAGGAGTTACAGTTTGGGAATGAGGGTCTACATTATGGTCAGAACCTTCTGCGTCTGGTCCTGGATCCGACTCATAAAGATTCTGGGCATCAGTGCAGATCATTTCCTCGTCTGGATTCACAGAAGCGCTGGAGTCGACCTCTGATTCCCAGGCTATAGTATGAGTAAACAGCTCTGCAGACTCAACCATCTGTTCTACCTCATACTCAGACGGGCAGCTGGAGATTTGGGAGCTGTGAGGAAGCAAGTGCGATTTGGGTGACACCTTTGAGGACTGGAGTATTTGTGATGTTGAAGTTGATGTGGAGGAGAGCCCACTTAAAGGAGCACTTGATATCCGTTGAAGCACCTGCTGTTTTTGTGCCTCATCTGGAATTTGTAGCGATTGGCGTGGCCGTAAGAAAGGGATCTTATCACATTGTCCGCTAAAAGAAGTAGACATTTTAGTTTGGCTGGAAGATGGTCTTTCTTCTGCAGATGTTACTGTTGCTTTAACACCTACCCCACGGACACAACCTTTTTTCCCCTTCCCAACACGCCTATTCCCCTTTCCACCAGCAGCAGGCCTTTTTCCACTCATTTTGGTGGTTAACTAATTCACAACTCTGGAGTTGTTTGCACAAAAAAACAATGGATGGTAACCGAGCAGAGCTGAGTGGCCAAACTGTGGTATTAGGCCAAAACTATTGACTGGGTTAGATGCAGAAAAAAATTATTTTGAATTTGCAACCTGATGGAGGTCAGTATAGATGGACTAATACAAATAGTCCCACACACAGCTAGAAGCCCAAATATTTTTTCAGAGGTACTGTAGATGCAGATAAAAATTAGTTTTAATTTGCAACCTGATGGAGGTCAGTATAGATGGACTAATAGAGAAAGTCCGACACACTACTAGAAGGCCAAATATTTTTTCAGAGGTAGATGCAGAAAAAAATATATTCAGTTTGCAACCTGATGGAGGTCAGTATAGATGGACTAATACAAATAGTCCCACACACAGCTAGAAACCCAAATATTTTTTCAGAGGTACTGTAGATGCAGATAAAAATTATTTTTAATTTGCAACCTGATGGAGGTCAGTATAGATGGACTAATAGACCAAGTCCCACACACTGCTAGAAGCCCAAATATTTTTTCAGAGCTAGATGCAGAAAAAAATTATTTTTAATTTGCAACCTGATGGAGGTCAGTATAGATGGACTAATAGACCAAGTCCCACACACCGCTAGAAGCCCAACTATTTTTTCAGAGCTAGATGCAGAAAAAAATTATATTCAATTTGCAACCTGCTGGAGGTCAGTATAGAAGGACTAATAGACCAAGTCCCACACACCGCTAGAAGCCCAAATATTTTTTCAGAGCTAGATGCAGAAAAAAATTATTTTTAATTTGCAACCTGATGGAGGTCAGTATAGATGGACTAATAGACCAAGTCCCACACACTGCTAGAAGCCCAAATATTTTTTCAGAGCTAGATGCAGAAAAAAATTATTTTTAATTTGCAACCTGATGGAGGTCAGTATAGATGGACTAATAGACCAAGTCCCACACACTGCTAGAAGCCCAAATATTTTTTCAGAGCTAAATGAAGAAAAGAATTATTTTTAATTTGCAACCTGATGGAGGTCAGTATAGATGGACTAATAGACCAAGTCCCACACACTGCTAGAAGCCCAAATATTTTTTCAGAGCTAGATGCAGAAAAAAATTATTTTTAATTTGCAACCTGATGGAGGTCAGTATAGATGGACTAATAGACCAAGTCCCACACACCGCTAGAAGCCCAAATATTTTTTCAGAGCTAGATGCAGAAAAAAATTATTTTTAATTTGCAACCTGATGGAGGTCAGTATAGATGGACTAATAGACCAAGTCCCACACACTGCTAGAAGCCCAAATATTTTTTCAGAGCTAGATGCAGAAAAAAATTATTTTTAATTTGCAACCTGATGGAGGTCAGTATAGATGGACTAATAGACCAAGTCCCACACACCGCTAGAAGCCCAAATATTTTTTCAGAGCTAGATGCAGAAAAAAATTATTTTTAATTTGCAACCTGATGGAGGTCAGTATAGATGGACTAATAGACCAAGTCCCACACACCGCTAGAAGCCCAACTATTTTTTCAGAGCTAGATGCAGAAAAAAATTATATTCAATTTGCAACCTGCTGGAGGTCAGTATAGAAGGACTAATAGAACAAGTCCCACACACTGCTAGAAGCCCAAATATTTTTTCAGAGCTAAATGAAGAAAAAAATTATTTTTAATTTGCAACCTGATGGAGGTCAGTATAGATGGACTAATAGACCAAGTCCCACACACTGCTAGAAGCCCAAATATTTTTTCAGAGCTAGATGCAGAAAAAAATTATTTTTAATTTGCAACCTGATGGAGGTCAGTATAGATGGACTAATAGAGAAAGTCCCACACACCGCTAGAAGCCCAACTATTTTTTCAGAGCTAGATGCAGAAAAAAATTATATTCAGTTTGCAACCTGATGGAGGTCAGTATAGATGGACTAATAGAATGATGCTATGCCCAAAAGATTTTACTTCACTAGGTGCAGTAAAAAAATTGGTATTCTATACACAGGTGTTATATCTTGCAACACAGATAGGCTACTCCACTGACTAACACACTCTGCAATAGGCCAAAAAGGATTAGCTTTGCTAGATTCAGCCAAATGCTGTGAAAAAAACTTGCACAGCACTGGCACAGACCTGCCTGGCAAAAACTGATAGGAACTCATGTAACCTAGTCCTGAAAAGGACTCCAATTACAATTAGTCTTTACTCCCACAACCTATCTATTTAAGAGCACAGACCTCCCTGATAAAAGTCGTAGGAAATGCTGTAACCTAGTCCTTAAAAGGACTGCAATCACAACTATTCCCTACTCCCAAGCTATCTGTAGATTTGTGCGAAAATTGGCTTGAAATTAACAAGGTATAGCGCACACAGCAACAGCGGTGCCGTCTAACACGCAGCTGCAGCAGTGAGAAAATGGTGGCGACGGGGAAAATGGCTTGGTCTTATAGGGCAAGGACATGTGACATACACTGCCAATCACACATGCCCTTGCTTGTGTGAAAAAAAGCACTTCGCTCCGTGTGTGCGCTGCTGATAGGCTGACAGATTGCACCTCCCCACTGCAAATGCGGGAAAGAGAAAAAAAAATGGAGATCTTCATTGTTCCTGCAGAGATCCATCCCCTGCCCCTCCCCCCACCCCGCTGTACACTCAAACTGCGTATTAACATTAATTTTCATCATTACTGAGAAAAAATCCAGTTATGATTTTGGTGCACGAACAGTTATCGAACATAACCTCGAACAGCCGAATTTTTCTCAAATTGTTCGTGTTCGCCGAACGGCTCGAACACCGCCCAAAACAGCTCGAATTTGAGATTGGCGAACAGTTCGAGTAGAACAACGCTCATCTCTATTAATCACAGTTTGAACACTGCAGACTGGCATTATCAATTCCTGGGATATCTTTTTGTATCCCTTTCCTGTGTTATACTCTTTTTGCCTCCCTTTCCTGTGTTATACAGTTCAACTACCTTTTCCCGTAGATCCGTTGATAATTCTTTTGCTTTCCCCATCTCAAAATCCAGAAACGTCAGTGGCTGGATCCCAGAAACTCACTCAGCTTTATGCACACACACTGATTACAAGCAAACAGGTCATAGGTGAGGATGTTACCTTTAGTAGCCATTCAAACCCATTTGTGTCAAATTCTGTGCATGTTATCAGGCCAAAATCACCAGGGTATGTGAACTTTTTGGTCAGGATTATTTGGATGTTTTTGGTTGTCATTAGTGATGAGCGAGCACTAAAATGCTCGAGTACTCGTTGCTCGGGTCGAACAAATTGAAATACTCGGGTGCTCAACCCGAGCAATGAGCCCAATATAAGTCTAGGGGAAACTTGGGCATTTTTCAGGTGGCTCCCCACGGCGGTCTGCAGAGGGCCTAAAAATTGCCCAAATCGATGGGAACTGTGCTCAAATGACATGGGAACAGCATGGGGAAGACCCCTGGAAGCATCTCTGACTCCCAGATCCCTGCTGTCAACAATGTCGTCAGAGTATTACGCCACTTTTACGGCGTAAGGAACATCCTTTCCAGGGTGATGACTTGTATATAAGGCAAAATAAATAAACAAAAACAAAAATACTCCTACACACGTAGCATTTTTCACACATTTTTGCACTTTTGCATTGCTTTCAACCAAGACAAATGCATTCACCAGGAAATGTCATTTTAACATTTTACAACCTTATCTGGCCATGTGGTGTGTGACACATCATCAGACACATGCATACAGTGCTGAAAAGACATGGGAACAGCAAGGGGAAGACCTCTGGAAACATCTCTGACTCCCAGGTCACTGCCTAAATGTGTGCCCATCATAAGTGATCCTTGGCACATGCGAAGATGCCTCCCGCCATGCACCTGTCGTTGCAGACTTGCAACAATCACCGTCCATGTCCTGGTCCCACTGCAGTGTTCAGTTGTCCCTACCCCATTCCTTGGAATGCAAGCACAAGAATGCCGGCAGCCACACAACCACAGGCTGCAATACTATACTGCCAAATTTTTGACAGCTGCTTGCACTTGAAATGTGGCCTTTTAGGCTCGTGGAGGCGGAAGCTTTTCATAACCTCATGCCGGCGACGGCCGGGTGTCCATACTCGGTCCCCAGCCGCCACTATATTTCCCGGTATCGCCTCCGCAAGCACGGGTCCCATAACATAACCCGTGCCCTCCCCAGTGCACTTACTGGGAAGGACCGCCTAACCACAAACACGTGGACAGGTGAATGTGGCCAGGGACGGTACGGAGCCAGTCCACAACTTTTTTTGCTAAGAGTTGTATTTAGCTCGGTGAAAGGACTGGCATAGAGGGAAACCGTATCTACCCTGCGTGTCATTTCTCCCAGAAAATCCTGTAATTGAGCTTGTTGCAGAAGCAATGGCAGCCCATCCAACATCAACTCGCACTTGTCAATGGTGCTTTGACACACACACATCTTTCTTTGCGCATTTAATTTCTTGAATACAGAGTTGTAAAATGGCCTGATCCGTAATGCGTTTTGAGAAATAACATGCATAAGCATGGCCGATCCGCATTAAAAAAGTAGCCATAGAGTGTCCAGGAACCTTCCCCCACACTTTTCTTAGCCAGGGCTGCTTTTCGGCAGGGTTGGACGGGCCCACCAGAGAACCGGAGACTCCTCCGGTGGGCCCTGGCTTCTCCTTCAGGAGAGTTCATAGTGCCGAGGTGAGGCCATGATGATGATAGAGGCCATCATCTGCTTAGATTTCTGTTACTTGGAATGCAATTGCAAGTATGCAGCCAGCCACCCACCCACCCACATGCTGCAACACTAAACTGACAGATTTCTGGGCAGCTCTTTGCACTTGAAATATGGCCTTTTAAGCTTGTGGAGGTGGAAGCTTTTCACAACCTCATGCAGGCGGCGGCCGGGTGTCCATACTCGGTCCCCAGCCGCCAGCATTTTTCCCGGTGTCGCCTTCGCCTTCCACAAGCACGGGTCCCACAACATTACCCATGCCCTACCCAGTGCACTTACTAAGAAGGACTGCCTAACCACAAACACGTGGACAGGTGAATGTGGCCAGGGACGGTACGGAGCCAGTCCACAACTTTTTTTGATAAGAGTTGTATTTAGCTCAGTGAAAGGACTGGCATAGAGGGAAACCGTATCTACCCTGCGTGTCATTTCTCCCAGGAAGTCCTCTAAAGCTGCTTGCACTTGAAATGTGGCCTGAACATTACTGCTGGTACTTTTCTGTGGGAATGTTCTTGCCTCCTACCAGCCTGGAATATTTCCAGCAAACTATGGTACAACACCATGGTATTAGCACTGCCCCCAGTACCAGTAGCGAAGCCATCCTCAATTTCCTTCTCTGGAATTTTATTTGGTAGACTGAGTGGCTGCCCAAATACATTTTCTCACAAAGGAGCTGATGATAGAGTGGCAGTAGGTTCAAGTTTCTCCAGCCTGTTAGATATTAGAGGGTGAACGGCAGCACATTGGATCAGTGGTTAGCACTGAAGTCTTGCAGCACTGGGATCCTGGGTTCAAATCCCAGCAAGGACAACATCTGCAAGAAATTTGTATGTTCTCCCCATGTTTGCATGTGTTTCCTCCTCAGTAAAAATAGAGTGTCCTGGAATCTTCCCACACACTTTTCTTAGCCGGGACTGCTTCTCGGCTGGGTTGGAAAGTCCCACCAGAGAATTCTCTGGTGTGCCTTGGCTTCTACCTCAGGAGAGTTCATGATAGCGCTAACTTTGCAGCTGCTATGGGGCTCTTGAGCGGGTGAGAAAGGTTAGCCCTCAGAAACAAATCCTCTGGTGGGCACAATGTTTTTCAATCTGAAACAGCTTCTCAGTGGGAGTTGTATTTCACCACAGCCATATTCTTTAGCTCTGTGAAAGGACTGGCATAGAGGGAAACCGTATCTACCCCGGTTGTCATTTCTCCGTCACCAGGTTCCGCCCATTGTAACATACGACCATGCCTGGCTGTATGTTCAGCGGTGAGAGCCACAGATCAAGCTGCTGTGTTACAGCTTTCAACAACTATGCAGCGCTGGGCGGTTTGTCAATTAAGCATTAAGCGTGTTATCTTCAGCACAGCCTGTTGCTGTTTGGCCAAGGCAGTGCTGCAGTGCTGTCAGCTTGTGACTGATGTGGTCATTTCGGAGATGGAGGAGGAGGTGCATGAGCTGAACAATGTGATTACATTGAGGTTAAATTGGTGATGCTGTTTTTTATACTAAAGAAAGATCCTATTGTTATGTTTTTTATGTTATTTTTTATGACAAATGCATTCACCGGGAAATGTAATTTTAACATTTTACAACCTCATCTGGCAATGTGGTGTCATCAGACACATCCTGTTTTATTTATGATGGAGGGACTCTGAAAGTCATAAAGCCTATTTTTATAGGGACATCAGACGGCCCTTTCTATTCTTAAAAGGCCAGCAGTCGGCCCTAGCTATTGTTAGAGAGCCATCAGAGGGCTATGCTTTGTTGTTCCCATTATTAACAAGTGGGTCTCCTATACTGTTATTGCGCATCCAGTGACTGCAAGGGTTGTCAAAAATTTGGACGCAACCTAATACCCCTTTGAAGAGACATAGAGGAGGGTCTCAGTAAAAAAAATGTTCCCATTATAAAGGAGCGGGTCTTCTATAGTGGTAATGCACATGCTGTGACTGCAAGGGTGGCCAAAATTTTTTTAAAAAAACACTAACAATTTAAAGACACAAAGAGCATGGCCACAGTAACAAGGGAAGACATGTTCCCGTTAGAAAGGAGAGGGTCTGCTATACAGTTATAGGGTATGCAGTGAATCCAACGGCTGACAAATTTTAGGAAAAACCCCACTAAGAATTTAAGGACACACAGAGCAGGGCCACAGTAACAAGGTATGACATGTTCCCATTAGAAAGTAGAGGGTCTGCTATACAGTTATAGGGTATGCAGTGAATCCAACGGCTGACAAATTTTAATGAAAAACCCCAATAAGAATTTAAAGACACACAGAGCAGGGCCACAGTAACAAGGTACGACATGCTCCCATTAGAAAGGACAGGGTCTGCTATACAGTTATAGGGTATGCAGTGAGTCCAACGGCTGACCAATTTTAGGAAAAAACCCACTAAGAATTTAAAGACACATAGAGCAGGGCCACAGTAACGACAAATTCCCATTAGAAATGATAGGGTCGGCTATACTGTTATAGGGTATGCAGTGAGTCCAACGGCTGACAGATTTTAGTAAAATCCCCACTAAGAATTTAAAGACACACAGAGCAGGGCCACAGTAACAAGATATGACATGTTCCCATTAGAAAGGAGAGGGTCTGCTATACAGTTATAGGGTATGCAGTGAGTCCAACGGCTGACCAAGTTTAGGAAAAAACCCACTAAGAATTTAAAGACACATAGACCAGGCCACAGTAATGACAAATTCCCATTAGAAAGGAGGGAGTCTCCCATAGTGTTGGACTATGCAGTGACTGCAAGGGCTGCCAAAAATTTGGAGGCACTTCAATGGCCCTTGGAAGAGACGTGGAGGAGCGCATCATAAAAATTTTTTACCATTAGAAAGGAGCGGGCCTCCTATACTTGTAATGCCATGCACTAAGTGTATGGGCTGACAAACACTTACTCCTGGGCGGTATACATGAACATACTGTATAAACATTTTTTTTTACAGGCATCATAAAAATGTAGCGCCCCAAGGGCTCGGCCGCTACAGGGGTATTGCACCTCTGCCAGAGGTGTGATATTCCACTCCCGGGTAAGGATGGAGTTTGGACCAGGGTTCAGTTAGCTGCATACAGCACACTCACCCCATTTCCGAGGGACAGCTGAACGGTGCTCCCATTAGACAGAAATGCAGGCACGACAGACCATGTCCCTGGCTGGAGTGGGGAGGGGGTAGGAATACCCAGTGATGTAGGAGCAGATAGGGGTTGGTTCCTGAGCGTAGATAGGAGCCCATTGTTTGCTGGTCACCTGGGTTCATGTTCTAGAGGGAGGTATAAAAGGTGGGCACCATCTTAGAACAGTATTCAGTCAGAGAGAAGAAGTGACAGAGTGGGGGCCTTGGTTGTCGAACGAAGTGTGCCCTCTGCCTCCAGCGTTTTCAGATGGGAATTTTTTTAATAGTTCCGCAACAAGGGCCTTCTGGTACTGCCTCATTTTTGTACACCTGTCCGCCTCAGGAATAAGAGATATAAAGTTCTCCTTGTAGAGTGGGTCTAGAAGTGTCACCAACCAGTAATGACCTAAAATTTTGAGAATGCGAGGGTCATGGGAAAGGCAGCATAACATAAACTCAGCCATGCGTGCCAGACTACTAACAGGCAAGACTTCCGTGTCCTCACCAAGAGGATGACTGACCATGCTCTCCTCCTCTTCCTCTCTGTCCTCTGGCCATCCACGCTGAACAGACTGTATGACAGCTGTGCAGATAGCACCGTCTATAGTGCATGAAACTAGTTCCTGTCCTTCCTCCTCCTCCTCTTCCTCATTGTCACCCAATCCACGTTGGGATGAGATGAAGCTTGACTGTGTGTAATCACCCTGTATGGTTAATTGCTCCATCTTATCGTGCTCCGCCTGCAATGCATCATCTTTGATTGTGAACAGAGAGCGTTTCAGAAGACAGAGAAGCGGGATGGTGAGGCTAATTATGGCGTCATCGCCGCTCACCATCTTGGTGGAGTCCTCAAAGTTTTGGAGGATGGTACATATGTCTGACATCCACGTCCACTACTGAGGTCTTATGTGTGGAGTCTGAACTGAATACCGATAGCCTTTTTGATGCTGGTACTCAACAACTGCCCTCTTCTGCTCACAAATCCTTCCCAACATCTGCAATGTAGAGTTCCAACGTGTGGGAACATCACACACCAGTCTGTGAGCCAGAAGCTACAAACGCTGCTGAAACACTGCAAGGGCGGCGGAAGCTGTAGCTGACTTTCTAAAATGGGCAAACAGGCGGCATACTTTAACAAGCAGATCCGGTAGCTCCGGGTAGGATTTGAGTAACCGCTGAACCACGAGGTTAAGCACATGGGCCAGGCATGGTACGTGTGTGAGCTCGCCTCGCCTCAGAGCCGCCACCAGGTTCCGGCCATTGTCACACACGACCATGCCTGGCTGTAGGTTCAGCGGTTTGAGCCACAGATCTGCCTGCTCTTTCAGAGCTGTCCATAACTCTTCAGCATTGTGTGTTTTTTCACCTAAACATATTAGCTTCAGCACTGCCTGTTGTCGCTTGGCCGAGGCAGTGCTGCAGTGCTTCCAGCTTGAGACTGATGTGGTCATTTCGGAGATGGAGGCTGAGGAGGAGGAGGAGGCTGAGGAGCATGAGGTTCAGGAGCTGTAGACCGTGGGGGCAACCCTGATTGACCTAGGGCCTGCAATCCTTGGCGTCGGGAGGACGTGTTCCGTCCCAAGGTCCGACTGGGTCCCGGCTTCCACTATGTTAACCCAGTGTGCCATCAGCGAGATGTACCATCCCTGCCCACAAGCACTTGTCCACGTGTCCGTGGTTAGGTGGACTTTACCGGTAACTGCGTTGTTGAGGGCACGGCTAATGTTTTGGGACACGTGCTTGTGTAATGTGGGGACGGCACACTGGGAGAAATAGTGGCGGCTGGGGACAGAGTACCGAGGGACGGCCGCCGCCATCAGGTTGCGGAATGCTTCTGTCTCCACAAGCCTAAAAGGCAACATTTGTGAGAATTTAGTAGTGTGGCCTGTGGGACGTTGGCTGCATATTTGCGCTTGCATTCCAAGGACTGGAGTATGAACAACTGAACGCTGCGCTGGGACAAGGACATGGACGTGCTTCCTGATGCTGCTACTTGAGAGTGTGCAATGACAGGTGCAGGGCAGGAGGCATCTTTGCATGCACTATGGACAGGGGATTGACTTGCATGCACAACAGCAGAAGAAGCAATGGTGCCACCTGTAGACACTGTTCCTGGACCCTGGTGTTCGGCCCACAAAGTCGAGTGCTTTGCTGCCATGTGCCTGATCATGCTGGTGGTGGTCAGGCTGGTCGTTTTGCCACCCCTGCTGATGCTGGTTTGGCTTGTGATGCAAATGGCCTTTTTGGAGTTATCGGCAGAGTCTTTAAAAAACAACCAGACTCGGGAAGACCTAACAGTTGTAGTGGCAACTTCCTTCGTGTTGGTGTTACGGGAAACGGTAGCCTGCCTTCTGTCTGCGGCCACCACACTGCTTCTTCCTGCCTGTTGGGGTGCTCTGCCTCCCTCCCCCTGTGTGCTGCTGTCCTTGCTCTGCATGTCCTCCTGCCAGGTTGGGTCAGTTACTATATCATCCACCACCTTGTCTCCCACTTCTGCACCCTGGTATTATTCCTGACTTTCTGCCAATTGTGTCTCATCATCGTCCACCTCTTGTCACAGTTCCCCACCGCCGCCTTCGTGTGACCGTGGCTGCTCAAATAATTGGGCATCGCTACACGTGATCTCCTCTTGCCCCGCTTCAAGTGGACCGGGCGAGAGGCCCGAATCTATAAATGGAAAAGTGAACAGCTCTTCAGATTGTCCAAGTGTGGGATCAGTTGTCTCTGGGTACTCGGCATGGTGGGAGGAAGGAGGATCAGGGTGAGGAATATGAGGTCCAGACTCATGGCTACTGAGACTTGACCGTGTGGAAGACGGTGGTGGTGGTGGTGGCTAAGTGACTGGAAGCATTATCCGCTATCCAACCAACAACCTTTTGACACTGATCTGGGTTCAATAGTGGTGTGCTGCGGTCCCCTAGAAATTGGGACAGGAAGGTCAGGCGAGAAGATGTGGGTGTTTGTTGTGGCACAATTTCGGCTTGCCCACGGCCTTGTCCTCGGCCTCTGCATGCACCATTACCATCACGTCCAGTTCCCCGTCCCTTGCCATGTGCCTTGCCCATTTTAAATGGAGGATAGTATCTTCCACGCTCACTACAAATGACTGAGTTTGAAGCGAAGTTATATGTGATCGGTGTGATGGAGAAAACAGAGTTTTAAATACCTGGCCTGTAGGTAAGTAGTGTGAACAGCAAACTGCTGTGAATTGCTTCACTGACACACTGAAAAAATGGAGGCCAGAAATGGCAGTATTTTCTGACAACGTATATGTGATCCGTGTGACGGAGAAAACACAGTTTTAAATAGCTGGATTTCTAGCGCTCTAATATGAAAAGGACCTGGCTGTATTCTGCAGTGCCAACAAGCAAATGGCGCAGAAAAACGGTGTTCTCTGGATTGCTTTATAAGCAAATAATGAGGATTAAGATCCAAAGAAAAGTATTCCTCGCCCCTGAGACCTGGGCCTTTGTATAGAAATATCTAACAGCAGCAGAAGGCAGAATTGGAATGGAGCCTCTTGTGCTATATGCACTGCAGTCTGCTATATACACTGCCTGCCGGCCTATATACACTGCCTGCCTGATATCTCTGCAGATGGATTAGTCCTCAGAAGGACTGTTTGTTGAGATGGATATGTGTAATGTGCGGTTTTTCTCACTACACTACCTAATGCACGATCAAATCTCTCCCTAACGCAGCAGCAGCTCTCCCTACACTGTCTGATCCAGAGTGACTGTGACGAGCATGGGGGCGCCAGGTCAGATATAGACCTGATGACGCTGTGCGGCCAGCCAATCACTGTAATGCCCACAACCAACATGGCTATGGCATTACAGTGCATGGCAGGCAATCCCTGCATGTTCATTGGCTCTGTAAAGAGCGCCAAACATGCAGGGAGTGGACCCGACTTCCCGCCCGACCAACCCGGAAATACTCAGTGAGCGCAGAACATCTCGAGCAGTGAGATACTTGGGCAAGCACCGAGCAGTAGCGAGCATGCTCGCTCATCACTAGTTGTCATTAAGATTTAAAAAGAGAAAACACAGAAATGTGACAGTAAATGGCTTCACCCAACCAATAACCATGAGTGGAGAAAAAGTGTTTTTGTTATCATTCATTTTCTCTGAAACAAGGCCAAGAAAGCAAAAATTCTGCCGGGGTATGTAAACTTTTGAGCACAACTGTATATGCGCCAGCCCCAGTGTCTCCTATTCTATATACTCCAGCCCCAGTGTCTCCTATTCTATATACTCCAGCTTCTTCTGTGATGTATATGCTCTAGCCCCAATGTATCCTGTGATGAATATACGCCAGCCCCAGTGTCTCCTATTCTATATACTCCAGTCCCAGTGTCTCCTATTCTATATACTCCAGCTTCTTCTGTGATGTATATGCTCTAGCCCCAATGTATCCTGTGATGAATATACGCCAGCCCCAGTGTCTCCTATTCTATATACTCCAGCTCCAGTGTCTCCTATTCTATATAATCCAGTTTCTTCTGTGATGTATATGCTCTAGCCCCAATGTATCCCGTGATGAATATACGCCAGCCCCAGTGTCTCCTATTCTATATACTCCAGCTCCAGTGTCTTCTGTGACGTAGCTAATATAGCCCTAATGTCTCTTATGCTGAGGCGTCACATGATAAAGCAGTGAGACACAAGCTCCCTGCCCTATCACTATCTCTTTCATATGCCACAGATCGCCATAGGCCTGCGGTTAACGAGATGTCAGCATACTCACGCAGGTGGCTCGATGACATCATTGCATCGCTCTGCTCTGCAGTCCCGCCATGGAAGAGGAGACAGAGGCCGTGATGTAGGGAATCAGAATTAAGTGAGAATAAACTTTATTTTTTTAAATGATCGGGCAGTGGAGCCATCCTACTATATATCTGGAGTAGTGGATCCATCATACTACATATGGAGTAGTGGGGACATTATACTATATGTATGTGGGGCAGTGGGACCATCATAGTATATACAGGTGCATCTCACTAAATTAGAATATCTTCAAAAAGTTAATTTATTCCAGTTCTTCAATACTGTTTCAGTATGCTCCACAATCATGAGGAAGACTGCTGATTTGACAGATGTCCAGAAGGCAGTCATTGACACACTCCACAAGGTCCTAGAGTTCCAATTTTCATTTGGAAATCAAGGTCCCAGAGTCTGGAGGAAGAGTGGAGAGTCCACAATCCAAGCTGCTTGAGGTCTAGTGTGAAGGCTCCACAATCAGTGATGGTTTGGGGGGCCATGTCATCTGCTGGTGTAGGTCCACTGTGTTTTATCAAGACCAAAGTCAGCACAGCCGGCTACCAGGACATTTTACAGCACTTCATGCTTCCCTCTGCCGACAAGCTTTTTGGAGATGGAAATGTCATTCTTCAGCAGGACTTGGCCCCTGTCCACACGGCCAAAAGTACTAATACCTGGTTTACACACAACAGTATCACTGTGCTTGATTGGCAGCAAACTCGCCTGACCTTAACCCCATAGAGAATCTATTATAGAGAATCTATGGGGTATTGTCAAGAGGAAGATGAGAGACACCAGACCCAACAATGCAGATGAGCTGAAAGACAGCTTTTTGTATTGAAGAACTGAAATAAATTAACTTTTTGATGATATTCTAATTTAGTGAGATGCACCTGTATATGGAGCAGTGGGACCATCATGCTATATATATGGAGGAGTGGGGGCATCATACTAAATATAGAGCAGTGTGTGTGTGTCACCCCAGGCCTGGATGCCACAAACAATAATCTGTTTCTGAAAGCAGGAGGGAGGTCCCCTGGTTAGGGACAATTAGCATACAGCACCTCCTGTCCCAGGCCAGCAGGGGGAGCTGGCTGCCCCTATAAAAGCTGGAACTAGGGGCAGGGTTAGAGAAAACTGGACGACCTAGCTCAGGAGTGAGACTAGTCCCAGAGAAGGAGGGACAGTTCAGCTGTAGCTGAGGAGTCCGTGAGGCAGAGGAGAAACTGCAAGCCAGGGACAGAGGCGACGAGAGCCGGTCCTGGCAGAGAACCAATCTACCGGACATTGGGGTCCGAGGCTGTCAGGGTTACAAGCCCAGCAGCAGAGAACCAACCTGCGAGGGATTTCAGGTCCCTTGGCCTAAGAAGCCTGGAGGCTCCGCCACACAGAGGGACCAGTACATCGAGGAGCAAGCAACAGGTACCCAAGGCCTGAGTCGCAAGCCATACAGGAGAGAAGTACACGGCCAGCTCAGGGACGTGGGCTATTACACCACGAAAAGAGGGATAGTCAGAAAGAGCATAGAGAGAACGGTAGGCCTACACACTCACCCTGACCAGTGGGGCTCGCCCGAATGCTCTCAGACACCCAGGCCCATTCCTAACCGGTATTGTTGGGTCATTAATAATATCTACAATAAAGACCCTGAACTGTTTGAAGCGGACTCTGAACTCTTACTATTGCGGCCTGCACTATCACCCCCAACATCCACCTACACTGCCCTGAGGCTACACTCTTCCCGTGGGGAGTTATCCTACCCCTGTGCTGCACACCAACACCAGCCTCAGTGGTCTGCCTTGCAGCGGCGGTTATCTCCAACCGCAATCCACGGGTGGCGTAGTCGGACATTCAAAACACTGATAAATAGACTGTCACCATTTGGTCTGACCACCCTGAGCCACGGGATCGGGTTGCCACTACTACCCCCATCAGCACCGTACACTAGAAGGCCCGGTTCCGGGTACCCCACGACCCAGTGGGCGAGTCAGCTTTGGCGTAGTTGGCAGAATTGTGACCAACCCGCCACAAACGGGTATTGCCTGCCTGGAAAAGACTCTATACATATCTGAGTGAAGTTTCCCGCCATTCGGGGCCATTTCCCGCCAATCGGAGCCGTTTCCCGCCATCGGGCGCCATCTTCGTGAGGCCGCGCGGGAAGAAGAGGGGCGTGGACGTCCAAAAACGCGCGAGACCTGAAGCCCCGCCCTACACTGAGACGCTGCTCAAGGTCCTGGAAGGAGATCCAGCGGATGCCGACGTCATCACCGAGCAACGCGAGATCCAGCGGATGCCGACGTCATCACCGAGCAACGCAAGGTCCTCGCCCAGAGCATCGCGAGCGGAGCCGCGGCCTAAAGAAGAGGATCGCCAGAAGGTAGGCCACGGTTAACTAGGGGGGAGGAAGATGTCGAACGCGGAGGGACCCTCTACCACCAGCGTAGCCGCTGCAGCTGTGATGCCGTTTTCCATGCCCTATATCCATAGGCGGATTATAATGAGGGCAATCCGGGCGACCGCCCAGGGCCCCGAGCCTGCAGGGGGCCCGCGGCTCCAGGCGGGGTGTCTAATGCCGGATTGCCCTCATTATATGTGCGGGCCGCCGCGGCACATAGCGGTAGCAGTGGCGGGAGGGGGGGGGCCCGGACCGCTCCCCCAGCAGCGGCCGCCGCTACTTCTTCATCGGCCGGGCCAGCACTGCAGCAGTTAACTTCCCTGTGCTGGCCCGGCCGCGTCACTGCTAGGAGACATGGCCCTGTGCGCGGCTGTGTCTCCTAGCTGTGACGTCACGCAGTGCGCCCCGGCCTGCAGTGCTGCACCGGAAAAGAGAGAGAGCAGGCAGGAGGAATTGAGCCGGGGGATGGTGAGTGTGTGTGTGTGTGTGTGGGCAGGTGTGTGTGTGTTTGTGGGCAGGTGTCTGTGAGGGCAGGTGTCTGTGTGGGCAGGTGTGTGTGTGTGTGTGTGTATATGTGTGTGTGTGTATATGTGTGTGTGTCTGTGTGGGCAGGTGTGTGTGTGTGTATATGTGTGTGTGTGTGTATATGTGTGTGTGTGTGTGTGTGTGGGCAGGTGTGTGTGTGTGGGCAGGTGTGTATGTGTGTGGGCAGGTGTTTGTGTGTGTGTGTGTGTGGGCAGGTGTGTGTGTGTCTGTGTGGGCAGGTGTGTATGTGTGTCTGTGTGGGCAGGTGTGTGTGTGTGTATATGTGTGTGTGTGTGTGTGTGTGTGTGTGTGGGCAGGTTAGAAAGTCTTGCCCTGTTGAACACTACACCTGACTTGAGGCCACCACCTCTTGGTTGTCCAATGTTCTTGCTTCTCTAGGGCTCTTTTCAGATATTCATTATACCAGCTCCCCAGAATACCAAAGTTAGGGTGGGTGACCGCGAGCCCTGGTGGTGGTCATAACTGCGGCCACCCAGGGGCAATACTCCATAACAACAATCCCCTGAGGTGGTGTAGGATGTAAGGACCTATTCACACTACATTCAGCTCTGCATTCAGGTCTTTACACAAGGCTTACAACTGAATCCCTGAAATTCAGGATTGTGCTGTCTGAAATGAGACATCTGAAAGCAGAGAAAATGGAGCCTAAAGATTCAGACTTTAGCCTCGGTTTGCCTTTGTTCAAATCAATGGCTATGTCAAGGCACATCTGAATGCCATTTTTCAGGGATTTAGATAGAAGCCTGGAAAGAGGAGATGAATGCATTGCAAAATTCAGTGTGAATAGGCCCTTATATCTGGAGTCTTGATATTGATGCCACAAGCATTTTACTTGTTTTTAACTTAAAAAAAAAATACACACACACAAATTATACACACACACACACGCTATACATACACACTATACATACACACACATTATACACACACACACACACACTATACATACACACACACTATACATACACACACATTATACACACACACTATACATACACACACACAGATGTGTATGTGGGCAGGTGTGTGTGTGTGGGCAGGTGTGTGTGTGTGTGGGCAGGTGTGTGTGTGTGTGATGTCTGTCTGTTTGTGTGTGTGTGTGTGTGGGCAGATGTCATTGTGTGATGTCTGTTTGTATGTATTTTTGTGTTTCAAATGTATTTATGCATGTCTGTATATGTTTGTGTGTGTGTATGACTGCATGCGGCCTCCTGCTGAGTATAGTTGGCGCCGTGCGGCCTCCTGATGTCTCTGGGGGGGCTCCGTGCACCCTCCCGCTGTGTATAGATGGCTACGTGCGGCCCCCCGCTGAATATAGATGTCGCCGTGCGGCCTCCTGCTGTGTATAGATGGCTACGTGCGGTCTCCCGCTGAGTATAGATGGCGCTGTGCGGCCTCCTGCTGTCTCTGGGGGGAGTGCCGTGCGGCATCTATACTCAGCAGGAGGCCGCACGTAGCCATCTATACACGTATACTCAGCAGGAGGCCGCACGTAGCCATCTATACGGTGCCATCTATACACAGCGGGAGGCCGCACGGCGCCATCTATACACAGCGGGAGGCCGCACGGCGCCATCTATACACAGCAGGAGTCTCAGTGCTTTGCAAGAGCAGTCAATAAATTCTGCTTGACTAATTCTGAGCACCATAAAGTCTGGTTCGCTTCTAACCTGCTGTCTTCATTTTCAGCTTGCTGAATTCTAACTCATTTACTGTCATTCGAGACGATGCCTTTGCTGGTCTCTTTCACCTTGAATACCTGTAAGTGCTCTACTTAATGTCATATTTTTGATTCTGTTCTTCTTCATCTTTTGGCATGTGCAATTGTATGAGCAAGTATTCATATGAATTTATGACCTACTTAAACCTTCGAGGACCTTAAATTTTATTCAATCAATTTTTTTTCCAGTTTAAAACTATGGGACATATATGTGCCTTGGTCCTCAAAGGGTTTTTAAAGGGGCTGCAAACATAAATACGAAAAAAATAATTCAATTAGTGCTTTTTGTGTTCATTTAATTTTTATTTGAAGTCCATTTTTTTTATATACCTTGAAATTAAGCCCTACCCCATGGAATGAAGCCCTACCTACATGACATCTGAGAGCTACATGGATCCCGCTTGTGAGGTGCCTGTCCGTCACTACTATTCAGTTTTAGGGTCCACTCACTAAGCCATATATTCTCTCATGCAAGAGAATAGGGCCAATTATGCTAATGACACTGGGCTCAAACTCTGTCAGAGCTTCAACTGAGTGTGATCCGATTCTCTCGCAGCACAGATATGGAGAAGATGGAGAACTTAATTTATCCATCTTCTCCATAGTCTCTGTGAGTGTTCATCGGACTGCACTTGGATGACATCCGAGTGCAGTCCAATGTTTTATGTGCACCCATAGACTTGTATGGGTGCACATGGTCCGAATATCGAATGAGATTATTTTCTCATGCCAATAATCGCACTGTCCCATAGTATAACATAGGGCCGAGTCCTAGCTGATAAAACATCACATAGCATTCGGCCGTGTTATACGACAGTGTGAGCGAGCCCTTAGAGTCAAGGAATATTTACATGCAGATGATGATATTACTCTCCAAGTGTATATTTTTTTAGGCGAGTTCATAGTAAATGCTTTGCATTTTTGACATGTGATCAACTAAAGAACAAGAAAGATTTAGGACCTCGCCTATAGAGAAACGGATAATAGTTTGGAGGACTTGCATGTCCTTTTTTATTTATTATCAGAAAATCATAAAAGATCCCGTTTTTTAACCATGCTGTGACTTTCTGCTGAGGGAGAGGGAGAGAGCTGCCCTATTCAGAGTCTGTAATAAGACCTGCTGACAAAAGTGTTGAAGATACAGTCTAATGTGAATTAACAATGAAAAAAAGTTAATTTAACAAATGGCTTGTATTTTTTTTAATACAAACTTTTTTGTCTTTACAGCTCTTTTAAAGGGAATCTGTCATCAGGTTTTTGCCACCTAATCTGAGAGCAGCATAATGTAGGGTTAGAGGCACTGATTCCAGTAATGTGTCACTTACTGGGCTGCTTAGTGTTGTTTTGATAAAATCATTGATTTGTCAGAAGGTAATTATCACTAGATGACTAGTAAGTTCTGTAGGACCCCACCCCCATCACTGATCAGTAGATTTCTGTGTACACTGAGCATGGGCAGAAAGCTGCCAATCAGTGGTGTGGGCGGGGCTATACAGAGCGCAGCATTCAGAGAGCTGCTAGATCTGCAGCAGATAAAACGGTGATTTTCTCAAAATGACAACAAGCAGCTGAAAAAGTGACACATCGCTGGAATCAGGGTATCTGCCCCAATATTGTGCTGCTCTCAGATGAGGCAGCACAATTAATATTATGCCAAATAAATTTCCCGTGAACTATCACATGATCTATCACAGGGGATCATGTGACATGTCACGTGATAAATCAGGTGTGTGGAGGGGGCCCGCGCCTTCTAAACTGCCCGGGGCCCTTGCTACTCTTAATCCACCCCTGCCTATATCCCCGGAGCGGCCTGGCTGCCCCAGTATGCCGGCGAGTCGCATACCTTGGGCGACTTTAAAGAAAGGCTGTATAGACTGTTCAAAGTTTATCCCCTGACAGAAGAACAGAAAGTAAGCATACTGATAGGGCAGTTAACTGGTGCGGCCCAGCGGGAGGTAAAGTCTTGGACAGCTGAGGAGAAAAGGACTGTAAGGGGGGTTCTGACCCGTCTACGGGACACCTTTGATACCCGTACCTCAGCAGAAATCAAAATGCGGTTCTATGGATGTAAGCAGCGAGCTCAAGATAGCATCCGAGATTATGCCCTAAATTTACAGGAAGCCTTGGGGGCAATTAAGGAAGCTGACCCTGGCAGCGTGCAGGATACAGATAAACTATTGAATGACCAGTTCATAGAAGGTCTGCTGTCCAGCGCCCACAGAACCCAGCTGCGCCTCATGGCCCTACAGAACCCCGATTTGACTTTTGCACAGTTCAAAGATAGGGCCATCCAGGTGCTCCGAGAACCTGCACCGGGTGGCGCTGTAGCTTCCCGGCGCCCTGCCATCCCTTACCACCAGGGGGCGGCGCCCTATCCTGCAGACCTTGTGGGGGCTGATGCGCAGGCCCTAAATCCATCCCCGCCTGCAAACCTGCACCATCAGGTCCAAGAACTAACAAAGAGTGTTGCTGCATTGACCAGGACCGTACAGTCGTTACAGATGGACCCGTCAGGACCAATCAAGCTGGCTTCCAGTCCGGAGGATGTCCCGTGGCGTCGACGGAGGAGGATCCCGTCATTCAGAGGGAGGCCCGCCGATCATTACACTGAGGATGGACAGCCGATTTGCCGCCGTTGCAGCCAGCCGGGACACGTAGCCAGGTACTGTACTTTAAATGGGTCCGACCTGGGGCAAAGGGCCAACCCCCAGGCATAAGGTCATCAGGCCCATCTAATTGGCGTGATAAGTACGTAGGGGGACGCCCGGTTTTACCCGTAGTGCTGGACGGTATCCCCATGAGTGCACTGCTGGACACCGGGTCCCAAGTGACTACCATCCCCTATGTACTTTTCAAGCAGTACTGGAGTGACACTGATATAACTCGTTATCCAGACGATGACTTGAGCATCATCGCCAGCAATGGTCAACCCGTGCCGCAGGTGGGGTTCAGAGAGATGACCATTAAGATTGGTAAACTTGAACTGCCAGCACAGGGAGTGATCATTGTGGACATTGACCGTCGAGAAAGTCACCCTAAAATAACCTTGGGTACTAATGTGATTGAAAATTGTCTTTCAGAAGCAATTGTTATTTTGCAGCAGGTGGCGATGAATGCGAGCTCCAGCCAACAGAGGGTCCTCCAGAAGGAGATAAGAGCCCTGATGAGATGGCAACAGGTAGAACTGTCTGGTGGTGAGATCGGTAGCGTGAGGATGAGCGACCCGTTCCCCATTGCCATGCCCCCCAAAAGTGAAATGATCTGGTGTCGGACTGCAATCGGGTTAAGAGGGAGAGACTACCAAGCCATGGTAGAACCCGTGTACTCAGACAGCAGGCCCACCATTTTGACAGCCCGGGGGGTGGTCGATGTCCGCCATGGAAGGGTGCCCGTCCGGATCTTAAACATTGGGGAAAGGGAAGTACACTTGCCCCGGTACGCTACACTAGCCAAATTGTATACTGTTGAACACAATGCTGTCAGGGCCATGGAACCCTTGCCTCCATCTCCCCAGGCAGAGGGTAATGGTTCCCAGAAACCCAAGGAGGACTGGTGCCAGAAACTCCACGTGGGTGCTGACTCCACTCCCTTGCACCAAAAACAAGGAGTCTACCGGGTGGTTCAAGAGTACGAGAGAATCTTTAGTAAGCACCCGCTAGACTTCGGCAGAGTGAAAGGGGTAGAACACCACATCCCCACGGGGAGCCACCCACCAATAAAAGAAAGATACAGACCTGTACCACCCCGCACACTATCAGAACGCAAAGGGCATGCTGAGAGAAATGAAGGAAGCCGGGGTCATTAGAGACAGTTGTAGCCCCTGGGCAGCCCCCTTGCTTCTGGTAAAAAAGAAAGACTGTACTATGAGAATGTGCGTGGACTATAAAGAAGTCAATCGTATCACCCATAAAGACGCATACCCGTTGCCTAGAATAGAGGAGTCTTTGGTCGCACTAAAATCAGCTAATTTCTTCTCTACTTTGGCCCTTACTAGTGGGTACTGGCAGGTTCCTGTGGCAGAGGCTGATAAGGAGAAGACCGCCTTCACCACCCCGATGGGATTAAGTGAATTCAACTATATGCCGTTCGGGCTCTGCAACGCACCCGGGACCTTCCAGAGGCTGATGGAATGCTGTCTAGGGCACCGAAACTTTGAGACGGTCCTACTTTACCTGGACGACGTGATTGTCTATTCGAAGACTTACGAGGACCATCTAAAGCACCTGGCCGAGGTGTTCGAGGCCCTGGCAGGCTTTGGCATGAAGGTGAAACCCTCCAAGTGCCATCTGTTAAAGCCGAAGGTACAGTACCTGGGACACGTGGTGAGTGCAGAAGGAGTAGCCCCCGACCCTGACAAAATCACGGCAATAAAGAACTGGCAAAGCCCCTCTAACATAAAAGAAGTGAGGCAGTTTCTCGGGTTGGTAGGCTACTACCGAAGGTTCATCCCCAGGTTCACCAAGATGGCAGCCCCTATGCAGGACCTCCTTATAGGACAATCTAAGACCAGAAGCCAAAAGCCACCCTTCAAGTGAGACAAGCCGGAAGAGGAGTCCTTCCGCCAGCTGAAGATGGCCCTCACGGGGGATGAGATCCTGGCCTACCCTGATTATGGCCAGCCTTTTATCCTCCACACAGACGCCAGTAATGTGGGGCTGGGAGCCGTACTGTCACAGAACCAACAGGGCAGAGAAAGGGTGATCGCGTACGCCAGCCGGAAGCTGAGGCCCACCGAGAGAAAGCCGGAGAATTACAGCTCCTTTAAGCTGGAGTCCTTGGCAGTGGTGTGGGCCGTAACAGAACGTTTCAAGCATTACCTGGCCTCTGTGAAGTTCACTGTGTACACGGACAACAATCCGTAGACACATCTGGACAATGCGAGACTTGGTGCCCTAGAGCAGCGGTGGATGGTCCGGCTAGCAAACTATGACTTCACCATCAAGTACCGGGCAGGCCGAGCCAATGCCAATGCAGATGCCCTATCGAGAATGCCCCACTTTCCTGATGAGGGAGAAGATTCAGACGAGTTGGTGGAAATAGAGCTCCCTGCATTCCACCGGTACGGGGCCACTCAGTACTCCCACCGTGTAAGAGACAAAGACTTGACCACTGTCATGTTCAATCCCTTACCTCACCACGGCTGGGCTGAAACGCAAGATAGTGACCCTGCAATTCGCCTGGTGAAAGACCTGTTGACCCAGGCAGACGCTAGCCCTGGCTCGGACGCTCCAGAGGAAGCCAAGCAGTTATGGAATCATAGAATCATAGAATCATAGAATGGTAGAGTTGGAAGGGACCTCCTGGGTCATCTGGTCCAACCCCCTGCTCAAAGCAGGATTCACTAGATCATCTCAGACAGATGTCTGTCCAGCCTCTGTTTGAAGACGTCCATTGAAGGGGAACTCACCACCTCTCGTGGCAGCCTGTTCGACTCATTAATCACCCTAACTGTCAAAAAGTTTTTTCTAATATCTAATCTGTGTCTCCTCCCATTTAGTTTCATCCCATTGGTTCTAGTCTTTCCTTGTGCAAATGAGAATAAAGATGATCCTTCTACAATGTGACAGCCCTTGACATATTTGTAGACAGCTATTAAGTCTCCTCTCAGTCTTCTTTTTTGCAAGCTAAACATTCCCAAATCCTGCAGCCGTTCCTCATAGGACATGGTTTGCAGACCAGTCACCATTCTGGTCGCTCTTCTCTGAACTTGCTCCAGTTTGTCTATGTCTTTTTTAAAATGTGGTGCCCAAAACTGTACACAGTATTCCAGATGAGGTCTGACCAAAGAGGAGTAAAGACCGATAATGACTTCACGTGATCTAGACTGTATACTTCTGCTAATACATCCCAGAATTGTATTTGCCTTTTTTGCTGCTGCATCACACTGTTGACTCATGTTCAGTCTATGATCTATTAGTATACCTAAGTCTTTTTCACATGTACTGTTGCTTAGCTCTATTCCTCCCATTCTGTATATGCTTTTTTCATTTTTATTGCCCAGATGTAGTACTTTGAAGGAGAAAGGAGAAGGAGAAGGAGAAAAGCAGGCTATTCCTCTACAAAGGTAAGCTGTGCAGAAGGCTTGTCAACCACCGGACGCACGAGCTGACCTGGCAGGTAGTGGTCCCGAGACGAGATGCAGCAATGGTCCTGGAGGCCTACCATGACAGAGCAGGACACTTCAGGTGGAAGAAACTGGAGTTCCTACTGAGAGAGCGGTTCTACTGGGTCGGAATGAGAGGGGCCATAGAGAAGTGGTGCAGGGACTGCGGCCTATGTAACCTCAGAAGGAAGGACGGTACCAGCCAGAAGACGCCCTTGATGCCCATCATCACCAGGCAGCCTCTTGAGCTGGTAGCTCTGGACCATGTGAAACTGGCTCCAAGCCGGTCGGGCTACGTCTATGCCCTGACAATATTGGACCACTATTCCCGGTTCCTGGTGGTGGTTCCTGTTGAAGACTTGACAGCCCAAACAGCGGCCAGAGCCTTCCAACAACACTTCTGCCGTCCACACGGGTATCCGGAACAGGTCTTGACAGATCAAGGTCCAGGGTTTGAGGCTGAAATCTTCCAGGAGTTCTGCAACCTCTACGGCTGTAAGAAGATTCGGACAACGTCTTACAACCCACAAACCAACGGGCTATGTGAGAAAATGAATAATATCGTCATTGATCTCCTCAAAACGTTGCCCCTGGAAGAACGCAGACTGTGGCCGGAGAAGCTGCCAGACCTGATAGACTTATACAACCATATCCCGGTGAATGCTACAAATTGCACCCCGGCTTACCTGATGAGGGCAAGACCAGGTAAGCTGCCGATAGACCTGGAGATGGGAGTCCTGACCCCCGAGGACACCTCCCCAGACGCGGACTGGGATATGGAACGGCGGCTACAGTACAAGAAGGTACAGGAGAGTGTGGAGAGGAGTCTGGCTCAAGCGAGAGAAAAGCAAGAGAGGCTCTTCAACCAACACGCCCCTGCTGGTCCCCTGGAACCTGGTGAGCAGGTCCTGAAGCGGAAGAGAAGGCTTCACAAGCTAGATGACCAGTGGGAGAGCAACCCATACACAGTACTGCAGTCCAACCACAACAACCCGAAGGTATGTGTAATTACCAAGGATGGAGGAGAAACCACTAGCACCGTCTCCAGAGACCACCTAAAAAGGTGCCCCAAGCAACTACAGAGTGCAGGAGAAGATCAAGATGACCTTGAACCCGCAGAAGACAAGAAAGAAAAGATCAGCACAGGTCTTGGAGAGTTCCCCCGGTCCTGGACTCGGATAAATGATGCAATAGTGGTACCCGTCCTACACTTCCTTCAACCAACCCAGCAGGAACCTACAGGAGAGCAGGAGGAATTAGAAGACCAAGCAGCCCTAGAGGCAGAAGAACCCATGCCAGCAGCCCAGGAGAGTCAACCCTCTGCTGACAGTGAGCCTGCCATACCTGCGGTAAGCCAAAGGACCCGCAGATAGCTGCCTGCACTGCCTGTAAACCCAGCTAGTAGCTGTACCCTGAATGCTAGTGGGGAAAGTCAGGTTAGACCACCACCAAACAGTGGGTTACGCAGGTCAACCCGGAGTACTAGGGGGCAAATACCAGCTCGCTGGAAGATCTAAATGCTGTATATTGTAAATGTTTTATGTTTGTTGCCTGGTTGCTAATTATGTTTTTCCAGTCTTTCTAGTTCATGGACTAACAGGTTATGGATGCTGAATAACCGGAACTGTCTTGTAGATAGTTGCACTTGGTGCCCTCTTTCGAAGATGGCCACGGAAGAAAAATCTGTCCGGTGTGGCCTCCTTGTGGCCCAAAGTAGAGAGCTCAGCCTTGTCGCCACGCCCAAGGCCAGGAACTTGGGGTTTATGGAAACAGGTCCCCACACCGTGGAAAACTTCAACTTGTTGGGTGACATGGACACCCGGTCACGGAAGCGCCGTGACCTCAAGGACAAAATATACTTGTATATATGTTATGTTGTCATTTATACCCTGTATTTGTGTTTCCTGTTTAGTCCGAAGTACTAAATTTTACTAGGGGAGAATGTGTCACCCCAGGCCTGGATGCCACAAACAATAATCTGTGTCTGAGAGCAGGAGGGAGGTCCCCTGGTTAGGGACAATTAGCATACAGCACCTCCTGTCCCAGGCCAGCAGGGGGAGCTGGCTGCCCCTATAAAAGCTGGAACTGGGGGCAGGGTTAGAGAGAACTGGAAGACCTAGCTCAGGAGTGAGACTAGTCCCAGAGAAGGAGGGACAGTTCAGCTGAAGCTGAGGAGTCCGTGAGGCAGAGGAGAAACTGCAAGCCAGGGACAGAGGCGACGAGAGCCGGTCCTGGCAGAGAACCAATCTACCGGGCATTGGGGTCCGGGGCTGTCAGGGTTACAAGCCCAGCAGCAGAGAACCAAAGTGCGAGGGATTTCAGGTCTCTTGGCCTAAGAATCCTGGAGGCTCCGCCACACAGAGGGACCAGTACAGCGAGGAGCAAGCAACAGGTACCCAAGGCCCTAGTCGCATGCCATACAGGCGAGAAGTACACGGCCAGCTCAGGGACGTGGGCTATTACACCACGAAAAGGGGGATAGTCAGAAAGAGCATAGAGAGAACGGTAGGCCTACACACTCACCCTGACCAGTGGGGCTCGCACGAATGCTCTCAGACACCCAGGCCCATTCCTAACCGGTACTGTTGGGTCATTAATAATATCTACAATAAAGACCCTGAACTGTTTGAAGCGGACTCTGAACTCTTACTATTGCGGCCTGCACTATCACCCCCAACATCCACCTACACTGCCCTGAGGCTACACTCTTCCCGTGGGGAGTTATCCTACACCTGTGCTGCACACCAACACCAGCCTCAGCAGTCTGCCTCGCAGCGGCGGTTATCTCTGACCGCAATCCACGGGTGGCGTAGTCGGACATTGAAAACACTGATAAATAGACTGCCACCATTTGGTCTGACCACCCTGAGCCACGGGATCGGGTTGCCACTACTACCCCCATCAGCACCGTACACTAGAAGGCCCGGTTCCGTGTACCCCACGGCCCAGGGGGCGAGTCATGTGCATCAAATTATACATACACATATGGGGCAGTGGGGCTTCATACTATATACAGGTGCTTCTCACAAAATTAGAATATCATCAAAAGTTAGTTTATTTCATTTCTTCAATGCAAAAAGTGAAACTCCTATATTATATAGAGTCATTACACACAGAGTGATCTATTATATAGAGTCATTACACAGAGGGATCTATTATATAGAGTAATTACACACAGAGGGATCTATTATATAGAGTCATTACACACAGAGGGATCTATTATATAGAGTCATTACACACAGAGTGATCTATTATATAGAGTCATTACACAGAGGGATCTATTATATAGAGTCATTACACACAGAGGGATCTATTATATAGAGTCATTACACACAGAGTGATCTATTATATAGAGTCATTACACACAGAGTGATCTATTATATAGAGTCATTACACAGAGGGATCTATTATATAGAGTAATTACACACAGAGGGATCTATTATATAGAGTCATTACACACAGAGGGATCTATTATATAGAGTCATTACACACAGAGTGATCTATTATATAGAGTCATTACACAGAGGGATCTATTATATAGAGTCATTACACACAGAGGGATCTATTATATAGAGTCATTACACACAGAGGGATCTATTATATAGAGTCATTACACACAGAGGGATCTATTATATAAAGTCATTACACACAGAGGGATCTATTATATAGAGTCATTACACACAGAGAGATCTATTATATAGAGTCATTACACACAGAGGGATCTATTATATAGAGTCATTACACACAGAGAGATCTATTTTAAGTGTTTATTTCTGTTAATGTTGATGATTATGGTTTACAGCCAATGAAAACACAAACGTCATTATCTCAGTAAATTAGAATACTTCATAACAACAGCTTGAAAAATGTTTTTAAAATCCGAAAAGTTGGCCTACTGAAATGTATGTTTAGTAAATGCCCTCAATACTTGTTCGGGCTCCTTGTGCATCAATTACTGCATCAATGCGGCAATGTGGCATGGAGGGATCAGCCTGTGGCACTGCTGAGGTGTTATGGAAGCCCAGGTGGCTTTGATAGCAGCCTTCAGCTCATCTGTATTGTGGGGTCTGGGGTCTCATCTTCCTCTTGACAATACCCCATAGATTCTCTATAATAGATTCTCTATGGGGTTAAGGTCAGGCGAGTTTGCTGCCAATCAAGCACAGTGATACTGTTGTGTGTAAACCAGGTATTGGTACTTTTGGCAGTGTGGACACGGGCCAAGTCCTGCTGGAGAATGACATTTCCATCTCCAAAAGCTTGTCTGCAGAGGGAAGCATGAAGTGCTGTAAAATGTCCTGGTAGACGGCTGCGCTGACTTTGGTCTTGATAAAACACAGTGGACCTCCACCAGCAGATGACATGGCCCCCCAAACCATTACTAATTGTGGAGATTTCACACTAGACCTCCAGCAGCTTGGATTGTGGCCTCTCCACTCTTCCTCCAGACTCTGGGACCTTGATTTCCAAATGAAATGCAAAATGTACTTTTCATCTGAAAACAACACCTTGGGCCACTGAGCATCAGTCCAGGTCTTTTTCTCTTTGGCCCAGGTAAGACGTTTCTGGCGTTGTCTATTGGTCATGAGGGGCTTGACACAAGCAATGCGACACTTGTAGCCCATGTCCTGGATACGTCTGTGTGTGGTGGCTCTTGAAGCAATGACTCCAGCAGCAGTCCACTCCTTGTGAATCTCCCCCAAATTTTTGAATGGCCTTTTCTTAGCAATCCTTTCAAGGCTGCGGTTATCCCAGTTGCTTGTGCACCTTTTTCTACCACACTTTTTCCTTCCACGTCCATTAATATGCTCGGATACAGCACTCTGTGAACAGCTGCTTCTTTAGCAATGACCTTTTGTGGCTCACCCTCCTTGAGGAGTGTGTCAATGACTGCCTTCTGGACATCTGTCAAGTCAGTAGTCTTGCCCATGATTGTGGAGCCTACTGAAACTGACTAAGGGACATTTTTAAATGCTTAGGAAGCCTTTGCAGGTGTTTCTTGTTAATTCTAATTTACTGAGATAATGACTTTTGTGTTTTCATTGGCTGTAAGCCATAATCATCAACATTAGCAGAAATAAACACTTAAAACAGATCACTCTGTTTGTAATGACTCTGTATAATATATGAGTTTCACTTTTTGGATTGAAGAACTGAAATAAATTCACTTTTTGATGATATTCTAATTTTCTGAGAAGCACCTGTATGTAGCAGTGCGGCAATTATACTATATACAGTCAGGAGTATAAGTACTTGATACACTGACAATTTCGAAAGTTTTTCCACCTACAAAGAATGAAGAGGTCTGTTTTGTTCTACTTAACTGCTGTAACTTGGACCTTTAACAGGATTTATATTTCACCTATGAGAAAGCATACTATGTGTATTTGGCAGATTAACTCAGGCATGTTTATGATAAACTGAATACTTGGATTGGAGTCCTATTTGTATATAGAATATTGACTATTAATGCTGGCAGAGTAAGTCTTAGGCTATATTCACACTAGGTGTTTTTTTTCTGCAGCAAAACATAATCTCTTGGCAGGAAAGAAGTAGCGTCAAAAACACAGGTTTTGGTGTGTTTTTTTGCAGTGGTTCTTGGTGCATTTTTGGTGCGTTTTTCAGGATCCCAAAGTTCAGCTTTGCTTCCACCATAGACACATGAAAACAGGTCACCATTGCAAGACATATGTTCATGAAAAAGTACACATTACAAATGTAACAGGGGGGGGGGTGAATTGGTCTGGAATGGTTTATCTAAGACCCTGGCAGTGCATTGAATTTGTAGGACACTATTTACTTTCACATTATGGTTTGCCATTGAGTTGCTCAGGCATTGTTCATTTTCACACCTCCCTGGGCCACACGTGTTGTTCAATCTCACACCTAGCTCAACCAATGTTTACTTTGTAGGCATCACTAATTTAATTAAACTGTAATAATCCAAGCTGCTATCTCAGGTGACCAAGACAAGATGGTTTAAACTTGGGAAAATCACAAAAGTAAATGTGTGTCACATACTTGCTTTTTTCACTAAAAACGCAGCAAAATGTTCACACTAGGCTTTTTTTCAGCATTTTTTTCCACCACCCTTTTTTTTAATGGGTGAAAAACGCTGAAACAAGTGACATAGCTCTATTGCAAAAAGCCATGGAAAGCACAAAATACTGAGGACAAATAAGCAAGCTTTGTGTATGAGATTTCGGAAATATCATAGACTTTGTTGGTACTGTAAAACGCAGCTGAAAATTTGCATAAAAAAGCCCGCTAAAAAAACGTCTAGTGTGAATATAGCCTTGTATAACAGTTTGCCAATGAGTTAGGATATATGACCATGATGCAGAAATGCTGCGGATTTTTCCTAAGCGTTTCTGCATCTCCCTGGGTTGTCAAGCGCTTTGCCAAGTGATTTTAGCATCACTTGGAAAAGTACTTGACAACTTGGTCACACTATATAATTCCATGCAACTGGCATGGATTTATATAGTGTGACCAAGTTACAAGGCTGCAAATGCAGCATCAATAATAAAAAAAAAGAATAATAATGGTGAAAAATAAAAAAAAACCATTATACTCATCTTCCGATGATCCTCGATCTCCTTCTCCGGTGCGTCCGGTGTCTTCGGCGGATCACGGTGCTGTAAAACGACCTTCCATGACGTCATTTAGTCATGTGACAGGTCACGCGACTGCCGATGTCAGCGGTCGCGTGACCTGTCACATGACTAAATGGCGTCATGGAAGGTCCTTTTACCACCGCCAGCAGCACCGCCGGGAGCAGACAGGGGCCATCAGAAGGTAAGTATATGTTTATTTTTTATTTGAATTCTATTTTAACTACAGGTACTATGGTACCCGGGTCTGGAGGAGAGTCTCTTCATCTCCAGACCCGGGTACCATCCACGCATTGAGTCGCATAATATCCACATGTGTATGTGTAGTCATGCGGATGTTATGCGTTCCAATGCAAGTCAATGGCGGCTAAATCGCAGCAACTCTGCAGAATTAAAGGACGTGCTGCGGATTTTTCCGCAATGATAATCCGCATCGGAAATCTCTGCAGCATGTGCACAACACATGCGGATTATCATTGGGAACCATTGCAGACCTATCACCAAGCGTTTTTTAAGTGTTTCCGCGGCGGAAGTTACGCTGCAGAAACGCCTAAAAAACGCATAGTGGGCACACAGCCTTAAAAGTTCTATGGTGAAGAAAAACACGTGAGATAATAAATGCGAAATATACAATATTTCCCATAATATGACTGAGGATATCTTTAGGGTGTATTCAAAAATGCTGTGTTTTACAGTACCATCTTAGTGAATGACATTTCTGAAATCTCATTCACATGCTGTTTTTTTTGCATTTTTTTAAATCTGCAGCTTGTCAAGTCTTTGAGAGGTTTTGCAGCATTTTTCACCCATTCAAATGAATGGAAAAAAAAAAACAAGTAAAAACAACTGTAATTTTAAGCAGCGTTTTTCCTGCCTCCTTTGATTTTTGAGGTAGAAAAAAAATGCTGCCAAAATCCAACTTGTGAACACACCTTTATCCTGGTTGTGTTCTAATTGGATATAAAATAGAACGGCCATGATAACATGGGTAGTTAATTGTATGGTGTTTTCACTTTATATATTACCAGGCCGCATTCTATTTGCGCAGAGCTGCTCCGTGAAGATTCTATCACAAGATTCCGTGATGACATCACAGGTGATGGTGACATCACTGCTCACAGGCGCTATATATACAATGCACATAGGCTCACCCATGCCTTTCTTGGCTCTATAGTGACTGATAGCACTTGCAGTTTTTCACTATGGCTGGAATTGTTTTGGACATTCTTCAGGTAAAAGCACTATTGTTGATCCTTATGATCAATCGTCCTAACAGTGTGCTTCTACCACCCGATGGCGTCCTCAGCTTCACTCACCGGCTGGTGATGGAGCTAGTAAAGGATTGCCTGACCAAACACCGACAACGTCGTCTAACGTCAGACTATCTGACGGATTTACTTCAGAACATCAGGACATTACTACACCAGGTAAGTGGCGGACACTCTGCACAGAACATCTCAATATTAATAGAAAATAATGGAGGGATAGAAGCTTTTTCTTCTAATATATCGTATTTCGCAGACCATAAGACGCACCAAAAATTTTTGGGAGGTAAATAGGAAAAACATTTATTATAATAAAATGGGGGTCTATCTTATAGTCCTGTCTTATAGTCCGAATTTTCGGTTTCTTACTGAGGGGGGTGGTGGCAGTGGAGCGAGGTCACAGGAGGCAGAGTCGCTGCTGCAGGAAGTCGGCAGTAGGAGTGGGGCGCTGCTGCGGGCCCCAAGCTGGGAGGAGCGGGGTGTCCAGAAGGTGCGAGGCGGCGGGCCCTGGGCTTCAAGGAAATGTTAGCGGTAATTCAGGAGGGGAGGCCCTGCTCTGCTTTGATTTCTCTGCAGTGGGCTTCAAGAAGTAGGCTGCTGGAGATGGCCAATACGCAAATTGAGATCTCAGCTCGTCATTGAGCCGAGATCTAAATCTGCACATGCACTGCCTCCAGCGGCCATTTGCCTGAAGCCCACCGCCAGAAAATCAATGGGCAGAGCGGGGACTCCCCTCCTAAATCACCGCTAACATTTCCTTGAAGCCCAGGGCCCGCAGCCTCGCACCTCCTGGACACCCTGCTGGCCCGCAGGAGCGCCCCACTTCTACTGCCGGCTTCCTGCAGCAGTGACCCTACCTCCTGTCACCTCACTCCACCACAGCCACCCCCCTGGTAAGCTACATTCAGACAATTATTATTATTAATAATCTGTCTGATATGCTGGGGTGGAGAGCTCCAGAGTAGGGGGGATGCACGGGAGAAATCTTGTATGCGATTGTGGGAAGAGGAGATAAGAGGGGAGTAGAGAAGAAGATCTTGTGAGGATCGGAGGTTGCGTGCAGGTAAGTACCGGGAGACTAGGTCACAGATATATGGAGGAGACAGGTTGTGGGTGGCTTTGCATGCCAAGGTTAGGCTCTTGAACTGGAGTCTCTGGGTAATGTGGAGCCAGTGAAGGGATTGGCGGAGCGAGGGGAAAAGCCAGGGAATAGCGGGGGGACAGGTGGATTAGTCAGACAGCAGAGTTTAGGATAGATTGGAGAGGTGCGAGAGTGTTAGAAGGGAGGTCAAAAATTTTGGAAAAAAAGGCATCTTATAGTCCAAAAAATACGGTAAAACACAACGAGTCCCCAAATACAGTATGTAGTCATTGTATCTGCAGAGAGAGAACCGATGTCACATACAATTTCCGCCTCCATTCTGACCGCTCTCATCTCAAAATTCTCCTTTCCATTTTTCCTTCTTTATAGGCTGAAGAAAGATCTCAGACTGAAGATTTGGCTGTCTTTAAAGAACTGGCCGAAAAAGTCCTATCTATACTAGAACGCTCATTGGAACGCCCGGTAAGGATCAATATTAATAGACGTATCTTAATCCTCCGTATCTGAGGAGACTTTCTGAGAAAAGGTCTGAAGATGGCGCGGGATTTGTATCGTTACAATTGGTGCATCTGTAAATGTTGGTTTAGTCCTTCATGATTTATGTATTTGGTGATTTAGTGAAATCTTCCACATATTAATTATATATATTATATCTATCAGGAAACAACAGGAGGCGACGCCAAATATGGGCAAAATGTGACCCCGAAAATCCCTGACCCTAATAGGAGTCAGCCGGAGCTGAACAGCGATCTGATTACAGGTGAGCGATCACCCGACCTTCTACAAGGAATGTCCAGATATTACAGAGGACGGAGGATAATGTTAGATTTACTCTCTACTCTGTGTAATGGGAACCTGGCAGCACATTGTTACATATAGAAGTAGTGGTGTGACGGTATAGGCCATTGTCCCCTAATAATAATTGTTTGTAGAAATCCAATGTGCCAGTCAGGAGAAATGTAAAGTAGACGCCATATACAAATCAGAATGGAAGTGCGCTGGGGGCGTGAAAGAAGAAATCCAAGTGCAGTGACACGCCCCCAGTGCACTTCCAGGCTAATTTGCAAATCTCTCCTATGTTTCAGCTCTCTTACCATCACTCATATGTGCAGCGTGGGTGGGGGCTTCCTCATTCATGTGATGGAGGGTCCATTCTGCAGTGCTATAGCAAGTAACATGAAATAAATTAAATTTAAATTGCATTACTGCTCTAAAAAATGGGAAAAAAATAAGATACTGAGCACATAATTTGGCCAATTCATGAATGCCCAGCAGCAAATGACAAGGCGATCTTTTTGTTGGAATCCTCTCCTAATGTGAATCCTCTCCTAGGCTGAAGCTTACATTTATATGGGTAGGTAGGATCCTGTTGTAATTAAAACCACCCCGGGCTGATGTGTGGAGATAGGTTCCCAGCAAAAAAGGTCGCCTTGCCGTGACTGCTGGGCATGCACCGAGCAAAAGAAGGTCGCCTTGCCGTGGCTCCTAGGCATGCACCCAGCAAAAGAAGGTCGCCTTGTCGTGACTGCTGGGCATGCACCCAGCAAAAGAAGGTCGCCTTGTCGTGACTGCTGGGCATGCACCCAGCAAAAGAAGGTCGTCTTGCCGTGACTGCTGGCCATGCGCCCAGCAAAAAAAAAGGTCGCCTTGCCGTCGCTGCTGGCCATGCATGAATTGGCCAAATTATGCGCTAAGTATCTTCCTTTTATCCTATTTTCTACAGCAGTAATGCAATTCAAATTTCATTTATTTCATGTTTACATGCTATAGCGTTACAGAGTGCAACTTTGTTAGTTATATATTTGGATGGCTACTCTTAGTATGCACCTGTTCACACCCATTTTCTTTTCGGAAGTGATGGTCAGTCTTTTGTTATTTATGAAGGGGTTCCTCCATCATTTACATTACATTTATCTATGGATTCCCCGTATATTCTCATATTTAGAATCCCCATATAACGAGTATTAATCCCATTTACAGACATATTGTCATTTCTCCGTTATATTGCTGTATTATCTATGTAGGAATAATATCCTCTAATACATTTCATTTCTTCATCATTATTTTAGAAACAACTGAGCTGTCGAATCCTAACAATGGAATTAGTGAGATCCCGGAGATCCAAGAATCCGTAAGTATCATAGAGGGGGATGCGTGTGTGTCATCAGATCATGGGGTGTGAATGACTCGTCCAGTATTATCCCCCATACAACCATGGGACGTCTCTATTCTAAGTGTAGATGACCCTATGGTGTTAATTACATTTGAATTACAGGGAATCTGTCACCAGGTTTATGCTATTTGGTCTGAGAGAAGCATGATGCAGGGACAGAGACCCTGATTCCATGTGTTGATTACTTTACTCGGTGGAGCAGTTGTGATAAAATCACTATTTTTTTCTGCTGCAGAGCTCTGAATGCTGAGTCTTGTATAACCCCACCCACACCATTGATTGGCAGCTTTCTGTGTACACTGTGCATAGGTAGAAAGCTGCTAATCAGTGGTGGAGGCAGGGGTACAGAGCAATAGGACTACCTGGCTAGACAGATAGTCTTCTAGTGATAATCTACTGATTTTATTGAAACAGCCACACACAGCCTAGTAAGTAACACATCACTGGAATCAGGGTCTCTGCCCCTACATCATGGTGCTTTCAGAATACATAGCCAACACCTGGTGACAGATTACCTGTAAGTCCTCCTCTGTGTGATCTCCCACATTATCCAGAATGTTATAGTAATGTATGATGACCGTTGCAGGGCGGCTCCAGGATTTCGTGGGCCCTGGGCGAAAGAGTATCAGTGGCCCCTTTAACACATACCACGATTCATGATGCACAGATACCGCAGATAAATATACATATATATATATATATATATATATATATATATATATATATAGTACAAGCCCGAAGATTTCACTTCTTACATTACATGAGCGATATCTATTGTAAATTCCACAATAACTCAGAAAGCGGCGAATCCTCACAGCTCACAGTGCAGACCGGACAGTAATGTCCTCCACACAGTATAATGGCACCACATAGTCCTCTATACCGTATTATGAGCTCCATATATTGCTCCATATAGAATAATGGACCCCATAAAATGCTCCACGCAGGCTGTGCCCCCATATAATACCCCATGCAGGCTGTGACCCCCCACATAATGCCCCATGCAGGCTGTGCCCCCCACATAATGCCCCATGCAGGCTGTGCCCCCCCATATAATTCCCCATGCAGGATGTCCCCTCCACATAATGCCCCATGCAGGATGTCCCACCCCACATAATGCCCCATGCAGGATGTCCCCCACACATAATGCCCCATGCAGGATATCCCCCCCACATAATGCCCCATGCAGGATGTCACCCCCCATATAATTCCCCATGCAGGATGTCCCCTCCACATAATGCCCCATGCAGGATGTCCCACCCCACATAATGCCCCATGCAGGATGTCCCCCACACATAATGCCCCATGCAGGATATCCCCCCCACATAATGCCCCATGCAGGATGTCACCCCCCATATAATTCCCCATGCAGGATGTCCCCCCCACATAATGCTCCATGCAGGATGTCCCACCCCACATAATGGCCCATACAGGATGTCACCCCCAATATAATGCCCATGAAGAATATCACCCCCCCATATAATGCCCCATGCAGGATGTCCCCCCAACACATACTGCCCCATGTAGGATGTCACCTCTCACCCCATATAATGCCCCATGCAGGATGTCACTTCTCCCCCCATATAATACCCCATGCAGGATGTCACTCCCCCCATATAATGCCCCATGCAGGATGTCACCCCCCATATAATGCCCCATGCAGAATGTCACCTCTCACCCCATATAAAGCCCTATGCTGGATGTCACTCCCCCCCCATATAATGACCCATGCAGGATGTCACTTCTCCCCCTCATATAATACCCCATGCAGGATGTCACCCCCCTATATAATGCCCCATGCAGGATGTCCCCCCCATATAATGCCTCATGTAGGATGTCACCTCTCACCCCATATAATGCCCCATGCAGGATGTCACTCCCCCCATATAATACCCCAAGCAGGATGTCCCTACCTCCCCCCCATATAATGCCCCATGCAGGATGTCACTTCTCCCCCCATATAATGCCCCATACCTCCATACATAAAAAAAAAAAATCAAATGCTCACCTCACTGCTCACCAGCTGTGGAGAGGTAAGTATTGTGCCGGCCGTGGTCCTGGGCAAGCATTGAGGGGGGGGGAGCAAGGCCCACTAGCTGGCGCTGGCACCACTCTCCTCTGCTCACCGGTCCCATAGCGCGCCAGGGTGCCCGACAGCAAGTGGGCCCCTCGCCTACTCAGGGCCCCGGCACTTGCCTGGGTGTGCTGGGTGCTAGCGCCAGGTCTGCCCAGCGTCCGGTTTGTATCCTCCCAACATCATATCAGTGTAAATCATCTGGGACATAATATGGGGGGAGAAGTTTTTGCATCTGTAACTTTTTTCCTGCATCTTCAATAAATCAGTATTATTTCTTATTCTTTTATAGAGCGTGATGGATTCATTGGTTCCGGCGAGAAAGCCGCATATGAGCGACTATGAAACTTCCAAACTCATCAGCAGTGGAAATTTTGGGTGAGATTTCTGTTGCCATAATCCACATTTCTCAGGGTTCCCTATGACAATGCTTCTGCCCCTGCACTCTGCCATTCAGTGTTATCATAGGGAAATTATATGATCTGTAGCAAATCAAACTGTAAGGAAAGCGATTTAAATAATATAATTACATATAATATAATATATAATAATATAATATTATTACATTCGCCTGTGCTAGACCCTCATCTGTTCTTATGCTGCCTCCTCCACCTGAGCTTTTCTGCTCTCCACTCTGATCTTTGTTTTGATGGGGGGGCTCCATTATGAAGCTGATCAGAGAAGTTGGCTACACATGGTCACATGAAGGGTGACACCATATTGACGTCAATGACATCTACACCCTCCACCATGACCATGTGGGCCCAATCACTGGCCTCAGCAGCAGAAGAGAGCCCTGGAGCACATTCATTTTGGACCAATTTTATTTGCACTAAATTGTATTTGGTCAGTTATAGCGAATCTGCCCAAAGAGAATTTCGATAGATTCTCGTATCTATAATGTGACCTGGGTGATGGCTCCGGCAGAAGTGGCATTGTGGAGACCTCCCATAGGTGATCTATGTAGTGCTATTTTATGTATTTCTAGATGTGGATTTATAGTGGCGGCCAGACTTCTAGTATTAAACATATGCAAATTGTCTCTTCAGAGAGGAAGCAAACTAGAACTCCACCTATAAGAAGTAGCAATCCTAAAAGTCAATATCGACCCTTTAACAAGCCTTGTCGCATGACTTAGGATAATAGCCAAAACCAAAATCTCAATTTGCAGGAACTGTGTTCTGGGGTACTGCCCCTCTTCAGTGCAAAGTGTGAGATATGGTTTGACTGGGTGAGAGGTGTCTGACCGGTATCCAAGGGGTTGACGTTTCTCCTTGCGGACATGAGGAGACTTTTAAGCCGCAATGCTCCTCTAGGAAATAGGATTGCTACTTCCTATAGGTGGCACTAGGGTGCTAGTTCTCTTCCTCTCTGAAAAGAGACAATTTGCATATTTCCCAGAAGAGCATTGCAGCTTAAAAGTCTCCTCACCTTGACATGCTTAACATGGCTTTTTCCGCAAGGAGAAACGTTACCGCTTGGATCCCGGTCAGATGCCTCTCACCCAGCCAAACCATATCACACACTTTGCACTGATGAGTGCTTGTACCCCAAAACATAGTGTCCGAAAATTGAGATTTTGGTTATGGCTATTATTCCATGTCATGTGATAAGGCTCGTTAAAGGGTCGATATTGACTTTTAGGATTACTACTTCCTATAGGTGGCCCTAGAGTTCTAGTTCTCTTCCTCTCTGAAGAGACAATTTGCACATTTCCCAGAGGATCATTGAGGCTTAAAAGTCTCCTCACCTTGACAAGCTTAACATGTCACTCTCCGCAAGGAGAAATGTTACCCCTTGGATACCAGTATTAAACATATAATGATTTCTATAGATGGATTATTAATAAGGATTTATTATAACCGATGGATTCTCCTTCTCTTCAGGGCCGTCTACTTAGTGCATCATAAAGACTCACACCAGACCTTTGCTATGAAGAAAATGGCTAAGCGGAACCTAAATACTGCACAGAGATTGGAATGGGCCTTTCTGGAGAGGGACATCTTAACATTTGCTGATTGTCCCTTTGTGGTCTCCATGCTCTGCTCCTTTCCAACTAGATCTCACCTGTGCATGGTCATGGAGTATGTAGGAGGTAAGACACATCTATTGTATTATATTCAGCCCATGTCTGCTTTCATCTTATCACTGCTCATATCATTAGGACATTGTTGGTTACATCCCCACAGAGCATTTACTATAGGTTATCTATTACCAAGATGCTCGTAAATTCATTGATCTTGGTGCAGGGGCGCTATGGGGCTCATCAGTCGGAGGGGGTCTGTCGATGCTCGGCAGTGGGCAGCATCCCTCCACCTGTCATCACAATTTCAGCGTTATTTGCTTCTTCAAGGAGGTGGGGCTGGTGGGGGCAAAAATACTGAGTAGGCGGCTAGTAGGGGCCAAAATACTGAAAGGGAGCCGTATGACTAGATATGGGGGGACTGTGAATGCTGAGTGGAGGTCATCATGTTAAGTGGGGTGCTGTGGGGGTCCTCACTCTATATGGAGGCCCCCATTCTGTGTGGGGACATCATACTGAGTGGGGAGTTATGCGGACCATTATATCGTGTGAGGGACTGTGGGAACCATTATCCTGAGTGGGAGGGTTGCTGTGGGTGCCATCACACCGAGTAGGGGGTTGTGGCTGGCCTCCTTCTAAGTGGTGGCCTCCTTAGGAGGATTCACTGTGGGGATACCATACTCATTGAGTGTGGGTGTGGGCATTTTTGGGAGCATCATACTCTAAAATGGCCATAAAAGTTGTATTGCTGGTGAGAACACCAAGCTGCTTCAACAGGGATATAAATATATTTCTTTTTTATTTTTTAGGGTGGGGGGCAATTACAACTTTTGATATGGGGTCTTGTGATTTCTATGTGCGCCACTATCTGTGTGATCTCCCCAGGATGTTTCCGCTCACTGCTCATTATACATCATGGTTATCTGCTCGTGGTATATCATGGTTATCTTCTGTATAAACCCCTCACCGGTCATATTTCCTTTCTTCTATAGGTGGAGACTGTGGGACCCTTCTAAGCACCAGGGGTCCTTTCTCTGTCCCCATGGCCCGCTTGTACTTTGCAGAGGCGGTACTTGCCGTGGAATACCTGCATAGTTACGGTGTGGTGCACAGAGACCTGAAGCCGGAAAAGTAAGTGCCCCCGTAGTATAATAAAGTGGGGAAAGTTGTCATTTATTATCATTCAGTCTGTGAGGCTAAAACCATCTTCTCTTTTGCAGCCTCCTGATTACATCTACTGGACATATTAAAGTTACCGATTTTGGGATTTCAAAACTTGGTCTAATGATACCGAAAACCAACACCTACAAGGAATTAGCAGTGGACATCTCCAGAGAGTTCCAGGACCGTGAGGTCAGCATCACCTACAAGAACTTAGCTTGTTATTTGCAAATCTCATCACACTATTGTCTCTTCTCTACGTTCTTCCTTTCTAGAGAACTTGTCCACTAATATTTTATCTTCTGCATTGTGTTTTAACGATGATAACTTGTCATAATAATTGTTTCATCGATTCTCATCTCTATCTTCTGTTGGTTTCCAGTTCTGTGGCACCCCATGTTACATAGCCCCAGAGATCATCCTGAAAGAAGGCTATGGAAGACCTGTTGACTGGTGGTCATTGGGGATCATCCTGTATAAATTCCTGCTGGGATGTGTACCATTTGATGCTGATTCCCTCACTGAGCTTTATAAAAGAGTTGTCATTGGTGAGTAGAATAAACCGATCATTGCGTTGATTGGTTACATTTGTTTAGTTATTTCCTTTGCTTTATGTTACAGTCCAGTAAAGAGGTTTTATTTTCTGTAATTTTCTATGTAACAGGAGAACTAATTTGGAATTGTGATCGCGCTCCACCCCTGGATGCTCAGAATCTCATCACTGAGCTGCTCAGAAGAAATCCTGTGCATAGACTTGGGACAGGTAACAGATATACTAGTATTAATATTCCCTTATTAGACCAAGGACATATCGCTCATGTCCATGAAGATCAGCATTTCTCTATCAGCTCATCTACTGTATTTCTAGTTCTCCACACTAAGACTTTCAGTTTATTTCCTTCATGTCGGCTCAGTTTTGTCATTAGTTCAGATTACGATAAACTGTTCAGATATGGAGCCATCCCTGACTATGTCCGCATCACTTTTGTTTTTCTTTTTCTAGGAGGAGCATTTGAGATCAAGGTTCATCCATTCCTGAGTGACTTGGACTTTGACAACATTCTGAGCCAGGAGCTGGAGTATGTTCCTCAGCTTGTTTCAGACGCAGACACCAGCTTATTTATCAGTAAGTAGAAGGAGACGTCATCTAGACTAAGCGACTGTTTGTCTCATCTTCCCTAATATGTGATCATCTGTTCCCATTAATATTAGTGATAAATAGTGACTGTGTTATACTGACAACCTCTAATAATACTTCATTACCTATTTCTTGTAGATCATTCTGATATAAACAAACATCTGGTCTCAAAGGATGAGGAAGGCACAAGTGAGAACAATGAGAGCCTTGACTTCCAAAATTTTACGTCATCTTCTGAAAAGCTTTGTAAAGTAAGTATGTGATTAATAAATCCAAAATATGTAAAAAATTTTTTAAAAATCTCTAAAAGCACGTAAAAAAATATTTTATATCTTATTTTTATCCGTATTTAGCTCTGTATCATCGCTACCAGGATGGTGAACAATGAGGATTCCAATGCCCCTCCAGAGTATACACCAGAAACCAACACAAACATCTCAGAAATGTGAGTAGATTATAAAGGGTCATTACTTCATTACTGGGAGTTCCAGGCTGATCTATGTACACAACACCAAATATAGGACATAAATATCAGAATATCAAATGCAGCATTCACCGCTTCATGGTTAACGGTCATTGTACTTTTGGCTTCAGAAAATGCAGAAGATAACAGCCCATAATTGTGGCAGGTCATGCATTTTTAGCACTGCCTACTCTGTAGGAGAGCTGTAGTATTACTTGCCAGCCATTCTTGGTAGTTGTGTTCTGATCCATGGAAGGTAGTTTTGAGCAGAAAACTTTCCCCACTATGACAGTCATATGTCCTATTAGGCCTTATAGTCAGTGTTCTTATAGTGAGACAACCCATTTTATACTGTGTTTACTTACGATTTACATGTTTTTCTTCTTCAAACAGGCAGAAAGAATCTGTTCCTGTATGTAATACAGACTATGCTGTTACCATCTTGCCACCCTCGTCCCCATTGCCAGGTATGTACATGTCTACAGCACCAACAATGTGAATGTTGACTTCAAGGCTCAAATATTTCCACATGGTTTTTCTGGTCTACTATGTTATCCATGTTTCATGGATCTCAGCTATGTTGACCATGGGTTCGTACTGTATCCCTATTTCCCTAATTTTGTACAGGAGTTTTTTTTCATGTATTCTGTATATTACGTTGCATCATCTATTAACCTAGTGAGATATAGCGACTGTGTTATACTGACACCCTCTAACAATCCTTCCTTACCTATGTCTTGTAGATCACTCTGATGAAAACAACCATCTGGTCTCAGAGGATAAGGAGGGCACAAGTGAGGACCATGAGAACTTTATCTTCCGAATATTTGCATCATCATCTTCTGAGAGGCTTTCTAAAGTAAGTATGTGATCGATAAATCCAAAATATGTACAAAAAAGGATCTATAAAATTAAAAAGTATGTATATTTAATAACTTATTGTTATCCACATTTAGCACTCTACCACCACTAACGGGATGGTGAACAACGAGGATCCCAAGGCCCCTCCAGAGTGTACACCAGAATCCAACACAAACATCTCAGAAATGTGAGTAGATTATGGGGTCATTACTGGAAGCTCCAGGCTGATATATGTGCACAACACCAAATATAGGACATAAATACCATAATATCAAATGCAGCATCCACCGCCCCATGGTTATGGGTCATTGTGCTTTCAGCTTTCGGAATTGTTGGAGATAACAGCCCATAATTGTGGCCGGTCATGCACTTTTAGTGCTGCCCTCACTGTAGGAGAGATGTAGTATGAAATGCCGGCCATTCTTGGTAGTTGTTTTCCTCTCAGCTCTCTATAAAAGGTAGTCTTGAGCAGAAGACCTTCCACACTATGACAGTCATATGTCCTACTGGCCTTATAGTCGGTGTTCTTCTAGTGAGACAATCCCTTTTATACGGAGTTTACTTGAGATTTACATGTTTTTCTTCTTCAAACAGGCAGAAAGTATCTGTTCCTGTATGTAATACAGACGATGCTGTTACCATCTTGCCACCCTCGTCCCCATTGCCAGGTATGTACATGTCTACAGCACCAACAATGTGAATGTTGACTTCAAGGCTCAAATATTCCCACATGGTTTTATACAATACTATAGGTCTCTTATGTTATCCATATTATGACAAAGCAGATCCTATAAGAATATATTGTTACTGATTTTTTTTTTTAATTTTTCATCAGAATTTCCATCTCATGAAGAAAGAAAATCGGCAATAAATCTGAGTATGGAGCAACAAAACTCAGAAAATGGAAAAAATGGGAAAAAGAGACGAGGTAAGTGTGAGAATCAACTCCATGTTGTGTGATGTCAGTGAGAATAATTCATGTGGAGTAGATGTCATCTGTCAGTGATGGGATTGTCACATGTATGATTGCTGACAATGACCCCTGACCTCTGTATGATAATATTCCTCTGCCGTCCGGCCACAGTGACTGCACAGCATTATCATGTAATATGGAGTCCCATCACTTACATTATATTTATTTCTCTTCTCATAGGTTCCATCTTCCGCCGGATCTTATCATCCTGCCGGCGTGGATTATCCAGGGCTGCTCGCGCATTTGCATGCTGTCACTGTTGCCCTAAAACCATCTAAAAGACGGGACACCTAAGCATCTAGCGCCCTGAAGTCCAGCAGATCCAACATCACTGCTGGAGCTGTATAGAAGGACCTTCACCATCTACCTGTGGCCTTCTGACTGGTCAACCTGGACAAGTTTCAGTAACGCCTCTGTCATCGGGCTCCGCGGTATTCATACTGCTCGTCTGACTTGTCATTTACTGATCACCTGGTATCTGACCTCGGCTATCTTCCTGACTTTGATTTAGTCTTTTGATAATGTTCACGATTTTATTCATCCCATTATTAATTAAAAAAAAGTAAAATCTGTTACTGTTGCTCTGATTCCTTTTTGTGTTGAATTCACAAATACTTGTAACTCACTAATTGCTCTTCTTCTCACTAAATGTATTTCTCATTATCCTTAATGCAGCAGTCAGTCTCATATTTCTGTCCAGCAGTTACACTGGTGCCTCCACCCTGTACCAGTCATTACACTCATCCACAAACCTCTCCACACTGCTGCACAGTCCTGCATCTCTACCATATCTACACTCCAATGAGCTAAGATTAACATCCTCCATAATCAGGACCTCCCACTCTCATGTCCAAGACATTTTCTCTGCTGCACCAGCTCTCAGGAGTGCACTACTGCAGGCAATCATGTTCATTCCCACTATCAGAGATTTTAAGTGTGCAGTAGAAACAGATTATTTGTGGCAGGACTATCAAATCACCTCACTATTCTAAGTTTTTCCTACAGCACTCAGTAGCACTTAATATTTGTACATATACAGATAATGGTTGGTGACTGGTTCATGCAGCCTTAATTCCACAAAGATAGAAATAAAAGGTCAACATGTTTCATACATCCAAACCATCCTTAATCATGGCAGAAAAACATAATTTTAAGTTCCCACTATGAATATTTGGTGAGATATCACAGCTGTGTATTTTCACAGCACAAAGAACGCATCTTACAGATCAGCAAATCACAGTGTGCTGACGCTTAGTGTTGTAGTTTTGAACAACACCATTCATTTTATCATATAATGTGTTGAAAAATGAGAAAAAATGCCAGGTTTGGGTTCCTTCATTTTACAGTGTGTATTGTGTTGTAAAAACAAACTGACAAAATGATTCAGAGTCAGTAGTACGATTACTGTGATACCAAACTTATAAGGTTTATATATATATATATACAGTGTTTAGCATAAATCAGTACACCCAAATAGATTTGTCAGCAAACCTGTAGTTTCCTTTCAGAATCATCATTTTATATGGGATACCATACTACAAAATACTCTCGCAAATTTGAGCCATTGAATGCAAACAAGATTTGGTATTTTGCAGACCCCAAAAAAGTAATTTTCTTAACAAACTCATTCAAGATCATGTTTCAAAAATGAGAACATCCCAGTAACAGTCTTAAGAGAAAAGCTAAGTTTAGACAACAAAATTCTAATTAACAAGAACTGAACCACAGGTAAGTGTAATTATTCATTAACCCCTTAAGCCCCGCGGGTGGTTTGCACGTTAATGACCGGGCCAATTTTTACAATTCTGACCACTGTCACTTTATGAGGTAATTACTCTGGAACGCTTCAACGGATCCCCCTGATTCTGAGATTGTTTTTTCGTGACATATTGTACTTCATGATTGTGGAAAAATTTCTTCGATATCACTTGCGTTTATTTGTGAAAAAAACGGAAATTTGGCGAAAATTTTGAAAATTTTGCGATTTTCAAAATTTGAATTTTTAAGCCCTGAAATCAGAGAGATATGTCACACAAAAGAGTTAATAAATAACATTTCCCACATGTCTACTTTACATCAGCACAATTTTGGAACCAAAATTTTTTTTTGTTAGGGAGCTATAAGGGTTAAAAGTTGACCAGCGATTTCTCATTTTTCCAACAAAATTTATAAAACCATTTTTTTAGGGACCACATCACATTTGAAGTCACTTTGAGAGGTCTTTATGACAGAAAATACCCAAAAGTGACACCATTCTAAAAACTGCACCCCTCAAGGTGCTCAAAACCACATTCAAGAACTTTATTAACCCTTCAGTACTTCACAGGAATTTTTGGAATGTGGAAGAAAAAAATGAACATTTAACTTTTTTCACAAAAATGTTACTTTAGACCCAATTTTTTTTATTTTCACAGGGGTAACAAGAAAAAATGGACCCCAAAATTTGTTGTGCAATTTCCCCTGGGCACGCAGATACCCAATATTTGGGGAAGAAACACTGTTTGGGCGCACGGCAGGGCTCGGAAGGGAAGGAGCGCCATTTGACTTTTTGATTGTAAAATTTGCTTGAATAATTAGAGGACACCATGTTCTGTTTGAAGAGCCCCTGTGTGCCCAAACTTTGGAGCTCCCCCACAAGTGACCCCATTTTGGAAACTAGACCCCCCAAGGCACCTTTCTAGTTGCATAGTGAGCACTTGGAACCCCAGGTGCTTCACAAATTGATTCATAAAAATGAAAAAGTGTTTTTTTTTTCACTTTTTCATTTTTACGAATCAATTTGTGAAGCACCTGGGGGTTCCAAGTGCTTACTATGCATCTAGATAGGTGCCTTGGGGGGTCTAGTTTCCAAAATGGGGTCACTTGTGGGGGAGCTCCAATGTTTGGGCACACAGGGGCTCTCCAAACGCAACATGGCGTCCGCTAACAATTTGAGCCGATTTTCCATTCAATTTGTTAGCGGACACCATGTCGCGTTTGGAGAGCCCGTGATGTGCCTAAACAGTGGAGCTCCCCCACAAGTGTCCCCATTTTGGAAACTATACCCCTCAAGGATTTTATTAAGGTGTATAGTGAACATTTTGAACCCAGAGGTACGGCACAGAATTTGTTTACATTAGGTCATCATATTGAATAAGTTGTCATTATTCTTGAGCGCAAGTGCTCGCTACTTGAGTTTGCATCGGGTACTCAGGTATGCACCATGTACAGCGTGTGCTTGAGTGACATGCTCGAGTCCCTGCTCCGCATGTTTCACGGTTATTAGGCACCCAAAAAAAAACATGCGGGGATCGCTCGTGCATGGCAGGCAATCCCCGTAAAGTTTTTTGGCCGCGAAGCATATGGGGCAGAGACTCGAGCATGTCACTCAAATACCCACGATACTCAATGCATACCAGAGCACCCGATGCAAACTCAAGTAGCGAGCACTTGCTCTCAACACTAGTCACCATATCGTCATCTTTTTTTCTTACTTTTGAAAAAAATCCCAACCCCAGCCCTAGCCCTAGCACAACCCTAGCCCTAGCACAACCCTAGCCCTAGCACAACCCTAGCCCCAGCACAACCCTAGCCCCAGCACAACCCTAGCCCCAGCACAACCCTAGCCCCAAACCCAGCCCTAACCCTAGCCCAATCCTAACCCAAGAGTTTATTTTTGACGCCGTTCCTTGTGCGGTATAAGTGATTAGACGACTTTATTCTTCGGGTCGGTGTGATTACAGCAATGCCAGAATCATATGGGGTTTTTATGACTGACAGCTGTCACACACTAAAAGACGCATTTTTTGTAAAATCTAGTTTTTGCATCGCCATATTTTGAGAGCTATAATTTTTCCAGATTTTGGCAGACAGTCATGTGACGGCTCGTTTTTTGCGGGATGACTTGACGTTGTTATTGGTGCCATTTTCAGGCACGTGACATTTTTTGATCGCTTTCTATTCCGATTTTTGGGAGGCAGAATAAACAAAAACCAACAATTCAGGAATTGTTTTTTTTTTTGTTTTTTTTATTCTGTTCCGCGTGTGGTAAAATTGATGAGGTAGCTTTATTCTTCGGGTCAGTACGTTTACAGCGGTACCACATTTGTATAATTTTTCTATGTTTTGGCGCTTATACACAATAAAAGCTATTTTATAGAAAAAAATATTTTTTAGCATCGCTTTATTCTGAGAGCTGAAACTTTTTTATTTTTCGGCTGATGGAGCTGTATGGCAGCTTGTTTTTTGTGGGACGAGATGACGTTTTCAGCGGTATCATTTTTATTTATATGCGTCTTTTTGATCGCGTGTTATTCCACTTTTTGTTTGGCGGTATGGTGATAAAGCATTGTTTTTTGCTGCGTTTTTTTTTTTTTTTTACCGTGTTCACTGAAGGGGTTAACTAGTGGGACAGTTTTATAGGTCAGGCTGTTCCGGACGCGGCGATACCAAATATGTGTACTTTTATTGTTTTTTTTTATTTTTTTTATAATAATATTTATTGATGGGTACATTATATTTTTATTTTTGGTGTATTATTTTTTTTATTTTTTTATAATATTTTTGCACATTTTTTTTTTTTTTCCACTTTCAGACAGTTTGTACACCTTATTACTTTGTCCCACTCTGGGACTTTCACTTTTTTTTTTCTGATCGCCTGCATGGCATAGGAATGGAGCACCATCCCTATGCCATGCAGGCTGTCAGAAGTGCACAGTGTTAAGATTGCTTGGAGATGCACTGCGCATGTCCAAGCAATCTTCCTGCTCTCTGGTGACCCGGATGTTGTCATGACGACATCGGGTCGTCATGGCAACACCCGGAAAGCCGCTGCAGTCTGCGCTGGAAGCCGGAAGAGGAGGTGAGTATCGCCGATCACCTCCCCTTGCCCCCGCAATGCCGCGATCGATTTCGATCGACTTCGATCGCAGCATAGCGGGGGTTAATGTGCTGGGAGCGGTGCAGGACCGCTCGCTGCACATAGTACCGGGTGTCAGCTGTGACAATCAGCTGACACCCGGCGGCGATCGCGCCCGCACAGCCTGTGTGCGCGCGCGATCGCCATGACGTACTAATACGGGTCTGGCTCTTAAGTCCCAGGGCACAGACGCGTATTAGTACGTCAAATGTTCTTAAGGGGTTAAACAGATGTCCAGCAGACATTTGTCTGTAAAAGGAAGTTACTTAATAAAGAAAACTCCTTCCCATTTCATGCTATCAGCAATGGCACCACATAGAAGGGAAATGTCACAAAACCTGAGAAAGAAAATAATTTCTTTGCAATAAATGTGAAGTCTACAAGAAGATCAGCAAAACTTTACTTATCAGTCAGAATACTGTAGCAAAAGTGATGCAAAACTATAACAAAGATGGAACTGCAACCATCTTACAGAGACGTCCAGGCCGACTATGGAAGTTAACACCTAAACAAAAGCGTCCTCTGATGAGAAGGGTAAGTGGCACCACATAGAAGAGAAATGTCACAAGACATTTCTGAGAAAGAAAATAATTTCTTTACAAAAAATGTGAAGTCGACAAGAAGATCAGCAAAGCTTTTCTTATCAGTCAGATGGAAGTTAACATCTAAACAAAAGCATCTTCTGATGAGAAGAAAATCGACAGGCAAATTCATTGCTATTAGCTGAAGAAGTAGAAAGCCAAACTAGGGTGAGTGTTTTCCATGACACGACACGGTGTACACTGCAAATGAATGGCATTCATGAGTGTCCTCCACAAAGGAAGCCTCTCTCCCTTAAAGCCCATGAACAATAAAAGTCCGTCTACAATTTGCCAGGGTCCATGCTTAAAACTATGAGGACCACCGGATCTCTATACTGTGTATGTGCATCTTATGTGTATGTCCGTATTTTATGTTTCTGTGCACTATGTATATGCATACGTTAAAATGTGTATAGAGTATTAGCATGTGCAAATTTTATATGTGTGCCTAATATAAATATACATGGAAATGTATATGTAGGTGGTGCCTGATGGAGGGTGGGGGGCCCAGATCAGAAGTCCTGATTAAGGGCCCTTCACTGTCATTGTCTGCCCCTTATATAAACAGTAAAATCCTCTTTAATAACTGGACTTCCATTGGGGTGGACTTCTCATAGATGGCCAGTAGGCATACTATATTGTGAATCTGGGCATCTCTCACAGAAAATCTGATCTGGATATGAGGGTGGTCTTCTATAAGCGGTGATGTTTTGGAGAGATTTAGGGAAAAGTCCCAATGCTTATCCATCGATCTGGTAATTTGAGTAAAATATTTGTGTTGATAACTGATCACAAAGTCACAAGATATGTAAGATTTGGCATAACCTGGTTCATTTTTCAAAAAGTTATGCTCAATTTTTTTAGCACCAAGTTTTGTTGCTTTTTTGTAGACTTACACTAACTTAGTATATTGTGTGAGAATTAAATGAATTATGAATTAGTTGGCGCATTTTACCACACTCTGGGGGTCCCTGACAGTCCTTCTTTACCGGCCCTGTAGTGATGCCAATGTAAACTTCCAAGTGACCGCGCAGTCAATCACTGTCACGAATGCAGGACAACCTATGATTAGCTAATTTTTGGGAAATCCTTATAACAAAAGGGGATTGAAAATATTTACAATTATTTTAAAAGCATTAAAAAAAAACAGACCCAATACTTATAATTAGTTTGTTGAAAGTAGTCTAATTAAAGGGAGCTGAAAGGATTAGAGATTATGAACCCGATTCACCAGTGTTTTTGCCAGAAAACTGGCATAAAGCTCTTGAAAAGTTGCAAAGTTTTGTGACTTTTCCCATTTTCACATAATTTTAACTTCTTTAAAGCCCAAGACGTACTGATACGTATCTGCGCCCTGGGACTTAAGAGCCTGATACGTATTAGTACATCTTTGCGATCGCGCCCGCACACAGGCTGTGCGGGCGTGATCGCCGCCGGGTGTCAACTGATTGTCACAGCTGACACCCGGTGCTATGTGCTGGGAGAGGTCCCGCACATTAACCCCCGCAATGCTGCGATCGAAGTCGTTCGCAGCATTGCGGGGGCAAGGGGAGGTGATCGGGATAGTCACCTCTCCTGCCGGCGTCCAGCAATGTGTGCCGCGGCTTCCCGGATGTTGCCATGATGACCCGATTCACTGAGGGGTGCAGTTTTAAGAATGGTGTCACTTTTGGGTATTTTCAGTCATAAAGACCCCTCAAAGTGACTTCAAATGTGATGTGGTCCCTAATAAAATGGTTTTGTAAATTTTGTTGGAAAAATGAGAAATCGCTGGTCAATTTTAACCCTTATAGCTCCCTAATAAAAATAAATTTGGGTTCCAAAATTGTGCTGATGTAAAGTAGACATATGGGAAATGTTATTTATTAACTTTTTTTGTGTGACATATCTCTCCGATTTAAAGGCATAAAAATTCAAATTTTGAAAATTGCAAAATTTTCTAAATTTTCGCCAAATATCTGTTTTTTTCACAAATAAACACAAGTGATATCGAAGAAATTTTACCACAATCATAAAGTTCAATATGTCATGAAAAAATATTCTCAGAACCAGGGGGATCCGTTGAAGCGTTCCAGAGTAATTACCTCATAAAGTGACAGTGGTCAGAATTGTAAAAATTGGCCTTCTCATTAACGTGCAAACCACTTTGGGTTGTAAAGGGGTTAAGGACTCTACCTGCATATACAGTCATGGCGGAAAGTGCTGGCACCCTTGAAATTGTTTCAGAAAATTACACATGTTTTATTACACGCATGTTTATTTCCTTTGTGTTTATTGGAACAACACAAAAAAACTGAGAAAAAAAAGGCAAATTGGACATAATTTCACACAAAACTCCAAAAATGAGCCGGAATACATATATATATTTTTGATGGGACAACACTGAAGATGCGACACTTTGATACAATGTACAGTAGTCAGTGTACAGCTTGTTTAACTGTAAATTTGGTGTGCCTGCAAAATAACTCAACACACAGCCATTAATGTCTAAACCGCTGGCAACAAAAGTGAGTACACCCCTAAGTGTGTTCTCAGCTGATGTTATTTGTTGGTTTTTCTTTGCATCCCGAACAATTTTCTTGGCAGTTGTGGCTGAAATTTTTGTTGGTCTACCTGACTGTGGTTTGGTTTTTACAGAGCATCTGATTTTCCATTTGTTAATCACAGTTTGAACACTGCAGACTGGCATTATCAATTCCTGGGATATCTTTTTGTATCCCTTTCCTGTGTTATACTCTTTTTGCCTCCCTTTCCTGTGTTATACAGTTCAACTACCTTTTCCCGTAGATCCGTTGATAATTCTTTTGCTTTCCCCATCTCAAAATCCAGAAACGTCAGTGGCTGGATCCCAGAAACTCACTCAGCTTTATGCACACACACTGATTACAAGCAAACAGGTCATAGGTGAGGATGCTACCTTTAATAGCCATTCAAACCCATTTGTGTCAAATTCTGTGCATGTTATCAGGCCAAAATCACCAGGGTATGTGAACTTTTTGATCAGGATTATTTGGATGTTTTTCGTTGTCATTAGTGATGAGCGAGCACTAAAATGCTCGAGTACTCGTTGCTCGGGTCGAGCAAATTGAAATACTCGGGTGCTCAACCCGAGCAATGAGCCCAATATAAGTCTAGGGGAAACTTGAGCATTTTTCAGGTGGCTCCCCACGGCGGTCTGCAGAGGGCCTAAAAATTGCCCAAATCGATGGGAACTGTGCTCAAATGACATGGGAACAGCATGGGGAAGACCCCTGGAAGCATTTCTGACTCCCACATCACTGCTGTCAACAACGTCGTCAGAGTATTACGCCACTTTTACAGCGTAAGGAACATCCTTTCCAGGGTGATGACTTGTATATAAGGCAAAATAAATAAACAAAAACAAAAATACTCCTACACACCTTGGGCTATGTTCACACGTAGCATTTTTGACACGTTTTTGCACTTTTGCATTGCTTTCAACTAAGACAAATGCATTCACCAGGAAATGTCATTTTAACATTTTACAACCTTATCTGGCCATGTGGTGTGTGACACATCATCAGACACATGCATACAGTGCTGAAAACACATGGGAACAGCAAGGGGAAGACCTTTGGAAACATCTCTGACTCCCAGGTCACTGCCTAAATGTGTGCCCATCATAAGTGATCCTTGGCACATGCGAAGATGATTCCCGCCATGCACCTGTCGTTGCAGACTTGCAACAATCACCGTCCACGTCCTTGTCCCACTGCAGTGTTCAGTTGTCCCTACCCCATTCCTTGGAATGCAAGCACAAGAATGCCGGCAGCCACCCACCCAAAGGCTGCAATACTATACTGCCAAATTTTTGACAGCTGCTTGCACTTGAAATGTGGCCTTTTAGGCTCGTGGAGGCGGAAGCTTTTCATAACCTCATGCCGGCGGCGGCCGGGTGTCCATACTCGGTCCCCAGCCGCCACTATATTTCCCGGTATCGCCTCCGCTTTCCACAAGCACGGGTCCCATAACATTACCCGTGCCCTCCCCAGTGCACTTACTGGGAAGGACCGCCTAACCACAAACACGTGGACAGGTGAATGTGGCCAGGGACGGTACGGAGCCAGTCCACAACTTTTTTTGCTAAGAGTTGTATTTAGCTCGGTGAAAGGACTGGCATAGAGGGAAACCGTATCTACCCTGCATGTCATTTCTCCCAGAAAATCCTGTAATTGATCTTGTTGCAGAAGCAATGGCAGCCCATCCAACATCAACTCGCACTTGTCAATGGTGCTTTGACACACACACACATCTTTCTTTGCGCATTTAATTTCTTGAATACAGAGTTGGAAAATGGCCTGATCCGTAATGCGTTTTGAGAAATAACATGCATAAGCATGACCGATCCGCATTAAAAAAGCAGCCATAGAGTGTCCAGGAACCTTCCCCCACACTTTTCTTAGCCAGGGCTGCTTTTTGGCAGGGTTGGACGGGCCCACCAGAGAACCGGAGACTCCTCTGGCGGGCCCTGGCTTCTCCTTCAGGAGAGTTCATAGTGCCGAGGTGAGGCCATGATGATGATAGAGGCCATCATCTGCTTAGTTTTCTGTTACTTGGATTGCAATTGCAAGTATGCAGCCAGCCACCCACCCACCCACAGGCCGCAACACTAAACTGACAGATTTCTGGGCAGCTCTTTGCACTTGAAATATGGCCTTTTAAGCTTGTGGAGATGGAAGCTTTTCACAACCTCATGCAGGCGGCGGCCGGGTGTCCATACTCGGTCCCCAGCCGCCAGTATTTTTCCCGGTATCGCCTTCGCCTTCCACAAGCACGGGTCCCACAACATTACCCATGCCCTACCCAGTGCACTTACTAAGAAGGACTGCCTAACCACAAACACGTGGACAGGTGAATGTGGCCAGGGACGGTACGGAGCCAGTCCACAACTTTTTTTGATAAGAGTTGTATTTAGCTCAGTGAAAGGACTGGCATAGAGGGAAACCGTATCTACCCTGAGTGTCATTTCTCCCAGGAAGTCCTCTAAAGCTGCTTGCACTTGAAATGTGGCCTGAACATTACTGCTGGTACTTTTCTGTGGGAATTTTCTTGCCTCCTACCAGCCTGGAATATTTCCAGCAAACTATGGTACAACACTATGGTATTAACACTGCCCCCAGTACCAGTAGCGAAGCCATCCTCAATTTCCTTCTCTGGAATTTTATTTGGTAGAGTGAGTGGCTGCCCAAATACATTTTCTCACAAAGGAGCTGATGATAGAGTGGCAGTAGGTTCAAGTTTCTCCAGCCTGTTAGATATTAGAGGGTGAACGGCAGCACATTGGATCAGTGGTTAGCACTGAAGTCTTACAGCACTGGGATCCTGGGTTCAAATCCCAGCAAGGACAACGTCTGCAAGAAATTTGTATGTTCTCCCCATGTTTGCATGTGTTTCCTCCTCAGTAAAAATAGAGTGTCCTGGAATCTTCCCACACACTTTTCTTAGCCAGGACTGCTTCTCGGCAGGGTTGGACAGTCCCACCAGAGAATTCTCTGGTGTGCCTTGGCTTCTACCTCAGGAGAGTTCATGATAGCGCTAACTTTGCAGCTGCTATGGGGCTCTTGAGCGGGTGAGAAAGGTTAGCCCTCAGAAACAAATCCTCTGGTGGGCACAATGTTTTTCAATCTGAAACAGCTTCTCAGTGGGAGTTGTATTTCACCACAGCCATATTCTTTAGCTCTGTGAAAGGACTGGCATAGAGGGAAACAGTATCTACCCCGGTTGTCATTTCTCCGTCACCAGGTTCCGCCCATTGTAACACACGACCATGCCTGGCTGTATGTTCAGCGGTGAGAGCCACAGATCAAGCTGCTGTGTTACAGCTTTCAACAACTATGCAGCGCTGGGCGGTTTGTCAATTAAGCATTAAACATGTTATCTTCAGCACAGCCTATTGCTGTTTGGCCAAGGCAGTGCTGCAGTGCTGTCAGCTTGTGACTGATGTGGTCATTTCGGAGATGGAGGAGGAGGTGCATGAGCTGAACAATGTGATTACATTGAGGTTAAATTGGTGATGCTGTTTTTTATACTAAAGAAAGATCCTATTGTTATGTTTTTTTATGTTATTTTTTATGACAAATGCATTCACCGGGAAATGTCATTTTAACATTTTACAACCTCATCTGGCAATGTGGTGTCATCAGACACATCCTGTTTTATTTATGATGGAGGGACTCTGAAAGTCATAAAGCCTATTTTTATAGGGACATCAGACGGCCCTTACTATTCTTAAAAGGCCAGCAGTCGGCCCTAGCTATTGTTAGAGAGCCATCAGAGGGCTATGCTTTGTTTTTCCCATTATTAACAAGTGGGTCTCCTATACTGTTATTGCGCATCCAGTGACTGCAAGGGTTGTCAAAAATTTGGACGCAACCTAATACCCCTTTGAAGAGACATAGAGGAGGGTCTCAGTAAAAAAAATGTTCCCATTATAAAGGAGCGGGTCTTCTATAGTGGTAATGCCCATGCTGTGACTGCAAGGGTGGCCAAAATTTTTGAAAAAAAACACTAACAATTTAAAGACACAAAGAGCATGGCCACATTAACAAGGTACGACATGTTCCCGTTAGAAAGGAGAGGGTCTGCTATACAGTTATAGGGTATGCAGTGAATCCAACGGCTGACAAATTTTAGGAAAAACCCCACTAAGAATTTAAGAACACACAGAGCAGGGCCACAGTAACAAGGTACGACATGTTCCCATTAGAAAGTAGAGGGTCTGCTATACAGTTATAGGGTATGCAGTGAATCCAACGGCTGACAAATTTTAATGAAAAACCCCAATAAGAATTTAAAGACACACAGAGCAGGGCCACAGTAACAAGGTACGACATGCTCCCATTAGAAAGGACAGGGTCTGCTATACAGTTATAGGGTATGCAGTGAGTCCAACGGCTGACCAATTTTAGGAAAAAACCCACTAAGAATTTAAAGACACATAGAGCAGGGCCACAGTAACGACAAATTCCCATTAGAAATGATAGGGTCGGCTATACTGTTATAGGGTATGCAGTGAGTCCAACGGCTGACAGATTTTAGGAAAATCCCCACTAAGAATTTAAAGACACACAGAGCAGGGCCACAGTAACAAGATATGACATGTTCCCATTAGAAAGGAGAGGGTCTGCTATACAGTTATAGGGTATGCAGTGAGTCCAACGGCTGACCAAGTTTAGGAAAAAACCCACTAAGAATTTAAAGACATATAGACCAGGCCACAGTAATGACAAATTCCCATTAGAAAGGAGAGAGTCTCCCATAGTGTTGGACTATGCAGTGACTGCAAGGGCTGCCAAAAATTTGGAGGCACTTCAATGGCCCTTGGAAGAGACGTGGAGGAGCGCATCATAAAATTTTTTTACCATTAGAAAGGAGCGGGCCTCCTATACTTGTAATGCCATGCACTAAGTGTATGGGCTGACAAACATTTACTCCTGGGGGGTATACATGAACATACTGTATAAAAAAATTTTTTTACAGGCATCATAAAACTGTAGCGCCCCGAGGGCTCGGACGCTACAGGGGTATTGCACCTCTGCCAGAGGTGTGATATTCCACTCCCGGGTAAGGATGGAGTACGGACCAGGGTTCAGTTAGCTGCATACAGCACACTCACCCCATTTCCGAGGGACAGCTCAACGGTGCTCCCATTAGACAGAAATGCAGGCACGACAGACCGTGTCCCTGGCTGGAGTGGGGAGGGGGTAGGAATACCCAGTGATGTAGGAGCAGATAGGGGTTGGTTCCTGAGCGTAGATAGGAGCCCATTGTTTGCTGGTCACCTGGGCTCATGTTCTAGAGGGAGGTATAAAAGGTGGGCACCATCTTAGAACAGTGTTCAGTCAGAGAGAAGAAGTGACAGAGTGGGGGCCTTGGTTGTCGAACGAAGTGTGCCCTCTGCCTCCAGCGTTTTTAGATGGGAATTTTTTTAATAGTTCCGCAACAAGGGCCTTCTGGTACTGCCTCATTTTTGTACACCTGTCCGCCTCAGGAATAAGAGATATAAAGTTCTCCTTGTAGAGTGGGTCTAGAAGTGTCACCAACCAGTAATGACCTAAAATTTTGAGAATGCGAGGGTCATGGGAAAGGCAGCATAACATAAACTCAGCCATGCGTGCCAGACTACTAACAGGCAAGACTTCCGTGTCCTCACCAAGAGGATGACTGACCATGCTCTCCTCCTCCTCCTCTCTGTCCTCTGGCCATCCACGCTGAACAGACGGTATGACAGCTGTGCAGATAGCACCGTCTATAGTGCATGAAACTAGTTCCTGTCCTTCCTCCTCCTCCTCTTCCTCATTGTCACCCAATCCACGTTGGGATGAGATGAGGCTTGGCTGTGTGTAATCACCCTGTATGGTTAATTGCTCCATCTTATCGTGCTCCGCCTGCAATGCATCATCTTTGATTGTGAGCAGAGAGCGTTTCAGAAGACAGAGAAGCGGGATGGTGAGGCTAATTATGGCGTCATCGCCGCTCACCATCTTGGTGGAGTCCTCAAAGTTTTGGAGGATGGTACATATGTCTGACATCCACGTCCACTACTGAGGTCTTATGTGTGGAGTCTGAACTGAATACCGATAGCCTTTTTGATGCTGGTACTCAACAACTGCCCTCTTCTGCTCACAAATCCTTCCCAACATCTGCAATGTAGAGTTCCAACGTGTGGGGACATCACACACCAGTCTGTGAGCCAGAAGCTGCAAACGCTGCTGAAACACTGCAAGGGCGGCGGAAGCTGTAGCTGACTTTCTAAAATGGGCACACAGGCGGCATACTTTAACAAGCAGATCCAGCAGCTCCGGGTAGGATTTGAGTAACCGCTGAACCACGAGGTTAAGCACATGGGCCAGGCATGGTACGTGTGTGAGCTCGCCTCGCCTCAGAGCCGCCACCAGGTTCCGGCCATTGTCACACACGACCATGCCTGGCTGTAGGTTCAGCGGTTTGAGCCACAGATCTGCCTGCTCTTTCAGAGCTGTCCATAACTCTTCAGCATTGTGTGTTTTTTCACTTAAGCATATTAGCTTCAGCACAGCCTGTTGCCGCTTGGCCGAGGCAGTGCTGCAGTGCTTCCAGCTTGTGACTGATGTGGTAATTTCGGAGATGGAGGCTGAGGAGGAGGAGGAGGCTGAGGAGCATGAGGTTCAGGAGCTGTAGACCGTGGGGGCAACCCTGATTGACCTAGGGCCTGCAATCCTTGACGTCGGGAGGACGTGTTCCGTCCCAAGGTCGGACTGGGTCCCGGCTTCCACTATGTTAACCCAGTGTGCCATCAGCGAGATGTACCATCCCTGCCCACAAGCACTTGTCCACGTGGCTGTGGTTAGGTGGACTTTACTCGTAACTGCGTTGTTGAGGGCACGGCTAATGTTTTGGGACACGTGCTTGTGTAATGTGGGGACGGCACACTGGGAGAAATAGTGGCGGCTGGGGACAGAGTACCGAGGGACGGCCGCCGCCATCAGGTTGCGGAATGCTTCTGTCTCCAGAAGCCTAAAAGGCAACATTTCGAGCCAAGCAGTCGTGAATTGTGAGAATTTAGTAGTGTGGCCTGTGGGACGTTGACTGCATATTTGCGCTTGCATTCCAAGGACTGGAGTATGAACAACTGAACGCTGCGCTGGGACAAGGACATGGACGTGCTTCCTGATGCTGCTACTTATCATAGAATCATAGAATCATAGAATGGTAGAGTTGGAAGGGACCTCCTGGGTCATCTGGTCCAACCCCCTGCTCAAAGCAGGATTCACTAGATCATCTCAGACAGATGTCTGTCCAGCCTCTGTTTGAAGACGTCCATTGAAGGGGGACTCACCACCTCTCGTGGCAGCCTGTTCCACTCATTAATCACCCTAACTGTCAAAAAGTTTTTTCTAATATCTTATCTGTGTCTCCTCCCATTTAGTTTCATCCCATTGCTTCTAGTCTTTCCTTGTGCAAATGAGAATAAAGATGATCCTTCTACAATTTGACAGCCCTTGACATATTTGTAGACAGCTATTAAGTCTCCTCTCAGTCTTCTTTTTTGCAAGCTAAACATTCCCAAATCCTGCAACCGTTCCTCATAGGACATGGTTTGCAGACCAGTCACCATTCTGGTCGCTCTTCTCTGAACTTGCTCCAGTTTGTCTATGTCTTTTTTAAAATGTGGTGCCCAAAACTGTACACAGTATTCCAGATGAGGTCTGACCAAAGAGGAGTACAGACCGATAATGACTTCACGTGATCTAGACTGTATGCTTCTGTTAATACATCCCAGAATTGTATTTGCCTTTTTTACTGCTGCATCACACTGTTGACTCATGTTCAGTCTATGATCTATTAGTATACCTAAGTCTTTTTCACATGTACTGTTGCTTAGCTCTATTCCTCCCATTCTGTATATGCTTTTTTCATTTTTACTGCACAGATGTAGTACTTTGCATTTTTCCCTGTTAAAAACCATTCTGTTGGTTGCTGCCCACTGCTCCAGTTTATTTAGGTCTTTTTGAATCCTCTCTCTCTCTTCTCTAGTATTAGCTATCCCTCCCAGCTTTGTGTCATCAGCTAATTTAATCAGTTTACCCTCAATTCCTTCATCTAAATCATTGATAAAGATGTTGAACAATACAGGTCCCAGGACGGTGCCCTGTGGTACCCCACTTGAGACATTCATCCAGCTGGATGTGAAGCCATTTACAACCACCCTTTGAGTCCGATCACTAAGCCAGTTATGAATCCACCTAACAGTTGCCTAGTCCATTGCATACTTGGTCATTTTTTAAATAAGGATGGTGTGAGATACTTTGTCAAATGCTTTGCTGAAGTCAAGATATACTATATCTACAGCATTTCCCTGATCCACCCAGTCAGTGATTCTGTCATAGAAGGAAATTAAGTTAGTCTGACATGACTTGTTAGTTACAAACCCATGCTGACTCTAGTTAATCACTTCATTCTTATCCATGTACTTACATACATGTTGTTTAATAATTTTTTCAAAGATCTTTCCTGGTATAGAAGTCAGACTCACCGGCCTATAGTTCCCTGGGTCCACCTTCTTCCCCTTTTTGAAGATAGGAACAACATTTGCTCTTCTCCAGTCTTCTGGGACTTCTCCTGTTCTCCAAGAATTTTCAAAGATTATGGAGAGTGGTTCTAAAATTTCTTCTACGATCTCCTTCAGTACTCTGGGGTGTAATTCATCTGGACCTGGAGACTTGAACTCATTTATGTTAGCTAAATATTCCCTCACAATCTTTCTGTTTACAGATAACTTGGATTCCTCTATTCCTTTAAAAGGACAGTGAAGATCAGTTGATGTTACATTTTCTTTCTGAGAGAAAACAGATGCAAAATAGGAATTAAAAAGTTTGGCCTTCTCAACATCCTCTCTTACCATTTCTCCATTTTCATCCTGTAAAAATCCTATAGCATCTTTGACTTTTCTTTTACTTTTGACATACCCCCAAAATCCTTTTTTATTGCTTTTGACATCTCTTGCAAGCCTTAATTCATTGTCAGCTTTAGCTAACCTGATACGTGCCCTGCAGGATCTGCAGACTGCATTATAATCTTCTTTAGATATGCCTCCCTCTTTCCATTTAATAAACATTTCTTTCTTTCTTTTTAGCATGTGTTTAAGTTCTGTGTTCATCCATCCTGGTTTCCTTAAATGCTTCCCATTCTTCCTACTTTTCGGGATTGTTAACGATTGTGCTTTGAGAATCTCATTTTTAAAAATTTCCCATCCTTCCTGGACATTTTTGTCCTTAAGGACATCCAGCCATTGGATCCCTCCTATTCTCTTTCTGAGTCTCTTAAAATCTGCCTTTCTAAAATCTAACCTTGAAGTTTGAGTCTTCACATGTCTTCCTCCTCTAGTTATCCAAAATTCTATAATAGCATGATCGCTACCTCCTAGGGTCCCAGCCACCTTTACCTCCTCAACCATTTCCTCCCTGTTTATAAGGATTAGATCCAAAGTAGCAGATCCCCTTGTTTTCTCCCCTACCTTTTGGAAGATAAAGTTGTCAGCAAGAGAGGATAAGAATTAGCTTGACTTGTTAGTTTTACTTGTGAGAGATTCCCAACAAATGTCTGGATAGTTGAAATCTCCCATGACCACTACGTCATATTTTTTGGAGAACTTGGTCATTTGATACATAAAGAGTTCATCCATATCTTCAGCTTGCCCAGGTGGCCTGTAGTAAATGCTTACAATGGTGTCCTTTCCGTTGTTCTCTCCTTGTATTCTTACCCAAACAGTTTCCACAGAACTCCCAGTCTCTGAAGCTTCAATCTCTGTGCAGATATACGCTTTTCTAACATACAATGCAACACCTCCTCCTCGTTTATCAAGTCTGTTTCTTGCAAATAAGTTGTATCCTTTTAGCCTTTTATTCCAATCATGTGTATCGTCCCACCAAGTTTCAGTGATTCCAATGACATCATATTCCTTTTCCTGCATTAGTAGTTCCAATTCTCCTTGTTTGTTGCCCATGCTTTGTGCATTTGTATAAAAACATTTTAGTTTGTGATTGGTTTCTCTTCCTCCCATATTTTTATTATTTAAATAGTTTTGTCTTTGTTCTTCCTTTCCACTTCCAGTAGCAGAGATCTCAATAGTATTTGTCAGCTGTATGGCTTTTTCTGGACTTTTGCTTCCCTTCCAACATTGTTCTAGTTTAAAGCTCTTCTGATGAGTGTAGCAAGGCGACTTCCAAATACATGTTTTCCAGTCTTCGTAAGGTGCACCCCATCTCTAGCAAGTAGTCCATCGTATAGGTAATTCATTCCGTGATCCAGAAATCCAAATCCTTGTTGACGGCACCATCGACGTAGCCAGTTGTTCACCTGTAGAATCTTATTCCACCTCATTGTTCCATGGCCATCCACTGGGAGGATGGATGAGAAGACCACCTGCGCTCCCAATTCTTTCACTTTCTTGCCTAAGTCTTCAAAGTCACTGCAGATGGTTTCCAGGTCCTTTCTTGCGGTGTCATTTGTCCCCACATGTATTAGCAGGAATGGGTAGTGATCTGTAGGTCTGAAGAGTCTTGATATCCTGTCAGACACATCTTTAATTTTTGCTCCTGGAAGACAGCACATTTCTCGTGAGGTTATGTCTGGTCTGCAGATAGCGGCCTCTGTTCCTCTTAACAGGGAATCCCCCATGACCACCACTCTCCGTTTATTCTTCACAACATTCTTCTTTCTCCATCCAGGAGGATTCTGATGGCTTACAAGGTTATTCATTGCTGGCAAAGTCTTATTTTGCTGTATTTCTTCATGGTTCTCCTGCGTGAGAGCCTGGTACTGGTTCCTGAGCAGTATGAGTGCTGACTGCCTCTCGATCCTCCTGCTTCTGTGGGTCACATGCTTCCATTCCTCTGTTTCGTCAGGTGCAGTTCGAATTTCTTCTCTTTCTGAATCATGAAGAGATAATTCTGCTCTGTCTAAGAACTCTTCACCTTCCTTAATGATTTTCAAGGTAGTTAACCTCTCTTCTAGATTTCGCAACTTTTCCTCCAACAGGGACACAAGCTTGCATTTCTGGCATGTGAAGTTTGGCTTTTCCACTGGCAAGTCTGTGAACATGTAGCAGGATATGCAGCTCACCAAATGGCTCCTGGACTCTTCCATGTTCTTATTGTTAATGTTCTGAAAACAGTGAAAAAAGCGTAAAAAAAAAGCTTCAAAATGCCTACCGGCGCGCGGTTTACCGATGTCCTCTTTTCAGCTCCAACAGCCAAAATCCAGTGTTCTTTGAGCTCGCGGAGACTCTTCACTTACCCCAAAATGCAGTGGGAATATGCAAATTATCTCCTCAGTACTCCTCCCCTGGTTTACCGATGTCCTCTTTTCAGCTCCAACAGCCAAAATCCAGTGTTCTTTTAGCTCGCGGAGACTCTTCACTTACCCCAAAATGCAGTGGGAATATGCAAATTATCTCCTCAGGACTCCTCCCCTGGTTTACCGATGTCCTCTTTTCAGCTCCAACAGCCAAAATCCAGTGTTCTTTGAGCTCGCGGAGACTCTTCACTTACCCCAAAATGCAGTGGGAATATGCAAATTATCTCCTCAGGACTCCTCCCCTGGTTTACCGATGTCATCTTTTCAGCTCCAACAGCCAAAATCCAGTGTTCTTTGAGCTCGCGGAGACTCTTCACTTACCCCAAAATGCAGTGGGAATATGCAAATTATCTCCTCAGGACTCCTCCCCTGGTTTACCGATGTCCTCTTTTCAGCTCCAACAGCCAAAATCCAGTGTTCTTTGAGATCGCGGAGACTCTTCACTTACCCCAAAATGCAGTGGGAATATGCAAATTATCTCCTCAGGACTCCTCCCCTGGTTTACCGATGTCCTCTTTTCAGCTCCAACAGCCAAAATCCAGTGTTCTTTGAGCTCGCGGAGACTCTTCACTTACCCCAAAATGCAGTGGGAATATGCAAGTTATCTCCTCAGGACTCCTCCCCTGGTTTACCGATGTCCTCTTTTCAGCTCCAACAGCCAAAATCCAGTGTTCTTTGAGCTCGCGGAGACTCTTCACTTACCCCAAAATGCAGTGGGAATATGCAAATTATTTCCTCAGGACTCCTCCCCTGGTTTACCGATGTCCTCTTTTCAGCTCCAACAGCCAAAATCCAGTGTTCTTTGAGCTCGCAGAGAGAGTGTGCAATGACAGGTGCAGGGCAGGAGGCATCTTTGCATGCACTATGGACAGGGGATTGACTTGCATGCACAACAGCAGAAGAAGCAATGGTGCCACCTGTAGACACTGTTCCTGGACCCTGGTGTTCGGCCCACAAAGTCAAGTGCTTTGCTGCCATGTGCCTGATCATGCTGGTGGTGGTCAGGCTGGTTGTTTTGCCACCCCTGCTGATGCTGGTCTGGCTCGTGATGCAAATGGCCTTTTTGGAGTTATCGGCAGAGTCTTTAAAAAACAACCAGACTCGGGAAGACCTAACAGTTGTAGTGGCAACTTCCTTCATGTTGGTGTTACGGGAAACGGTAGCCTGCCTTCTGTCTGCGGCCACCACACTGCTTCTTCCTGCCTGTTGGGGTGCTCTGCCTCCCTCCCCCTGTGTGCTGCTGTCCTTGCTCTGCATGTCCTCCTGCCAGGTTGGGTCAGTTACTATATCATCCACCACCTCGTCTCCCACTTCTGCACCCTGGTACTATTCCTGACTTTCTGCCAATTGTGTCTCATCATCGTCCACCTCTTGTGACAGTTTCCCACCGTCGCCTTCGTGTGACCGTGGCTGCTCAAATATTTGGGCATCGCTACACGTGATCTCCTCTTGCCCCGCTTCAAGTGGACCGGGCGAGAGGCCCGAATCTATAAATGGAAAAGTGAACAGCTCTTCAGATTGTCCAAGTGTGGGATCAGTTGTCTCTGGGTACTCGGCATGGTGGGAGGAAGGAGGATCAGGGTGAGGAATATGAGGTCCAGACTCATGGCTACTGAGACTTGACCGTGTGGAAGACAGGGTGGTGGTGGTGGTGGCTAAGTGACTGGAAGCATTATCCGCTATCCAACCAACAACCTTTTGACACTGATCTGGGTTCAATAGTGGTGTGCTGCGGTCCCCTAGAAATTGGGACAGGAAGGTCAGGCGAGAAGATGTGGGTGTTTGTTGTGGCACAATTTCGGCTTGCCCACGGCCTTGTCCTCGGCCTCTGCATGCACCATTACCATCACGTCCAGTTCCCCGTCCCTTGCCACGTGCCTTGCCCATTTTAAATGGAGGATAGTATCTTCCACGCTCACTACAAATGACTGAGTTTGAAGCGAAGTTATATGTGATCGGTGTGATGGAGAAAACAGAGTTTTAAATACCTGGCCTGTAGGTAAGTAGTGTGAACAGCAAACTGCTGTGAATTGCTTCACTGACACACTGAAAAAATGGAGGCCAGAAATGGCAGTATTTTCTGACAACGTATATGTGATCCGTGTGACGGAGAAAACACAGTCTTAAATAGCTGGATTTCTAGCGCTCTAATATGGAAAGGACCTGGCTGTATTCTGCAGTGCCAACAAGCAAATGGCGCAGAAAAACGGTGTTCTCTGGATTGCTTTATAAGCAAATAATGAGGATTAAGATCCAAAGAAAAGTATTCCTCGCCCCTGAGACCTGGGCCTTTGTATAGAAATATCTAACAGCAGCAGAAGGCAGAATTGGAATGGAGCCTCTTGTGCTATATGCACTGCAGTCTGCTATATACACTGCCTGCCTATATACACTGCCTGCCTGATATCTCTGCAGATGGATTAGTCCTCAGAAGGACTGTTTGTTGAGATGGATATGTGTAATGTGCGGTTTTTCTCACTACACTACCTAATGCACGATCAAATCTCTCCCTAACGCAGCAGCAGCTCTCCATACACTGTCTGATCCGGAGTGACTGTGATGAGCATGGCGGCGCCAGGTCAGATATAGACCTGATGACGCTGTGCGGCCAGCCAATCACTGTAATGCCCACAACCAACATGGCTATGGCATTACAGTGCATGGCAGGCAATCCCTGCATGTTCATTGGCTCTGTAAAGAGCGCCAAACATGCAGGGAGTGGACCCGACTTCCCGCCCGACCAACCCGGAAATACTCGGTGAGCGCAGAGCACTCGAGCAGTGAGATACTCGGGCGAGCACCGAGCAGTAGCGAGCATGCTCGCTCATCACTAGTTGTCATTAAGATTTAAAAAGAGAAAACACAGAAATGTGACAGTAAATGGCTTCACCCAACCAATAACCATGAGTGGAGAAAAAGTGTTTTTGTTATCATTCATTTTCTCTGAAACAAGGCCAAGAAAGGAAAAATTCTGCCGGGGTATGTAAACTTTTGAGCAGAACTGTATATTCGCCAGCCCCAGTGTCTCCTATTCTATATACTCCAGCCCCAGTGTCTCCTATTCTATATACTCCAGCTTCTTCTGTGATGTATATGCTCTAGCCCCAATGTATCCTGTGATGAATATACGCCAGCCCCAGTGTCTCCTATTCTATATACTCCAGCCCCAGTGTCTCCTATTCTATATACTCCAGCTTCTTCTGTGATGTATATGCTCTAGCCCCAATGTATCCCGTGATGAATATACGCCAGCCCCAGTGTCTCCTATTTTATATACTCCAGCTCCAGTGTCTTCTGTGACGTAGCTAATGTAGCCCTAATGTCTCTTATGCAGAGGCGTCGCATGATAAAGCAGTGGGACACAAGCTCCCTGCCCTATCACTATCTCTTTCATATGCCACAGATCGCCATAGGCCTGCGGTTAACGAGATGTCAGCATACTCACGCAGGTGGCTCGGTGACATCATTGCATCGCTCTGCTCTGCAATCCCGCCATGGAAGAGGAGACAGAGGCCGTGATGTAGGGAATCAGGATTAAGTGAGATATTTTTTTAAATGATCGGGCAGTGGAGCCATCCTACTATATATCTGGAGTAGTGGGTCCATCATACTACATATGGAGTAGTGGGGCCATTATACTATATGTATGTGGGGCAGTGGGACCATCATAGTATATACAGATGCATCTCACTAAATTAGAATATCTTCAAAAAGTTAATTTATTCCAGTTCTTCAATACTGTTTCAGTATGCTCCACAATCATGAGGAAGACTGCTGACTTGACAGATGTCCAGAAGGCAGTCATTGACACACTCCACAAGGTCCTAGAGTTCCAATTTTCATTTGGAAATCAAGGTCCCAGAGTCTGGAAGAAGAGTGGAGAGTCCACAATCCAAGCTGCTTGAGGTCTAGTGTGAAGGCTCCACAATCAGTGATGGTTTGGGGGGCCATGTCATCTGCTGGTGTAGGTCCACTGTGTTTTATCAAGACCAAAGTCAGCACAGCCGGCTACCAGGACATTTTACAGCACTTCATGCTTCCCTCTGCCGACAAGCTTTTTGGAGATGGAAATGTCATTCTCCAGCAGGACTTGGCCCCTGTCCACACTGCCAAAAGTACCAATACCTGGTTTACACACAACAGTATCACTGTGCTTGATTGGTAGCAAACTCGCCTGACCTTAACCCCATAGAGAATCTATTATAGAGAATCTATCGTGTATTGTCAAGAGGAAGATGAGAGACACCAGACCCAACAATGCAGATGAGCTGAAAGACAGCTTTTTGTATTGAAGAACTGAAATAAATTAACTTTTTGATGATATTCTAATTTAGTGAGATGCACCTGTATATGGAGCAGTGGGACCATCATGCTATATATATGGAGGAGTGGGGGCATCATACTAAATATAGAGCAGTGTGTGTGTGTCACCCCAGGCCTGGATGCCACAAACAATAATCTGTTTCTGAAAGCAGGAGGGAGGTCCCCTGGTTAGGGACAATTAGCATACAGCACCTCCTGTCCCAGGCCAGCAGGGGGAGCTGGCTGCCCCTATAAAAGCTGGAACTGGGGGCAGGGTTAGAGAAAACTGGAAGACCTAGCTCAGGAGTGAGACTAGTCCCAGAGAAGGAGGGACAGTTCAGCTGTAGCTGAGGAGTCCGTGAGGCAGAGGAGAAACTGCAAGCCAGGGACAGAGGCGACGAGAGCCGGTCCTGGCAGAGAACCAATCTACCGGACATTGGGGTCCGAGGCTGTCAGGTTTACAAGCCCAGCAGCAGAGAACCAACCTGCGAGGGATTTCAGGTCCCTTGGCCTAAGAAGCCTGGAGGCTCCGCCACACAGAGGGACCAGTACATCGAGGAGCAAGCAACAGGTACCCAAGGACTGAGTCGCAAGCCATACAGGAGAGAAGTACACGGCCAGCTCAGGGACGTGGGCTATTACACCACGAAAAGGGGGATAGTCAGAAAGAGCATAAAGAGAACGGTAGGCCTACACACTCACCCTGACCAGTGGGGCTCGCCCGAATGCTCTCAGACACCCAGGCCCATTCCTAACCGGTACTGTTGGGTCATTAATAATATCTACAATAAAGACCCTGAACTGTTTGAAGCGGACTCTGAACTCTTACTATTGCGGCCTGCACTATCATCCCAACATCCACCTACACAGCCCTGAGGCTACACTCTTCCCGTGGGGAGTTATCCTACCCCTGTGCTGCACACCAACACCAGCCTCAGCGGTCTGCCTTGCAGCGGCGGTTATCTCCAACCGCAATCCACGGGTGGCGTACTCGGACATTCAAAACACTGATAAATAGACTTACACCATTTGGTCTGACCACCCTGAGCCACGGGATCGGGTTGCCACTACTACCCCCATCAGCACCGTACACTAGAAGGCCCGGTTCCGGGTACCCCACGTCCCAGGGGGCGAGTCAGCTTTGGCGTAGTCGGCAGAATTGTGACCAACCCGCCACAAACGGGTATTGCGTGCCTGGAAAAGACTCTATACATATCTGAGTGAAGTTTCCCGCCATTCGGGGCCATTTCCCGCCAATCGGAGCCGTTTCCCGCCATCGGGCGCCATCTTCGGGACGCCGCGCGGGAAGAAGAGGGACGTGGACGTCCAAAAACGCGTGAGACCTGAAGCCCCGCCCTACGCTGAGACGCTGCTCAAGGTCCTGGATGGAGATCCAGCGGATGCCGACGTCATCACCGAGCAACGCAAGGTCCTCGCCCAGAGCATCGCGAGCGGAGCCGCGGCCTACAGAAGAGGATCGCCAGAAGGTAGGCCACGGTTAACAAGGGGGGAGTAAGATGTCGGACGCGGAGGGACCCTTTACCACCAGCGTAGCCGCTGCAGCTGTGATGCCGTTTTCCATGCCCTATATCCATAGGCGGATTATAATGAGGGCAATCCGGGCGACCGCCCAGGGCCCCGAGCCTGCAGGGGGCCCGCGGATCCAGTCGGGGTGTCTAATGCCGGATTGCCCTCATTATATGTGCGGGCCGCCGCGGCACATAGCGGTAGCAGTGGCGGGAGGGGGGGGCCTGGACCGCTCCCCCAGCAGCGGCCGCCGCTACTTCTTCATCGGCCGGGCCAGCACTGCAGCAGTTAACTTCCCTGTGCTGGCCCGGCCGCGTCATTGCTAGGAGACATGGCCCTGTGCGCGGCTGTGTCTCCTAGCTGTGACGTCACACAGTGCGCCCCGGGCTGCAGTGCTGCACCGGAAAAGAGAGAGAGCAGGCAGGAGGAATTGAGCCGGGGGATGGTTTGTGTGTGTGTGTGTGGGCAGATGTGTGTGTGGGCAGGTGTATGTGTGTTTGTGGGCAGGTGTCTGTGGGGGCAGGTGTCTGTGTGGGCAGGTGTGTGTGTGTGTGTATATGTGTGTGTGTGTATATGTGTGTGTGTCTGTGTGGGCAGGTGTGTGTGTGTGTGTGTATATGTGTGTGTGTATATATGTGTGTGTGTGTGTGGGCAGGTGTCTGTGTGGGCAGGTGTCTGTGTGGGCAGGTGTGGGTGTCTGTGTGGGCAGGTGTGTGTGTGTGTGTGGGCAGGCGTGTGTGTGGGCAGGTGTGTGTATATGGGTGTGTGTGTGTGTTTGCGGGCAGGTGTCTGTGTGGGCAGATGTGTGTGTGGGCAGGTGTGTGTGTGTGTGTGGGCAGGTGTGTGTGTGTGTGGGCAGGTGTCTGTGTGTGTGGGCTGGTGTGTGTGTGTGTGTGGGTAGGTGTTTGTGTGGGCAGGTGTGTATGTCTGTGGGAAGGTGTGTGTGTGTGTGGGCAGGTTTGTGTGTGTGGGCAGGTGTGTTTGTGTTTGGGCAGGTGTGTTTGTGTGTGGGCAGGTGTGTGTGTGTGTGGGCAGGTGTGTGTGTGTGTGGGCAGATGTGTATGTATGTGGGCAGGTGTGTGTGTGTGTGTGTGGGGGCAGGTGTGTGTGTGTCTGTGTGGGCAGGTGTGTGTGTCTGTGTGGGCAGGTGTGTGTGTATATGTGTGTGTGTGTGTGTGTGTGTGTGGGCAGATTAGAAAGTCTTGCCCTGTTGAACACTACACCTGACTTGAGGCCACCAGCTCTTGGTTGTCCAATGTTCTTGCTTCTCTAGGGCTCTTCTCAGATATTCATTATACCAGCTCCCCAGAATACCAAAGTTAGGGTGGGTGACCGCGAGCCCTGGTGGTGGTCATAACTGCGGCCACGCAGGGGCAATACTCCATAACAACAATCCCCTGAGGTGGTGTAGGATGTAAGGACCTATTCACACTACATTCAGCGCTGCATTCAGGTCTTTACACAAGGCTTACAACTGAATCCCTGAAATTCAGGATTGTGCTGTCTGAAATGAGACATCTGAAAGCAGAGAAAATGGAGCCTAAAGATTCAGACTTTAGCCTCGGTTTGCCTTTGTTCAAATCAATGGCTATGCCAAGGCACACCTGAATGCCATTTTTCATGGATTTAGATAGAAGCCTGGAAAGAGGAGATGAATGCATTGCAAAATTCAGTGTGAATAGGCCCTTATATCTGGAGTCTTGATATTGATGCCACAAGCATTTTACTTGGTTTTAACTTAAAAAAAAAATACACACACACAAATTATACACACACACACACACACACACTATACATACACACACAGTATACATACACACACATTATACACACACACACACTATACATACACACACACAGATGTGTATGTGGGCAGGTGTGTGTGTGTGGGCAGGTGTGTGTGTGTGTGGGCAGGTGTGTGTGTGTGTGATGTCTGTCTGTTTGTGTGTGTGTGTGTGTGTGGGCTGATGTCATTGTGTGATGTCTGTTTGTATGTATTTTTGTGTTTCAAATGTGTTTATGCGTGTCTGTATATGTTTGTGTGTGTGTATGACTGCATGCGGCCTCCTGCTGAATATAGTTGGCGCCATGCGGCCTCCTGATGTCTCTGGGGGGGCTCCGTGCAGCCTCCTGCTGTGTATAGATGGCTACGTGCGGCCCCCCGCTGTTTATAGACTGCGCCGTGCGGCCCCCCGCTGTGTATAGATGGATACGTGCGGCCCCCCGCTGAGTATAGATGTCGCCGTGCGGCCTCCTGCTGTGTAAAGATGGCTACGTGCGGTCTCCCGCTGAGTATAGATGGCGCTGTGCGGCCTCCTGCTGTCTCTGGGGGGAGCACCGTGCGGCATCTATACTCAGCAGGAGGTCGCAAGTAGCCAGCTATACACGTATACTCAGCAGCAGGCCGCACGTAGCCATCTATACAGTGCCATCTATACACAGCGGGAGGCCGCACGGCGCCATCTATACACAGCGGGAGGCCGCACGGCGCCATCTATACACAGCGGGAGGCCGCACGGCGCCATCTATACACAGCGGGAGTCTCAGTGCTTTGTAAGAGCAGTCAATAAATTCTGCTTGACTAATTCTGAGCACCATAAAGTCTGGTTCGCTTCTAACCTGCTGTCTTCATTTTCAGCTTGCTGAATTCTAACTCATTTACTGTCATTCGAGACGATGACTTTGCTGGTCTCTTTCACCTTGAATACCTGTAAGTGACGCGCCCCTGGGCCTGTGTCGCGCTGCGTTGCGCACGCGGGAGCTTATGTAGCACCCTGAGGATTCGGCTGCTACAGGGGTATTGCACCTCAACCCAGAGGTGTGATATTCCACTCCCAGGTAAGGATGGAGTGTGGATCTGAGCTCGGTAGGCTGCATGCACTACATACATCCCATTTCCGGGGAACAGACCGACGGTACTCCCACTTAGAAATGTGCAGGTACGACCGAGTCTGTTCCTGGCTGGAGTGGGAGGGGGGTGGAACATCCCAAGTAGTGTAGGGGCAGATAGGGGGAGCAGCCTGGGTAAAGATAGGAGCTCATTGGGTGCTGGTCACCTGAGCTCACACATAGAGGGTGTATATAAGGTGGGCACCATCAAAGAACAGGGTCAGTTGCAGAGAGAAAGTCAGGAGCAGAGGAGAAGAGAGACCCAGAGTGAGAGAGGAGAAGAGAGAGAGACCCAGAGGGGGAAACAGCAGAAAAGGACTCCAAGATCCCAACTTAAATCCCCGGGTGAAGAGTCGGCACAGGGTACCGGAACCCAAGCTGGTGGGGGTAAAAACACTCCCCAGCCAGAGACCGGAGACCGTGGGCAGCGTTTGCCACGGTCACCCACCACATCCACCACGAAGGCATACCACGAGGAGGGTCAGGGAACCCAAGGCCAAGGGTGTCCCAACAGAAGGCCCGAGGGAGCTGGACCTGGGTGGATCAATAGTGGGGACGGCCAGAGAAAGGACTGAAGGAGAGCTCAGGGTCACGCTCCGGACTTATTTGGGAGTTGGCTGGATCCAGAACCTGGTGGACGCAGCACGGCTCGGGAGGTCACTCGAAGCTGGAGTGACCAGAACATCAGCAGTGAGTAAAACATCCTAAACTGCATAACCCGACTCTGTCTCTGATTGCCGTCTACACTGCATCACCACAACTCCCATCCTCTGCACCTGATCCCCCTGAGGCTATACCCCACCCGTTGGGGGTTATATCACCAAAGCTGCACCTACACCACCAGCCTCAGCGGACCCTGCTGCAGCGGCGGCCACAGTGACCGCAACACAACGGGTGGCGTAGTCGACAATAAAGAACTTATAACATCTGTAGGACTGCCACATACAAATCAGTTTGACACCCTGGGCACGGACCGGGTCACAGCCACTCGGAAGACTACAACCCCCATCTGATCCGGCTCCGGATATTCCCACTAACGAATATGGCCCAGGGGGCGCGTCAACTTTGGCGTAGTCGGCAGGATTACGTGCCCACAACACCCGGGTACTGCGTGCCTGAAGAAAAGAACAAGTTTACCTCAAAAAGAAGTCTCCTGCCGGTTCCGGAGGGTCCCCGCCATCGGACCCCATCACCAGTCGATTCCCGCCGGTTGTCCGCCATTAACAGCTTTTTCCCGCCATCTGCAGAGTTTCCCGCCACTGGGAAGCGATTCCCGCCATTTCCAAAGGTTTCCCGCCTTGGAAGAGCGGACGCCATTATGGGCGTGCCAGAGGGTGGCGAGAGGCCACCTCCCATCGTGGGCCAGGACCGAAAATGGCGCCAAAAGTGGAAACCGCCCCCACCAACAGAGACTGTGATGTTAGAGGTGTCTGTCAGCGTGAAAGAACAGCCCCTGGAGCTGACAGTCACCAAGTGGCCCCGGGACCGCCCTCGAAGGGGGAGGAGACGAAAGGAGAGAGTAAAGATGGGTGTCGCTTGGAGCAGTCTGGAGCGAGCGCACCCGGAGGCAAGAAGCCTGGAGAGGAGGAGCAGAGAAGCTCACCCGGAGATGTCCAGAGAGCAGAGCAGCACCGGCCCGCTGGCCAGGAGCCTGCTGGAAGAAGAGCAGAGCAGCACCGACCCGTTGGTCAGGAGCCTGCTGGAAACCACGACCCCACTAGGCTTAGTGGAGGTCCTCGCACAGCTCCCCCGAGACCGGGAGTGTGCACAGACTGCCCTGGAGGGCCTCGCACGGAGGATGGCCCGGGTACAGCGAGAGACATTGGCGGAGTGGAGCCGAGAGATGGCCCAGCAAACCAAGACCCGGAGCACGCCAGCCAAGATGAGGAGACAGACCGCCTCTGAGGATGGCGCGGGAGGACCCAAGGCCGGAGACGGCGCCGAGAAGGGAGCCGAACGCATGGAGGCAGGTAAAGGGGACGTCTATACCCCAAACCAGGACACCGCTTACCTGCCCCAGCTCCCCGTCGCAGAGCCCGAAAGTCCCCCTGCTGTGCCCGAAAACGCCATGTCACCGACGCAGACTAGGCCCCAACCGGAAGCCGCCGCCGCGACCCCTGTGACGTCACACGCCTCGACCCCGAGCGTGACCAAGCAGGAAGTACCACCAGCCTGGTCGCAGGGCCTAGAATTCCCGGGCGTCGCATCACCAACAGCGCCCCCTACCTCCGCGGAGCCTCCGGCCTGGCCGCAAGGCCAGGTAGCCCAGGGCGCCGCCGTCCTAACGGTGCCCTTCACCTTCCAGGTGCCCCAGGCCTGGCCGCAAGGCCTGGGCAACCCGGGCGCCACCACCACCGCGCCCGCACCCGTAAAACCAAGGGTGCCGCGTCTGGGAGAGGACTTGTTTGCCCAGCACACGTGGCCGGACGGGCAGCCTTTCATCTGGCCCCAGAGATATTATGAACTGGAGCACCAGAGGAGAGTTGGGGCCATGTGTGCACCCCTGATTCCGGCTCCGAAGCCCGTGATAAGGATCTCGCCCCCGCTTGAAGAGACCCAATTTGAGTGGGACCCCACCGGAGAAGACCTAATGGGGTTCACTCAAGAAACCAGGGCAGCTGCAGCGGAGCGTGCTGAGTGCTGCCGACAGCAGCTCGAGGAGTTTGCGAGGGAGCGGAGAGAGAGGCGGGTCCGGGAACAACAGGCTCAAGTAAGGAGCGCCGAGCAGAAGAGCCGAACCAGGAGGGACCCCCGTGCAGCGCACAGTCCCCGCACCACCGGGACTGTAATTAAGTTCAACATGCAGCATGGGTGGGGCTTCATCAGAGACCACAACACCCCCGGCGACGTCTTTGTCACGCGCAGAGATGTGGAGTCCCATCTGCCGGAGGGGCACAGAGGTCATGACCTTTATATCGGGGACGAGGTCACCTTTACCCGGCACAAGTGTGCTAAAGGACCTTACGCCCTCCATGTGCATCGCCTGACAGAGGAGGAGCTGCGATGTGAGGAGGAAGAGCAAGAGGATCCGGACGGGTCTGAAGCTGAGATCCCCAAAGAAAGAGCAGGAGGAAGACGTTGTTGAGTACAGCGGAGTAGATGCTGTAAATAGTTACCCGATCGGGGTATAAAGAAACTGTTACTGCAAATATAGTCCCCGTTGGGACCAGCTGAGTGAACTGTTTACTCGTTTACCCTTAATCCCACAGGCTGAGGACTGTGAGCAGCCATTCCCTTTCCCTCCTTAACTGGCCGAGGACTGAGAGCGGCCATATCCCCTGTATATAGTTGCGCGTCCTAAAGCGCCCCCTACCGGTTTTATAGGAAAACCATTTTTCCAGAGAGACTGTCGCACTTTACCCGGTCACACGTTGCACAGTGACCGGAGGAGGAACAAGAGACGACGAGAATGTTTATTATAAAAAGTTTTATTGATGCTGCTAACTTATATAATGTTTTATATGTTTTATATGTTTATGAAAAAAAATTTGTATGTTTTGGTGTTGTTTATGTCTTACAGCCCGAGGACGTGCTGTGATTTACCAGGGGGGAATGTAGCACCCTGAGGATTCGGCTGCTACAGGGGTATTGCACCTCAACCCAGAGGTGTGATATTCCACTCCCAGGTAAGGATGGAGTGTGGATCTGAGCTCGGTAGGCTGCATGCACTACATACATCCCATTTCCGGGGAACAGACCGACGGTACTCCCACTTAGAAATGTGCAGGTACGACCGAGTCTGTTCCTGGCTGGAGTGGGAGGGGGGTGGAACATCCCAAGTAGTGTAGGGGCAGATAGGGGGAGCAGCCTGGGTAAAGATAGGAGCTCATTGGGTGCTGGTCACCTGAGCTCACACATAGAGGGTGTATATAAGGTGGGCACCATCAAAGAACAGGGTCAGTTGCAGAGAGAAAGTCAGGAGCAGAGGAGAAGAGAGACCCAGAGTGAGAGAGGAGAAGAGAGAGAGACCCAGAGGGGGAAACAGCAGAAAAGGACTCCAAGATCCCAGCTTAAATCCCCGGGTGAAGAGTCGGCACAGGGTACCGGAACCCAAGCTGGTGGGGGTAAAAACACTCCCCAGCCAGAGACCGGAGACCGTGGGCAGCGTTTGCCACGGTCACCCACCACATCCACCACGAAGGCATACCACGAGGAGGGTCAGGGAACCCAAGGCCAAGGGTGTCCCAACAGAAGGCCCGAGGGAGCTGGACCTGGGTGGATCAATAGTGGGGACGGCCAGAGAAAGGACTGAAGGAGAGCTCAGGGTCACGCTCCGGACTTATTTGGGAGTTGGCTGGATCCAGAACCTGGTGGACGCAGCACGGCTCGGGAGGTCACTCGAAGCTGGAGTGACCAGAACATCAGCAGTGAGTTAAACATCCTAAACTGCATAACCCGACTCTGTCTCTGATTGCCGTCTACACTGCATCACCACAACTCCCATCCTCCGCACCTGATCCCCCTGAGGCTATACCCCACCCGTTGGGGGTTATATCACCAAAGCTGCACCTACACCACCAGCCTCAGCGGACCCTGCTGCAGCGGCGGCCACAGTGACCGCAACACAACGGGTGGCGTAGTCGACAATAAAGAACTTATAACATCTGTAGGACTGCCACATACAAATCAGTTTGACACCCTGGGCACGGACCGGGTCACAGCCACTCGGAAGACTACAACCCCCATCTGATCCGGCTCCGGATATTCCCACTAACGAATATGGCCCAGGGGGCGCGTCACTTACCCGGAGCCGGATCTGTTGAGGGTTGTAGTCTCGTGGCGGTGACCCGGTCCGTGCCCAGGGAGTCAAACTGAGCGGCGATGTATCAGCGGTAGATGTTGGACGACTACGCCACCCGTTGAGTACAGCTAAGGAGCTGCTGCTGCAGGGCAGACCGCTGAGGCCGGTGGTAGGATTGTGCAGCGTGATAGTATAACCCCCAACGGGAGGGGTATGGCCTCAGGGCAGCCGACGTGGATGATGGGGGTAGCAGGAACCACTCGGAGACGGTACGGTGTAGTTCAGGGTCTTTACTGGTGACAAAGATAGACCCTCCCGGAGTACTGGCTAGCGATTGGGGCCTGGTCAGTCCTTGAGCAGATGGGATCTCCCCTGGCCAGGCGGAGTTGTAGGCCTCCCAAACTAACTGTACTCTTCTGGCTACCTTGCTAGAGGCGGGTATAAGTAGCCCACGTCCCTGAGTGTACCGTGTGGTGCTCAACCGTATGGCCGGTGACTCGGGGCCTTCTAGTAGGTTCCGCTCCACGACGGCGGTGCTGGTCCCATGCGTGTGACCGTGCCTTCGGGTTTCTTGGCCAGAGGACCTGGAATCCCCTGCCTGACGGATTCTGCTGCTGGGTAGGAGTTAGTCCCCACAGCCTCGGACTCCGGGTCCGGTAAGAAATCTTCTCAGTCAGGGCGAGCTCTGCAGCTGCCAGCCCCTGACTCCTTGTAACACTGCTCCCACAGAGCTCCTGATGTTCTGTTCCTATATTTGCTTCTTTTCTCTGTCTCTACTTCTTCTCTACTCACTAACCCTGCCTCAGCCCTAGGTTTATCTAGGGGAAGTTCTTCCCCTCCCAGGACTGGGCAGGAGGTGTGGCATGCACAGGATCCCTGACCAAGAGACCTCCCACCTGCTCTCAGACATAACATTGCTGTTACTGTGGAAACCAGATCCCTGGGGTGCCACATAAGTGCTCCACTTAATGTCATATTTTTGATTCTGTTCTTCTTCATCTTTTGGCATGTGCAATTGTATGAGCAAGTATTCATATGAATTTATGACCTACTTAAACCTTTGAGGACCTTAAATTTTATTCAATCAAATTTTTTTCCAGTTTAAAACTATGGGACATATATGTGCCTTGGTCCTCAAAGGGTTTTTAAAGGGGCTGCAAACATAAATATGAAAATAATAATTCAATTAGTGCTTTTTGTGTTCATTTAATTTTTATTTGAAGTCCATTTTTTTTATATACCTTGAAATTAAGCCCTACCCCATGGAATGAAGCCCTACCTTCATGACATCTGAGAGCTACATGGATCCCGCTTGTGAGGTGCTTGTCCGTCACTACTATTCAGTTTTAGGGTCTACTCACTAAGCCATATATTCTCTCATGCAAGAGAATAGGGCCAATTATGCTAATGACACTGGGCTCAAACTCTGTCAGAGCTTCAACTGAGTGTGATCCGATTCTCTCGCAGCACAGATATGGAGAAGATGGAGAACTTAATTTCTCCATCTTCTCCATAGTCTCTGTGAGTGTTCATCGGACTGCACTTGGATGACATCCGAGTGCAGTCCAATGTTTTACGTGCACCCATAGACTTGTATGGGTGCACATGGTCTGAATATCGAATGAGATTATTTTCTCATGCCAATAATCGCACTGTCCCATAGTATAACATAGAGCCGAGTCCTATCCGATAAAACATCACATAGCATTCGGCCGTGTTATACGACAGTGTGAGCGAGCCCTTAGAGTCAAGGAATATTTACATGCAGATGATGATATTACTCTCCAAGTGTATATTTTTTTAGGCGAGTTCATAGCAAATGCTTTGCATTTTTGACATGTGATCAACTAAAGAACAAGAAAGATTTAGGACCTCCCCTATAGAGAAACGGAAAATAGTTTGGATGACTTGCATGTCCTTTTTTATTTATTATGAGAAAATCATAAAAGATCCCGTTTTTTAACCATGCTGTGACTTTCTGCTGAGGGAGAGGGAGAGAGCTGCCCTATTCAGAGTCTGTAATAAGACCTGCTGACAAAAGTGTTGAAGATACAGTCTAATGTGAATTAACAATGAAAAAAAGTTAATTTAACAAATGGCTTGTATTTTTTTTAATACAAACTTTTTTGTCTTTACAGCTCCTTTAAAGGGAATCTGTCATCAGGTTTTTGCCAACTAATCTGAGAGCAGCATAATGTAGGGTTAGAGGCACTGATTCCAGTAATGTGTCACTTACTGGGCTGCTTAGTGTTGTTTTGATAAAATCATTGATTTGTCAGCAGGTAATTATCACTAGATGACTAGTAAGTTCTGTAGGACCCCACCCCCATCACTGATCAGTAGATTTCTGTGTACACTGAGCATGGGCAGAAAGCTGCCAATCAGTGGTGTGGGTGGGGCTATACAGAGCGCAGCATTCAGAGAGCTGCTAGATCTGCAGCAGATAAAACGGTGATTTTCTCAAAATGACAACAAGCAGCTGAAAAAGTGACACATCGCTGGAATCAGGGTATCTGCCCCAATATTGTGCTGCTCTCAGATGAGGCTGCACAATTAATATTATGCCAAATTAATTTCCCGTGAACTATCACATGATCTATCACAGGGGATCATGTGACATGTCACGTGATAAATCAGGTGTGTGGAGGGGGCCCGCGCCTTCTAAACTGCCCGGGGCCCTTGCTACTCTTAATCCACCCCTGCCTATATCCCCAGAGCGGCCTGGCTGCCCCAGTATGCCGGCGAGTCGCATACCTTGGGCGACTTTAAAGAAAGGCTGTATAGACTGTTCAAAGTTTATCCCCTGACAGAAGAACAGAAAGTAAGCATACTGATAGGGCAGTTAACTGGTGCGGCCCAGCGGGAGGTAAAGTCTTGGACAGCTGAGGAGAAAAGGACTGTAAGGGGGGTTCTGACCCATCTACGGGACACCTTTGATACCCGTACCTCAGCAGAAATCAAAATGCGGTTCTATGGATGTAAGCAGCGAGCTCAAGATAGCATCCGAGATTATGCCCTAAATTTACAGGAAGCCTTGGAGGCAATTAAGCAAGCTGACCCTGGCAGCGTGCAGGATACAGATAAACTATTGACTGACCAGTTCATAGAAGGTCTGCTGTCCAGCGCCCACAGAACCCAGCTGCGCCTCATGGCCCTACAGAACCCCGATTTGACTTTTGCACAGTTCAAAGATAGGGCCATCCGGGTGCTCCGAGAACCTGCACCGGGTGGCGCTGTAGCTTCCCGGCGCCCTGCCATCCCTTACCACCAGGGTGGCGGCGCCCTATCCCGCAGACCTTGTGGGGGCTGATGCGCAGGCCCTAAATCCATCCCCGCCTGCAAACCTGCACCATCAGGTCCAAGAACTAACAAAGAGTGTTGCTGCATTGACCAGGACCGTACAGTCGTTACAGATGGACCCGTCAGGACCAATCAAGCTGGCTTCCAGTCCGGAGGATGTCCCGTGGCGTCGACGGAGGAGGATCCCGTCATTCAGAGGGAGGCCCGCCGATCATTACACTGAGGATGGACAGCCGATTTGCCGCCGTTGTAGCCAGCCGGGACACGTAGCCAGGTACTGTACTTTAAATGGGTCCGACCTGGGGCAAAGGGCCAACCCCCAGGCATAAGGTCATCAGGCCCATCTAATTGGCGTGATAAGTACGTAGGGGGACGCCCGGTTTTAACCGTAGTGCTGGACGGTATCCCCATGAGTGCACTGCTGGACACCGGGTCCCAAGTGACTACCATCCCCTATGTACTTTTCAAGCAGTACTGGAGTGACACTGATATAACTCGTTATCCAGACGATGACTTGAGCATCATCGCCAGCAATGGTCAACCCGTGCCGCAGGTGGGGTTCAGAGAGATGACCATTAAGATTGGTAAAGTTGAACTGCCGGCACAGGGAGTGATCATTGTGAACATTGACCGTCGAGAAAGTCACCCTCAAATAACCTTTGGTACTAATGTGATTGAAAATTGTCTTTCAGAAGTAATTGTAATTTTGCAGCAGGTGGCGATGAATGCGAGCTCAAGCCAACAGAGGGTCCTCCAGAAGGAGATATGAGCCCTGATGAGATGGCAACAGGTAGAACTGTCTGGTGGTGAGATCGGTAGCGTGAGGATGAGCGACCCGTTCCCCATTGCTATGCCCCCCAAAAGTGAAATGGTGTCGGACTGCAATCGGGTTAAGAGGGAGAGACTACCAAGCCATGGTAGAACCCGTGTACTCAGACAGCAGGCCCACCATTTTGACAGCCCGGGGGGTGGTCGATGTCCGCCATGGAAGGGTGCCCATCCGGATCTTAAACATTGGGGAAAGGGAAGTACACTTGCCCCGGTACGCTACACTAGCCAAATTGTATACTGTTGAACACAATGCTGTCAGGGCCATGGAACCCTTGCCTCCATCTCCCCAGGTGGAGGGTAATGGTTCCCAGAAACCCAAGGAGGACTGGTGCCAGAAACTCCACGTGGGTGCTGACTCCACTCCCTTGCACCAAAAACAGGGAGTCTACCGGGTGGTTCAAGAGTACGAGTGAATCTTTAGTAAGCACCCACTAGACTTCGGCAGAGTGAAAGGGGTAGAACACCACATCCCCACGGGGAGCCACCCACCAATAAAAGAAAGATACAGACCTGTACCACCCCGCACACTATCAGAACGCAAAGGGTATGCTGAGAGAAATGAAGGAAGCCGGGGTCATTAGAGACAGTTGTAGCCCCTGGGCAGCCCCCTTGGTTCTGGTAAAAAAGAAAGACTGTACTATGAGAATGTGCGTGGACTATAGAGAAGTCAATCGTATCACCCATAAAGACGCATACCCGTTGCCTAGAATAGAGGAGTCTTTGGTCGCACTAAAATCAGCTAATTTATTCTCTACTTTGGACCTTACTAGTGGGTACTGGCAGGTTACTGTGGCAGAGGCTGATAAGGAGAAGACCGCCTTCACCACCCCGATGGGATTAAGTGAATTCAACTATATGCCGTTCGGGCTCTGCAACGCACCCGGGACCTTCCAGAGGCTGATGGAATGCTGTCTAGGGCACCGAAACTTTGAGACGGTCCTACTTTACCTGGACGACGTGATTGTCTATTCGAAGACTTACGAGGACCATCTAAAGCACCTGGCCGAGGTGTTCGAGGCCCTGGCAGGCTTTGGCATGAAAGTGAAACCCTCCAAGTGCCATCTGTTAAAGCCGAAGGTACAGTACCTGGGACACGTGGTGAGTGCAGAAGGAGTAGCCCCCGACCCTGACAAAATCATGGCAATAAAGAACTGGCCAAGCCCCTCTAACATAAAAGAAGTGAGGCAGTTCGTTGGGTTGGTAGGCTACTACCGAAGGTTCATCCCCAGGTTCACCAAGATGGCAGCCCCTATGCAGGACCTCCTTATAGGACAATCTAAGACCAGAAGCCAAAAGCCACCCTTCAAGTGGGACAAGCCGGAAGAGGAGTCCTTCCGCCAGCTGAAGATGGCCCTCACGGGGGATGAGATCCTGGCCTACCCTGATTATGGCCAGCCTTTTATCCTCCACACAGACGCCAGTAATGTGGGGCTGGGAGCCGTACTGTCACAGAACCAACAGGGCAGAGAAAGGGTGATCGCGTATGCCAACCGGAAGCTGAGGCCCACCGAGAGAAACCCGGAGAATTACATCTCCTTTAAGCTGGAGTCCTTGGCAGTGGTGTGGGCCGTAACAGAACATTTCAAGCATTACCTGGCCTCTGTGAAGTTCACTGTGTACATGGACAACAATCCGTAGACACATCTGGACAATGCGAGACTTGGTGCCCTAGAGCAGCGGTGGATGGCCCGGCTAGCAAACTATGACTTCACCATGAAGTACCGGGCAGGCCGAGCCAATGCCAATGCAGATGCCCTATCGAGAATGCCCCACTTGCCCGATGAGGGAGAAGATCCAGATGAGTTGGAGGAAATAGAGCTTCCTGCATTCCACCGGTACGGGGCCACTCAGTACTCCCACCGTGTAAGAGACAAAGACTTGACCACTGTCATGTTCAATCCCTTACCTCACCACGGCTGGGCTGAAATGCAAGATAGTGACCCTGCAATTCGCCTGGTGAAAGACCTGTTGACCCAGGCAGACGCTAGCCCTGGCTCGGACGCTCCAGAGGAAGCCAAGCAGTTATGGAAGGAGAAAAGCAGGCTATTCCTCTACGAAGGTAAGCTGTGCAGAAGGCTTGTCAACCACCGGACGCACGAGCTGACCTGGCAGGTAGTGGTCCCGAGACGAGATGCAGCAATGGTCCTGGAGGCCTACCATGACAGAGCGGGACACTTCGGGTGGAAGAAACTGGAGTTCCTACTGAGAGAGCGGTTCTACTGGGTCGTAATGAGAGGGGCCATAGAGAAGTGGTGCAGGGACTGCAGCCCATGTAACCTCAGAAGGAAGGACGGTACCAGCCAGAAGACGCCCTTGATGCCCATCGTCACCAGGCAGCCTCTTGAGCTGGTAGCTCTGGACCATGTGAAACTGGCTCCAAGCCGGTCGGGCTACGTCTATGCCCTGACAATAGTGGACCACTATTCCCGGTTCCTGGTGGTGGTTCCTGTTAAAGACTTGACAGCCCAAACAGCGGCCAGAGCCTTCCAACAACACTTCTGCCATCCACACGGGTATCCGGAACAGGTCTTGACAGATTAAGGTCCAGCGTTTGAGGCTGAGATCTTCCAGGAGTTCTGCAACCTCTACGGCTGTAAGAAGATTCGGACAACGTCTTACCACCCACAAACCAACGGGCTATGTGAGAAATTGAATAATATCGTCATTGATCTCCTCAAAACGTTGCCCCTGGAAGAACGCAGCCTGTGGCCGGAGAAGCTGCCAGACCTGATAGACTTATACAACCATATCCCGGTGAATTCTACAAATTGCACCCCGGCTTACCTGATGAGGGCAAGACCAGGTAAGCTGCCGATAGACCTGGAGATGGGAGTCCTCCCCACCTCCCCAGATGCGGACTGGGATACGGAACGGCGGCTACAGTACAAGAAGGTACAGGAGAGTGTGGAGAGGAGTCTGGCTCAAGCGAGAGAAAAGCAAGAGAGGCTCTTCAACCAACACGCCCCTGCTGGTCCCCTGGAACCTGGTGAGCAGGTCCTGAAGCGGAAGAGACGGCTTCACAAGCTAGATGACCAGTGGGAGAGCGACCCGTACACAGTACTGCAGTCCAACCACAACAACCCGAAGGTATGTGTAATTACCAAGGATGGAGGAGAAACCACTAGCACCGTCTCCAGAGACCACCTAAAAAGGTGCCCCAAGCAACTACAGAGTGCAGGAGAAGATCAAGATGACCTTGAACCCGCAGAAGACAAGAAAGAAATGATCAGCACAGTTCTTGGAGAGTTCCCCCGGTCCTGGACTCGGATAAATGATGCAATAGTGGTACCCGTCCTACACTTCCTTCAACCAACCCAGCAGGAACCTACAGGAGAGCAGGAGGAATCAGAAGACCAAGCAGCCCTAGAGGCAGAAGAACCCATGCCAGCAGCCCAGGAGAGTCAACCCTCTGCTGACAGTGAGCCTGCCATACCTGCGGTAAGCCAAAGGACCCGCAGATAGCTGCCTGCACTGCCTGTAAACCCAGCTAGTAGCTGTACCCTGAATGCTAGTGGGGAAAGTCAGGTTAGACCACCACCAGACAGTGGGTTACGCAGGTCAACCCGGAGCACTAGGGGGCAAATACCAGCTCGCTGGAAGATCTAAATGCTGTATATTGTAAATGTTTTATGTTTGTTGCCTGGTTGCTAATTATGTTTTTCCAGTCTTTCTAGTTCATGGACTAACAGGTTATGGACGCTGAATAACCGGAACTGTCTTGTAGATAGTTGCACTTGGTGCCCTCTTTCGAAGATGGCCACGGAAGAAAAATCTGTCCGGTGTGGCCTCCTTGTGGCCCAAAGTAGAGAGCTCAGCCTTGTCGAGGAACTTGGGGTTTATGGAAACAGGTCCCCACACCGTGGAAAACTTCACACCTTGTTGGGTGACATGGACACCCGGTCACAGAAGCGCCGTGACCTCAAGGACAAAATATACTTGTATATATGATATGTTGTCATTTATATCCTGTATTTGTGTTTCCTGTTTAGTCCAGAGTACTAAATTTTACTAGGGGAGAATGTGTCACCCCAGGCCTGGATGCCACAAACAATAATCTGTGTCTGAGAGCAGGAGGGAGGTCCCCTGGTTAGGGACAATTAGCATACAGCACCTCCTGTCCCAGGCCAGCAGGGGGAGCTGGCTGCCCCTATAAAAGCTGGAACTGGGGGCAGGGTTAGAGAGAACTGGAAGACCTAGCTCAGGAGTGAGACTAGTCCCAGAGAAGGAGGGACAGTTCAGCTGTAGCTGAGGAGTCCGTGAGGCAGAGGAGAAACTGCAAGCCAGGGACAGAGGTGACGAGAGCCGGTCCTGGAAGAGAACCAATCTACCGGGCATTGGGGTCCGGAGCTGTCAGGGTTACAAGCCCAGCAGCAGAGAACCAACCTGCGAGGGATTTCAGGTCCCTTGGCCTAAGAAGCCTGGAGGCTCCGCCACACAGAGGGACCAGTACAGCGAGTAGCAAGCAACAGGTACCCAAGGCCCTAGTCGCATGCCATACAGGCGAGAAGTACACGGCCAGCTCAGGGACGTGGGCTATTACACCACGAAAAGGGGGATAGTCAGAAAGAGCATAGAGAGAACGGTAGGCCTACACACACACCCTGACCAGTGGGGCTCGCCCGAATGCTCTCAGACACCCAGGCCCATTCCTAACCGGTACTGTTGGGTCATTAATAATATCTACAATAAAGACCCTGAACTGTTTGAAGCGGACTCTGAACTCTTACTATTGCAGCCTGCACTATCACCCCCAACATCCACCTACACTGCCCTGAGGCTACACTCTTCCCGTGGGGAGTTATCCTACACCTGTGCTGCACACCAACACCAGCCTCAGCAGTCTGCCTCGCAGCGGCGGTTATCCCTGACCGCAATCCACGGGTGGCGTAGTCGGACATTCAAAACATTGATAAATAGACTGCCACCATTTGGTCTGACCACCCTGAGCCACGGGATCGGGTTGCCACTACTACCCCCATCAGCACCGTACACTAGAAGGCCCGGTTCCGTGTACCCCACGGCCCAGGGGGCGAGTCATGTGCATCAAATTATACATACACATATGGGGCAGTGGGGCTTCATACTATATACAGGTGCTTCTCACAAAATTAGAATATCATCAAAAGTTAGTTTATTTCAGTTCTTCAATGCAAAAAGTGAAACTCCTATATTATATAGAGTCATTACACACAGAGGGATCTATTATATAGAGTCATTACACACAGAGTGATCTATTATATAGAGTCATTACACACAGAGGGATCTATTATATAGAGTCATTACACACAGAGGGATCTATTATATAGAGTCATTACACAGAGGGATCTATTATATAGAGTCATTACACACAGAGTGATCTATTACATAGAGTCATTACACAGAGGGATCTATTATATAGAGTCATTACACACAGAGGGATCTATTATATAGAGTCATTACACACAGAGGGATCTATTATAAAGTCATTACATAGAGTGATCTATTATATAGAGTCATTACACAGAGGGATCTATTATATAGAGTCATTACACACAGAGGGATCTATTATATACAGTCATTACACACAGAGGGATCTATTATATAGAGTCATTACACACAGAGGGATCTATTATATAGAGTCATTACACACAGAGGGATCTATTATATAGTCATTACACACAGAGGGATCTATTATATAGAGTCATTACACACAGAGGGATCTATTATATAGAGTCATTACACACAGAGGGATCTATTATATAGAGTCATTACACACAGAGGGATCTATTTTAAGTGTTTATTTCTGTTAATGTTGATGATTATGGCTTACAGCCAATGAAAACACAAACGTCATTATCTCAGTAAATTAGAATACTTCATAACAACAGCTTGAAAAATGTTTTTAAAATCCGAAAAGTTGGCCTACTGAAATGTATGTTTAGTAAATGCCCCCATTACTTGTTCGGGCTCCTCGTGCATCAATTACTGCATCAATGCGGCAATGTGGCATGGAGGGATCAGCCTGTGGCACTGCTGAGGTGTTATGGAAGCCCAGGTGGCTTTGATAGCAGCCTTCAGCTCATCTGTATTGTGGGGTCTGGGGTCTCATCTTCCTCTTGACAATACCCCATAGATTCTCTATAATAGATTCTCTATGGGGTTAAGGTCAGGCGAGTTTGCTGCCAATCAAGCACAGTGATACTGTTGTGTGTAAACCAGGTATTGGTACTTTTGGCAGTGTAGACAGGGGCCAAGTCCTGCTGGAGAATGACATTTCCATCTCCATAAAGCTTGTGGGCAGAGGGAAGCATGAAGTGCTGTAAAATGTCCTGGTAGACGGCTGCGCTGACTTTGGTCTTGATAAAACGCAGTGGACCTCCACCAGCAGATGACATGGCCCCCCAAACCATCACTGATTGTGGATACTTCACACTAGACCTCCAGCAGCTTGGATTGTGGCCTCTCCACTCTTCCTCCAGACTCTGGGACCTTGATTTCCAAATGAAATGCATAATTTACTTTTCATCTGAAAACAACACCTTGGGCCACTGAGCATCAGTCCAGGTCTTTTTCTCTTTGGCCCAGGTAAGACGCTTCTGGCGTTGTCTATTGGTCATGAGGGGCTTGACACAAGCAATGCGACACTTGTAGCCCATGTCCTGGATACGTCTGTGTGTGGTGGCTCTTGAAGCAATGACTCCAGCAGCAGTCCACTCCTTGTGAATCTCCCCCAAATTTTTGAATGGCCTTTTCTTAGCAATCCTTTCAAGGCTGCGGTTATCCCAGTTGCTTGTGCACCTTTTTCTACCACACTTTTTCCTTCCACGTCCATTAATATGCTCGGATACAGCACTCTGTGAACAGCTGCTTCTTTAGCAATGACCTTTTGTGGCTTACCCTCCTTGAGGAGTGTGTCAATGACTGCCTTCTGGACATTTGTCAAGTCAGCAGTCTTGCCCATGATTGTGGAGCCTACTGAAACTGACTAATGGACCTTTTTAAATGCTTAGGAAGCCTTTGCAGGTGTTTCTTGTTAATTCTAATTTACTGAGATAATGACTTTTGTGTTTTCATTGACTGTAAGCCATAATCATCAACATTAGCAGAAATAAACACTTAAAACAGATCACTCTGTTTGTAATGACTCTGTATAATATATGAGTTTCACTTTTTGGATTGAAGACCTGAAATAAATTCACTTTTTGATGATATTCTAATTTTCTGAGAAGCACCTGTATGTAGCAGTGCGGCAATTATACTATATACAGTCAGGAGTATAAGTACTTGATACACTGACAATTTCGAAAGTTTTTCCACCTACAAAGAATGAAGAGGTCTGTTTTGTTCTACTTAACTGCTGCAACTTGGACCTTTAACAGGATTTATATTTGACCTATGAGAAAGCATACTATGTGTATTTGGCAGATTAACTCAGGCATGTTTATGATAAACTGAATACCTGGATTGGAGTCCTATTTGTATACAGAATATTGACTATTAATGCTGGCAGAGTAAGTCTTAGGCTATATTCACACTAGGTGTTTTTTTTCTGCAGCAAAACATAATCTCTTGGCAGGAAAGAAGTAGCGTCAAAAACGCAGGTTTTGGTGTGTTTTTTTGCAGTGGTTCTTGGTGCATTTTTGGTGCGTTTTTCAGGATCCCAAAGTTCAGCTTTGCTTCCACCATAGACACATGAAAACAAGTCACCATTGCAAGACATATGTTCATGAAAAAGTACACATTGCAAATGTAACGGGGGGGGGGGGGGTGAATTGGTCTGGAATGGTTTATCTAAGACCCTGGCAGTGCATTGAATTTGTAGGACACTATTTACTTTCACATTATGGTTTGCCATTGAGTTGCTCAGGCATTGTTCATTTTCACACCTCCCTGGGCCACACGTGTTGTTCAATCTCACACCTAGCTCAACCAATGTTTACTTTGTAGGCATCACTAATTTAATTAAACTGTAATAATCCAAGCTGCTATCTCAGGTGACCAAGACAAGATGGTTTAAACTTGGGAAAATCACAAAAGTAAATGTGTGTCACATACTTGCTTTTTTCACTAAAAACGCAGCAAAATGTTCACACTAGGCTTTTTTTCAGCATTTTTTTCCACCACCCTTTTTTTTAATGGGTGAAAAACGCTGAAACAAGTGACATACTCTATTGCAAAAAGCCATGGAAAGCACAAAATACTGAGGACAAATAAGCAAGCTTTGTGCATGAGATTTCGGAAATCTCATAGACTTTGTTGGTACTGTAAAACGCAGCTAAAAATTTGCATAAAAAAGCCCGCTAAAAAAACGTCTAGTGTGAATATAGCCTTGTATAACAGTTCGCCAATGAGTTAGGATATATGACCACGATGCAGAAATGCTGCGGATTTTTCCTAAGCGTTTCTGCATCTCCCTGGGTTGTCAAGCGCTTTGCCAAGTGATTTTAGCATCACTTGGAAAAGTGCTTGACAACTTGGTCACACTATATAATTCCATGCAACCGGCATGGATTTATATAGTGTGACCAAGTTACAATGCTGCAAATGCAGCATCAATAATAAAAAAAAAGAATAATAATGGTGAAAAATAAAAAAAAAACATTATACTCATCTTCCGATGGTCCTCGATCTCCTTCTCCGGTGCGTCCGGTGTCTTCGGCGGATCACGGTGCTGTAAAAGGACCTTCCATGACGTCATTTAGTCATGTGACAGGTCACGCGACCGCCGATGTCAGCGGTCGCGTGACCTGTGACATGACTAAATGGCGTCATGGAAGGTCATTTTACCACCGCGAGCAGCCGAAGAGCCAGCAGCACCGCCGGGAGCAGACAGGGGCCATCAGAAGGTAAGTATATGTTTATTTTTTATTTTAATTCTATTTTAACTACAGGTACTATGGTACCCGGGTCTGGAGGAGAGTCTCTTCATCTCCAGACCCGGGTACCATCCACGCATTGAGTCGCATAATATCCACATGTGTATTTGTAGTCATTCGGATGTTATGCGTTCCAATGCAAGTCAATGGCGGCTAAATCGCAGCGACTCTGCAGAATTAAAGGACGTGCTGCGGATTTTTCCGCAATGATAATCCGCATCGGAAATCTCTGCAGCATGTGCACAGCACATGCGGATTATCATTGGGGACCATTGCAGACCTATCACCAAGCGTTTTTTAAGTGTTTCCGCGGCGGAAGTTACGCTGCAGAAACGCCTAAAAAACGCATAGTGGGCACACAGCCTTAAAAGTTCTATGGTGAAGAAAAACACGTGAGATAATAAATGCAAAATATACAATATTTCCCATAATATGACTGAGGATATCTTTAGGGTGTATTCACTGTTTTTTCTTCTGCAGCAAAAATGCTGTGTTTTACAGTACCATCTTAGTGAATGACATTTCTGAAATCTCATTCACATGCTGTTTTTTTGCATTTTTTTTTAATCTGCAGCTTGTCAAGTCTTTCAGAGGTTTTGCAGCATTTTTCACCCATTCAAATGAATGGAAAAAAAAACACAAGTAAAAACACCTGAATTTTAAGCAGCGTTTTTCCTGCCTCCTTTGATTTTTGAGGTAGAAAAAAAATACTGCCAAAATCCAACTTGTGAACACACCTTTATCCTGGTTGTGTTCTAATTGGATATAAAATAGAACGGCCATGATAACATGGGTAGTTAATTGTATGGTGTTTTCACTTTATATAATACCAGGCCGCATTCTATTTGTGCAGAGCTGCTCCGTGAAGATTCTATCACAAGATTCCGTGATGACATCACAGGTGATGGTGACATCACTGCTCACAGTCGCTATATATACAATGCACATAGGCTCACCCGTGCCTTTCTTGGCTCTATAGTGACTGATAGCACTTGCAGTTTTTCACTATGGCTGGAATTGTTTTGGACATTCCTCAGGTAAAAGCACTATTGTTGATCCTTATGATCAATCGTCCTAACAGTGTGCTTCTACCACCCGATGGCGTCCTCAGCTTCACTCACCGGCTGGTGATGGAGCTAGTAAAGGATTGCCTCACCAAACACCGACAACGTCGTCTAACGTCAGACTATCTGACGGATTTACTTCAGAACATCAGGACATTACTACACCAGGTAAGTGGCGGACACTCTGCACAGAACATCTCAATATTAACAGATAATAATGGAGGGATAGAAGCTTTTTCTTCTAATATATCGTATTTTGCAGACCATAAGACGCACCAAAAATTTTTGGGAGGTAAATAGGAAAAACATTTATTATAATAAAATGGGGGTCTGTCTTATAGTCCTGTCTTATAGTCCGAATTTTCGGTTGCTTACTGAGGGGGGTGGTGGCAGTGGAGCGAGGTCACAGGAGGCAGAGTCGCTGCTGCAGGAAGTCGGCAGTAGGAGTGGGGCGCTGCTGCGGGCCCCAAGCTGGGAGGAGCGGGGTGTCCAGAAGGTGCGAGGCGGCGGGCCCTGGGCTTCAAGGAAATGTTAGCGGTAATTCAGGAGGGGAGGCCCTGCTCTGCTTATTGATTTCTCTGCAGTGGGCTTCAAGAAGTAGGCTACTGGAGATGGCCAATACGCAAATTGAGATCTCAGCTCGTCATTGAGCTGAGATCTAAATCTGCACATGCACTGCCTCCAGCGGCCATTTGCCTGAAGCCCACCGCCAGAAAATAAATGGGCAGAGCGGGGACTCCCCTCCTAAATCACCGCTAACATTTCCTTGAAGCCCAGGGCCCGCAGCCTCGCACCTCCTGGATACCCCGCTCCTCCCAGCTCGGGGCCCGCAGCAGCGCCCCACTTCTACTGCCGGCTTCCTACAGCAGTGACCCTACCTCCTGTGACCTCACTCCACCACAGCCACCCCCCTGGTAAGCTACATTCAGACAATTATTATTATTAATAATCTGTCTGATATGCTGGGGTGGAGAGTTCCAGAGTAGGGGGGATGCACGGGAGAAATCTTGTATGCGATTGTGGGAAGAGGAGATAAGAGGGGAGTAGAGAAGAAGATCTTGTGAGGATCGGAGGTTGCGTGCAGGTAAGTACCGGGAGACTAGGTCACAGATATATGGAGGAGACAGGTTGTGGGTGGCTTTGCATGCCAAGGTTAGGGTCTTGAACTGGAGTCTCTGGGTAATGTGGAGCCAGTGAAGGGATTGGCGGAGCGAGGGGAAAAGCCAGGGAATAGCGGGGGGACAGGTGGATTAGTCAGACAGCAGAGTTTAGGATAGATTGGAGAGGTGCGAGAGTGTTAGAAGGGAGGTCAAAAATTTTGGAAAAAAAGGCATCTTATAGTCCAAAAAATACGGTAAAACACAACGAGTCCCCAAATACAGTATGTAGTCATTGTATCTGCAGACAGAGAACCGATGTCACATACAATTTCCGCCTCCATTCTGACCGCTCTCATCTCAAAATTCTCCTTTCCATTTTTCCTTCTTTATAGGCTGAAGAAAGATCTCAGACTGAAGATTTGGCTGTCTTTAAAGAACTGGCCGAAAAAGTCCTATCTATACTAGAACGCTCATTGGAATGCCCGGTAAGGATCAATATTAATAGACGTATCTTAATCCACCGTATCTGAGGAGACTTTCTGAGAAAAGGTCTGAAGATGGCGCGGGATTTGTATCGTTACAATTGGTGCATCTGTAAATGTTGGTTTAGTCCTTCATGATTTATGTATTTGGTGATTTAGTGAAATCTTCCACATATTAATTATATATATTATATCTATCAGGAAACAACAGGAGGCGACGCCAAATATGGGCAAAATGTGACCCCGAAAATCCCTGACCCTAATAGGAGTCAGCCGGAGCTGAACAGCGATCTGATTACAGGTGAGCGATCACCCGACCTTCTACAAGGAATGTCCAGATATTACAGAGGACGGAGGATAATGTTAGATTTACTCTCTACTCTGTGTAATGGGAACCTGGCAGCACATTGTTACATATAGAAGTAGTGGTGTGACGGTATAGGCCATTGTCCCCTAATAATAATTGTTTGTAGAAATCCAATGTGCCAGTCAGGAGAAATGTAAAGTAGACGCCATATACAAATCAGAATGGAAGTGCGCTGGGGGCGAGAAAGAAGAAATCAAAGTGCAGTGACACGCCCCCAGTGCACTTCCAGGCTAATTTGCAAATCTCTCCTATGTTTCAGCTCTCTTACCATCACTCGTATGTGCAGCGTGGGTGGGGGCTTCCTCATTCATGTGGTGGAGGGTCCATTCTGCAGTGCTATAGCAAGTAACATGAAATAAATTAAATTTAAATTGCATTACTGCTCTAGAAAATGGGAAAAAACTAAGATACTGAGCACATAATTTGACGAATTCATGAATGCCCAGCAGCCAATGACAAGGCGATCTTTTTGTTGGAATCCTCTCCTAATGTGAATCCTCTCCTAGGCTGAAGCCTACATTTATATGGGTAGGTAGGATCCTGTTGTAATTAAAACCACCCCGGGCTGATGTGTGGAGATAGGTTCCCAGCAAAAAAGGTCGCCTTGCCTTGACTGCTGGGCATGCACCGAGCAAAAGAAGGTCGCCTTGCCGTGGCTGCTAGGCATGCACCCAGCAAAAGAAGGTCGCCTTGTCGTGACTGCTGGGCATGCACCCAGCAAAAGAAGGTCGCCTTGTCGTGACTGCTGGGCATGCACCCAGCAAAAGAAGGTCGTCTTGTCGTGACTGCTGGGCATGCACCCAGCAAAAAAAAAGGTCACCTTGCCGTGGCTACTTGGCATGCACCCAGAAAAAGAAGGTCGCCTTGCCGTGGCTGCTGGCCATGCATGAATTGGCCAAATTATGCACTAAGTATCTTCCTTTTATCCTATTTTCTACAGCAGTAATGCAATTCAAATTTCATTTATTTCATGTTTACATGCTATAGCATTACAGAGTGTAACTTTGTTAGTTATATATTTGGATGGCTACTCTTAGTATGCACCTGTTCACACCCATTTTCTTTTCGGAAGTGATGGTCAGTCTTTTGTTATTTATGAAGGGGTTCCTCCATCATTTACATTACATTTATCTATGGATTCCCCGTATATTCTCATATTTAGAATCCCCATATAACGAGTATTAATCCCATTTACAGACATCTTGTCATTTCTCCGTTATATTGCTGTATTATCTATGTAGGAATAATATCCTCTAATACATTTCATTTCTTCATCATTATTTTAGAAACAACTGAGCTGTCGAATCCTAACAATGGAATTAGTGAGATCCCGGAGATCCAAGAATCCGTAAGTATCATAGAGGGGGATGCGTGTGTGTCATCAGATCATGGGGTGTGAATGACTCGTCCAGTATTATCCCCCATACAACCATGGAACGTCTCTATTCTAAGTGTAGATGACCCTATGGTGTTAATTACATTTGAATTACAGGGAATCTGTCACCAGGTTTATGCTATTTGGTCTGAGAGAAGCATGATGCAGGGACAGAGACCCTGATTCCATGTGTTGATTACTTTACTCGGTGGAGCAGTTGTGATAAAATCACTATTTTTTTCTGCTGCAGAGCTCTGAATGCTGAGTCTTGTATAACCCCGCCCACACCATTGATTGGCAGCTTTCTGTGTACACTGTGCATAAGCAGAAAGCTGCTAATCAGTGGTGGAGGCAGGGGTACAGAGCAATAGGACTACCTGGCTAGACAGATAGTCTTCTAGTGATAATCTACTGATTTTATTGAAACAGCCACACACAGCCTAGTAAGTAACACATCACTGGAATCAGGGTCTCTGCCCCTACATCATGGTGCTTTCAGAATACATAGCAAACACCTGGTGGCAGATTACCTGTAAGTCCTCCTCTGTGTGATCTCCCACATTATCCAGAATGTTATAGTAATGTATGATGACCGTTGCAGGGCGGCTCCAGGATTTTGTGGGCCCTGGGCGAAAGAGTCTCAGTGGCCCCTTTAACACATACCACGATTCATGATGCACAGATACCGCAGATAAATATATATATATATATATATATATATATATATATATATAGTACAAGCCCGAAGATTTCACTTCTTACATTACATGAGCGATATCTATTGTAAATTCCACAATAACTCAGAAAGCGGCGAATCCTCACAGCTCACAGTGCAGACCGGACAGTAATGTCCTCCACACAGTATAATGGCACCACATAGTCCTCTATACCGTATTATGAGCTCCATATATTGCTCCATATAGAATAATGGACCCCATAAAATGCTCCACGCAGGCTATGCCCCCATATAATGCCCCATGCAGGCTGTGACCCCACACATAATGCCCCATGCAGGCTGTGCCCCCCCCATAATGCCCCATGCAGGCTTTGACCCCCACATAATGCTCCATGCAGGCTGTGACCCCCACATAATGCCCCATGCAGGCTTTGACCCCCCACATAATGCCCCATGCAGGCTGTGCCCCCCCCCACATAACGCCCCATGCAGGATGTCCCCCTCCCACATAATGGCCCATGCAGGATGTCACCCCCCATATAATTCCCCATGCAGAATGTCCCTCCCACATAATGCCCCATGCAGGCTGTGCCCCCAAATAATGCCCCATGCAGGCTGTGCCCCCCCACATAATGGCCCATGCAGGATGTCACCCCCCATATAATTCCCCATGCAGGATGTCCCCTCCACATAATGCCCCATGCAGGATGTCCCACCCCACATAAAGCCCCATGCAGGATGTCCCCCACACATAATGCCCCATGCAGGATATCCCCCCCACATAATGCCCCATGCAGGATGTCACCCCCCATATAATTCCCCATGCAGGATGTCCCCCCCACATAATGCTCCATGCAGGATGTCCCACCCCACATAATGGCCCATACAGGATGTCACCCCCCATATAATGCCCATGAAGAATATCACCCCCCATATAATGCCCCATGCAAGATGTCCCACCAACACATACTGCCCCATGTAGGATGTCACCTCTCACCCCATATATTGCCCCATGCAGGATGTCACCTCTCACCCCATATAATGCCCCATGCAGGATGTCACTTCTCCCCCCATATAATGCCCCATGCAGGATGTCACCCCCCATATAATGCCCCATGCAGAATGTCACCTCTCACCCCATATAAAGCCCTATGCTTGATGTCACTTCCCCCCACCCATATAATGACCCATGCAGGATGTCACTTCTCCCCCTCATATAATACCCCATGCAGGATGTCACCCCCCTATATAATGCCCCATGCAGGATGTCCCCCCCATATAATGCCTCATGTAGGATGTCACCTCTCACCCCATATAATGCCCCATGCAGGATGTCACTCCCCCCAAATAATGCCCCATGCAGGATGTCACTCCCCCCATATAATGCCCCATGCAGGATGTCACTTCTCCCCCCCATATAATACCCCACGCAGGATGTCCCTACCTCCCCCCATATAATGCCCCATGCAGGATGTCACTTCTCCCCCCATATAATGCCCCATACCTCCATACATAAAAAAAAAAAATCAAATGCTCACCTCACTGCTCACCAGCTGTGGAGAGGTAAGTATTGTGCCGGCCGTGGTCCTGGGCAAGCATGGGGGGGGGGGCAAGGCCCACTAGCTGGCGCTGGCACCACTCTCCTCTGCTCACCGGTCCCATAGCGCGCCAGGGTGCCCGACAGCAAGTGGGCCCCTCGCCTACTCAGGGCCCCGGCACTTGCCTGGGTGTGCAGGGTGCTAGCGCCAGGTCTGCCCAGCGTCCGGTTTGTATTCTCCCAACATCATATCAGTGTAAATCATCTGGGACATAATATGGGGGGAGAAGTTTTTGCATCTGTAACTTTTTTCCTGCATCTTCAATAAATCAGTATTATTTCTTATTCTTTTATAGAGCGTGATGGATTCATTGGTTCCGGCGAGAAAGCCGCATATGAGCGACTATGAAACTTCCAAACTCATCAGCAGTGGAAATTTTGGGTGAGATTTCTGTTGCCATAATCCACATTTCTCAGGGTTCCCTATGACAATGCTTCTGCCCCTGCACTCTGCCATTCAGTGTTATCATAGGGAAATTATATGATCTGTAGCAAATCAAACTGTAAGGAAAGCAATTTAAATAATATAATTACATATAATATAATATATAATAATATAATATTATTACATTCGCCTGTGCTAGACCCTCATCTGTTCTTTTGCTGCCTCCTCCACTTGAGCTTTTCTGCTCTCCACTCTGATCTTTGTTTTGATGGGGGGGGCTCCATTATGAAGCTGATCAGAGAAGTTGGCTACACATGGTCACATGAAGGGTGACACCATATTGACGTCAATGACATCTACACCCTCCACCATGACCATGTGGGCCCAATCACTGGCCTCAGCAGCAGAAGAGAGCCCTGGAGCACATTCATTTTGGACCAATTTTATTTGCACTAAATTATATTTGGTCAGTTATAGCGAATCTGCCCAAAGATAATTTCGATAGATTCTCGTATCTATAATGTGACCTGGGTGATGGCTCCGGCAGAAGTGGCATTGTGGAGACCTCCCATAGGTGATCTATGTAGTGCTATTTTATGTATTTCTAGATGTGGATTTATAGTGGCGGCCAGACTTCTAGTATTAAACATATGCAAATTGTCTCTTCAGAGAGGAAGCAAACTAGAACTCCACCTATAGGAAGTAGCAATCCTAAAAGTCAATATCGACCCTTTAACAAGCCTTGTCACATGACTTAGGATAATAGCCAAAACCAAAATCTCAATTTGCAGGAACTGTGTTCTGGGGTACTGCCCCTCTTCAGTGCAAAGTGTGAGATATGGTTTGACTGGGTGAGAGGTGTCTGACCGGTATCCAAGGGGTTGACGTTTCTCCTTGCGGACATGAGGAGACTTTTAAGCCGCAATGCTCCTCTGGGAAATAGGATTGCTACTTCCTATAGGTGGCACTAGGGTGCTAGTTCTCTTCCTCTCTGAAAAGAGACAATTTGCATATTTCCCAGAAGAGCATTGCAGCTTAAAAGTCTCCTCACCTTGACATGCTTAACATGTCACTCTCCGCAAGGAGAAACGTTACCGCTTGGATCCCGGTCAGATGCCTCTCACCCAGCCAAACCATATCTCACACTTTGCACTGATGAGTGCTTGTACCCCAAAACATAGTGTCCGAAAATTGAGATTTTGGTTATGGCTATTATTCCATGTCATGTGATAAGGCTCGTTAAAGGGTCGATATTGACTTTTAGGATTATTACTTCCTATAGGTGGCACTAGAGTTCTAGTTTTCTTCCTCTCTGAAGAGACAATTTGCACATTTCCCAGAGGATCATTGAGGCTTAAAAGTCTCCTCACCTTGACAAGCTTAACATGTCACTCTCCGCAAGGAGAAATGTTACCCCTTGGATACCAGTATTAAACATATAATGATTTCTATAGATGGATTATTAATAAGGATTTATTATAACCGATGGATTCTCCTTCTCTCCAGGGCCGTCTACTTAGTGCATCATAAAGACTCACACCAGACCTTTGCTATGAAGAAAATGGCTAAGCGGAACCTAAATACTGCACAGAGATTGGAATGGGCCTTTCTGGAGAGGGACATCTTAACATTTGCTGATTGTCCATTTGTGGTCTCCATGCTCTGCTCCTTTCCAACTAGATCTCACCTGTGTATGGTCATGGAGTATGTAGGAGGTAAGACACATCTATTGTATTATATTCAGCCCATGTCGGCTTTCATCTTATCACTGCTCATATCATTAGGACATTGTTGGTTACATCCCCACAGAGCATTTACTATAGGTTATCTATTACCAAGATGCTCGTAAATTCATTGATCTTGGTGCAGGGGCGCTATGGGGCTCATCAGTCGGAGGGGGTCTGTCGACGCTCGGCAGTGGGCAGCATCCCTCCACCTGTCATCACAATTTCAGCGGTATTTGCTTCTTCAAGGAGGTGGGGCTGGTGGGGGCAAAAATACTGAGTAGGTGGCTAGTAGGGGCCAAAATACTGAAAGGGGGCCGTATGACTAGATATGGGGGGACTGTGAATGCTGAGTGGAGGTCATCATATTAAGTGGGGTGCTGTGGGGGTCCTCACTCTATATGGAGGCCCCCATTCTGTGTGGGGACATCATACTGAGTGGGGAGTTATGCGGACCATTATATCGTGTGAGGGACTGTGGGAACCATTATCCTGAGTGGGAGGGTTGCTGTGGGTGCCATCACACCGAGTAGGGGGTTGTGGCTGGCCTCCTTCTAAGTGGTGGCCTCCTTAGGAGGATTCACTGTGGGGATACCATACTCATTGAGTGTGGGTGTGGGCATTTTTGGGAGCATCATACTCTAAAATGGCCATAAAAGTTGTATTGCTGGTGAGAACACCAAGCTGCTTCAACAGGGATATAAATATATTTCTTTTTTATTTTTTAGGGTGGGGGGCAATTACAACTTTTGATATGGGGTCTTGTGATTTCTATGTGCGCCACTATCTGTGTGATCTCCCCAGGATGTTTCCGCTCACTGCTCATTATACATCATGGTTATCTGCTCGTGGTATATCATGGTTATCTTCTGTATAAACCCCTCACCGGTCATATTTCCTTTCTTCTATAGGTGGAGACTGTGGGACCCTTCTAAGCACCAGGGGTCCTTTCTCTGTCCCCATGGCCCGCTTGTACTTTGCAGAGGCGGTACTTGCCGTGGAATACCTGCATAGTTACGGTGTGGTGCACAGAGATCTGAAGCCGGAAAAGTAAGTGCCCCCGTAGTATAATAAAGTGGGGAAAGTTGTCATTTATTATCATTCAGTCTGTGAGGCTAAAACCATCTTCTCTTTTGCAGCCTCCTGATTACATCTACTGGACATATTAAAGTTACCGATTTTGGGATTTCAAAACTTGGTCTAATGATACCGAAAACCAACACCTACAAGGAATTAGCAGTGGACATCTCCAGAGAGTTCCAGGACCGTGAGGTCAGCATCACCTACAAGAACTTAGCTTGTTATTTGCAAATCTCATCACACTATTGTCTCTTCTCTACGTTCTTCCTTTCTAGAGAACTTGTCCACTAATATTTTATCTTCTGCATTGTGTTTTACCGATGATAACTTGTCATAATAATTGTTTCATCGATTCTCATCTCTATCTTCTGTTGGTTTCCAGTTCTGTGGCACCCCATGTTACATAGCCCCAGAGATCATCCTGAAAGAAGGCTATGGAAGACCTGTTGACTGGTGGTCATTGGGGATCATCCTGTATAAATTCCTGCTGGGATGTGTACCATTTGATGCTGATTCCCTCACTGAGCTTTATAAAAGGGTTGTCATTGGTGAGTAGAATAATCCGATCATTGCGTTGATTGGTTACATTTGTTTAGTTATTTCCTTTGTTTTATGTTACAGTCCAGTAAAGAGGTTTTATTTTCTGTAATTTTCTATGTAACAGGAGAACTAATTTGGAATTGTGATCACGCTCCACCCCTGGATGCTCAGAATCTCATCACTGAGCTGCTCAGAAGAAATCCTGTGCGTAGACTTGGGACAGGTAACAGATATACTAGTATTAATATTCCCTTATTAGACCAAGGACATATCGCTCATGTCCATGTAGATCAGCATTTCTCTATCAGCTCATCTACTGTATTTCTAGTTCTCCACACTAAGACTTTCAGTTTATTTCCTTCATGTCGGCTCAGTTTTGTCATTAGTTCAGATTACGATAAACTGTTCAGATATGGAGCCATCCCTGACTATGTCCGCATCACTTTTGTTTTTCTTTTTCTAGGAGGAGCATTTGAGATCAAGGTTCATCCATTCCTGAGTGACTTGGACTTTGACAACATTCTGAGCCAGGAGCTGGAGTATGTTCCTCAGCTTGTTTCAGACGCAGACACCAGCTTATTTATCAGTAAGTAGAAGGAGACGTCATCTAGACTAAGCGACTGTTTGTCTCATCTTCCCTAATATGTGATCATCTGTTCCCATTAATATTAGTGATAAATAGTGACTGTGTTATACTGACAACCTCTAATAATACTTCATTACCTATTTCTTGTAGATCATTCTGATATAAACAAACATCTTGTCTCAAAGGATGAGGAAGGCACAAGTGAGAACAATGAGAGCCTTGACTTCCAAAATTTTACGTCATCTTCTGAAAAGCTTTGTAAAGTAAGTATGTGATTAATAAATCCAAAATATGTTAAAAAAATAAAAAAAACTCTAAAAGTACATAAAAAAAATATTTTATATCTTATTTTTATCCGTATTTAGCTCTGTACCATCGCTACCAGGATGGTGAACAATGAGGATCCCAATGCCCCTCCAGAGTATACACAAGAAACCAACACAAACATCTCAGAAATGTGAGTAGATTAGAAAGGGTCATTACTGGGAGTTCCAGGCTGATCTATGTACACAACACCAAATATAGGACATAAATAACAGAATATCAAATGCAGCATTCACCGCTTCATGGTTAACGGTCATTGTACTTTTGGCTTCAGAAAATGCAGAAGATAACAGCCCATAATTGTGGCATGTCATGCATTTTTAGCACTGCCTACTCTGTAGGAGAGCTGTAGTATTACTTGCCAGACATTCTTGGTAGTTGTGTTCTGATCCATGGAAGGTAGTTTTGAGCAGAAAACCTTCCCCACTATGACGGTGATATGTCCTATTAGGCCTTATAGTCAGTGTTCTTATAGTGAGACAACCCATTTTATACTGTGTTTACTTACGATTTACATGTTTTTCTTCTTCAAACAGGCAGAAAGAATCTGTTCCTGTATGTAATACAGACGATGCTGTTACCATCTTGCCACCCTCGTCCCCATTGCCAGGTATGTACATGTCTACAGCACCAACAATGTGAATGTTGACTTCAAGGCTCAAATATTTCCACATGGTTTTTCTGGTCTACTATGTTATCCATGTTTCATGGATCTCAGCTATGTTGACCATTGGTTCGTACTGTATCCCTATTTCCCTAATTTTTTACAGGAGTTTTTTTTCATGTATTCTGTATATTACGTTGTATCATCTAGTAACCTAGTGAGATATAGCGACTGTGTTATACTGACACCCTCTAACAATCCTTCCTTACCTATGTCTTGTAGATCACTCTGATGAAAACAACCATCTGGTCTCAGAGGATAAGGAGGGCACAAGTGAGGACGATGAGAACTTTATCTTCCGAATATTTGCATCATCATCTTCTGAGAGGCTTTCTAAAGTAAGTATGTGATCGATAAATCCAAAATATGTACAAAAAAGGATCTACAAAATTAAAAAGTATATATATTTAATAACTTATTGTTATCCACATTTAGCACTCTACCACCACTAACGGGATGGTGAACAACAAGGATCCCAAGGCCCCTCCAGAGTGTACACCAGAATCCAACACAAACATCTCAGAAATGTGAGTAGATTATGGGGTCATTACTGGGAGCTCCAGGCTGATATATGTGCACAACATCAAATATAGGACATAAATACCATAATATCAAATGCAGCATCCACCGCCCCATGGTTATGAGTCATTGTGCTTTCAGCTTTCGGAATTGTTGGAGATAACAGCCCATAATTGTGGCCGGTCATGCACTTTTAGTGCTGCCCTCACTGTAGGAGAGATGTAGTATGAAATACCGGTCATTCTTGGTAGTTGTTTTCCTCTCAGCTCTCTATAAAAGGTAGTCTTGAGCAGAAGACCTTCCCCACTATGACAGTCATATGTCCTACTAGTCCTTATAGTCGGTGTTCTTCTAGTGAGACAACCCCTTTTATATGGAGTTTACTTGAGATTTACATGTTTTTCTTCTTCAAACAGGCAGAAAGTATCTGTTCCTGTATGTAATACAGACGATGCTGTTACCATCTTGCCACCCTCGTCCCCATTGCCAGGTATGTACATGTCTACAGCACCAGCAATGTGAATGTTGACTTCAAGGCTCAAATATTCCCACATGGTTTTTATACAATACTATAGGTCTCTTATGTTATCCATATTATGACAAAGCAGATCCTATAAGAAGATATTGTTATTGATTTTTGTTTTTAAATTTTTCATCAGAATTTCCATCTCATGAAGAAAGAAAATCGGCAATAAATCTGAGTATGGAGCAACAAAACTCAGAAAATGGAAAAAATGGGAAAAAGAGACGAGGTAAGTGTGAGAATCAACTCCATGTTGTGTGATGTCAGTGAGAATAATTAATGTGGAGTAGATGTCATCTGTCAGTGATGGGATTGTCACATGTATGTGTAGCACCCTGAGGATTCGGCTGCTACAGGGGTATTGCACCTCAACCCAGAGGTGTGATATTCCACTCCCGGGTAAGGATGGAGTGTGGAACTGAGCTCAGATAGACTGCATGCACTATATACATCCCATTTCAGAGGAGCAGGCCGACGGTACTCCCACTTAGAAATGTGCAGGTACAACCGAGCCTGTTCCTGGCTGGAGTGGGAGGGGGGTGGTACATCCCATGTAGTGTAGGGGCAGATAGGGGGAGCAGTCTGGGTAAAGTTAGGAGCTCATTGGGTGCTGGTCACCTGAGCTCACACATAGAGGGTGTATATAAGGTGGGCACCAACTAAGATCAGGGTCAGACGCAGAGAGTCAGTCAGCTGCAGAGAACAAGTCAGGAGCAGAGGAGAAAAGAAAGACCAAGACCCAGAGTGAGAGAGGAGAAAAGAGAAAGACCCAGAGAGGGAAGACTGAAGGGACCCAAGAACCCAAATTAGAGCACCGGGTGAGGAGTCAGCATCAGGGTACCGGAACCCAAGCTGGTGGGGGCAAAAACAATCCCTAGCCAGAGACCGGAGATCGTGGGCAGCGTTTGCCACGGTCACCCATCACATTCACCCCGAAGGCACACCACATGAAGGGTCAGGGAACCCAGGGCCAAGGGTGTCCCAACAGAAGGCCCGAGGGAGCTGGACCTAGGTGAATCACTGGTGGGGACGGCTGAAGAAAGGACAGAGGGAGAGCTCAGGGCCACGCTCCGGACTTGTTTGGGGGTTGGCTGGATCCAGGACCTGGTGGACGCAGCACGGCTCGGGTGGTCACTAGCAGCTGGAGTGACCAGTACAACATCTGCAGTAAGTAAACACCCTTAACTGCACAACCCGAGTCTGTCTTCATTGCCGGCTGCACCGCACCACCACAACCCCCATCCTCTGCGCCTGTCCCCTCTGAGGCTATACCCCTCCCGTTGGGGGTGATCCCACCAAGCTGCGCATCCACCATCAGCCTCAGCGGACCCTGCTGCAGCGGCGGCCACAGTGACCGCATCACAACGGGTGGCGTAGTCGACACAAAAGAACTTTAGTAACATCTGTAAAGCTGCCACATAACACTGAGCTTGACGCCCTGGGCACGGGGCCGGGTCACAGCCGCTCGGAGACTACAACCCCCCATCTGATCCGGTGCCGGGTATTCCCCTCAAAAAGGAATATGTCCCAGGGGGCGCGTCAACTTTGGCGTAGTCGGCAGGATTACGTGCCCGCAACACCCGGGTACTGCGTGCCTGAAGAAAAGTGCAAGTTTACCTCAGAAAGAAGTCTCCCGCCGGTTCCGGAGGGTCCACGCCATCGGACTCCATCACCAGTCGTTTCCCGCCGATTGTCCGCCATTTCCAGCTTGTTCCCGCCATCTGCAGAGTTTCCCGCCACTGGACGACGCTTCCCGCCAAAACCGCAGATTTCCCGCCTTGGAAGAGCAGCGGACGCCATTATGGGCGTGCCAAAGGAGGGCAAGAGGCCACCTCCCATCGTGGGCCGGGACAGAAAATGGCGCCAAAAGTGGAAACCGCCCCCACCAACAGAGACTGTGATGCTGGAGGTGTCTGTCAGCGTGAAAGAACTACCCCTGGAGCTGACAGTCACCGAGTTGCCCCGGGACCGCCCTCGAAGGGGGAGGAGACGAAAGAAAAGAGCAAAGATGGGTGTCGCTTGGAGCAGTCTGGAGCGAGCGCACCCGGAGGCAGGAAGCCTGGAGAGGAGCAGCAGAAAAGCTCACCCGGAGATGGAGAGAAAGCAGAACAGCACCGGCCCGCTGGCCAGGAGTCTGCTAGAGACCGAGGAAGGAGGGCAGAGCAGCACCGGCCCGCTGGCCAGGAGCCTGCCGGAAGCAGAGCAGAGCAGCACCGACCCGATGGTCAGGAGCCTGCTAGAGTCCACAACCCCGCTAGGTCTAGCGGAGATCCTTGCACAGCTCCCCCGAGACCGGGAGTGTGCACAAACTGCCCTGGAGGGCCTCGCACGGAGGATGGCCCGGGTACAGCGGGAGATACTGGCGGAGTGGAGCCGGGAGATGGCTCAGCACGCAGAGACCAGTCAGCGGAGCACGCTACCCTGGAAGAGGAAGCAGACCGCCTCTGAGGATGGCGCGGGAGGACCCAAGGCCGGAGACGGCGCCGAGGAGGGAGCCGAACGCATGGAGGCAGGTAAAGGGGACGCCTATACCCCAAGCCGTGACACCGCTCACCTGCCCCAGCTCCCCGTCGCAGAGCCCGAAAGTCCCCCTGCTGTGCCCGTAGCCGCCACGTCACCGCAATGGACTAGGCCCCGACCGGAAGCCGCCGCAGCGACCCCTGTGACGTCACGCGCCTCGACCCGGAGCGTGACAAAGCAGGAAATACCACCAGCCTGGTCGCAAGGCCTAGTACCCCCGGGCGCCGCATCACCAACAGCGCCCCCTACCTCCGCGGAGCCTCCGGCCTGGCCGCAAGGCCAGGTAGCCCAGGGCGCCGCCGTCCTAACGGTGCCCTTCACCTTCCAGGTGCCCCAGGCCTGGCCGCAAGGCCTGGGCAACCCGGGCGCCACCACCACCGCGCCCGCGCCCGTAAAACCAAGGGTGCCACACCTGGGGGAGGACTTGTTCAGCCAGCTCACATGGCCGGACGGGTCTGAAGTTACAACCAGCTATAAGCAAAGAGCAGGAGGAAGACGCCGTTGAGTGCGGCAGAGCAAGTGATGTAAATAGTTACCCGACCGGGTACCAAAGAAACTGTTGATACATATATATATAGTCCCCGTTGGGACCAGTGAACTGTTACCCGTTAACCCCTTCATCCTACAGGCTGAGGACTGTGAGCAGCCATTCCCTTCCCTCTACCTTGCCGAGGACTGAGAGCGGCCAACTTTCCCTGTAAATAGTTGCGCGTCCTAAAGCGCCCCCTACCGGTTTTATAAGAAAACCAGATTTTCTAAGAGACTGTCGCACTTTTCCCGGACACACGGTGCACAGTGTCCGGAGGAGGAACCAGAGACAAGAGAAGTCTACGAGAATGTTTATATAAAAAAGTTTTATATATATAATGTTTTATATGTTTTATATGTTTATATGAAAAATTTTGTATGTTTTGGTGTTATTTATGTCTTTACAGCCCGAGGACGTGCTGTGATTTACCAGGGGGGAATGTAGCACCCTGAGGATTCGGCTGCTACAGGGGTATTGCACCTCAACCCAGAGGTGTGATATTCCACTCCCGGGTAAGGATGGAGTGTGGAACTGAGCTCAGATAGACTGCATGCACTATATACATCCCATTTCAGAGGAGCAGGCCGACGGTACTCCCACTTAGAAATGTGCAGGTACAACCGAGCCTGTTCCTGGCTGGAGTGGGAGGGGGGTGGTACATCCCATGTAGTGTAGGGGCAGATAGGGGGAGCAGTCTGGGTAAAGTTAGGAGCTCATTGGGTGCTGGTCACCTGAGCTCACACATAGAGGGTGTATATAAGGTGGGCACCAACTAAGATCAGGGTCAGACGCAGAGAGTCAGTCAGCTGCAGAGAACAAGTCAGGAGCAGAGGAGAAAAGAAAGACCAAGACCCAGAGTGAGAGAGGAGAAAAGAGAAAGACCCAGAGAGGGAAGACTGAAGGGACCCAAGAACCCAAATTAGAGCACCGGGTGAGGAGTCAGCATCAGGGTACCGGAACCCAAGCTGGTGGGGGCAAAAACAATCCCTAGCCAGAGACCGGAGATCGTGGGCAGCGTTTGCCACGGTCACCCATCACATTCACCCCGAAGGCACACCACATGAAGGGTCAGGGAACCCAGGGCCAAGGGTGTCCCAACAGAAGGCCCGAGGGAGCTGGACCTAGGTGAATCACTGGTGGGGACGGCTGAAGAAAGGACAGAGGGAGAGCTCAGGGCCACGCTCCGGACTTGTTTGGGGGTTGGCTGGATCCAGGACCTGGTGGACGCAGCACGGCTCGGGTGGTCACTAGCAGCTGGAGTGACCAGTACAACATCTGCAGTAAGTAAACACCCTTAACTGCACAACCCGAGTCTGTCTTCATTGCCGGCTGCACCGCACCACCACAACCCCCATCCTCTGCGCCTGTCCCCTCTGAGGCTATACCCCTCCCGTTGGGGGTGATCCCACCAAGCTGCGCATCCACCATCAGCCTCAGCGGACCCTGCTGCAGCGGCGGCCACAGTGACCGCATCACAACGGGTGGCGTAGTCGACACAAAAGAACTTTAGTAACATCTGTAAAGCTGCCACATAACACTGAGCTTGACGCCCTGGGCACGGGGCCGGGTCACAGCCGCTCGGAGACTACAACCCCCCATCTGATCCGGTGCCGGGTATTCCCCTCAAAAAGGAATATGTCCCAGGGGGCGCGTCATATGATTGCTGACAATGACCCCTGACCTCTGTATGATAATATTCCTCTGCCGTCCGGCCACAGTGACTGCACAGCATTATCATGTAATATGGAGTCCCATCACTTACATTATATTTATTTCTCTTCTCATAGGTTCCATCTTCCGCCGGATCTTATCATCCTGCCGGCGTGGATTATCCAGGGCTGCTCGCGCATTTGCATGCTGTCACTGTTGCCCTAAAACCATCTAAAAGACGGGACACCGAAGCATCCAGCGCCCTGAAGTCCAGCAGATCCATCATCACTGCTGGAGCTGTATAGAAGGACCTTCACCATCTACCTGTGGCCTTCTGACTGGTCAACCTGGACAAGTTTCAGTAACGCCTCTGTCATCGGGCTCCGCGGTATTCATACTGCTCGTCTGACTTGTCATTTCCTGATCACCTGGTATCTGACCTCGGCTATCTTCCTGACTTTGATTTAGTCTATTGATAATGTTCACGATTTTATTCATCCCATTATTAATTAAAAAAAAGTAAAATCTGTTACTGTTGCTCTGATTCCTTTTTGTGTTGAATTCACAAATACTTGTAACTCACTAATTGCTCTTCTTCTCACTAAATGTATTTCTCATTATCCTTAATGCAGCAGTCAGTCTCATATTTCTGTCCAGCAGTTACACTGGTGCCTCCACCCTGTACCAGTCATTACACTCATCCACAAACCTCTCCACACTGCTGCACAGTCCTGCATCTCTACCATATCTACACTCCAATGAGCTAAGATTAACATCCTCCATAATCAGGACCTCCCACTCTCATGTCCAAGACATTTTCTCTGCTGCACCAGCTCTCAGGAGTGCACTACTGCAGGCAATCAGGTTTATTCCCACTATCAGAAATTTTAAGTGTGCAGTAGAAACAGATTATTTGTGGCAGGACTATCAAATCACCTCACTATTCTAAGTTTTTCCTACAGCACTCAGTAGCACTTAATATTTGTACATATACAGATAATGGTTGGTGACTGGTTCATGCAGCCTTAATTCCACAAAGATAGAAATAAAAGGTCAACATGTTTCATACATCCAAACCATCCTTAATCATGGCAGAAAAACATAATTTTAAGTTCCCACTATGAATATTTGGTGAGATATCACAGCTGTGTATTTTCACAGCACAAAGAACGCATCTTACAGATCAGCAAATCACAGTGTGCTGACGCTTAGTGTTGTAGTTTTGAACAACACCATTCATTTTATCATATAATGTGTTGAAAAATGAGAAAAAATGCCAGGTTTGGGTTCCTTCATTTTACAGTGTGTATTGTGTTGTAAAAACAAACTGACAAAATGATTCAGAGTCAGTAGTACGATTACTGTGATACCAAACTTATAAGGTTTATATATATATATATATATATATATATATATATATATATATATATATATATATATATACAGTGTTTAGCATAGATCAGTACACCCAAATAGATTTGTCAGCAAACCTGTAGTTTCCTTTCAGAATCATCATTTTATATGGGATACCATACTACAAAATACTCTCGCTAATTTGAGCCATTGAATGCAAACAGGATTTGGTATTTTGCAGACCCCAAAAAAGTAATTTTCTTAACAAACTCATTCAAGATCATGTTTCAAAAATGAGAACATCCCAGTAACGGTCTTAAGAGAAAAGCTAAGTTTAGACAACAAAATTCTAATTAACAAGAACTGAACCACAGGTAAGTGTAATTATTCATTAAACAGATGTCCAGCAGACAGGTGTCTGTAAAAGGAAGTTACTTAATAAAGAAAACTCCTTCCCATTTCATGCTATCAGCAATGGCACCACATAGAAGGGAAATGTCACAAAACCTGAGAAAGAAAATAATTTCTTTGCAATAAATGTGAAGTCTACAAGAAGATCAGCAAAACTTTACTTATCAGTCAGAATACTGTAGCAAAAGTGATGCAAAAATGTAACAAAGATGGAACTGCAACCATCTTACAGAGACGTCCAGGCCGACTATGGAAGTTGACACCTAAACAAAAGCGTCCTCTGATGAGAAGGGTAAGTGGCACCACATAGAAGAGAAATGTCACAAGACATTTCTGAGAAAGAAAATAATTTCTTTACAAAAAATGTGAAGTCTACAAGAAGATCAGCAAAGCTTTTCTTATCAGTCAGATGGAAGTTAACATCTAAACAAAAGCATCTTCTGATGAGAAGAAAATCGACAGGCAAATTCATTACTATTAGCTGAAGAAGTAGAAAGCCAAACCAGGGCGAGTGTTTTCCATGACACGACACGGTGTACACTGCAAATGAATGGCATTCATGAGTGTCCTCCACAAAGGAAGCCTCTCTCCCTTAAAGCCCATGAACAATAAAAGTCCGTCTACAATTTGCCAGGGTCCATGCTTAAAACTATGAGGACTACCGGGACTCTATACTGTGTATGTGTATCTTATGTGTATGTCCGTATTTTATGTTTGTGTGCACTATGTATATGCATACGTTAAAATATGTATAGAGTATTAGCATGTGCAAATTTTATATGTGTGCCTAATATAAATATACATGGAAATGTATATGTAGGTGGTGCCTGATGGAGGGTGGGGGGCCCAGATCAGAAGTCCTGATTAAGGGCCCTTCACTGTCATTGTCTGCCCCTTATATAAACAGTAAAATCTCCTTTAATAACTGGACTTCCATTGGGGTGGACTTCTCATAGATGGCCAGTATGCATACTATATTGTGAATCTGGGCATCTCTCACAGAAAATCTGATCTGGATATGAGGGTGGTCTTCTATAAGCGGTGATGTTTTGGAGAGATTTAGGGAAAAGTCCCAATGCTTATCCATCGATCTGGTAATTTGAGTAAAATATTTGTGTTGATAACTGATCACAAAGTCACAAAATATGTAAGATTTGGCATAACCTGGCTCATTTTTCAAAAAGTTATGCTCAATTTTTTTAGCACCAAGTTTTGTTGCTTTTTTGTAGACTTACATTAACTTAGTATATTGTGTGAGAATTAAATGAATTATGAATTAGTTGGCGCATTTTACCACACTCTGGGGGTCCCTGACAGTCCTTCTTTACCGGCCCTGTAGTGATGCCAATGTAAACTTCCAAGTGACCGCGCAGTCAATCACTGTCACGAATGCAGGACAACCTATGATTAGCTAATTTTTGGGAAATCCTTATAACAAAAGGGGATTGAAAATATTTACAATTATTTTAAAAGCATTAAAAAAAAACAGACCCAATACTTATAATTAGTTTGTTGAAAGTAGTCTAATTAAAGGGAGCTGAAAGGATTAGAGATTATGAACCCGATTCACCAGTGTTTTTACCAGAAAACTGGCATAAAGCTCTTGAAAAGTTGCAAAGTTTTGTGACTTTTCCCATTTTCACATAATTTTAACTTCTTTAAAGCCCAAGACGTACTGATACGTATCTGCGCCCTGGGACTTAAGAGCCTGATACGTATTAGTACATATTTGCGATCGTGCCCGCACACAGGCTGTGCGGGCGTGATCGCCGCCGGGTGTCAACTGATTGTCACAGCTGACACCCGGTGCTATGTGCTGGGAGAGGTCCCGCACATTAACCCCCGCAATGCTGCGATCGAAGTCGTTCGCAGCATTGCGGGGGCAAGGGGAGGTGATCGGGATAGTCACCTCTCCTGCCGGCGTCCAGCAATGTGTGCCGCGGCTTCCCGGATGTTGCCATGATGACCCGATTCACTGAGGGGTGCAGTTTTAAGAATGGTGTCACTTTTGGGTATTTTCAGTCATAAAGACCCCTCAAAGTGACTTCAAATGTGATGTGGTCCCTAATAAAATGGTTTTGTAAATTTTGTTGGAAAAATGAGAAATCGCTGGTCAATTTTAACCCTTATAGCTCCCTAATAAAAATAAATTTGGGTTCCAAAATTGTGCTGATGTAAAGTAGACATATGGGAAATGTTATTTATTAACTTTTTTTGTGTGACATATCTCTCCGATTTAAGGGCATAAAAATTCAAATTTTGAAAATTGCAAAATTTTCAAAATTTTCGCCAAATATCTGTTTTTTTCACAAATAAACACAAGTGATATCGAAGAAATTTTACCACAATCATAAAGTACAATATGTCATGAAAAAATATTCTCAGAACCAGGGGGATCCGTTGAAGCGTTCCAGAGTAATTACCTCATAAAGTGACAGTGGTCAGAATTGTAAAAATTGGCCTTCTCATTAACGTGCAAACCACTTTGGGTTGTAAAGGGGTTAAGGACTCTACCTGCATATACAGTCATGGCGGAAAGTGCTGGCACCCTTGAAATTGTTTCAGAAAATTTCACATGTTTTATTACACGCATGTTTATTTCCTTTGTGTTTATTGGAACAACACAAAAAAACTGAGAAAAAAAAGGCAAATTGGACATAATTTCACACAAAACTCCAAAAATGGGCCGGAATACATATATATATTTTTGATGGGACAACACTGAAGATGCGACACTTTGATACAATGTACTGTAGTCAGTGTACAGCTTGTTTAACTGTAAATTTGGTGTGCCTGCAAAATAACTCAACACACAGACATTAATGTCTAAACCGCTGGCAACAAAAGTGAGTACACCCCTAAGTGTGTTCTCAGCTGATGTTATTTGTTGGTTTTTCTTTGCATCCCGAACAATTTTCTTGGCAGTTGTGGCTGAAATTTTTGTTGGTCTACCTGACTGTGGTTTGGTTTTTACAGAGCATCTGATTTTCCATTTGTTAATCACAGTTTGAACACTGCAGACTGGCATTATCAATTCCTGGGATATCTTTTTGTATCCCTTTCCTGTGTTATACTCTTTTTGCCTCCCTTTCCTGTGTTATACAGTTCAACTACCTTTTCCCGTAGATCCGTTGATAATTCTTTTGCTTTCCCCATCTCAAAATCCAGAAACGTCAGTGGCTGGATCCCAGAAACTCACTCAGTTTTATGCACACACACTGATTACAAGCAAACAGGTCATAGGTGAGGATGTTACCTTTAGTAGCCATTCAAACCCATTTGTGTCAAATTCTGTGCATGTTATCAGGCCAAAATCACCAGGGTATGTGAACTTTTTGATCAGGATTATTTGGATGTTTTTGGTTGTCATTAGTGATGAGCGAGCACTAAAATGCTCGAGTACTCGTTGCTCGGGTCGAGCAAATTGAAATACTCGGGTGCTCAACCCGAGCAATGAGCCCAATATAAGTCTAGGGGAAACTTGAGCATTTTTCAGGTGGCTCCCCACGGCGGTTTGCAGAGGGTCTAAAAATTGCCCAAATCGATGGGAACTGTGCTCAAATGACATGGGAACAGCATGGGGAAGACCCCTGAAAGCATCTCTGACTCCCAGATCACTGCTGTCAACAATGTCGTCAGAGTATTACGCCACTTTTACGGCGTAAGGAACATCCTTTCCAGGGTGATGACTTGTATATAAGGCAAAATAAATAAACAAAAACAAAAATACTCCTACACACGTAGCATTTTTGACACGTTTTTGCACTTTTGCATTGCTTTCAACCAAGACAAATGCATTCACCAGGAAATGTCATTTTAACATTTTACAACCATATCTGGCCATGTGGTGTGTGACACATCATCAGACACATGCATACAGTGCTGAAAAGACATGGGAACAGCAAGGGGAAGACCTCTGGAAACATCTCTGACTCCCAGGTCACTGCCTAAATGTGTGCCCATCATAAGTGATCCTTGGCACATGCAAAGATGCCTCCCGCCATGCACCCGTCGTTGCAGACTTGCAACAATCACCGTCCACGTCTTTGTCCCACTGCAGTGTTCAGTTGTCCCTACCCCATTCCTTGGAATGCAAGCACAAGAATGCCGGCAGCCACCCACCCACAGGCTGCAATACTATACTGCCAAATTTTTGACAGCTGCTTGCACTTGAAATGTGGCCTTTTAGGCTCGTGGAGGCGGAAGCTTTTCTTAACCTCATGCCGGCGACGGCCGGGTGTCCATACTCGGTCCCCAGCCGCCACTATATTTCCCGGTATCGCCTCCGCCTTCCACAAGCATGGGTCCCATAACATTACCCGTGCCCTCCCCAGTGCACTTACTGGGAAGGACCGCCTAACCACAAACACGTGGACAGGTGAATGTGGCCAGGGACGGTACGGAGCCAGTCCACAACTTTTTTTGCTAAGAGTTGTATTTAGCTCGGTGAAAGGACTGGCATAGAGGGATACCGTATCTACCCTGCGTGTCATTTCTCCCAGAAAATCGTGTAATTGAGCTTGTTGCAGAAGCAATGGCAGCCCATCCAACATCAACTCGCACTTGTCAATGGTGCTTTGACACACACACATCTTTCTTTGCGCATTTAATTTCTTGAATACAGAGTTGGAAAATGGCCTGATCCGTAATGCGCTTTGAGAAATAACATGCATAAGCATGGCCGATCCGCATTAAAAAAGTAGCCATAGAGTGTCCAGGAACCTTCCCCCACACTTTTCTTAGCCAGGGCTGCTTTTCGGCAGGGTTGGACGGGCCCACCAGAGAACCGGAGACTCCTCCGGCGGGCCCTGGCTTCTCCTTTAGGAGAGTTCATAGTGCCGAGGTGAGGCCATGATGATGATAGAGGCCATCATCTGCTTAGTTTTCTGTTACTTGGAATGCAATTGCAAGTATGCAGCCAGCCACCCACCCACAGGCCGCAATACTAAACTGACAGATTTCTGAGCAGCTCTTTGCACTTGAAATATGGCCTTTTAAGCTTGTGGAGGTGGAAGCTTTTCACAACCTCATGCAGGCGGCGGCCGGGTGTCCATACTCGGTCCCCAGCCGCCAGCATTTTTCCCGGTATTGCCTTCGCCTTCCACAAGCACGGGTCCCATAGCATTACCCATGCCCTACCCAGTGCACTTACTAAGAAGGACTGCCTAACCACAAACACGTGGACAGGTGAATGTGGCCAGGGACGGTACGGAGCCAGTCCACAACTTTTTTTGATAAGAGTTGTATTTAGCTCAGTGAAAGGACTGGCATAGAGGGAAACCGTATCTACCCTGCGTGTCATTTCTCCCAGGAAGTCCTCTAAAGCTGCTTGCACTTGAAATGTGGCCTGAACATTACTGCTGGTACTTTTCTGTGGGAATTTTCTTGCCTCCTACCAGCCTGGAATATTTCCAGCAAACTATGGTACAACACCATGGTATTAGCACTGCCCCCAGTACCAGTAGCGAAGCCATCCTCAATTTCCTTCTCTGGAATTTTATTTGGTAAACTGAGTGGCTGCCCAAATACATTTTCTCACAAAGGAGCTGATGATAGAGTGGCAGTAGGTTCAAGTTTCTCCAGCTTGTTAGATATTAGAAGGTGAACGGCAGCACATTGGATCAGTGGTTAGCACTGAAGTCTTGCAGCACTGGGATCCTGGGTTCAAATCCCAGCAAGGACAACATCTGCAAGAAATTTGTATGTTCTCCCCATGTTTGCATGTGTTTCCTCCTCAGTAAAAATAGAGTGTCCTGGAATCTTCCCACACACTTTTCTTAGCCGGGACTGCTTCTCGGCAGGGTTGGACAGTCCCACCAGAGAATTCTCTGGTGTGCCTTGGCTTCTACCGCAGGAGAGTTCATGATAGTGCTAACTTTGCAGCTGCTATAGGGGCTCTTGAGCGGGTGAGAAAGGTTAGCCCTCAGAAACAAATCCTCTGGTGGGCACAATGTTTTTCAATCTGAAACAGCTTCTCAGTGAGAGTTGTATTTCACCACAGCCATATTCTTTAGCTCTGTGAAAGGACTGGCATAGAGGGAAACCTTATCTACCCCGGTTGTCATTTCTCCGTCACCAGGTTCCGCCCATTGTAACACACGACCATGCCTGGCTGTATGTTCAGCGGTGAGAGCCACAGATCAAGCTGCTGTGTTACAGCTTTCAACAACTCTGCAGCGCTGGGCGGTTTGTCAATTAAGCATTAAGCATGTTATCTTCAGCACAGCCTCTTGCTGTTTGGCCAAGGCAGTGCTGCAGTGCTGTCAGCTTGTGACTGATGTGGTCATTTCGGAGATGGAGGAGGAGGTGCATGAGCTGAACAATGTGATTACATTGAGGTTAAATTGGTGATGCTGTTTTTTATACTAAAGGAAGATCCTATTGTTATGTTTTTTTATGTTATTTTTTATGACAAATGCATTCACCGGGAAATGTCATTTTAACATTTTACAACCTCATCTGGCAATGTGGTGTCATCAGACACATCCTGTTTTATTTATGATGGAGGGACTCTGAAAGTCATAAAGCCTATTTTTATAGGGACATCAGACGGCCCTTACTATTCTTAAAAGGCCAGCAGTCGGCCCTAGCTATTGTTAGAGAGCCATCAGAGGGCTATGCTTTGTTGTTCCCATTATTAACAAGTGGGTCTCCTATACTGTTATTGCGCATCCAGTGACTGCAAGGGTTGTCAAAAATTTGGACGCAACCTAATACCCCTTTGAAGAGACATAGAGGAGGGTCTCAGTAAAAAAAATGTTCCCATTATAAAGGAGCGGGTCTTCTATAGTGGTAATGCCCATGCTGTGACTGCAAGGGTGGCCAAAATTTTTGAAAAAAAACACTAACAATTTAAAGACACAAAGAGCATGGCCACAGTAACAAGGTACGACATGTTCCCGTTAGAAAGGAGAGGGTCTGCTATACAGTTATAGGGTATGCAGTGAATCCAACGGCTGACAAATTTTAGGAAAAACCCCACTAAGAATTTAAGGACACACAGAGCAGGGCCACAGTAACAAGGTACGACATGTTCCCATTAGAAAGTAGAGGGTCTGCTATACAGTTATAGGGTATGCAGTGAATCCAACGGCTGACAAATTTTAATGAAAAACCCCAATAAGAATTTAAAGACACACAGAGCAGGGCCACAGTAACAAGGTACGACATGCTCCCATTAGAAAGGACAGGGTCTGCTATACAGTTATAGGGTATGCAGTGAGTCCAACGGCTGACCAATTTTAGGAAAAAACCCACTAAGAATTTAAAGACACATAGAGCAGGGCCACAGTAACGACAAATTCCCATTAGAAATGATAGGGTCGGCTATACTGTTATAGGGTATGCAGTGAGTCCAACGGCTGACAGATTTTAGTAAAATCCCCACTAAGAATTTAAAGACACACAGAGCAGGGCCACAGTAACAAGATATGACATGTTCCCATTAGAAAGGAGAGGGTCTGCTATACAGTTATAGGGTATGCAGTGAGTCCAACGGCTGACCAAGTTTAGGAAAAAACCCACTAAGAATTTAAAGACACATAGACCAGGCCACAGTAATGACAAATTCCCATTAGAAAGGAGAGAGTCTCCCATAGTGTTGGACAATGCAGTGACTGCAAGGGCAGCCAAAAATTTGGAGGCACTTCAATGGCCCTTGGAAGAGACGTGGAGGAGCGCATCATAAAATTTTTTTACCATTAGAAAGGAGCGGGCCTCCTATACTTGTAATGCCATGCACTAAGTGTATGGGCTGACAAACATTTACTCCTGGGGGGTATACATGAACATACTGTATAAAAATTTTTTTTTACAGGCATCATAAAAATGTAGCGCCCCGAGGGCTCGGCCGCTACAGGGGTATTGCACCTCTGCCAGAGGTGTGATATTCCACTCCCGGGTAAGGATGGAGTATGGACCAGGGTTCAGTTAGCTGCATACAGCACACTCACCCCATTTCCGAGGGACAGCTCAACGGTGCTCCCATTAGACAGAAATGCAGGCACGACAGACCATGTCCCTGGCTGGAGTGGGGAGGGGGTAGGAATACCCAGTGATGTAGGAGCAGATAGGGGTTGGATCCTGAGCGTAGATAGGAGCCCATTGTTTGCTGGTCACCTGGGCTCATGTTCTAGAGGGAGGTATAAAAGGTGGGCACCATCTTAGAACAGTGTTCAGTCAGAGAGAAGAAGTGACAGAGTGGGGGCCTTGGTTGTCGAACGAAGTGTGCCCTCTGCCTCCAGCGTTTTTAGATGGGAATTTTTTAATAGTTCCGCAACAAGGGCCTTCTGGTACTGCCTCATTTTTGTACACCTGTCCGCCTCAGGAATAAGAGATAGAAAGTTCTCCTTGTAGAGTGGGTCTAGAAGTGTCACCAACCAGTAATGACCTAAAATTTTGAGAATGCGAGGGTCATGGGAAAGGCAGCATAACATAAACTCAGCCATGCGTGCCAGACTACTAACAGGCAAGACTTCCGTGTCCTCACCAAGAGGATGACTGACCATGCTCTCCTCCTCCTCCTCTCTGTCCTCTGGCCATCCATGCTGAACAGACGGTATGACAGCTGTGCAGATAGCACCGTCTATAGTGCATGAAACTAGTTCCTGTCCTTCCTCCTCCTCCTCTTCCTCATTGTCACCCAATCCACGTTGGGATGAGATGAGGCTTGGCTGTGTGTAATCACCCTGTATGGTTAATTGCTCCAT